>NC_054382.1:134677942-135277942 GCF_017654675.1 Xenopus laevis | reverse complement strand
ACAAGAGGACTTTCCAATCCATGTCAAAGACTGCCTGTCAACAACATAGCCCTTTGCCTAGATTCTATGACAACTTGACATTACCACTATAGATTAATACCATAGGGAGAGAACAACCCCCCAAGTCTCCTTCATTTCCATATCAGCCAAAGTTGACCAATCACAAGAGGACATTCCAATCCATGTCAAAGACTGCCTGTCAACCACATAGCCCTTTGCCTAGACTCTTTGACATTGCTGCTCTCCGGTAATACCATAGGGAGAGAACAACCCACCAAGTCTTCTTCATTTCCATATCAGTCAAAGTTGCCCAATCAGAAGAGGAGTTTCCAATCCATGTCAAAGACTGCCCAACAACAACATAACCCTTTGCCTAGCCTCTATGAAAATTTTAAATTGCCACTCTCCTGTAATACCATAGAGAGAGAACAACCCACCAAGACTCCTTTTCCATATTAGTCAAAGTTGACCAATCACAAGAAGACTTTCCAATCCATGGCAAAGATTGCCTGTCAACAACATAGCCCTTTGCCTAGACTCTTTGACATCGCCGCTCTCCGGTAATACCATAGGGAGAGAACAACCCACCCAATCACAAGAGGACTTTCCAATCTATGTCAAAGACTGCCTGTCAACCACATAGCCCTTTGCCTAGAGTCTATGACAATTTGACATCACCGCTATCTCGTAATACCATAGGGAAAGAACAACCCACCAAGTCTCCTTCATTTCTATATCAGTCAAAGTTGACAAATCACAAGAGAACTTTCCAAATCCATGTCAAAGACTGTATGTCAACCACATAGCCCTTTGCCAAGACTCTATGACAATTTGACATTGCCGCTATCTCGTAATACCATAGGGAGGGAACAACCCAACAAGTCTCCTTCATTTCCATATCAGTCAAAGTTAAACAATCACAAGAGGACTTTCCAATCCATGTCAAAGACTGCCTGTCAACAACACAGCCCTTTGCCTGTTATATATTCCCCTTCCATACAAAAGAATAGGAAGACCCACAACCATCTATCACAAGAGCTGTTAGTCACAGAGCCCTTTGCCTAGACTCTATGACAATTTGACTGCCACTATCGATTAACACCATAGGGAGATAACAACCCACCAAGTCTCCTTCATTTCCATATCAGCCAAAGTTGACCAATCACAAGAGAACATTCCAATCCATGTCAAAGACTGCCTGTGTACCACATAGCCCTTTGCCTAGACTCTTTGACATCGCCGCTCTCCGGTAATACCATAGGGAGAGAACAACCCACCAAGTCTCCTTCATTTCCATATCAGTCAAAATTGACCAATCACAAGAGGACTTTCCAATCCATGACAAAGACTGCCTGTCAACCACATAGCCCTTTGCCTAGACTCTATGAAAATTTGACATCGCCGCTATCCCGTACAACCTTAGGGAGAGAACAACCCACCAAGTCTTCTTCTTTTCCATATCAGTCAAAGTCGACCAATCACAAGAGGATTTTCCAATCCATGTCAATAACTGCCTGTCAATCACATAGCCCTTTGCCTAGACTCTATGACATCTCCACTATCCCGTAAAACTAAAGGGAAAGAAAAACCCACCAAATCTCCTTCTTTTCCATATAAGGCAAAGTTGAAAAATCACAAGAGAACTTTCCAATCCATGTCAAAGACTGCCTGTCAACAACATTGCACTTTTCCTAGAATCTATGACAATGTAACATCGCTGCTATCTGGTAATACCATAGGGAGAGAAGAACCAACCAAGTCTCCTTCATTTCCATATCAGTCAAAGTTGACCAATCACAAGATGACTTTCCAAATCCATGTCAAAGACTGCCTGTCAACCACATAGCACTTTGCCTAGACTCTATGACAATTTGACATTGCCGCTATCCCATAATACCATAGGGAGAGAACAACCCAGCCAATCACAAGAGGACTTTCCAATCCATGTCAAAGACATAGCCCTTTGCCTAGACTCTATGACAATTTGACATCACCGCTATCCTGTAATACCATAGGGAGAGAACAACCCACAAAGTCTCCCTCATTTCCATATCAGTCAAAGTTGACCAATCACAACAGGACTTTCCAATCAATGTCAAAGACTGCCTGTCAACCACATAGCACTTTGCCTAGACTCTATGACAATTTGACATTGCCGCTATCCCGAAATACCATAGGGAAGGAACAACCCACCAAGTCTCCTTCATTTCCATATCAGTCAAAGTTGACCAATCACAAGAGGACTTTCCAATCCATGTCAAAGACTGCGTGACAACCACATAGCACTTTGCCTAGACTCTATGACAATTTGACATTGCCGCTATCCCATAATACCATAGGGAGAGAACAACCCAGCCAATCACAAGAGGACTTGCCAATCCATGTCAAAGACATAGCCCTTTGCCTAGGCTCTATTACAATTTGACATTGCTGCTATCCTGTAATACCATAGGGAGAGAAGAACCCACCAAGTCTCCCTCATTTCCATATAAGTCAAAGGTGACCAATCACAAGAGGACTTTCCAATCCATGTCAAAGACTGCCTGTCATCAACATAGCCCGTTGCCTAGACTCTATGACAATTTGACATCGCCGCTATCCCGCAAGACCATAGGGAGAGAACAACCCACCAAGTCTCCTTCATTTTCATATCAGTCAAAGTTGACTAATCACAAGAGGACTTTCCTTTTTTTTTTTTATTTATTAAAAATTATACAAAATTAAAAATACATTTCACACAAAATTTTCATAGTCTTTGAACAAAACATGGAAAAAGCAAAAGGACATTAAGAAAAAATCCATGATTTCCATTTTTTTTGTTTTCCAAATTCCTTCAGCATCATAACCAAGTTTCCTCTTGTCACTAATTACATAAAGGAAAAGTCTTGCCCAAATCAAACCTATACAATCATTCACATTAATTTCACATTGTTTAAATACATATAGATTTCTAGAATCCCACAAAGTTTCTTTCACACAATTCACTAAGAACCATAACACTCTAGCTTTATCATGATTCAGGCCACACAAACCAAACATAACCATTTCATACGTCAGACATTCAACGTCTGTTAAACCTTTTATCAGATTTTTCAAACGACTCCACACTTCTTTTGCGTATCCGCACTCCCAAAATATGTGTGGTATATGCTCTGTTCCTCCACAGGTCTCTCTGGGACATTGTTCGTTATTTATAAGGTTCCTCCTTCTTTGAAACACTCTAGTTGGAAGACATGATTTTACACACATCCACGCCAAATCTTTCTGTCTATTTGTCAATTCTTTTTTACAAACGTTTTTCCATACAGTCTTGCTTGCATCAAAAGTCAATCCATCTACTCCTTCCATCTCTTCTTTAGCATCCAGTAAACTCAAAACCCTTTTTCTTTCACACCAAGATTCTGCACTTACACTTTCCAAACCATTTTGTCTTATACATCTTCCCACTCTCACATAAAACCAAGGTGCTTCAAAACATATGGGCTTCCTCAGATCAACAGTACATAAACCATATCTTCTCAAAACACTCCCCCCAACATATCTCACCATACACCCAGCCAAACTTTCTTTCTTACTCAAGTTCACACACATACTTACATACTTGACAGCCAAAAAAAGTTCCACATTAACCATCCCTTTTCCTCCATTCAATTTCTTCTTCATCACTTTCTCTCTTTTTAATCTTTCCATTTTGGAATTCCACAGGAAACAAAAAATGGACCGAATAATTCTACGTAAAACTTTATCTGTAGGTGGAAAGACTATATTAATATATAACAAAATAGGCATAATAACTGCTTTTATAATCAAAATTTTCTTCTCAAAGCAGCCTGCGACTTACACACCAAAGTTACGTCATCCATGTACGCAATCACACGCAAATCTCTTCCACCACTTCCTGGCACTTCAATCCCACGCAAAACTTTATCCCTCATAATCACACGCAACAAGGGTTCAATTGTACAAATAAACAACATTGGGGACAAAGGACATCGCTGTCTTACACCCGATTCAACCCCAAAACCCTCAGTCAAAAAGCCATTAACTTGAACCATACTTACCAAATCTCTATACAAACATTTAATCCATGCCAAAAACCTCTCAGGCAACCCCATTCTTTCCAAAACTTTAAACATAAAATCATGCACAACCCTATCAAATGCCTTTTCAAAATCCACAGTCACAATTGCCACAGCTTGATTCCATTCCCTCACATACCATATCGTATCTCTCAAACAACACAAACATTCTCCAACCTGTCTCCCTGGTACTCCACATACCTGTTCCTCACCTATCATCTTACCAATCACTCCTCTTAGTCTATTTGTTATCACCCTAGCAATAATCTTATAATCAGTATTTAACGTGATAGGTCTCCAATTCTTTCAATTCTTTTTATCACTCTTTTTATGCAATAACACTATCAAACCTTCTCTCATACTTTCAGATAACCTTCCATCCTCTAGTACCGTCTTACGTATTTCAAACACATACCTACTAATCATATCCCAAAATTCACAATAATACTCAACAGGCAAACCATCCTTCCCCGGCACCTTCTTTTTTTTCATACTTTTCATACATTCCTCAATTTCTTCTTTTCCCAAATCCTCACACAAATTTTCCTTATCTTCGATAGATAAAGCATCTTCAATCACTGACAAACACTCATTCTCCAAACTATATATCTTGTTTTTTTCCGGTATATAAATCTTGATAAAAATCTTTTACTGTTTTTAATACCTCAGTATTCCCATGTACTTCATCACCACTATCACTCAGCAAACATGTCATACCCACCCTTTTTCCATAAACCTTTTTAAAGAAAAAATCTGTACACTTTTCATCCAAATCTTTCACCACCATTCTAGCTTGCACAATTATTTTCTTTCCCTTAGCATCAAAATATTTTTTAACACATTCTTTGGCCTCTTGAATCTCATGTTTTACATCCTCACCTAAAGCACGTAATTCTTCCAAATACTGTAACTTTTTTTGCCACTTCTCAACATCTTCTCTCTCACACCTCACTCTTTCACCCCCTTTTTTTACAAAGAAATTTAGTAAATTTATACTTACCGAAATTTACTTTTCCCTTAGTCCCTTTTCGGCAGCAACCATGAGATATATTTTGTTCCCTGGCTGGTAGGACAAGCAAAAAAAGAGTTAACAACTTCCTAGCCACACCTATAAGTAGGAGTTACCTCAACAGTCCACAGTGTAATCAAAAAGTAACCCAGACAAAAAACATGCTTGATATCTTTAATAGGGTAGGGTAATAGTTTGCTGCCGAAAAGGGACTAAGGGAAAAGTAAATTTCGGTAAGTATAAATTTACTAATTCCCCTTCGTCCCCTTCGGCAGCAACCATGAGAGTTAGCGAGTAATTAGGGTGGGTCTGTCGCTACACCGCCCTCTGGATTATGCCACTGCCAAAGGAAGCTTCCTGAGAGGCCAAAATGTCCACTCTATAATGCTGAACAAAGGTATTAGGATTGCTCCACGTAGCTGCACGGCAAATATTATCCATGGAAACTCCAGCAATCTCTGCCCATGAAGTTGACATTTTCCTGGTCGAGTGTGCTTTTATTTTAAATGGTGGTACCAGATTATCTTTGATATAAGCCATCTGTATAGTCTCCCTCAGCCAACGTGCAATAGAGGGTCTTGAAGCTTTAAGACCTCTATTTTTCCCCGCAAAGGTAATGAACAAATTTTCCTCCTTTCTGAAAGATTCAGTGCTTTTCAGATAGACCTTCAAAGCTCTACCCACATCTAGAAGAGACAATCTATTGTCTTGAGACTGAGAGCCCTGATTCATATTGGGAAGCACAATCTCCTGATTAACATTACTATTTGTAACCACTTTCGGTCTGAAGGAAGGTAATGTTCTCAGCACTACCCTATCTGGAAGGAAAGAGATATATGGTTCTTTGGATGACAACGCTTGAAGCTCTCCAATACGTTTAGCAGATGTAATTGCTACTAGAAATGCAGCCTTAAAAGAAAGACATTTGATAGAACAATCTTGTATCGGTTCGTACGGGGATTCACACAACTTCTTTAATACACGAGAAAGATCCCAAGTAGGCAGTGGCTGCATCACTTTAGGTCGAATCTTCGATATCGCCTTCACAAATCTTTTCACTAAAGGCAGTGACGAAAGAGGTTTTTCCATCAAAGCCGAAAGAGCCGAGATCTGGACCTTAATAGTATTTACAGCGATCCCTTTTGCAAATCCTTCCTGTAGAAACTTTAGAATTGTTTCTATCGGTGGCTTCTTATGGCCAATCTGATGAAGAGAACACCAGCTTCTGAAAATCCTCCACACTCTAGAGTATACTCTATTAGTGGATTCTTTCCTTGATTGAATCAGAATATCTACTACCTCTGATGATAGCCCCTGTGATGTCAGAATGGACCTATCAGTCTCCATGCAGTCAACTGAAGCCGAGCTAGATCTTTGCATCGTATTGGTCCCTGAGTCAATAATGTCGGTATCTGGGGAAGAATCCAGAATTCCTGTCTGGACATTCTCATCAAGGGAGCAAACCAACTTCTCTTGGGCCAGAATGGTGCTATCAGAATAGTTCTCACTTGTTCGGCCTTTATCTTCTGAAGCACCCTGGGTATCATTGGAATCGGCGGAAATATATATACTAGGTGAAAATCCCACCTGAAGGACATGGCATCTAGAAAATCCGACCGATCCATTCTGTTGATCGAACTGAAGATTTCCATCTTGCGATTTTCTCTTGTCGCCATCAGGTCTATTACTGGAATCCCCCAGTGATCTATTATCCTCTGAAAAATGTTGTAATCTAGAGACCATTCCCCTGGAATAAAAGTTCTCCTGCTCAAACAGTCTGCCAGGATGTTGTCTTCCCCTTTTATATGAACTGCCATCAGTCTGGCTACACATCTCTCTGCCCAAGATAGAATTCTGTACACTTCCTGGCTGAGTACTGGGGCTCTGGTCCCACCTTGCTTGTTTAAGTATGCCACTGTGGTGGAGTTGTCTGACATGATCTTCAGGTTCGAACCCTTCAAGTGATGTTGAAAAGCTTGGATGGCCTTGAACACTGCTCTCATCTCCCTGAAGTTTGAAGACATGGAACTCTCCATTGAATTCCATAGACCCTGCGCTGTCATCTCTCTCAGATGGGCTCCCCATCCTGTCTGTGAGGCATCTGTGGTAAGAATCGTCCATTCCACCTGATGGAAATAAGACCCGGTCGAGAGATTGTTCTTCTGGAGCCACCACTTCAGATGGACTCTTGTATCCCTGCTGAGTATAACCTTCTTCTCCAAGGATGACAACTGACGGTCCCATCTCCTTAGAACCTCTGATTGTAGCGGTCTCATATGGAATTTTGCCCAGGGTACAGCCTCTATAGATGCTGTCATCAGGCCGACTACTCTCATCAACTCGCGAAGGGAGGACTGAGGACTCTTGAAAATCTTTTGGACTGCGTCTATGAGCTTCACTACTCTGTCCGTAGGTAAGTATAACTTCATCTCTTCTGAATTGATGATGTATCCCAAGAACTGAATTGTCCTTGCTGGAACCAGGACTGATTTCTTCCAATTGATTATCCACCCCAGCTTCTGTAACATCTCTATCGTCTGTATCAGATGTTTCTTCAATAGAGAGGCTGATACCGCTGAAATCAACCAGTCGTCCAGGTAAGGAATTATAGATATACCTTTCCTCCTCAGTATCGCTACTACTGAAACTGTTATCTTGGTGAATACTCGGGGTGCTGTTGTTATTCCGAAAGGTAAAACTCTGAATTGCAGATGAACCATTGAGCCCTTGATTACTACTAGAGATGTCGCGAACTGTTCGCCGGCGAACTTGTTCGCGCGAACATCGGGTGTTCGCGCTCGCCGGAAGTTGGCGAACGTCGCGCGACGTTCGCCATTTTGGGTTCGCCATTGTTGGCGCTTTTTTTTGCCCTCTCACCCCAGACCAGCAGGTACATGGCAGCCAATCAGGAAGCTCTCCCCTGGACCACTCCCCTTCCCTATAAAAACCGAAGCCCTGCAGCGTTTTTTCACTCTGCCTGTGTGTGCTGAAGAGATAGTGTAGGGAGAGAGCTGCTGCCTGTTAGTGATTTCAGGGACAGTTGAAAGTTTGCTGGCTAGTAATCGTTTTGATACTGCTCTGTTATTGGAGGGACAGAAGTCTGCAGGGGTTTGAGGGACATTTAAGCTTAGGTAGCTTTGCTGGCTAGTAATCTACCTTCTACTGCAGTGCTCTGTATGTAGCTGCAGTGGGCAGCTGTCCTGCTTCTGATCTCATCTGCTGACTGCTGCAATAACAGTAGTCCTTGTAAGGACTGCTTTTATTTATTTTTTTGTTGTTTTACTACTACTACTACTACTACTATAAGAGCCCCAGTGCTATTAGTCTAGCAGTGTTGGGGAGTGGGACTGGTGTGCTAATCTGCTGCTCCTAGTAGTTCAGCAGCACCAACTTTAATTTTTTTTTTTAATATTCATTTTTTTTTATTTTACTTTTTTTTATTTTACTACCGCTTAGTAGTGTATAAGTTGACCTTTTAGGCATTATTTGCCCTGTAGGCATATTTGCACACTGTTTTCTTCAACCCGCCATCTAGCTGTGTGACCTTGTTCACATTCTGTCTAAATATCCATAATATTACCGTCTCCAGAAAAAACACCGGAGTGACTTTTTTCAAGCAGCCATAATATATTTTACGTAATCCGTATCCACCGCTGTAGTAGTGTATACGTTGACCTTGTAGGCATTATTTGCACAGTGTTTTCTTCAACCCGCCATCTAGCTGTGTGAGCTTGTTCACATTTTGTCTAAATATTGATAATATTATCGTCTCTAGAAAAACCACTTGAGTTACTTTTTTTCAAGCAGCATTCATATATTTTACGTAATCCGTATCCACCGCTGTAGTAGTGTATACGTTGACCTTGTAGGCATTATTTGCACACTGTTTTCTTCAACCCGCCATCTAGCTGTGTGACTTTGTTCACATTCTGTCTAAATATCCATAATATTACCGTCTCCAGAAAAAACACCGGAGTGACTTTTTTCAAGCAGCCATAATATATTTTACGTAATCCGTATCCACCGCTGTAGTAGTGTATACGTTGACCTTGTAGGCATTATTTGCACAGTGTTTTCTTCAACCCGCCATCTAGCTGTGTGAGCTTGTTCACATTTTGTCTAAATATTGATAATATTATCGTCTCTAGAAAAACCACTTGAGTTACTTTTTTTCAAGCAGCATTCATATATTTTACGTAATCCGTATCCACCGCTGTAGTAGTGTATACGTTGACCTTGTAGGCATTATTTGCACACTGTTTTCTTCAACCCGCCATCTAGCTGTGTGACCTTGTTCACATTCTGTCTAAATATCCATAATATTACCGTCTCCAGAAAAAACACCGGAGTGACTTTTTTCAAGCAGCCATAATATATTTTACGTAATCCGTATCCACCGCTGTAGTAGTGTATACGTTGACCTTGTAGGCATTATTTGCACACTGTTTTCTTCAACCCGCCATCTAGCTGTGTGACCTTGTTCACATTCTGTCTAAATATCCATAATATTACCGTCTCCAGAAAAAACACCGGAGTGACTTTTTTCAAGCAGCCATAATATATTTTACGTAATCCGTATCCACCGCTGTAGTAGTGTATACGTTGACCTTGTAGGCATTATTTGCACACTGTTTTCTTCAACCCGCCATCTAGCTGTGTGACCTTGTTCACATTCTGTCTAAATATCCATAATATTACCGTCTCCAGAAAAAACACCGGAGTGACTTTTTTCAAGCAGCCATAATATATTTTACGTAATCCGTATCCACCGCTGTAGTAGTGTATACGTTGACCTTGTAGGCATTATTTGCACACTGTTTTCTTCAACCCGCCATCTAGCTGTGTGACCTTGTTCACATTCTGTCTAAATATCCATAATATTACCGTCTCCAGAAAAAACACCGGAGTGACTTTTTTCAAGCAGCCATAATATATTTTACGTAATCCGTATCCACCGCTGTAGTAGTGTATACGTTGACCTTGTAGGCATTATTTGCACACTGTTTTCTTCAACCCGCCATCTAGCTGTGTGAGCTTGTTCACATTTTGTCTAAATATTGATAATATTATCGTCTCTAGAAAAACCACTTGAGTTACTTTTTTTCAAGCAGCATTCATATATTTTACGTAATCCGTATCCACCGCTGTAGTAGTGTATACGTTGACCTTGTAGGCATTATTTGCACACTGTTTTCTTCAACCCGCCATCTAGCTGTGTGAGCTTGTTCAATTTTGTCTAAATATTGATAATATTATCGTCTCTAGAAAAACCACTTGAGTTACTTTTTTTCAAGCAGCATTCATATATTTTACGTAATCCGTATCCACCGCTGTAGTAGTGTATACGTTGACCTTGTAGGCATTATTTGCACACTGTTTTCTTCAACCCGCCATCTAGCTGTGTGTATTATCGTTTCCAGAAAAACCAACTGAGTTTTGTTGTTGTTGTTGTTTTTTTAAAATAATGCCAGGCAAAGGCAGGCCGCCACGCAGAGGCCGTGCTAGGTGCCGTGCTGCTATGCAATCCTGTGGCCCTAGCAAATTGCCCAGTTTTAAAAAGCCAATGACCCTGAACTCCCAAAATGCTGAAGAGGTAGTTGACTGGCTTACACAGCACACCCCATCCTCTACCGTTTCTAACTTTACCACAACATCCTCCTCATCCTCCACTGCTATGGCCACCCCACGTAACACTTCCTCCACCACCGGTGCCCTTCTTCACTGGGTCAGAGGAGTTATTTTCCATGAGTTTCTTGAACTGAGTAATGCGCAACCATTATTGCCAGAAGAAGATGAAGGAGATGAGGACCTTACACCAGATTTAATTCTGGCAGAGAACACGATAGAGATGGACATAATGAGTGATGAGGAGGAGGTCCCCGCTGCTGCTTCCTTCTGTGATGTGTCAGAAGAAATTGATGCATCTGAGGAGAATGATGATGAGGAGATTGATGTTTTGTGGGTGCCTAGTAGAAGAGAGCAAGAGGAGGTAGTTCAGATGGAGAGACGGAGAGTCAGAGAGGCAGTAGGAGAATAAGACTTAGAAGAAGCAGGAGGACAGCCTGCAGGGATCAGTAGGGCAACAACATGTATCGGCACCTGTGTTCAGCCGGCCAACGCACCCGCCATTGCCGCCAATGCGCCAACTTCTACTGTTACCGCCAGATCGCACACTTCCAAAAAGTCAGCAGTGTGGGATTTTTTTAATGTGTGTGCCTCTGACAAAAGCATTGTAATTTGCAATGAGTGCAGTCAGAAACTGAGCCTTGGTAAGCCCAACAGCCACATAGGTACAACTTCTATGCGAAGGCACATGAGCGGCAAGCACAAAGCACTTTGGGAGCAACACCTCAAAGGCAACAGGCAAACTAAAAGCCACACTCCTTCTGGTCCAGCATCTTACTGCTCTACCTCTGCTCTCCTTGACCCGTCTGAACCACCCTTCACTCCGCCTTCCACCTTGACCACCTGTTCCCATTCCCAGTCATCTGCCACCAGCCAAGTTTCTGTGAAGGCCATGTTTGAGCGTAAGAAGCCAATGTCTGACTGTCACCCCCTTGCCCGGCGTCTGACAGCTGGCTTGTCTGCACTCTTAGCCCGCCAGCTTTTACCATACCAGCTGGTGGACTCTGAGGCCTTCCGCAAATTTGTAGCAATTGGGACACCGCAGTGGAAGGTACCCAGCCGCAATTTTTTTTCTAAAAAGGGAATACCACACCTGTACCAACATGTGCAGAGCCAAGTTACCGCATCTCTGTCACTTAGTGTTGGGCCAAAGGTCCATATGACTACTGACGCATGGTCCTCCAAGCATGGTCAGGGCAGGTATGTCACCTACACTGCCCACTGGGTGAACTTGGTAATGGCTGGGAAGCAGGGAATGGGTAGCTCAACAACAACAGTGGAGTTGGTGTCACCGCCACGGATTGCACGCGGTTCTGCCACCACCTCTACTCCTCCATCGCTCTCTACCTCGTCTTCTTCTTCTTCTTACTCTGCTGCTGGGTCCTCCTTCTCCTCCTCCACACCTGTGCACCCCCAGCTCCCCCTAGGCTATTCGACGTGCCAGGTACGCCGTTGTCACGCTGTCTTGGGGATGACGTGCCTGGAAAGCAAAAACCATACCGGATCTGTACTCCTGTCATCTCTGCAGTCACAGGCCGATCGGTGGCTGACCCCACACCAACTGCAGATCGGAAAAGTGGTGTGTGACAATGGAAGCAATCTGTTGGCAGCGTTGAGACTAGGCAATTTAACACATGTGCCCTGCATGGCACATGTGTTAAATTTAATAGTCCAACATTTTGTCTCCAAGTACCCAGGATTCCAGGACGTTCTCACCCAGTCCAGAAAGGTGTGGGCCCATTTCAGACGTTCCTACACAGCCATGGCACGCCTTGCTGACATTCAGCAGCGCTACAACATGCCAGTCAGGCGTTTGATTTCTGACAGCCAGACTCGCTGGAATTCAACGCTCCTTATGTTGGAACGTCTGCTGCAACAACAAAGGGCCGTCAACGAGTACCTTTTTGAACTGGGTGGTAGGACTGGATCTGCACAGCTGGGGATTTTTTTCCCCCGTTACTGGGTGCTTATGCGCGATGCCTGCAGGCTCATGCGCCCTTTTGAAGAGGTGACAAATATGGTCAGTCGCACCGAAGGCACCATCAGCGACCTAATACCCTTCGCTTTCTTCCTGGAGCGTGCCGTGCGACGAGTGACAGATGAGGCTGTAGACCAGCGTGACGAGGAGCTGGAAGCGCACGATTTCTGGTCGGAATCACCAGAACGAACCCAGGCACCTGCTGCAACGCAGGGAGAGGTGCCAGAAGTGGAGTCAGAGGAGGAAGGTGGCTTTGTGGAGGAGGAGGAGGAGGACCAACAGGAGCAGGCTTCCCAGGGGGCTAGTGGTGACCTTTTGGGGACCCCTGGTCTTGTACGTGGCTGGGGAGGAGACCGTGGATGATGCAGTCCTTGATAATGAGGAAGCGGAGATGGATAGCTCTGCATCCAACCTTGTGAGAATGGGGTCTTTCATGCTGTCATGCCTGTTGAAGGACCCCCGTATCAAGAGGCTTAAGGAGAAGGACCTGTACTGGGTCGCAACGCTACTAGACCCTCGGTACAAGCATAAAGTGTCAGAAATGTTACCAACATACCACAAGTCCGAAAAGATGCGGCATTTACAAACCAGCCTGCAAAACATGTTGTACAATGCTTTTAAGGGTGATGTCACTTCAGGAACTCATCAACATTCCAGGGGCAGAGGTGCCAGTAATCCTGCCACGAGCACACCTGCAAGGACAAAGCCTTTGGCCAGTCTGTAACGTCAGACATGCAAATGTTTTTCTGTCCAAGGCAGCGCCACAACCCTTCTGGATCCACCTCAAAGAACGCCTCGACCGGCAGGTAGCGGACTACCTGGCATTAACTGCAGATATCGACACTCTGAGGAGCGATGAACCCCTGGACTACTGGGTGCGCAGGCTTGATCTGTGGCCAGAGCTGTCACAATTTGCCATGAACCTCTTGTCTTGCCCAGCCTCAAGTGTGCTCTCAGAAAGGACCTTCAGTGCAGCAGGAGGGATTGTAACTGAGAAGAGAACTCGCCTAGGTCACAAAAGTGTCGATTACCTGACCTTTATTAAAATGAATGAGGGGTGGATCTCGGAGGGTTACTGCACGCCGGAAGACTTGTTCTGACTTCTATGCAGCTGTCCTTCTCTTCAAGCCTCATGACTCCACACACAGCTGTCCTTTAGCGTCCTCCTCCTCCTCCGCCACCGTTACAAACTAGGGTGCAAACCCTACTGGTTTAATTTTTTCTGGCCTCTGTGCTTCAGTGGCTGCAACCAAAAAAACTGGGCAAACAATGTCTACAAGGTCAACGTATGGCAAAAAATGACTATTTTCAGCATTTATATGGCATATTTTTTCTGGCAACTGTGCTTCAGTGGCTGCGTCCAAAAAAATGCATATTTTCTGCATTTATATGGCATAATTTTTCTGGCCTCTGTGCTTCAGTGGCTGCAACCAAAAAAATGCATATTTTCTGCATTTATATGGCATAATTTTTCTGGCCTCTGTGCTTCAGTGGCTGCAACCAAAAAATTTATATTTTCAGCATTTATATGGCATAATTTTTCTGGCCTCTGTGCTTCAGTGGCTGCAACCAAAAAAATGCATATTTTCAGCATTTATATGGCATAATTTTTCTGGCAACTGTGCTTCAGTGGCTGCGACCAAAAAAATGACTATTTTCAGCATTTATATGGCATATTTTTTCTGGCCTCTGTGCTTCAGTGGCTGCGGCCAAAAAAACTGGGCAAACAATGCCTACAAGGTCAACGACGTTGACCTTGTAGGCATTGTTTGCCCAGTTTTTTTGGCCGCAGCCACTGAAGCACAGAGGCCAGAAAAAATATGCCATATAAATGCTGAAAATAGTCATTTTTTGCCATACGTTGACTCAACGTATATGGCAAAAAATGACTATTTTCAGCATTTATATGGCATATTTTTTCTGGCAACTGTGCTTCAGTGGCTGCGACCAAAAAAAACTGGGCAAACAATGCCTACAAGGTCAACGTATGGCAAAAAATGACTATTTTCAGCATTTATATGGCATATTTTTTCTGGCAACTGTGCTTCAGTGGCTGCAACCAAAAAAACTGGGCAAACAATGTCTACAAGGTCAACGTATGGCGAAAAATGACTATTTTCAGCATTTATATGGCATATTTTTTATGGCAACTGTGCTTCAGTGGCTGCGTCCAAAAAAACTGGGCAAACAATGCCTACAAGGTCAACGTATGGCAGTTGTTTAAAGAGAACAGTAGATTACTAGCCAGCAAAGCTACCTAAGCTAAAATGTCCCTCAAATCCCTGCAGACTTCTGTCCCTCCAATACAGAGCAGTATCAAGCAGATTACTAGCCAGCAAACTTACTATCATCTGTCCCTGAAATCACTAACAGCTCTCCCCCTACACTATCTCTTCCAAGCACACACAGGCAGATTTTTCAGATACATTTTTGCCCTTGATCCCCCTCTGGCATGCCACTGTCCAGGTCGTTGCACCCTTTAAACAACTTTAAAATCATTTTTCTGGCCAGAAATGTCTTTTCTAGATGTTAAAGTTCGCCTTCCCATTGAAGTCTATGGGGTTCGCGAACCGTTCGCGAACCGCTCGCGTTTTTGCGCAAGTTCGCGAATATGTTCGCGAACTTTTTTTCCGACGTTCGCTACATCCCTAATTACTACCGCTAAACGTAGAAATCTTCTGTGAGCCAGACAGAGGGGTACATGGAGATAGGCATCCTTGAGGTCCAAAGAAACCATATAATCTCCCCGCTCTATGATACTTTTTATCGATCTGATGTTCTCCATCCGAAAAGATTTTTTTCTGATAAATTGGTTTACGAACCGTAGGTCTATGATGGTCCTGAAAGCACCGTCTGGTTTTGGCACTAAAAACACCTTTGAATAGGTTCTTGGAACCTCTCCCCAAAAGGAACTGGTTCGAGTACCCTTGAATCTAGGAATCCTAGAATAGCTTCCTCGATAGCCAGCTGTCTTTCTGGTTGGGCTAAGGAGGTGAGAATAAATCTTTGTGGTGGAAACTGTAGAAATTCTATCTGATATCCTATTTGCAGGAGTTGAAGGACCCAACTGTCTGTAATCGTCTCTTCCCATTCTGGAAAAAATTCCCGCAATCTTCCTCCCACTGGAAGAGCACTTCTGGCGTCAGAAAGACGACTTCTTTTTCTGGAAGGATGGTCTATCTCCTCCCTTGTTAGCTCTGAATGGAGCTTTTCTGAAGGGTCGAAAGGAATCATTATCTCTCTTTCTTTTATCCTTCTGGGATTCTGAATCACGAACTGGAGATCTTCTAGCTCTAAAAAAGGATCTCCTGTTCCTTCTAAAGTTCTCCTGCGGCAGACGTTTACCCTTAGAGCTTGACAAGGATTCCAGTAACTTGTCTAGTTCGGCACCAAACAAATGTCCTGGCTCAAAAGCCATAGTGCAGAGGCTATTTTTTGAAACTGCGTCAGCCGACCAATTTCTTAGCCATAAGGCTCTTCTAGCTGCCGTAGATAAAGCCATAGCCTTAGCAGATAATTTAACACCTTCCACAGTAGCATCACATAGGAAATCAATCGCCATACTGATCTTGGAAAGAGAACTAGATAACTCTTCTCTAGCTATGCGGTTGTTGATATCTTCATCCAGCTGCTTCAACCAGAATCTAGTGGAGCGTGCCACTCCCGAAGCTGCCAAAGCTGGTTTACATGCTGCCACTGCCGCTGTGTAAGATCTTTTCAGAATACTATCTGCCTTCCTATCCATAGGATCTTTTAATCCTGACCCGTCTTCTACAGGAATGACAGTCTTTTTGGACAGCCTAGCTATCGCTATATCCACTTTGGGAGGGGCTTCCCAAGATTGCAGTTCCTCCTCTTGTATTGGAAATAGAAGCTTATGTCTTTTAGTTATAGTAGGTGCCTTCTCTGGCTCTTTCCATTCTCTTTTCATAAGGTCTTTCATGACCGAATGTACCGGAAAAGTTTTAGACCTCTTTGTAACCTGAGAAGTCGAGGGTAGAGCTTCTATGTCCTCAAAGGAATCCATAGTAGATCTGACTTTCTTAATTAATCTAGCCGTATTATCTGTTGCAAATAATGCTAGAGACTCCTCCTCCGAGGATGAATCTTCCCCTGACAATACTGGAGAATCCAGAGGACCTTCTGGCAGTCTAGAATCCTGTAATTCTGCCATCATCTCCTGCATTGTAGATTTTATAAAATCTTTTATCCAGGTAGTAGAGGGTACAGATTCTGAACCTTGTTTCTTGGCAATACATGTCATGCAGTCCATGCACAATCTCTTGTCATAGCCTTCAGGTAAAGGTTGATCACATGCTCTGCATTGCAAATGTTTAGACTTCTTAAGTCTTTTAGCATTCGGATCCTCTCTAACAGGAGTGGACATCTGTAACAGAAAAAAACATGCACCAGTCAGAATCTGATCAAGTAATAAGTTCATTATCCAACATCACCCTCACTCACACTACCTTACAGCCTAACCAGGAGGCTGCAGCCTAGGCAGGGAGACACGCCAAAATTCTAAGTGCGCAACCAGCTTAGGCGCCACTAGAATTCAAACCGCCGGTTAAATCCCTTCACTTCCGCATCTGACGTACACTTCCGCGTCTGACGTCAGCGGATTCGGCGGCATTCCGCGCACGCTCTTAGCGTCGCGCCCAATTACACAGCCGCCATCTTGGATTAGGGCAGCCCTAGACTACCCGGACTTTAGTGCGGCTGAACCTGGGGATGCGTCCTGCCTTCCCCGGATCTCCTGCCCCTTGGGCAGTCCATCCTACGGTCTTCAAGTCCCCTAGGGACCTGGAAACGTTCCTTCTGCTTTCCCTAAAAAAGAAGAGAGAAAACAAACAGGATTAGAAATTCTGCTTACCTACCATCTAGGACAAGAAAAACACTGTGGACTGTTGAGGTAACTCCTACTTATAGGTGTGGCTAGGAAGTTGTTAACTCTTTTTTTGCTTGTCCTACCAGCCAGGAAACAAAATATATCTCATGGTTGCTGCCGAAGGGGAAGTTTTGTTTCTCTTTTTACCCACTCCCACCATTCACACACATTATAAAAATCCCCACGCCTTTTTTCCCATTTCCCAAACCACACTTTATATTCATTCTTTATATTTTCATCCTCCAGCAAAGAAATATTTAACTTCCATACGCCCCTTCCAAATTCTTTCTCACCATCTATATGTATACATACTTTCACACATCCATGATCTGTGAAGGACATTTTCTCCACTTCAAAACTTAAAATCTCTATTGAACTAGAAAAAAACCAAAAATCAATTCTTGACAAAACGTCACCATTTTCAGAAAAAAAGGTAAATTTGTTAGATTCACTTCCTGCAATTTTATATGCATCTTTTAACCCAAAAAGACCCACCATTTCTGATAAGATTTTACTGGACTTATCCATCCCCCCACCATCTCCCCCCAAGAATTTCCTATCACCATCACGTAACACACAATTAAAGTCCCCAACCAAAATAAGGTTCTCTTGTCCTCCTAAAAAAAATCTTAAACGTTCAAATACAACAATTCTTTCTTTTCTCTTGGCAGGTGCATAAACATTAATTAGCTTAAACAAAAAATCCCCATACTCAAAGTAAACCAGCAATGCCCTGCCTTGGACAATATGAATTATTTTTTTAATAACAAAGTTATTATTTCTAAACAAAATCCCCACACCCCCATTTCTTTCCTTACATGTTGACCATACGCAAGGACCTAGATCCCACTTAGCACAGACAGGTTCTTCAGAAATAGCACATTCCTGTAAACAAATTATACTTAAATTGGTTAAAGCCAAAAAATAAAAATTAGCAGCCCTTCTGTTTGCAGATCTAATGCTTCTTACATTAATTGAGCCTATTTTCAAAGGCATTTAGATTGAAAAAAAGGGGGGAAAAGCATTTCATATAAACAACATTCATTTTTTCTTTTGCACACCCATGGCTTTTGTTTTAGGCCCAACACCACCAAGTTTTTTTGTAGCAGATTCAACACCTCTCATATCTCATAGCCATGTGTTGACCTGTGCCTAGTAAGCCTCAACTTCCCTATCCCGTAATACCACAGGGAGAGAAAAAACGGCAAAGTCTTCTATATTTCCATATCGGTCAAAGTTGACCAATCACAAGATGACTTTCCAATCCAGGTCAAGGACTACCTGTCAACAACATAACTCTTTGCCTAGACTCTATGACAATTTGACATTGCTGCTATCCTGTAATACCATAGGGAGAGAAAAAAACGGCAAAGTCTTCATTTCCATATCGGTCAAAGTTGACCAATCACAAGAAGACTTTCCAATCCATGTTAAAGACTGCCTGTCAAACAACATAGCCTTTTGCCTACTATAGATTCCTCCCTGCCATACAAAGAATAGGAAGACCCACAGCCTTCTATGACAAGAGCTGTCAGTCCCATATCCCTTTGCTAAGGCTTTATGGCAAATTAGCCTTTGCCTAAGCACTCCCATGATAAAAGCTAACATTCCAACACATGGCCATGTGCTGACCTGTGCCTAGTAAGCCTCAACTTCCCTATCCCGTAATACCATAGGGAGAGAAAAAACGGCAAAGTCTTCTTCATTTCCATATCGGTCAAAGTTGACCAATAACAAGAGAACTTTCCAATCCAGGTCAAGGACTGCCTGTCAACAACATAGCCCTTTGCCTAGACTCTATGACAATTTGACATTGCCACTATCCTGTAAAAACATAGGGAGAGAAAAAAACTGCAAAGTCTTCTTCATTTCCATATCGGTCAAAATTGACCAATCACAAGAGGACTTTCCGATCCAGGTCAAGGACTACCTATCAACAACATAACCCTTTGCCTAGGCTCTATGACAATTTGACATTGCTGCTATCCCGTAATACCATAGGGAGAGAAAAAACCGGCAAAGTCTTCTTCATTTCCATATCGGTCAAAGTTGACCAATCACAAGAGGACTTTCCAATCCCTGCCAAACAACATAGCCTTTTGCCTACTATAGATTCCTCCCTGCCATACAAAGAATAGGAAGACCCACAGCCTTCTATGACAAGAGCTGTCAGTCCCATATCCCTTTGCCTAAGCTCTATGGAAAACTAGCCATTGCCTAAGCACTCCCATGATAAAAGCTAACATTCCAACACAAAACCATGTGTTGACCTGTGCCTAGTAAGCCTCAACTTCCCTATCCCGTAATACCATAGGGAGAGAAAAAACAGCAAAGTCTTCTTCATTTCCATATCGGTCAAAGTTGACCAATCACAAGAGGACTTTCCAATCCAGGTCAAGGACTACCTGTCAACAATATAACCCTTTGCCTAGACTTTATGACAATTTGACATTGCCGCTATCCCTTAATACCATAGGGAGAGAAAAAACCGGCAAAGTCTTCTTCATTTCCATATCGGTCAGTTGACCAATCACAAGAGGACTTTCCAATCCATGTTAAAGACTGCCTGTCAAACAACATAGCCGTTTGCCTACTATATATTCCTCCCTGCCATACAAAGAATAGGAAGACCCACAGCCTTCTATGACAAGAGCTGTCAGTCCCATATCCCTTTGCCTAGGCTCTATGGCAAACTAGCCATTGCATAAGCACTCCCATGATAAAAGCTAACATTCCATCACATGGCCATGTGTTGACCTGTGCCTAGTAAGCCTCAACTTCCCTATCCCGTAATACCATAGGGAGAGAAAAAACAGCAAAGTCTTCTTCATTTCCATATCGGTCAAAGTTGACCAATCACAACAGGACTTTCCAATCCAGGTCAAGGACTGCCTGTCAAAAACATAGCCCTTTGCCTAGACTCTATGACAATTTGACATTGCCGCTATCCCGTAATACCATAGGGAGAGAAAAAAACCGGCAAAGTCTTCTTCATTTCCATATCGGTCAAAGTTGACCAATCACAAGAGGACTTTCCAATCCATGTTAAAGACTGCCTGTCAAACAACATAGCCTTTTGCCTACTATAGATTCCTCCCTGCCATACAAAGAATAGGAAGACCCACAGCCTTCTATGACAAGCGCTGTCAGTCCCCTATCCCTTTGCCTAGGCTCTATGGCAAACTAGCCATTGCATAAGCACTCCCATGATAAAAGCTAACATTCCAACACATGGCCATGTGTTGAACTGTGCCTAGTAAGCCTCAACTTCCCTATCCCGTAATACCATAGGGAGAGAAAAAACTGCAAAGTCTTCTTCATTTCCATATCGGTCAAAGTTGACCAATCACAAGAGGACTTTCCAATCCATGTTAAAGACTGCCTGTCAAACAACATAGCCTTTTGCCTACTATAGATTCCTCCCTGCCATACAAAGAATAGGCAGACCCACAGCCTTCTATGACAAGAGCTGTCAGTCCCATATCCCTTTGCCTAGGCTCTATGGCAAACTAGCCATTGCATAAGCACTCCCATGATAAAAGCTAACATTCCAACAAATAGCCATGTGTTGACCTGTGCCTAGTAAGCCTCAACTTACCTATCCCGTAATACCATAGGGAGAGAAAAAACGGCAAAGTCTTCTTCATTTCCATATCGGTCAAAGTTGACCAATCAAAAGAGGACTTTCCAATCAAGTTCAAGGACTACCTGTCAACAACATAACCCTTTGCCTAGGCTCTATGACAATTTGACATTGCCGCTATCCCGTAATACCATAGGGAGAGAAACGAACCAGCAAAGTCTTCTTCATTTCCATATCGGTCAAAGTTGACCAATCACAAGAGGACTTTCCAATCCATGTTAAAGTCTGCCTGTCAAAAAATATAGCCTTTTGCCTACTATAGATTCCTCCCTGCCATACAAAGAATAGGAAGACCCACAGCCTTCTATGACAAGAGCTGTCAGTCCCATATCCCTTTGCCTAGGCTCTATGGCAAGCTAGCCATTGCCTAAGAACTCCCATGATAAAAGCTAACATTCCAACACATTACCATGTGTTGACCTGTGCCTAGTAAGCCTCTACTTACCTATCCCATAATACCATAGGGGGAGAAAAAACGGCAAAGTCTTCTTCTTTCCATATCGGTCAAAGTTGACCAATCACAAGAGGACTTTCCAATCCCTGCCAAACAACATAGCCTTTTGCCTACTATAGATTCCTCCCTGCCATACAAAGAATAGGAAGACCCACAGCCTTCTATGACAAGAGCTGTCAGTCCCATATCCCTTTGCCTAAGCTCTATGGCAAACTAGCCATTGCCTAAACACTCCCATGATAAAAGCTAACATTCCAACACATACCCATGTGTTGAACTGTGCCTAGTAAGCCTCAACTTCCCTATCCCGTAATACCATAGGGAGAGAAAAAACGGCAAAGTCTTCTTCATTTCCATATCGGTCAAAGTTGACCAATCACAAGAGGACTTTCCTATCCAGGTCAAGGACTGCCTGTCAACAACATAGCCCTTTGCCTAGACTCTATGATAATTTGACTGCCGCTATCCCGTAATACCATAGGGAGAGAAAAAACAGCAAAGTCTTCTTCATTTCCATATCGGTCAAAGTTGACCAATCACAAGAGGACTTTCCAATCCAGGTCAAGGACAAGCTGTAAACAACATAACCCTTTGCCTAGACTCTATGACAATTTGACATTGCCGCTATCCCGTAATACCATAGGGAGAGAAAAAACCGGCAAAGTCTTCTTCATTTCCATATCGGTCAAAGTTGACCAATCACAAGAGGACTTTCCAATCCATGTCAAAAACTGCCTGACAAACAACATAGCCTTTTGCCTACTATAGATTCCTCCCTGCCATACAAAGAATAGGAAGACCCCAAGCCTTCTATGACAAGAGCTGTCAGTCTCATATCCCTTTGCCTAGGCTCTATGGCAAACTAGCCTTTTGCCTACTATAGATTCCGCCCTGCCATACAAAGAATAGGAAGACCCACAGCCTTCTATGACAAGAACTGTCAGTCCCATATCCCTTTGCCTAGGCTCTATGGCAAACTAGCCATTGCCTAAGCACTCCCATGATAAAAGCTAACATTCCAACACATAGCCATGTGTTGACCTGTGCCTAGTAAGCCTCAACTTACCTATCCCGTAATACCATAGGGAGAGAAAAAACTCGCAAAGTCTTCTTCATTTCCATATCAGTCAAAGTTGACCAATCACAAGAGGACTTTCCAATCCAGGTCAAGGACTACCTGTCAACAACATAACCCTTTGCCTAGACTCTATGACAATTTGACATTGCCGCTATCCCGTAATACCATAGGGAGAGAAAAAACCGGCAAAGTCTTCTTCATTTCCATATCGGTCAAAGTTGACCAATCACAAGAGGACTTTCCAATCCATGTTAAAGACTGCCTGTCAAACAACATAGCCTTTTGCCTACTATAGATTCCTCCCTGCCATACAAAGAATAGGAAGACCAACAGCCTTCTATGACAAGAGCTGTCAGTCCCATATCCCTTTGCCTAGGCTCTATGGCAAACTAGCCATTGCCTAAGCACTCCCATGATAAAAGCTAACATTCCAACACATTACCACGTGTTGACCTGTGCCTAGTAAGCCTCAACTTACCTATCCCGTAATACCATAGGGAAAGAAAAAACTCGCAAAGTAGTCTTCATTTCCATATCGGTCAAAGTTGACCAATCACAAGAGGACTTTCCAATCCAGGTTAAAGACTGCCTGTCAAAGAACATAGCCTTTTGCCTACTATAGATTCCTCCCTGACATACAAAGAATAGGAAGACCCACAGCCTTCTATGACAAGAGCTGTCAGTCCCATATCCCTTTGCCTAGGCTCTATGGCAAACTAGCCATTGCCTAAGCACTCCCATGATAAAAGCTAACATTCCAACACATTGCCATGTGTTGGCCTGTGCCTAGTAAGCCTCAACTTCCCTATCCCGTAATACCATAGGGAGAGAAAAAACGGCAAAGTCTTCTTCTTTTCCATATCGGTCAAAGTTGACCAATCACAAGAGGACTTTTTTTTTTTAATTTTTATTAAAATTCAATCATAAAAACATTTAATCAAAAAAAATAATAAAACATTTCCATTTCAATTTGTAGAAAAAAAATCCAAAGTATCTCAGTACATATTTCAAAAACAAGAAATAATTCAGGATATTCCAATACATGTACAAAACATATTAAAACATTTTGAAAAAACACATTTCAAAGAAATTAGTACATGAAGGAAATTATCAATCCAGGATCCAGGACCTCCACTTTTTGAATTTCCATATCCCTTCTGCATCTATCTTTCCAAATCTTTTCTGGTCACATAAGACATATAAAAATAACTTCCCACGGATCATATTGACACATTCATTAACTTCAATAACAGTTTTATTGAATATCAAAATGTTTCGCACATCCCACAGAACTTCTTTCACACAGTTAACCAAAAGCCACAGAATTCTGGCTTGTTTACCTTCAATATTACATAACCCATATAACATCATATTAAAAGTTAGGATTTGTACTCCTGTTAACTCTTTCATCAACTTTCCCATCCTCTTCCACACTTCTTTTAGCATACATGCAGTTCCAAAACACATGTGTAATATTTTCAATCTTCCCACACACTTCTCTCTCACATATCTCCTTTTCAACCAACCCTCTCCTCCTCTGAAATTCACGTGTTGGTAGACACCCATGTACTGCCATCCAAGCCAAATCTTTCTGCCTATTCGTTAAATTTTTCTCATTCACCATATTCCACACTTTCTTACTTTCATTTTCTGTCAAGCCAACCAATTCTTTCCATTTCTTCTCTCTCTTCTACCAACTTCAAAACATTCTTATTTTCACACCAATCTTTC
The DNA here is from genome assembly GCF_017654675.1 of Xenopus laevis. Lineage (NCBI taxonomy): Eukaryota > Metazoa > Chordata > Amphibia > Anura > Pipidae > Xenopus > Xenopus laevis. Next base: position 135,253,457 of record NC_054382.1, on the reverse strand, counting down.
ACTACCACATTCTCCAAATTATTTCTCCTAATACAACGATCCACTCTTACAAAACCACGGTGACTTAAAACACACAGGTTTACTCAAATTTACTTCACACAATCCATATTTCCGCAAAACATTTCCAGCTGCATATCTTACCATACACCCTGACAAACCTTCTTTCAAACTTAACTTCACACATATACTCACATACTTAACTGCCAAAAATCTCTCAATATCCATCAGACCTTTACCACCATTCCTCTTACTCTTAGTAACTTTCATCCTTCTCAACTTTTCCATCCTAGATTTCCAAAAAAATACAAAAATTAATCTTAAAATTTGTTTTAAACATTTGTTGGAGCTGAAAAACATTACTGATGTACAGTAAAATTGGAATCAAAACAGCTTTAATTACTAAAATCCTCCCCTCTATAGTTAGAGATCTTAAAGACCAAAATCAATTTTTCTCTTAATTCTCTTATATACACGTTCCCAACTTTCTTTCCCATACATATCATCTCCAAAAATGACACCTAGTACTTCAATGCTATTTTTTTCCACAGGCCATCCACACATCTCCGGCTCATTCCATAACCCAAAAACTTTACACACACTTTTCTCTACATTCAACTTAAAACCCCTTGCCATACAAAATAATTCAATGAACATTTTTGCTCTCCTCAAACCCACATTCGATTTACATACCACAGTTATATCATCCATATAGCCAATGACACTTAGATCTCTCCATCACTCCAGGTATTTCCACTCCTCTCACTAATTTGTCTTTTCTTAACATGCACATCAAGGGTTCAATCACACAAACAAACAAAACAGGTGAAAGTGGGCAGCCTTGCCTCACCCCTGATTTCACACTTACGCTTTCACTCAAAAAACCATTCACTTGAACTTTACTTATAATATCCTTATACAAACTTTTAATCCAACCAAGAAATTTATTTGGCACTCCCATATACTCCAAAACTTTAAACATAAAACCATGCACCACCCTATCAAAAGCTTTCTCAAAATCCACTTTCACTACACCAACAGGCACTCTCTATCTTTACTGTACCCAAATTGCATTCTTAATAACATCAAGCTTTCAGCAATCTGTCTCCCAGGCACAGCACACACTTGCTCAAAACCTACCATTTTCTCAATCACTCCTTTCACTCTATTTGCAATCATTTTTGCTATTATTTTGTAATCTGTATTTAGTAATGAAATAGGCCTCCAGTTCTTTAGATCTTTCTGCCCACCTTTTTTATATAACAAAATAATGATCCTTCTTTCATACTTTTCGATAATTCACCCGCTTCCAAAACATACTTACATACTTCATACACATTATCACCTATCAAATGCCAGAATGCACTATAATATTCCACTGGTAAGCCATCACTACCAGGGACTTTCCCATTTTGCATACCCTTCAAACATTCATCACACTCTTTTTTTGAGATATCTTTGTCAAGATCCTCCTTATCAAAACATCCAAACATTCCACAATTTCACCCAAGCAATCTTTCTCAAGAGATTTGTCTTGTGTTTTTTCAGATAAAGACTTTTATAAAAACATTGAACAGTTTTGAGAATTTCACTCTTCCCTTTTACATCTTCCCCATTTTCATCCAACACCTTTAACATACCCATTCTTTTCCCAAAAACCTTTTTAAAGAAAAATTTTGAACATTTTTCATCATTCTCCTTTACAGTCAATTTAGCCTGAGCTATAATTTTCTTCCCATTTTCCTCTAACAGTTTTCTCACAGTTTGCCTAGCTTCTTTAATTTCCTCATTTACCTCCTCCCCCAACCGTCTCAACTCCTCCAAGTATTCCAATCTTAATTGCCATCTTTCATACTCATACCTTTCTTTCTTTGCCTTCTCACACCCCTTTTTAACAAAAAATCTCTTTGTCTCTATCTTTACCCATTCCCACCAGTTTACAATATTTTCAAAATCATTTTTTTTCTCTTCCTATTTCTTGAAAATGAATTCATACTCATTCTTAATAGCCACATCATCCAACAAAGTAACATTTAGTTTCCATACACCCTTCCCATATTCATTCTCACCATTTATACTTACTACACACGCTAAACATGCATGATCCGAAAAGGCAATCTTCTTAAATTAAAGTCCTGGATCTGGATTGATCTAAGAAAACAAAAATCAATTCGTGAACACACATTTCACTATCACTAAAGTAAGTAAACCCTTTATTTTTAACACCATATTCTTGTAGGCATCTCGGAAACCAAAGGTGCTTATGATATCTTTTAATTCTTTACTAGAATTATCCAAGCCTCCAGTTCCATCCCTCCCACCTTCTCTATCACCAGGATTAATTATACAGTTGAAATCGCCTACTAGTATAAAATTATCTCGACCACAAAGAAAATATTTTAGTTTTTCAAACAGTTGAAATCTTTCCCTTTTATCTGTAGGGGCATACACATTTATTAATTTAAATTCTTGGTCATTATAGCGAAAATGAATTAAATAGGGTTCTCCCTTGGACTATGTGAAAAACTTTAGAAATAACAAAAGATTTATTTTTAAACAGAACACCAACTCCGGCGTTTCTTTCTGTTCTAGTGGACCAAACACATGATCCGCATTCCCATCCAGAAATTTTTGGCTCTTCTGTCAGGAAACACTCCTGTAAACACAACACATCAAAATTGAAAAACAACAGATTTTTTAGGATTGCAGTTCTTCTGTGCAACGATCTAATGCTCCGAACATTCATAGAGCCTATCTTAAGAACCATAGGGAAAAATCAAAGGGAGAAAAAAAAAACAAACATCAAAATTAACTTTTCTTTTTTGCCACCCCTTTAACTTTGGATCTGGCACTAGGAGTCATGAGCTCCTCTTTTTTCTTTTTTGACTTAGATAGAATGTTCTCAGTCTCAGGAAAGGCTAAAGTTCGGGTCAGTTCATCTACTTTTTCTTTATCCAAAAAAGATGAGGAGGGGGTTGATGAGTCAGAATCAAAAAGCCGATGAAATATCCCCCCCTGCTACTCCCTCTGAGCTGGAGAAGTCATCGATTCGCTCACTCCATGGAGTAGAGGCAATACCTTCTATTTCAATTCCTGTTCTGGATCATTTTTGCGCTTAAGAGATTGTTTTTCTATGTCCATTTCCTGAGGGATTTCAGGATTCTCTCCCATAGTCTGTATGGAATCCTCACCCTCAGCAATTAGCAAGTCAGGTGTTTCGATTCCTTCAGCGCTTAACGAGGCAGGTGTTTCCACTCCAACAGCGCTTAACGAGGCAGGTGTTTCCACTCCAACAGCGCTTAACCAGGCAGGTGTTTCCACTCCAACAGCGCTTAACGAGGCAGGTGTTTCCACTCCAACAGCGCTTAACGAGGCAGGTGTTTCCATTCCGTCATCACTTAATGAGGCAGGTGTTTTCTCTGGAGCCTCCCTGGATCCTCACCCAGCGGTGAAAGAGGTTCACTGTGTATTAGTTGCTCCACTGTAATCTCAGTTTCTACATCTTGAACAGATTGCACAGGTTTAGCAACAACAGCTGCATAGGTTTTAGAAATAGTACATTGTCTGGCAAGATGTTTGTCAGACCCACAAAAATGGCATTTCCTTGACACTTGGCACTCTGAGGTTTGTGTCCAGGTTTAAAACAGTTCCGACAACACGGCCCTGTAGAACACTCATCTTTGGTGTGTCCAAAAGTATATAACAATTCCTACAAAAAGTAGGCTGACCAGGGTAAAATAGGTACCCTTTGTTGCTTCCAATTGAGAAGGACTGGGAGGATGAGATAGTCCACCAATTCATTTTTGTCTCTAATTAGCTCAACCCAGAACCTTCCTGCCCATTAAAAGTCCCGAAAACATTTTTTCTTTTCTCACCTGGAGACACAAAGCTGCAATATCTCCTTAAAAAGGCTCGGATTTCCTCATCTCTGACGAAGGGGTTAAACATGTGGACTGTAATCGGCACTCTCTGTCTCGCTTTGTTCATAACGAACCGGATACCATTTAAATCCGCATGCTCTTCCTTTTCCAAATATCTCTGGTAGCAGGTTTGCAGCAGGGTTTCATTGACAAAAGAAACATCAAAAAATCCTTGCAGTGGGAAGGATTGAACACAGAAGATGGATTCTCTTGTCATCCCAAGAACTCCTTCCATAATCTTGATCTGCACATGCATTAGGCCCCACGTTTGCCTCTTCTCATGAGGAATGAACAGCCGAACTGTATGTGGTGCATCAGGTGGCATCTCGGAAGCCATCATACATCAGATAGGAAAACACCTTCTCACAAGAGCATGCCTGGTACCCAATAGCAGCATCCCACCAACCACTTAAGGAAGAATGGAAGGGCCGAGAGCAGGGTCCTCCTGTTTGAATGTGTAAGCAGTTCTTCAACCAATCGCAAGAACTGTCAGTCCCATGATAGGATCTGACATTCCAATCCAGGTCAAAGACTGCCTGTCAACAACATAGCCCTTTGCCTAGACTCTATGATAATTTGACATTGCCGCTATCCCATAATACCATAGGGAGAGAAAAAACGGCAAAGTCTTCTTCTTTTCCATATCGGTCAAATTTGACCAATCACAAGAGGACTTTCCAATCCAGGTCAAGGACTGCCTGTCCACAACATAGCCCTTTGCCTCGACTCTATGACAATTTGACATTGCCGCTATCCCGTAATACCATAGGGAGAGAAAAAAACCGGCAAAGTCTTCTTCATTTCCATATCGGTCAAAGTTGACCAATAACAAGAGGACTTTCCAATCCATGTTAAAGACTGCCTGTCAAACAACATAGCCTTTTGCCAACTATAGATTCCTCCCTGCCATACAAAGAATAGGAAGACCCACAGCCTTCTATGACAAGAGCTGTCAGTCCCATATCCCTTTGCCTGGGCTCTATGGCAAACTAGCCATTGCCTAAGCACTCCCATGATAAAAGCTAACATTCCAACACATGGCCATGTGTTGACCTGTGCCTAGTAAGCCTCAACTTCCTTATCCCATATTACCATAGGGAGAGAAAAAACGGCAAAGTCTTCTTCTTTTCCATATCGGTCAAATTTGACCAATCACAAGAGGACTTTCCAATCCAGGTCAAGGACTGCCTGTCAACAACATAGCCCTTTGCCTCGACTCTATGACAATTTGAAATTGCCGCTATCCCGTAATACCATAGGGAGAGAAAAAAACCGGCAAAGTCTTCTTCATTTCTATATCGGTCAAAGTTGACCAATCACAAGAGGACTTTCCAATCCATGTTAAAGACTGCCTGTCAAACAACATAGCCTTTTGCCAACTATAGATTCCTCCCTGCCATACAAAGAATAGGAAGACCCACAGCCTTCTATGACAAGAGCTGTCAGTCCCATATCCCTTTGCCTGGGCTCTATGGCAAACTAGCCATTGCCTAAGCACTCCCATGATAAAAGCTAACATTCCAACACATGGCCATGTGTTGACCTGTGCCTAGTAAGCCTCAACTTCCCTATCCCGTAATACCATAGGGAGAGAAAAAAACGGCAAAGTCTTCTTCATTTCCATATCGATTTTTCGATTTTAAATAGTTTATTAACAACAAAAATAATTACATCATCAGAAAAAATCAATAATAATAAATTACAGAACTAAAACAGGAAAATAATATTTTCACATTTCTTGACAAGTAAATTTGACAGAATTACTTGACAATATTATTCCATTGTTTAAACCCCCAAATTAACATTGCTTTTTCATTTCCGAGATATTTTTTATCTCTTAAAAAATAAATATACATTTGACTAAAAGCAATTCGAATACAGGTTTTAACATCGATAACATCAGTTTTAAAAAGTAAAATATTTCTGCATTTCCAAATAGCATTTTTCAAACAATTAATTATCATCCAACAAATTTCAAACTGTTTTATGGATGGACAAATAAAAGACCATATAAAACCATTTGATAATTAAAATTCTTAAGATCCCCAACTTGCTTAAAAAGAGGTCCTACTGTTTTCCAGAGCTCTTGCGCATAGGGGCAAAATTCCAAAACACATGTAATATGGTCTCATCATTGCAGCATGAGTTCCTCGGCATTTCCCCCGTGCCAACATCCCCCTTTTATGTTGGAATTCACGCGTGGGAGGCACTGGTGGACAAATGGCCCAAGAGAGGTCTTTGTGGACATTTGCAAGATACTTCCCAAACACATTGCGCCACACTTTCTTAGATTTTTGCTGGGAAAAATTTGAAACAGATAAAACAATTTCATCATTTTTCTTTAAAACCTTGGTAACCTGTTTTGATTCCCCAATATTTCAGAGTTGACCTCTTTCAGGCGGAAGGATCTAATTGCCTTTTCAAGTACCACATAGTGCTTTGGGGGACATAATAATACAGGTGAATTCAAAGGAACCCGGAACCAATGTTTAAAAATCATACCTGCTGCATATTTAAGAAAGCAACTAAAAATTCCATCCGTATTTAAAAGTTTAAAACAAAAGCAGAAATATTTAACATAAAAGAATAAAAGAAGGTTGGGAACATCTTTACCGCCATTTATCTTCTCTTTATACATATAATCTCTCTTTAATTTCTCCATTGTTGAACCCCACAAAAACTTAAAACATACCCTGGTGAGTTTTCTTATGTATAAGTAAGAAGAGGGAAAACCAGAGCCACATGGAGCATAATAGGTAATAGAATCATTTTTATGATTAAAACTTTCCCTTCCATTGTGAGCTTTCTCAAATTCCACATTAAAACCTTCCTTTCCATTTTTATTAAAACTGAATCCCAATTTGGGGTGCTTGTATTTGCAGCATTAAAACAATTCCTAAAATTTTGATATGATCCTGTTTAACACTGATTTCAGGGGTGAGAGACTCATCCCACACCCCTATACCCAGACAATTGCATTTGTGTAAGTTTAACTTAAAACCAGACGCACAGCAGAAAATGGACGTCTGAAAAAGTGCTCTTTTTAAGGAGTAGGAGGAAGAGCATAAAACAGTGACATCATCCATATAGCTTAACACTTTAGCTTGTCGTCCTCCTCCACCGGGGACATGAATACCTCGAATGACTTTATCAGATCTTAAAAGAATTAAAAGAGGTTCAATCGCACAAATAAACAGAAAGGGGGATAAGGGACATCCCTGTTTCACCCCTGACTTTAAAATTACCTGCTGGGTTAAAAAGCCATTAATAGAAATTTGATTAAAACAGGACCTATATAAAACCTTTATGCTTTTTAAAAGAATATCAGGTATTGCCATTTTTTCCAAAATGCTAAAAGAAAAGAATGAGAAAGCGATCGAAAGCTTTCTCAAAATCAATGGATAAAATAGCAAGATTTAACTTTCTTTCTTTACAGTACCAGATAACATCACGTATTATATTGAGGGATTCAGACATGCTTCTTCCAGGAATCCCACATACCTGGTCTGGATGGATTAACTTTTCAGCAAAAGGTTTTAAACGTAAAGCAATAAGTTTGGCCATGATTTTATAATCGACATTTAGGAGAGTAATAGGCCTGTAGTTTTCTAGGCTCTCCTTGTTGCCCTTTTTAAAAATTAAAGACACAATCCCTCTTCTCCAGGAAGGGGGTAAAATATCAACAGTAAAAACCTCTTTATACAATAATAAAAGATCATCTTTTAAAAGGTCCCAAAAGTGTAAATAAAATTCCACTGGTAGGCCATCCTCACCAGGGGTTTTACCAAATAAAAAGCTTTTAAAAACCATTAGCAGTTCTTCAATGGTGATATCTTTGGATAAAAGCTCTTGATCTAAAACACTTAATTTACACTCTAAAACATTCAAACAATCTTTTAAAATAGAGGCATCGATACTTTTTTCATTAAATAGAAGCTGATAAAAATTAAATGCAATGTCTAAAATTTCACTCATTTTAGTTTTACCATCAAGTGAGGAAATGAGTTCTTTTTTGTCCAAACTTTTTTAAAGAAAACCTAGAACATTTCTCGCCTTCTTCTAGGTGCTGGACATGTGCATTAAAGATTATTTCTTTACCTTTTTTGTCGATCAGCTTCTTGATTTCCGCTTTTAAGGAAAAAATATCATGGTCAACATCAATATCGACACTTTGCATTTTTAAAAGCGCTTGTAATCTTAAATTTAAAATATAAAACCATTGTTTTTTCCGTTTTGCGGCTATCTTACCCGCTTTGACAAAAAATGCTTTGATTTTTGGCTTAACACCCTCCCACCAATGTAGCATTGAATCACGGGGATTACGTGCATTCTGCCAACATTGATAGGTCCGTTTAAACCGGTCACACAATTGGGGATCATCCAGCAATTGAAGATTTAGTTTCCAGAGACCTCCATTTACCCTTTTTTCCCCGGAGATTTCTAGGTGAGCACATAAAACCTTATGATCTGAAAACACGTTAATTAAAAGATCACATTTAAAAGGGTTAAAAGCCTCGGATAAAAATATAAAATCAATTCTGGACTGTATCCTCCCATTTGACCATGTTGTATCAGGGTTGGTAAAAAGCATTTTAAAACTATCTTTTAGCCTAAAATCGTCAATAAAATTTTTTAACAGATAAGATGTTCGGTCTCTATTGTTAGGGTCACCTCCTTGTCGATGTTCACCTGCAAAGACACAATTAAAGTCTCCGCCTACTAGTAGAGGAGATGACCCAACAGCAAACAATGGTAACATTTCAAAAAGATCAGCCCTATCCTGCTTATCAGGAGAGGCATAAATATTTAAAAGACGTAAAAAAAGACCCTTAAAAAACACATGTACTAAAACCGCTCGACCAGGTAAAATTTCAGTGACAGTCTGAATAGAGGTGTGGGTTCCACGAAACAGTATTCCCACTCCTGCGCACTTGTTCTCATTTGAACCGGACCAAACGGACAGTCCCAGTTTCCAATCTTTTTTCAGGTGAGTATAGTCCGTACTGCTTTCAATTGCACACTCCTGTAAAAAACATATATCAAAGTCCAAAGTCTCAAGGTAGGAGAATAAAGCCGCCTTACGGCTAGGGCTCTTTATGGATCTCACATTTAGTGAGGAAAGTTTAAGAGAAGTCATTATGAAAACTTATAAAGGAACAGTGTCCATATCGAATTCAAAGCAGGGGATATATTGAGAACCCCCCAATCCTTGTTGAGGAGAGGAGGATCAGCAAAATTTACCGGATCCGGGGAAGATACATAGCATGCGTCCACCACGATCTGGAGTTCTCCTTCGCTTGAACTTGAAGACAACGAAAACTGTTTCTTTTGAACACTGTCTTTATCAATTCGCAGACGCTTCTCTGCAGGATGTTGATCTTCCTCCTCTTTTCCTTGAGATACATGAGCCACTCCACTGACCTTCGGACCACCAGGACCCTCCAAGACAGACTTCTCCATCCCAGACACTCCCGGAACCTCCTTCTGGCCACGGCGCGACCTTCTCCTGGACTTTTTCTTTCGCTCAGCTTTTATCCATTGCTCTTCACAGGTGGCATCTGAATCGTCATGGCAGGGTTTTCCGCTGATGAACCTTCGGACCCTTGCTCCGACTCCATCAATGATGCCCGGCGGCTGGTGTTTCCGCCCTTTGACACAGACCCCAGCACTGCTGGTACAGCAAAAGTCTGTTCCGAAACCACCAACCTGGGATCCTCATCGCACGCTGCTCGGATCCCACCGCCAGTGTGCACAATGCCTTCTCATGGGTAGGGATTACCAATGGCTTGGCGATCCCTTTCCCTAAATCAGAAACCGATTTCCTACGAGCCTCCTGGACCTTCATCGAGTGCTCGGTTGTTGGCAATTCAACCGAATCGTTCTCAGGACCGACTACTGAGCTCCTTCTCGCCACTATCGGTTTTGATTTAACTGGCATTTTGCCATTCACAGACAGTACGGACGACTCACCCGACTTACCCGAGGTCTTCTTAGCTGGGACGGCAACCGCTGTCGACACCTGCTCAGACCTCGCACTGGATTTCTCTGCCCGCTCAGCCCCGGCGCCCTGTCTCTTAGCCTTTCTGGGGCAATCTCTATACTTGTGGCCTTCCTGCCCACACATATTACACATTTGTTTTGTGTGCATACAACAGCAATATGACCCGGTCGACCACACTTATTACACCGGGTCATCTTAGCGTCCGGACAGGACTCTCTTGTATGTCCAAAGCGGTTACAGTTGCGGCAGTACAAGGGCATACCAGGGTAAAAAAGGTATCCCCTGTTTCTTCCAATGTGAAAATTTGACGGAGGGTGCATAAATCCACCGATTCCATCCGGGTCTTTACGAAACTTCACAAAAAATTTATTTTTCCCATTCCAGTGTCCGAGTCCACCCTTAATTAAATGGGAGAAGCGGACCTCGGTGCAATACCGCTGCAGAAAGGTGACAATGTCTGCGGTATCAATAAATGGGTTAAACAGGTGGACGACCAGCGGGACGTCCTCCAACCCATATAAAAGAAAAAACTTGAGGCCATCAAGTCTATCCTCTTTCAGTTCTTTATTGGATAATACTGCGTAGATGTTTTCACAGCAATGGAGAGAGGTGAAGGTGATGGTATATGCTCCCCTCCTCTCTTGGTCCTGAAGGCAAAGAATTTCTTCATTCTTGAGGTTGAAAACGCCAAGCAGAATCTCCCCCACGATGAATCTTAAATCCTTCAGGCTCCGATGTTCTTCTTCAACTTCAATCCTTACGGTGTTCTTCAGCTGGGTTTCCCCGCTCGGAAAATCAAAGGTGAATGGCATTCTTGACTCACTTTTTCTCCCAAGAAGAAATCCTCCTCAAGCCTTCAGCAAGCCTTCCGCCAAGGCGGTCGTCACCCGTCTATCGGAGGAATGCCCCCAACCCGATTGCAGCAAGCAGGTTAAGTCCACCCGAAGGTGGGCGATCCTGCATAGGCAGAGAAGGGGGGTCTCCGACAGCTATTCAGCAAAACGTCTCCTGTGTAATACAATTGACATCAAGCCAAATAGTCAAGTAGCGACCATGTGTGGAACATCAAACCATGATAAAATCTAACGTTCCCACACATGACCATGTGTTGACCTGTGCCTAGTAAGCCTCAACTTCCCTATCCCGTAATACCATAGGGAGAGAAAAAAACGGCAAAGTCTTCTTCATTTCCATATCGGTCAAAGTTGACCAATCACAAGAAGTCTTTCCAATCCATGTTAAAGACTGCCTGTCAACAACATAGCCCTTTGCCTAGACTCTATGACAATTTGACATTGCCGCTATGCCGTAATACCATAGGGAGAGAAAAAACGGCAAAGTCTTCTTCATTTCCATATCGGTCAAAGTTGACTAGTCACAAGAAGTCTTTCCAATCCATGTTAAAGACTGCCTGTCAACAACATAGCCCTTTGCCTAGACTCTATGACAATTTGACATTGCCGCTATGCCGTAATACCATAGGGAGAGAAAAAACGGCAAAGTCTTCTTCATTTCCATATCGGTCAAAGTTGACTAGTCACAAGAGGACTTTCCAATCCATGTTAAAGACTGCCTGTCAAACAGCATAGCCTTTTGCCTACTATAGATTCCTCCTTGCCATACAAAGAATAGGAAGACCCACAGCCTTCTATGACAAGAGCTGGCAGTCCCATATCCCTTTGCCTAGGCTCTATGGCAAATTAGCCATTGCCTAAGCACTCCCATGATAAAATCTAACATTCCAACACATGGCCATGTGTTGGCCTGTGCCTAGTAAGCCTCAACTTCCCTATGCCGTAATACCATAGGGAGAGAAAAAACGGCAAAGTCTTCTTCATTTCCATATCGGTCAAAGTTGACCAATCACAAGAAGACTTTCCAATCCATGTTAAAGACTGCCTAACAACAACATAGCCCTTTGCCTAGACTCTATGACAATTTGATATTGCCGCTATGCCGTAATACCATAGGGGGAGAGAAAAAAACGGCAAAGTCTTCTTCATTTCCATATCGGTCAAAGTTGACCAATCACAAGAGGACTTTCCAATCCATGTTAAAGACTGCCTGTCAACAACATAGCCCTTTGCCTAGACTCTATGACAACTTGACATTGCCGCTATGCCGTAATACCATAGGGAGAGAAACAACGGCAAAGTCTTCTTCATTTCCATATCGGTCAAAGTTGACCAATCACAAGAGGACTTTCCAATCCATGTTAAAGACTGCCTGTCAAACAACATAGCCTTTTGCCTACTATAGATTCCTCCTTGCCATACAAAGAATAGGAAGACCCACAGCCTTCTATGACAAGAGCTGTCAGTCCCATATCCCTTTGCCTAGGCTCTATGGCAAATTAGCCATTGCCTAAGCACTCCCATGATAAAATCTAACATTCCAACACATAGCCATGTGTTGACCTGTGCCTGGTAAGCCTCAACTTCCCTATGCCGTAATACCATAGGGAGAGAAAAAACGGCAAAGTCTTCTTCATTTCCATATCGGTCAAAGTTGACCAATCACAAGAAGACTTTCCAATCCATGTTAAAGACTGCCTGTCAACAACATAGCCCTTTGCCTAGACTCTATGACAACTTGACATTGCCGCTATGCCGTAATACCATAGGGAGAGAAAAAAACGGCAAAGTCTTCTTCATTTCCATATCGGTCAAAGTTGACCAATCACAAGAGGACTTTCCAATCCATGTTAAAGACTGCCTGTCAAACAACATAGCCTTTTGCCTACTATAGATTCCTCCTTGCCATACAAAGAATAGGAAGACCCACAGCCTTCTATGACAAGAGCTGTCAGTCCCATAGGCCATTGCCTAGGCTCTATGGCAAATTAGCCATTGCCTAAGAACTCCCATGATAAAATCTTACATTCCAACACATAACCATGTGTTGACCTGTGCCTAGTAAGCCTCAACTTCCCTATCCCGTAATACCATAGGGAGACAAAAAAACGGCAAAGTCTTCTTCATTTCCATATCGGTCAAAGTTGACCAATCACAAGAGGACTTTCCAATCCATGTTAAAGACTGCATGTCAAACAACATAGCCCTTTGCCTAGACTCTATGACAATTTGACATTGCCGCTATGCCGTAATACCATAGGGAGAGAAAAAAACGGCAAAATCTTCTTCATTTCCATATCGGTCAAAGTTGACCAATCACAAGAGGACTTTCAAATCCATGTTAAAGACTGCCTGTCAAACAACATAGCCCTTTGCCTAGACTCTATGACAATTTGACATTGCCGCTATGCCGTAATACCATAGGGAGAGAAAAAAAACGGCAAAGTCTTCTTCATTTCCATATCGGTCAAAGTTGACCAATCACAAGAGGACTTTCCAATCCATGTTAAAGACTGTCTGTCAAACAACATAGCCTTTTGCCTACTATAGATTCCTCCTTGCCATACAAAGAATAGGAAGACCCACAGCCTTCTATAACAAGAGCTGTCAGTCCCATATGCCATTGCCTAGGCTCTATGGCAAATTAGAAATTGCCTAAGAACTCCCATGATAAAATCTTACATTCCAACACATGACCATGTGTTGACCTGTGCCTAGTAAGCCTCAACTTCCCTATCCGGTAATACCATAGGGAGAGAAAAAAACGGCAAAGTCTTCTTCATTTCCATATCGGTCAAAGTTGACCAATCACAAGAGGACTTTCCAATCCATGTTAAAGACTGCCTGTCAAACAACATAGCCCATTGCCTAGACTCTATGACAATTTGACATTGCCGCTATGCCGTAAAACCATAGGGAGAGAAAAAAAAGGCAAAGTCTTCTTCATTTCCATATCGGTCAAAGTTGACCAATCACAAGAGGACTTTCCAATCCATGTTAAAGACTGCCTGTCAAACAACATAGCCTTTTGCCTACTATAGATTCCTCCTTGCCATACAAAGAATAGGAAGACCCACAGCCTTCTATGACAAGAGCTGTCAGTCCCATAGGCCATTGCCCTGGCTCTATGGCAAATTAGCCATTGCATAAGAACTCCCATGATAAAAGCTAACATTCCAACACATTACTATGTGTTGACCTGTGCATAGTAAGCCTCAACTTACCTATCCCGTACTACCATAGGGAGAGAAAAAACTCGCAAAGTCTTCTTCATTTCCATATCAGTCAAAGTTGACCAATCACAAGAGGACTTTCCAGTCCAGGTCAAGGACTACCTGTCAACAACATAACCCTTTGCCTAGACTCTATGACAATTTGACATTGCCGCTATCCCGTAATACCATAGGGAGAGAAAAACCGGCAAAGTCTTCTTCATTTCCATATCGGTCAAAGTTGACCAATCACAAGAGGACTTTCCAATCCATGTTAAAGACTGCCTGTCAAACAACATAGCCTTTTGCCTACTATAGATTCCTCCCTGCCATACAAAGAATAGGAAGACCAACAGCCTTCTATGACAAGAGCTGTCAGTCCCATATCCCTTTGCCTAGGCTCTATGGCAAACTAGCCATTGCCTAAGCACTCCCATGATAAAAGCTAACATTCCAACACATTACCATGTGTTGACCTGTGCCTAGTAAGCCTCAACTTACCTATCCCGTAATACCATAGGGAAAGAAAAAACTCGCAAAGTCGTCTTCATTTCCATATCGGTCAAAGTTGACCAATCACAAGAGGACTTTCCAATCCAGGTTAAAGACTGCCTGTCAAAGAACATAGCCTTTTGCCTACTATAGATTCCTCCCTGACATACAAAGAATAGGAAGACCCACAGCCTTCTATGACAAGAGCTGTCAGTCCCATATCCCTTTGCCTAGGCTCTATGGCAAACTAGCCATTGCCTAAACACTCCCATGATAAAAGCTAACATTCCAACACATTACCATGTGTTGGCCTGTGCCTAGTAAGCCTCAACTTCCCTATCCCGTAATACCATAGGGAGAGAAAAAATGGCAAAGTCTTCTTCTTTTCCATATCGGTCAAAGTTGACCAATCACAAGAGGACTTTCCAATCCAGGTCAAGGACTGCCTGTCAACAACATAGCCCTTTGCCTAGACTCTATGATAATTTGACATTGCCGCTATCCCATAATACCATAGGGAGAGAAAAAACGGCAAAGTCTTCTTCTTTTCCATATCGGTCAAATTTGACCAATCACAAGAGGACTTTCCAATCCAGGTCAAGGACTGCCTGTCAACAACATAGCCCTTTGCCTCGACTCTATGACAATTTGACATTGCCGCTATCCCGTAATACCATAGGGAGAGAAAAAACCGGCAAAGTCTTCTTCATTTCCATATCGGTCAAAGTTGACCAATCAACAAGAGGACTTTCCAATCCATGTTAAAGACTGCCTGTCAAACAACATAGCCTTTTGCCTACTATAGATTCCTCCCTGCCATACAAAGAATAGGAAGACCCACAGCCTTCTATGACAAGAGCTGTCAGTCCCATATCCCTTTGCCTAGGCTCTATGGCAAACTAGCCATTGCCTAAGCACTCCCATGATAAAAGCTAACATTCCAACACATCCATGTGTTGACCTGTGCCTAGTAAGCCTCAACTTCCTATCCCTAATACCATAGGGAGAGAAAAAACGGCAAAGTCTTCTTCTTTTCCATATCGGTCAAATTGACCAATCACAAGAGACATTCCAATCCAGGTCAAGACCTGTCAACACATAGCCTTTGCCGACTCTATGACATTGAATCGCTATCCCGTAATACCATAGGGAGAGAAAAAACTCGCAAAGTCTTCTTCATTCCATATCGGTCAAAGTTGACCAATCACAAGAGGACTTTCCAATCCATGTTAAAGACTGCCTGTCAAAAACATAGCCTTTTGCCTACTATAGATTCCTCCCTGCCATACAAAGAATAGAAGACCCACAGCCTTCTATGACAAGAGCTGTCAGTCCCATATCCCTTTGCCTAGGCTCTATGGCAAACTAGCCATTGCCTAAAGCACTCCCATGATAAAAGCTAACATTCCAACACATTACCATGTGTTGACCTGTGCCTAGTAAGCCTCAACTTCCCTATCCCGTAATACCATAGGGAGAGAAAAAATGGCAAAGTCTTCTTCTTTCCATATCGGTCAAAGTTGACCAATCACAAGAGGACTTTCCAATCCAGGTCAAGACTCCTGTCAACAACATAGCCCTTTGCCTAGACTCTATGACAATTTGACATTGCCGCTATCCCAGTAATACCATAGGGAGAGAAAAAACGGCAAAGTCTTCTTCTTTTCCATATCGGTCAAATTTGACCAATCACAAGAGGACTTTCCAATCCAGGTCAAGACTGCCTTGTCAACACATAGCCCTTTTTGCCTCGACTCTATACCAATTGACATTGCCGCTATCTCCCCGTAATACCATAGGGAGAGAAAAAACCCGGGAAAGTCTTCTTCATTTCCATATCGGTCAAAGTTGACCAATAACAAGAGGACTTTCCAATCCATGTTAAAGACTGCCTGTCAAACAACATAGCCTTTTGCCTACTATAGATTCCTCCCTGCCATACAAAGAATAGGAAGACCCACAGCCTTCTATGACAAGAGCTGTCAGTCCCATATCCCTTTGCCTAAGCTCTATGGCAAACTAGCCATTGCCTAAACACTCCCATGATAAAAGCTAACATTCCAACACATACCCATGTGTTGAACTGTGCCTAGTAAGCCTCAACTTCCCTATCCCGTAATACCATAGGGAGAGAAAAAACGGCAAAGTCTTCTTCATTTCCATATCGGTCAAAGTTGACCAATCACAAGAGGACTTTCCTATCCAGGTCAAGGACTGCCTGTCAACAACATAGCCCTTTGCCTAGACTCTATGATAATTTGACTGCCGCTATCCCGTAATACCATAGGGAGAGAAAAAACAGCAAAGTCTTCTTCATTTCCATATCGGTCAAAGTTGACCAATCACAAGAGGACTTTCCAATCCAGGTCAAGGACAAGCTGTAAACAACATAACCCTTTGCCTAGACTCTATGACAATTTGACATTGCCGCTATCCCGTAATACCATAGGGAGAGAAAAAACCGGCAAAGTCTTCTTCATTTCCATATCGGTCAAAGTTGACCAATCACAAGAGGACTTTCCAATCCATGTTAAAGACTGCCTGTCAAACAACATAGCCTTTTGCCTACTATAGATTCCTCCCTGCCATACAAAGAATAGGAAGACCCACAGCCTTCTATGACAAGAGCTGTCAGTCCCATATCCCTTTGCCTAGGCTCTATGGCAAACTAGCCATTGCCTAAGCACTCCCATGATAAAAGCTAACATTCCAACACATTACCATGTGTTGACCTGTGCCTAGTAAGCCTCAACTTACCTATCCCGTAATACCATAGGGAGAGAAAAAACCGGCAAAGTCTTCTTCATTTCCATATCGGTCAAAGTTGACCAATCACAAGAGGACTTTCCAATCCAGCTCAAGGACTACATATCAACAACATAACCCTTTGCCTAGACTCTATGACAATTTGACAATGCGCTATCCCAAAATACCATAGGGAGAGAAACGAACTAGCAAAGTCTTCTTCATTTCCATATCAGTCAAAGTTGACCAATCACAAGAGGACTTTCCAATCCATGTTAAAGACTGCCTGTCAAACAACATAGCCTTTTGCCTACTATAGATGCCTCTCTGCCATACAAAGAATAGGAACAGTTTAAATGCTTGGCGACCCCCCCTCCCAGAGCTGCTTTAGAAGGTGAAAATGATTCTTTACACTGCAAAAATAGAAAAATGGTCACTCATAGAATATAGAAAGTAATTGGAAAAAGTTGTTATTTCTAGTGATCTATCTGAAACCAACTAATTGTTTCAAGGTGCAATTTCTACATTTTCTGGTTTGGATGAAGAGCTCTTGTTTTTGGTATTGAAGTTTATTTGACCGACTGATAATTAGACAGCTCATTAGGAAATGTTCCTTCCGTTGCACTTGCCTTATGTCTCCAGCAGAGGGCAGCCCTGTACCTCCCACGCAGCACCTCTGTGCCCAGCTCTGGCCAGTAATTGATGAGTTAATTTCCTCTTTATGTGAAAGAAAAGCCGAATTCAAGTCATTTGCAGCAATAAGCCACTAATTCAGGGCCCCCGTATCAGAGTTAAAGGGGAGAAGCTTTAAGACAAGGGGCGGGTTCATTCGTTGCCGCAGATAAAGCCCTAATATATAATTATCTTTGTGAATTGGATTGTTTTAAATAAGCAAAAGGCTTGCGCCAGGGAAGGAGCATTTCTATTTCCCCATTGTAATTGCTGCGCTCAATCAATTCCCCGTCATTAGAAATTTCATCACATTCAATATTAAACTTTATTCATTGTCATGGCTAAAAGGCTCTTCCCTGGCACAATTAATCTTTCGATAAAAATTAGATTTTCGACATTTATCATACTTAAATTCGATTTGAATTTGATTCAATTTTTCAGGTTGAGTTTATTCATACGAGTTTTAAAAATTTGATTTCATTCTGAATTTCGAGTTTATGGGAGTTTTTAAAACTTGCATGAACTCAAGTTTCAACCCCTGAATAATGTGCCTCGTAGGGGCAGATTAATTAAGGGTCTAATTGAAAATGAATTTTTTTTTCTATGGTCAAAACTGTCAAATTCAACTAGGGAATTATTGAAACTAGATTCATTTTTTTAAAAAAAAAAAAATTCAAACTAGATTTTTGAAATTTATCATACTCTGGCCCTTTAAGAATTCAGATTTGACTATTTGTCACCTAAAATCTGCCAAATTGCTGTTTAAGTCAATGGGAGGGGTCAAATTGATTTAAAATCTAATTAGATTCGACTTTTCAAGTTGTTTATATTCGTCTGAGTTTTAATAATTCAAGTTTATTCATACATTTTGCCAGGTCGAATTTCGAATTCATTAGAATTTAAGGAAGTTAAAAAAAAACTGACATGAATTTGAAATTCAACCTTTGATAAATGTGCCTCCCCCTGCCACCTTGTTTATGTGCTAAAGGGCAACTATACCCTGATTGTGTCTTAGGGGGGTTATTTATTAAAGTCTTAGTGCCAAAAACGCAAAAAATTTTAGTTTTTTTTTTTACTATAAATTCCGAAATTTTTCAGAATTTATTTAATCCCCAAGGGTGTTAAAAGTAAAAAAAGAAAGTACTCTAACTTAGACCTCCCGAGTTCATGTAGAAATAAATGGGAGAAGTCCTAAAGATAGCCTGCGCTGGGTTTCGTGTAATAATCCAAAGTTTTCGTGGTTTTCAGGCAAAAGTCCTATAAAAACTGCATTTTCAGGCATCAAATCTGAAAAATTAGTACGATTCAAGTTTTTCACCAATTTTCCCCGCACAGGAAATTTTTAGGAAAAATGTATTGATAAATAAGGGGAAAAAACAAGTGCAAATTGGATTGGAGTAGTTTTCAGAAAATAGATTTTTTAAATTTTGATAAATAACCCCCCTGTATGTCAGGTACATTTCTCTTTAGGGTCACAGCACGTGGGCAAAACATGCTTTCACCACTGAAGAAACCTCATGAAAAAACTTTGAGCAACTTTGCTCACCCACCGGTGATTCACATTCTTGCTGATGGAAAAGGATTTTCTGGCGATAAGTCGCCCACATAAATCTGCTCTACTGCGGGCGACTAATCTCCCAGGGTGCCATCACACATACCTGTACATTTTTAGAGGTGCCCTGTTTAACCACTCTAAGATGCAATGAAACAGCGCCCTCTGGTGGATAAATTACCATGATAAGTTATCTGGATGATGTCACAATTACCCTCCTATAAAAAAAAAAGTAAACCATAGGTAAACCTCCACTGTCAGCTCTTCATCTTGTTGGTAACTGACCTTTCTGCCTGGTTTAGCCGACCCACTTTGAGATGATACCACAATAACTACCCTGTAAAGCTGAGACCTTTGTTATCAGTTCACAAAACGTATTGGATTGTCTTTCACATACACCTGTTCCACCTACACCTCTTCCCCCTACACCTCTTCCTACCTTCCATAAAACTATGGCAGCATAGGTATTCCCTGTACTAAGCACAATTCAGCAGGAACAGCCCCCTAAGTTTGCTCATAGTCTGTACAGAGAGATCCCATAAAACTATGGCAGCATAGGTATTCCCTGTACTAAGCACAATTCAGCAGGAACAGTCCCTAAGTTTGCTCATAGTCTGTACAGAGAGATCCCATAAAACTATGGCAGCAAAGGTATTCCCTGTACTAAGCACAATTCAGCAGGAACAGTCCCCTAAGTTTGTTCATAGTCTGTACAGAGAGATCCCATAAAACTATGGCAGCATAGGTATTCCTCTGTACTAAGCACAATTCAGCAGGAACAGTCCCTAAGTTTGCTCATAGTCTGTACAGAGAGATCCCATAAAACTATGGCAGCATAGGTATTCCTCTGTACTAAGCACAATTCAGCAGGAACAGTCCCTAAGTTTGCTCATAGTCTGTACAGAGAGATCCCATAAAACTATGGCAGCATAGGTATTCCTCTGTACTAAGCACAATTCAGCAGGAACAGTCCCTAAGTTTGCTCATAGTCTGTACAGAGAGATCCCATAAAACTATGGCAGCATAGGTATTCCTCTGTACTAAGCACAATTCAGCAGGAACAGTCCCTAAGTTTGCTCATAGTCTGTACAGAGAGATCCCATAAAACTATGGCACATAGGTATTCCCTGTACTAAGCACAATTCAGCAGGAACAGCCCTATAAGTTTGCTCATAGTCTGTACAGAGAGATCCCATAAAACTATGGCAGCATAGGTATTCCCTGTACTAAGCACAATTCAGCAGGAACAGTCCCCTAAGTTTGCTCATAGTCTGTACAGAGAGATCCCATAAAACTATGGCACATAGGTATTCCCTGTACTAAGCACAATTCAGCAGGAACAGCCCTATAAGTTTGCTCATAGTCTGTACAGAGAGATCCCATAAAACTATGGCAGCATAGGTATTCCCTGTACTAAGCACAATTCAGCAGGAACAGCCCCTAAGTTTGCTCATAGTCTGTACAGAGAGATCCCATAAAACTATGGCAGCATAGGTATTCCCCTGTACTAAGCACAATTCAGCAGGAACAGTCCCCTAAGTTTGCTCATAGTCTGTACAGAGAGATCCCATAAAACTATGACACATAGGTATTCCCTGTACTAAACACAATTCAGCAGGAACAGTCCCCTAAGTTTGCTCATAGTCTGTACAGAGAGATCCCATAAAACTATGACACATAGGTATTCCCTGTACTAAGCACAATTCAGCAGGAACAATCCCTAAGTTTGCTCATAGTCTGTACAGAGAGACAGATGATGGGTCAGACATGCAGCAATGTATAGTTGTACATATATGTGAGTATATAGATACACAGACACACATTATCTAACATATGATGTAACAGTGAGTTGGACATTGCACCCCTTGTGATCAGTGACCCCCTTGGAGGTTTCCCAGAATGCCTTGGGAAATGCCTCGGTCCCAGAACATTCCAGCAGGTGACAGGATCTTTCAGAAGCCCAGGATTCCTCTCCGTGACCCTCTGCTCAGATTTATTTCATTGCTTCTCCTCTATTGTATCATGAGTAATTGCTCCTGTCAAGCCTCCCGGGGGTTAAATATAGATGTATCTCCAGTCTATACACAGGCACATACATTCTGCCCACATTTCTCTGCATATTGACAGCTGAGTGGGGCCCACCCTAATGTTCTGCCATAATTCACCCATCTCTCAATGTAAGGCCTGGCTGTTGCTTTATTTAGTATGACAATATGAGGCCAGGAGCAGCTATTTGATGCCACATTAAAGGGGTTGTTCACCTTTAAATTAACTTTTAGTATGATGTAGAGAGGGATATTCTGAGACAATTTGAAATTGGTTTTCATTTTTTACTTTTTGTAGTTTTTGACTTATTTAGCTTTTTATTCAGCAGCTCTCCAGTTTGAAATTTCCGCCATCAGGTTGCTAGGGTCCAAATTCCCCTAGCAACCATGCATTGATTTGAATAGGAGACTGGAATATAAATAGGAGAGGCCTGAATAGAAAGACGAGGCCTGAATAAAAAGTAACAATAACAATACATTTGTAGCCTTACAGAGCATTTGTTTTTAGATGGGGTCAGTGACCCCCAGTTGAAAGCTGGAAAAAGTCATAATTTAAAATCTATTTGAATCAAATGATGAAGACCAACTGAAAAGTTGTTTATATATGGCCTTTCTATAGCATAGTAAAGGTTAAGTGCCCAATGTGATAGCAACATCAGGGCTGGGGTTAAGCACTGCTGTCAGTCTGTCAGTACAAGAAATAGGCAGTTTGTACTGCTGTCAGTCTCTGATCTGTCTCAATCATTATAGTCACTTACACTGTAATCACTGCTCATTAAAGGGACGGCTCACCTTTCAGTTAACTAGTATGTTATAGAATGCCCAGTTGTAAGCAACTTTTCAATTGGTCATTTTTTTTTAAAGTTTTTTTTAGGAAAGCTGTGAAAAAAGTTTCTAATTTTATTCCTAAGCAGAAGAACATCAGCCTCTTTCTTTCTCCTGACAACTTCCTTGACTACTTGCTGGTCAGACTGGTGGGAAACTGACCAGCAGGTGGCGCTGTTGTAACAAAATTCATTCATATTAACAGTACATGTATCCCTTAAAGTGATACTGTCATGGGAAAAAAATTTTTTTTCAAAATGAATCAGTTAATAGTGCTGCTCCAGCAGAATTCTGCACTTAAATCCATTTCTCAAAAGAGCAAACAGATTTTTTTTATATTCAATTTTGAAATCTGACATGGGGCTAGACATATTCTCAATTTCCCAGCTGCCCCAAGTCATGTGACTTGTGCTCTGATAAACTTCAATCACTCTTTACTGCTGTACTGCAAGTTGGAGTGATAACTCTCCCCTCCCTTTCCCCCCCAGCAGCCAAACAAAAGAACAATGGGAAGGTAACCAGATAGCAGCTCCCTAACACAAGATAACAGCTGCCTGGTAGATCTAAGAACAACACTCAATAGTAAAATCCAGGTCCCACTGAGACACATTCAGTTATATTGAGATGGAAAAACAGTAGCCCGCCAGAAAGCAGTGCAGGCACAAGTCACATGACCAGGGGCAGCTGGGAAATTGACAATATGTCTAGCTCCATGTCAGATTTCAAAATTGAATATAAAAAAAATATGTTTGTTCTTTTGAGAAATGGATTTCAGTGCAGAATTCTGCTGGAGTAGCACTATTAACTGATGTGTTTTGAAAAAAAACATGTTTTCCGATGACAGGATCCCTTTAATATCTTGGAATTAAAACAAAATAAATAATGAATGTAAATTACAACATTCCTTAGAATATCCCCCTCATCCATTTTACATTCACTTATTTTAAATGTTTACTTATGCTTTAAAAATAAATCCCTTTCTCTATGCATGTCAGCTCAAAGAACTGCTAGCGCTCCATCTGCTGGTGGTGAGGGTGCACTGCTGGTTCTATTCTTGTCAGACACTAGAGCTCCATCTGCTGGTGGTGAGGCTGCACTGCTGTTCCTACTCTTGTCAGACAGACACTAGAGCTCCATCTGCTGGTGGTGAGGGTGCACTGCTGTTTCTACTCTTGTCAGACAGACACTAGAGCTCCATCTGCTGGTGGTGAGGGTGCACTGCTGGTTCTACTCTTGTCAAACAGACACTAGAGCTCCATTTGCTGGTGGTGAGGGTGCACTGCTGTTTCTACTCTTGTCAAACAGACACTAGAGCTCCATCTGCTGGTGGTGAGGGTGCACTGCTGGTTCTACTCTTGTCAAACAGACACTAGAGCTCCATTTGCTGGTGCTGAGGGTGCACTGCTGGTTCTACTCTTGTCAAACAGACACTAGAGCTCCATTTGCTGGTGGTGAGGGTGCACTGCTGTTTCTACTCTTGTCAAACAGACACTAGAGCTCCATCTGCTGGTGGTGAGGGTGCACTGCTGGTTCTACTCTTGTCAAACAGACACTAGAGCTCCATTTGCTGGTGCTGAGGGTGCACTGCTGGTTCTACTCTTGTCAAACAGACTCTAGAGCTCCATTTGCTGGTGGTGAGGGTGCACTGCTGTTTCTACTCTTGTCAAACAGACACTAGAGCTCCATCTGCTGGTGGTGAGGGTGCACTGCTGGTTCTACTCTTGTCAAACAGACACTAGAGCTCCATTTGCTGGTGGTGAGGGTGCACTGCTGGTTCTACTCTTGTCAGACAGACACTAGAGCTCCATCTGCTGGTGGTGAGGGTGCACTGCTGTTTCTACTCTTGTCAGACAGACACTAGAGCTCCATCTGCTGGTGGTGAGGGTGCACTGCTGGTTCTACTCTTGTCAGACACTAGAGCTCCATCTGCTGGTGGTGAGGGTGCACTGCTGTTCCTACTCTTGTCAGACAGACACTAGAGCTCCATCTGCTGGTGGTGAGGGTGCACTGCTGGTTCTACTCTTGTCAGACACTAGAGCTCCATCTGCTGGTGGTGAGGGTGCACTGCTGTTCCTACTCTTGTCAGACAGACACTAGAGCTTCATCTGCTGGTGGTGAGGGTGCACTGCTGGTTCTACTCTTGTCAGACACTAGAGCTCCATCTGCTGGAGATGGTGGTGGATGTATCTCCGTGTGTAGGTGCCCGGGTTGCCTGTGACGTGGGTGCCCCACACTAACTCTTCTCAGTGACACGGCTTTGGTTTCGGCACGACAGTCACATACAACATAAGGAAAGTGATCTGAGAGGTGTGAGGTATAAATAAGACTTTTTATGGCGCTTGTCCCTCGATGTGACGAGCAGAGCGACTGTCACCACTTCCTTTACGAGCCTGCACCCCCCTCACCTCTGACACTGACACTGGATCTATTTTTTTTCCCAAACTTGATCCACTTGTTTGTTAACTCCCCCCCCCCTGTGCCCTGGGGCATCTTCCATAAACAGGTATAGGGCTTGGCATGAGCACACGTCACATATTGGCACCCCCATATTGCACTGATTAGATGTTAGCTCTTCAGCCTAGAGACAGTCTAGTGCCGGATAATAAAGGATATAATGTAACTGTTACAGTGCAGAGGCTATTCCTGCTTTATATAGACATTTATACACACTATAATAAAGTATATTTCCCTATAATAAACTCACTTGTTCTCAGCTCTCGCCCCACAGCTCACACTCCCCTCTTGTGCCAGGGTATAAATTACGTGGCTGTTTTTCTTCTCGGGATGCCAGTGTATATTTATCTCGGGGGTAATTAAAGCCCCAGTGTGGAATTCCGGGCTCCGCTTACACTTGATGGATTCGCTCACTGGGATCTCTGACAGGTGGGTGAGGAAATCGCTGCAGCGAGTTACAACTGGTAGTGGCACCGACCCCTTGTGTTGCCTGTAGGGGGCACAGATTGACTGCAAATATGGGGAGATGTAATAAAGTAAATGTGGGCAATTCAACTGACTCCGTCTGTACCCCATGATCTGTACCCCATGATCTGTACCCCATGATCTGTGCCAACGTGTGTTCCTTCTGTTCATCAAGCGCTGGGATGTGCTGAAATAAAGACCCTGCATTGACCCAGTCAGACTTTAAAAATGGGCCCTGCACAATCCCTGGGGAGATATGAACCTGAGCCCCCAGTATCCTGATCCCAAAATATAGACACTAAAACTCTCCTAAATCTATAACTGTCCATAGATTAACAAAATTGCCACAATCCAAATATCCCAAAGTGTGAGAGTCTCAGCTGCCATAAAGCAGGACAGGACTGCTGCTTACAATGGGGATCAGATAGGATCTGTGCAGCCACTGGGACAGAATGTTCTGTTATACAGATAGCTAGAATCTCAGCTGCCATAAAGCAGGACAGGACTGCTGCTTACAATGGGGATCAGATAGGATCTGTGCAGCCACTGGGACAGAATGTTCTGTTATACAGATAGAATCTCAGCTGCCATAAAGCAGGACAGGACTGCTGCTTACAATGGGGATCAGATAGGATCTGTGCAGCCACTGGGACAGAATGTTCTGTTATACAGATAGCTAGAATCTCAGCTGCCATAAAGCAGGACAGGACTGCTGCTTACAATGGGATCCGATTGTTATGATAGTGTCTTTTTAAGGCCTTTATTTCATGCAACAGCAAATTCTCACTTATTCCTATTCTATTAATTAGTCCTAGAGTTGGGTGGAATCTCAGGGTTAAAACCATAAAGTAACAAACATTATGGTCAGTTGCGTATAATGGGTCGCTGCTAATAAGTGAAGCGGATGTTTCTCATTCCCAGCAGCGAGTTCATGTCACTGGTCCTATGTAATAAGCTCATTCCTGGCGCATTTCTGGGATGGGATTTAACCCTTCGTCACTGCGGATTGTCATTCGGGAATTCCCTGTGTTGATTTCTGAGCCCAACTGGCAGAATCGGGTGCCACACTGTGTGTATCATTATCAGAATCTCCTTAGTGCAGCTGGCGGGGGGCACGGCCTGCACATTATATTCCCCAGAGCATGACAGGTGGGACCCTTTGTTGGGAGACGGAGGATTGAAACCCTAAATCATTCAGTGATGTTCTAGAGGAATAGGTACATTTTCCCTTTAGTTGTCTGTTATGTGGGATGTTGCAGCAGACGATGCTTTCTGTTAAGGCTGCATTATGTACTTACACTAATATCTGACATGCACTGCTGTGCACGACTCCTGCTCAGGGGCCGGGAGATTCTTAGTGCCTCTTAGCCCTGTACTGTTTCTTTAATGGCTTTATGGGACCCAGTGTGTGAGGTTCAGTAGGTGCAGCTGCTAATTCTATAACCATAATGTTGGGTGACAGTGTAATTCCCACTCACAACTCCTAGTGACTGTGTAATTCCCACTTACACCTCCTAGTGAGACAGTGTAAAGAACTGGGGCTATGGCAGGTGTGAATAGTGTAAAGGTGAGTGATAGAGGCTGTGAGTGTATTCACACTTGTACTTACCTGTCTCACCCAGCTCAGCATCAGCACTCAGTACAGTTACCTGCACTACTACAAGTACAACTAATTCAATGTAGGGCACATTTTATACTTGTTTTCTCTTTTATTTGATTTTTCTAAATCTGCTCAGTCTTTGTATAGTCACAGAACCCTCCAGTAACTTCTAAACGCAATTTAATATCCTTATCATTTACAGTAGGGGGTATATTATCTCTTATAATACATGAGTGATACTCAGAGTTCCCTGTATAACTCAGCCTGCAGCCTTGTGTCTTTATATGGTCACAGAACAACCCCTCAGTGACTTCTAATATCCTTATCATTTACAGTAGGGGGTACATTATCCCTTATAATACATGAGTGATACTCAGAGTTCCCTGTATAACTCAGCCTGCAGCCTTGTGCCTTTATATGGTCACAGAACAACCCCTCAGTGACTTCTATTATCCTTATCATTTACAGTAGGGGGTACATTATCCCTTATAATACATGAGTGATACTCAGAGTTCCCTGTATAACTCAGCCTGCAGCCTTGTGCCTTTATATGGTCACAGAACAACCCCTCAGTGACTTCTAATATCCTTATCATTTACAGTAGGGGGTACATTATCCCTTATAATACATGAGTGATACTCAGAGTTCCCTGTATAACTCAGCCTGCAGCCTTGTGCCTTTATATGGTCACAGAACAACCCCTCAGTGACTTCTAATATCCTTATCATTTACAGTAGGGGGTACATTATCCCTTATAATACATGAGTGATACTCAGAGTTCCCTGTATAACTCAGCCTGCAGCCTTGTGCCTTTATATGGATATGGAACCCATAATATCCTTGTGATGATCCTTATTTGTGCCCAGTGGAAGGGAATTCAGGAGTCGTGTGTAAGTGGGAGGGAAGTTAAGGGTCAGACAAGTCTCTGGATTAGGATAAATACTATGGCTGTTGTTTAAGCTCAGACACTCTATTAAACTTGCTCTCAGGTTACATAGTGAAGGTTCTCCAAATGCCACAAAGACTGAGAGTAGTAAAAGAGCGAGTGAGATGACGCGTTTCATGCGGTCAGTTGGCAAGTGCGGGCGAGTGTATGTGGAACATCCTTAGTAGTGGGGTCTATGCAATGTAACCCCACCAGCTTGAGTTACAGACTACTGGACTGAGAAGGGCCCACTTTAACCTCCCAATGGGGGGGGTAGCTGCTATATTTCAGGGATCAGTTTGGGAGTTGGTTCTGAGCAGAACGGTCCAACCTCAGCTTGTGGGGGAGCAGCACAAAGGACCCCAGTGAGACAGTGATACAAAGTACAGGATTATAAAGTCAATGAATGATTATTAAAGAGTCCAGTTTCCTCCCCAGGGGAACGTTTTGTGCCCTTTATCATCACCCCAGGAGGAAACGTGATCCCTCCCCATTGAGAGAAATATATATATATACATTGTGTTGTGTCAATCATTCCGGCTCTCCCCGACGCTCTCTCATTCCGTCTTCCCATTTATGTCGCTATGAAGTGTGAGTGATGAAAATGCCCAATTAACCCCCAGTGTCAGGCGATGGGAGAGGCAGCTGCACTGCCAGAGCCGATGGTAACCCAACCCCCCGGGGTAATGCACACGGGGCTGTATTTTAGGAAACAGCAGTACAATAAACAGAGGGGACGGGGGACGTGCGCTAATGCTCGGCCATCTCTCCGTGGGTCGGATAAGGGGGGATATGTGTGAGTGACACAAACTCAGTACTAGTGTTTAAAGGGGAAGTAAAGAGTAAAATAGAATAAGGCTAGAAATGCTGTATTTTGTATACTAAATATAAACATGAACTTACTGCACCACAAGCCTAATCAAACAAATGATTTATGGTTTCAAAGTTGGCCACAGGGGGTCACCATCTTGTAACTTTGTTATACATCTTTGCAAGACCAAGACCGTGCACATGCTCAGTGTGATCTGGGCTGCTTAGGGATCGTCATAAATGATCAAAACAGCACAAGTCAAATAATATCTGCCAGAAGCCGATACAGCAAGACTGATTAATAATCAGAATATACAGACTGCACTGGCTCCTGTGTTGTCATGTAATCTAATGTGGATTTTATAGTTTTTGTATTGTTTAATACAAACTTTCTCCGACTCTGCAGAACCAGTGGCTGCAGCAAAATAATCCTCCAAATAGAATCCCAGTTTATCTGTTTAAATCTGGCTCCATGATCTTTGTCCCTGCAGCTGGAGTTGGAAACAGTAAAGGGGATGTAAAGGCAAAAATAAAATCCAATACAAATCTCTACACAGTCGCCGACTGCTCTACAGGGAAACAAACAAAGCTGCTTGAGTTCTGCATGGCTGGGAAGTAAGGCGGGGGCTCCCCCTGCTGTTCATAAGTATGATTGTTTCCCTGCAGAGCAGTTAGGGACCGTCTGACAATTCCTATCCACAGCAGTAAATGAAGGGAGAATTTCACTGCATACAGTCAGGTTTCTTATAAAAACGGTACACATTTTTTAATTTAACTATATTGGAGATAGGTTTCTTTTTCATTAAAGTAAAAATGGGATTTTATTTTTTGCCTTTACTTGACCTTTAACTATAAAGCCCCAGCGAGGGGGACATCTGGCTCTAGTAGTGTTTCTACTGCAACAGCATGGGGGCCATACCCGTCTGCAGCCCTCCAGCTAGCTGGGCTATCTTCATTTCCCTGCCCAACATGTTATTAATATGAGTGCTTTACTTTGCCTTTAACTCGCCACATTTACTGCACCTTAAAGTGGCCATACACATTTTTTATCCAAGCCGTTCCAGCTGTCCTGTTTTAACCCGGGACGGTCCCGATTGTGACAAATCCCGGGTTTGTTACTGAAAAGTCCAGACTTTTTCTTTGATCTCCTGCACTGAACAGCCAGAAAAAGATACAAAGTTTCTGAAATGTAATTGGTTTTTGGCAGAGAGCCCAGAATAGATACTTAGATACGTTTGTAACTATAAGATAATAAAGTCTCTTGGGAGAACTCACATCTTAAAGGGCAATTCACCTTCATTTGCAAGACGGGAATAACACAGAAAAAACACATAAATGTGTTCAAACTTTCATAACCTGCCAAATTTTGTAAAATAAACATGGTAATTAGAGGGTGCGGCTACACAAATGGGTGTGGGCAACCACATTTTTCTGTTTCCAAAATGTTGGGAGGTTACAGTGCAAAGTTCTGACCCAGAAGAGGAAAACAGAATCTCCCAGGCTGTACAGGGGTCGGTAACACTTGTTATTCCCTCAGCAGAGAATGAGAGCCCCCCAGGCATTATGTCAGTGACAGGTTAAGCACCAGGGGATAGATGTCCCTTGTACAACAATTATAAATCCCGTGTGTTGCTTGAGTGAGTTTCCAGAGACTGGGATCTCAATCTTCCCCTAATAGAGCCGTGACAGTCTGCGGCAGCAGCACAGGGGCCCCTCCTGCGGGAGACACATTGTCATTAAACAGCAGGTAGTGGGGGACACGGGCGAGTGGGGGGCCTTCCAGCCCAGAGAACAGCGTGTGTCTGACAGCAGTTATTTGTCACACGGCAATCCGGACGGCTGCTGAAAAAGTGACTTATTGCCCCGGTCTGAGGCTCTGTCTGAGGCTCCCCATTGCCATTTGATAATCACCAAATCTTTGTCAAAGACAAATTTGCTCCCCGATTCAGTGCCGAGCGCCGGGACACCAAATAAAAAGCCCATTGGATTATAGGACTCCAATAGCATGGAAGAAAGGAGCAGTCTGTTATTTATATTAATGCATGGTTGCTAGGGGAATTTGGACCCTAGCAACCAGATGGCTGAAATTGCAAACTGGAGAGCTGCTGGATAAAAAGCAAAATAAGTCAAAAACCACAAATAATAAAAAATGAAAACCAATTGCAAATTGTCTCAGAATATCCCTCTCTACATGATACTGACAGTTAACTCGGAGCTGAACAAACCTTAAAGCAGAAACTGGAGAGACATTATTCCTGCTTAGAACCACAGTGACATTGCAGCCATTCCCAAATTAAAAGCAGCAACTCTCAGGTTTGGTTGGCATGGAATGCTGGGAGCTGTAGCCTCTACTATATTGTTATTATTTATTCCTTCTGTTCACTTCATCACACCCCTGCTGAGAGGCTGTTCCCTGTATCTTTCCCCCTGTATCATAATATAATGTATTCATCCCAATACCCCTGCTGGGAGGCTGTTCCCTGTATCTTTCCCCCTTTATCACTAATATACTGTATTCATCCCAATACCCCTGCTGGGAGGCAGTTCAGTCTCCCCCTCCCATTCAGGTACTGTAGTTTCTGTACATTCCAAGCCTTTAACCCTTCGTAGGAGCCCAGGGAATATTCAGATCAGTCAATCTTACTAGACCTGGCAGTTTGAGGCTGGCAGTTGTACAGGGCTGAATGCTCTGCTCCCCTGATTGCTTGTGCCCCTCATGTAGAGTAAAGTGCCCACTCAGCACTGCAGGGACCATGGGGCTCTAATAAATTCCATCATACCCCCCCCCCCATAGCACGCCAGCAGTTTTCTCTCCCCAATCCCTCTGTCCTCCTTCCACGACGGCAGTAAAGTTTTTAATTAGGAAAGCTAATGAGATCGATTAGTCATTAGTGCTGACCCCTAGCCTTCCGCTCCAACAGTCTGAATAACCCGAGTGTGTGTGAAATAAGCACAAAGTGTTTGACTCCAGGGGAAAATTCCACCAGGATTGTTTCACATGGACACGGAAATATTGCAACTCCCGGGAAGGAATAATCAAAGGGATTTATGCTTAATAATATAATTATCTACCCAGAGCATTCCAGTCAGCAGTGCTGCAAGGAAACCTCTGTGTCCTAATAGTACCTGTATATATGGCCTCCCATATATGTATATTTGTATTTATACATATGGGGGAAGGTGCCATATTGCTTATTGTGTGCCCAGAACATTCCTTCTCTGTATATTTGTATTTATACATATGAGAGGAGTGAGATGCCATATTGATTCCCTTAGACAGTACATTATGAGGGTATAGCTTATTGTGTGCCCAGAACATTCCTTCTCTGTATATTTGTATTTATACATATGGGAGGAGGTGCCATATTGATTCCCTTAGACAGTACAGTATGAGGGTATAGCTTATTGTGTGCCCAGAACATTCCTTCTCTGTATATTTGTATTTATACATATGGGAGGAGGAGGTGCCATATTGATTCTCTTAGACAGTACAGTATGAGGGTATAGCTTATTGTGTGCCCAGAACATTCCTTCTCTGTATATTTGTATTTATACATATGGGAGGAGGGAGGTGCCATATTGATTCCCTTAGACAGTACAGTATGAGGGTATAGCTTATTGTGTGCCCAGAACATTCCTTCTCTGTATATTTGTATTTATACATATGGGAGGCGGAGGTTCCATATTGATTCCCTTAGACAGTACAGTATGAGGGTATAGCTTATTGTGTGCCCAGAACATTCCTTCTCTGTATATTTGTATTTATACATATGGAAGGACGTCTCCGTTGTCTCCATTCAGCCCTTCCCTTTCCTGGAGGAGTCGGTAAGTTCTTTATTAGACACAGCCCAATGCAAAGTGACCAAGGGCAAGTGAGGATTCCGTTTGTTCCATTGTACATGATAAGCGTTGAAACTACAACTCTCAGTACCAGGAGGGGGCTGTGCAACCCAAGCAGTAGGCAATAATAGAATAGTCATTTGGCAGCTTCCATGTGCCGGCCCAAAGACTCTCAAGCAATGGAGCGACTAGAACTGAAATGAGAACTCCCAGGATGACAGGTGCAGATCCATTGAACAAGGCAAGTTAATGGCCCGACCCCTGTCCCTGAAATGCATTAGGGGTAATGGCCCGACCCCTGTCCCTGGTGCTGAAATGCATTAGTAAATGTTTTAACTGTATGTACTCACCCAAGCTGAGCGGGAGAAGTTTGGGTTTGTTTCCCTACTTTTGTTGGTATCAGTTTAATGGCACCATCTGGGCACAGGTCAGCTGATACAAGGGATTGGGCCTCAGAAATGTTTCCGGTTCTGCCACACCCCTCTTCTGCTTAGGAATAAAATTAGAAACCTTTCTCACATCTTTCCTAAGCAGAAGAACATCAGCCTCTTTCTTTCTCCTGACAACTTCCTTGACTACTTGCTGGTCAGACTGGTGGGAAACTGACCAGCAGGTGGCACTGTTGGAACACAATTCATTCATATTAACAGTACATGTATCCCTTAATATCTTGGAATTAAAACAAAATAAATAATGAATTTACATTGCAACATTTCTTAGACTAGCCCCCTCATCCATTTTACATTCACTTATTTTATCCTTTAAGCAGTAACTTAGGGAAAGAAACAACCAGCAGTAATGTCCATGCGCTGCTCGAGTAAATTACCGGTATCACCCCGTGTTTTCGATGTTGCACCGCATTGTGCCTCCCATTAAATATAGTCAGGTAATTCCCTGTATCTTCTCCCATCAGAACTGCCAGAGCTTATGAATATATTCCCTCCTTTTCTCTCCCAAACAAGCCCAAGGGTTTAAGCCTTTCCCTCGCAGGAAATACATAAAATTATATTTTAAATTAATTTTACGACTCTTTTTTGTAATATTTTTGTTTTAAATAGATTTATAATCAGCCCGGGAGCCGTTCCTGCAAATTTATGAAGATAATTTTCACTCAGTGGATAAGGATGAATTTACACCTGCTATTTCCATATTAATTCAGCAGCCTAAGTGGATGTCATTTTCTTCCGTTCTCCTATCTACCGAGCTCGGCCTTTCCTAATGCAATTTCCCCCTCCGTAAATCACCATGATCAGGAGTCGTGATCAAGTTAAATTAACTTAAATTAATTTACTTAATAAGAGTTCCAGATCATTGTGAACAAACTGAAGATTTATTGATACTCGTCCCTCTCCGGCCTGCTTGTCTGTGCTTAGCTGCATGAACTGCTGTCTGGGACTTCGGAACACCTTTACTGTATTGAGATTTGTGCTGATATTGGAGGTTACGACTAATAGAAGCTTCTTCTTATAGGTCTGGGAAGCATTTCCCTACTAGAGGGTTATATGTGAGGTCCTATTTGTGCAGTAGAAGAAAACAAAGGGGCCTGGGATGGATACATCACACTAATCACAAGCAGAGTTGCACAAACACTTCATTCTTGTGTCTGTAAAGGTTCTTATCAATATGATAGAATAGGGCAGTTGTTGTTGGACTTTTTTGGATCACTCCCCACTTTGTTTCAGACTCATAACAAGGTTACAGATTCAGTAAAGCTTGCTGTACCCGCCATTGATCAATAGCCCCAAAAAATATCAACTCCCTTCCTAAATGACCTTCTAGCTGGACTTTGACTTCAACACCTTCTTAGTGTTAAGGTGCCCTCCCACAAACAAGAAAAGAGTTCCCTTTTCCAAGGATTCCAAGAGGTTGACTTAAACACTTTTCGAGTATTAAGGTGTGATGTCATAACAAAGGAAAGAGGCTTCACATATGTGATTCATACAGGTTGAACCATCAGATGACCATGGAACAACAAAGCTTGGCTTTGCAATGGTTCCTACAAGTCCTACAAGTCATTTGAACACCTTCTTAGTATTCAGTGCCTTTCTTGTAACCAACTAACCAAGGAAAGAAAGGGTCTACCTTTCCAAAGATTCCAAGTGGTTGACTTGAATGCCTTCTTAGTTTTAAGGTGTATTCCCATAACCAGGGTTGACTACAGGTTGACTTGATGACCTTCTTAGTATAAAGTTGCCATCAGATGACCATGGAAAGACAAGGCTTGCATTTTCAATGGTTCCTACAAGTCATTTGAACTAGGGATGCACCGAATTCACTATTTTGGATTCGGCCTCACCACCGAATCATTTCTGAAAGATTCGGGCGAATACCGAACGGAATCTGAACCTTAATTTGCATATGCAAATCAGTGAGGGGGTAGGAAAAATAGAGCCACGCACAAATTTTTTTACTTCCTTGTTTTGTGACGAAAAGTCACATGATTTTAAGGATTCGGATTCGGTTTGTCCAGGCACAAGGATTCAGCTGAATCCGAATCCTGCTGAAAATCCTGGCGAATACTGAAGAGAATCCTGGATTCGGTGCATCCCTAATTTGTACACCTTCTTAGTATTCTGTGCCTTTATTTTACCAAGGAAAGACAGGGTCTCCCTATCCAAAGATTACAAGTGGTTGACTTGAATGCCTCCTTAGGATGTGATCCCATAACCAGAGAAAGAGCGGGCTTCTCTTTTGTGATTCCTACAGATTTACTTGATTACCTTCTTAGTATAAAGTTGCCATCAGATGACTATGGAAAGACAAGGCTTGTATTTGCAATGATTCGTACAAGTCATATGAACAACTTCTCAGTATTCGGTGCCTTTCTGTAACCAAGGAAAGAAACAGTCTCCCTTTCCAAGGATTCCAAGAGGCATTAGAGAGGTATTAAGGTGTGATGCCATAACAAAAGAAAGAGAAGGCTTCACTTATGTGATTCTTACAGGTTGAACTTAGTATTCCGTGCCTTTTTATAACCAGGGAAAGACAGGGTCTCCCTTTCCAAGGATTCCAAGTGGTTGACTTGAACACTTTCTTAGTATTAAGGTGTGATCCCACAACCAGAGAAAGAGAGGGCTTTTATTATGCGATTCCTACAGGTTGACTTGATGACCTTCTTAGTATAAACTTGCCATCAGATAACCATGGAAAGACAAAGCTTGCCTTTGCAATAGTTTCTACAAGTCATTTGAAAAATGTCTTAGTATTTTGTGTCTTTATGTAACCAAGGAAAGAAAGGATTCCAAGTGGTTGACTTGAACACTCTCTTAGTTTTAAGTTGTGATCCCACAACCAAAGAGAGGACTTCTCTTATGTGATTCCTGCAGGTTAACTTGATGACCTACTCAGAAAACCACAGAAAGAGAGGGGTTCCTTTTGCTACAGGTTGATTTGAGCACCTTCTTAGCATTCGGTGTTATTCTGTAACAAAGGAAAAAGAGGGTCTCCCTTTCCAAGGATTCCAAGTGGTCGACTTGAACACCTTCTTAGTCTAAAGGTGTGATCCCATAACCAGGGAAAGAGCTGGGTGTCCGTTATGTGATTCCTACAAGTTGTCTTGATGACCTTCTTAGTATGAAGGTGTCAAATAAACATGGAAAGGCAGGGCTTCCCTTTGCAATGATCCCTACAGATTGATTTGAATCAATAAAAAAACGAGAGGGTTCCCTTTCCAAGGGGTTCTATGAGCAGTCATGAGCATTGAGAAAGAATATCTAATGCCCTTTATGCACCATATATCTTTAATCTACTTCTTTGAGCGAAGGAATCGGGGTCATCTCATGCACTTTATATCTGGGTAGGGAATTTTTGATGTATGGAAATAGCCAACATAAAGTTTTATCATGTCTGTTGCTGAATGTGGGCCCATAGATCTGCACCCTGGACCCATATTATATATAGTATATTGAACCCTTCTTGTGACTCATTAAATCCTTTGATTGCCAGTTTGCCTGTGTGTGACTGTCACGTATCAAGCTAAATTGGGGTATGACGTCTCTTTTTCTAAGTGTCTCTTGCTTCGATCTCTTGATCTTAAACTTTTCCATCTCTCTAATATCCTCATATTCTCGATGATGGCTTCTTCTCTTTTTCTCACAATTTGTGCTCTGGCAGTTCTGATGGGAGAAGATACAGACATGAAATTGTCTCGTCTTCACGAGATAAATCCGTGTTCCTTTTCTCTCCGCCTCCCTGTTTAGACCAAGTTGTCACCGGGTTTTTTTCCCTTTATTTTCGTGAGCTGGTGGGGTAATTTGCTCTCTAATAATCTCTGCTCCGCCGTTTGACTGGATGGAAATGTTTAAGTCTTTACTCGATGACATCTCATTAGGCTGAATGGGAAACATTTCCAGCGAGTAAATGCAACCGGCACTTACTGACTGAGCTTTATAAGAGGCACATACTAATCTGTTTAATGAGGATATGAGAGATACACAAGTTGTCATTGTTTCACTTAATCTGTTTTCTCTTGGCTTGGGGAGTTTGATACAAATTCTCTTGTTTGGAATAAACCCACAGATTCATCTCTCACTGAGTGGCAGCCTCATTCTTGTCCTGTCAACTAGCAAAGAGCAAAATATATTTTTTTTAACTCCTTCTCTGCTAAAAGCCTAATTGTACATTTAACCCTTTCACTGTTGGAGCTCCCGGCTGTTCATTGGCTGCACCAGGTCTCAGAGTATAAGGTATAGGTTTGCTGTTCCTCAGGTGTATCATGTCTCATTGTGTTCCCCCCTCACCAGGTGTTTCTTATATAAGTGGCTCTAACTCAGGTGTGGGGTCTATCAGTTGTTTGTTCCATTATAGCAGTATAGTCAGGTAATTACACTCCCTCAGGTACTGTCAGGGAGCCGGGAGCTCCCTCCAGGGAGGTCGTCGGGATCAAGGAGGAAGCCCTCTTGAGGGTGCAAGGTCGCGGTATCCAAAGGGTTAAGCAAATACAAGGTCAAAGTCCAGGCAAGAGTTCAATGGCAGGCAGATTAGGATCAATTAACAAGAGTCGAGGCAAGGGGTCAAAACCAAGGCAGGAGCAGGAATCAGGATAGCAGGATAACAGAAACCCAGGTTAAAGGTAGCAGAACCTATTCTTGGGCGCCCTTCTGGTGTCCTGGGCGCCCTTTTATAGTTGAATTTGGCGCCATAGTGACGTCACTGGCGTCCTTACGCCGGCGTGCTTGCGCCGGCGTGCTTGCGCCGGCGTGCTTGCGCCGGCGTGTTTGCGCTGGCGTGTTTGCGCATGCGCGTTTGCGCATGCGTCGGCGTTGCGGCGCTGGCGTCCCAGCGCCCACGTGGGCCGACTGGGCGCCGCCATCTTGGATTCTTCGCCGCCGGGAGCGGACGCGTCCCTTCATGCTCCCAGCGGCCTTGACAGTCCCCCCCCTCACGGGGGGCCTCAGGACCACCAGGACTTGGCTTCTGGGGAAACTTGGAATGGAAATCCCTAACCAGACGAGGAGCATGAACATCAGAGTGTCCTTCCCAGGAGCATTCTTCAGGGCCAAAGCCCTTCCACTTGATGAGATATTGAAGAGAGCCCCTGGAGATTCTGGAGTCAAGGATCCTTTCCACCTCATATTCTTGTTGACAATCCACCGAGATAGTAGGAGGGTGAGACTGGTCCATAGAAAAGCGGTTGGAAGTAGCGGGTTTCACCAAGGAGACATGAAACACGTTGGGAATTCGCATCTCAGGGGGAAGCTGAAGTCTGACAGCCACAGGATTGATCACTTCTGAGATGGAGAATGGACCCACAAACTTTGGACCCAATTTAGGAGATGGCACCTTCAAACGAATGTTCCTGGAAGACAACCAGACTTTATTACCAACCTTGTAGGGAGGAGAGGGTCTACGTCTTTGATCAGCGAAGGTCTTGTGCACAAGAGCACTTTTCTCCAAATTAGACTTGGTTGCAGCCCAAATAGCGGTCATATGGGCCGCATGGTCATCAGCGGCTGGGACATCAGACAAAACAAAGTCTTGCGGAAAGGCTTGAGGATGTTGGCCATACACAGACATGAATGGAGATCTTCCAGTGGATGAATGACAGGCGTTGTTATGGGCAAATTCCGCCCACGGGAGAAGGTCAGACCAATCATCTTGGCATAAGGAGACATGATTCCTCAGGAATTGTTCTAAGGCTTGATTCACCCGTTCAGCTGCCCCATTAGTTTGGGGGTGATAGGCAGAAGAGAACTGGAGAGCAATACCCAAATCCTTACATAAGGAACGCCAAAACTTAGCTGTGAACTGGGAACCTCTGTCAGAGACTATCTCCGCTGGGAATCCATGCAGACGGAAAATGAATTGAATGAACAATTGAGACAATTCCACCGCAGATGGAAGCTTCCGTAACGGGATGAAGTGGGCCATCTTACTAAAGCGATCAATGACAACCCAGATGACAGTGTTCCCACTGGAGGGAGGAAGTTCGACTATGAAGTCCATTGCCAAATGAGTCCATGGACGAGAGGGAACAGGCAATGGCTGTAATAACCCGCTAGGGCGAGAATGGCTAGGTTTGGAAGTGGCACAAACAGTACAAGCAGCAACAAAGTCTTTGACATCTTTACGAATAGTCGGCCACCAGACTAGACGCCGTAATAGTTCAAGAGTCTTAGCAGGACCAGGATGTCCAGCTTGCTTGGAGCTATGGGTCTGTTGCAGGATAGGCAGACGAAGTTCAGGAGGTACAAATGCCATTCCGATGGGGGTATCAGGAGGGGCAGAAGATTGACCGGCCAGGATTTGATCAGCAAATTGAGGGTACAAAGAAGCGATGATCTTGACAGGAGGGATAATTGGCTCTTGTCTTTCAGCAGAACGATCCACCGGAGTGAAACTTCGGGACAGAGCATCGGCTTTCCGATTCTTGGAGCCTGGGCGATAAGTCAAAACAAAGTTGAATCGAGAGAAGAAGAGAGCCCACCTTGCTTGTCTGGGATTCAGCCTCTTGAGAGATTGAATGAACTCAAGATTCTTATGATCTGTGTAGATCGTGACTGGAATCAAGGAACCTTCAAGGAGGTGACGCCACTCTTCTAAGGCAAGCTTGACGGCCAAGAGTTCACGATTCCCTACGTCATAATTTTGTTCGGCAGGAGAGAACTTCTTAGAGAAATACGCAAATGGGTGCAACTTTCCATCAGAGGAATGTCTTTGGGACAGGATAGCTCCAGCTCCAACTTCAGAAGCATCCACCTCAATGAAGAAAGGTGACTCCGGATCAGGATGGCGGAGAACCGAAGCAGAAGTGAAGGCATCCTTCAAGGATTGAAAAGCTTCAATAGCAGGTGGGGGCCATGAGCTGGGTTTACCCCCTTTTCGGATGAGGGCCAGGATGGGTGCAATACGGGAAGAGAACCCCTTAATGAATTGCCGGTAGTAATTGGCAAAACCAATGAATCTCTGGATTGCCTTGGTGCTCAGCGGTAGAGGCCACTCTTGGATTGCAGACACTTTCACAGGATCCATCTCGAAACCCTCTGGGGAGATGATATAGCCCAGAAAAGGAATCTTGGACACTTCAAACACGCATTTCTCCAACTTGGCAAAGAGAGAGTTCTTCCTCAAACGAGAGAGTACTTCCTTCACCTGGGAGCGATGGCTTGCTAGATCCTTGGAGAAAATCAGGATCTCATCAAGGTACATGACCACAAACTTTCCCAAGAGATCCCGGAAAATGTCATTCACAAATTCTTGGAAGACAGCGGGGGCATTGCAGAGACCAAAGGGCATCACGAGGTATTCATAGTGCCCATCACGAGTGTTGAATGCTGTCTTCCATTCGTCACCCTCACGGATGCGGACGAGATTATACGCCCCACGGAGATCCAACTTAGTGAAGATTTGAGCCCCCTTCAGTTGGTCGAAAAGTTCTGCAATCAGCGGCAATGGATACCGGTTCTTAACTGTGATTTTATTAAGCCCCCGGTAGTCAATACAGGGACGTAGGCCTCCATCCTTCTTCTCTACGAATCCAGCCCCTGCAGGAGAAGTAGAAGGGCGAATAAACCCCCGCTGGAGATTTTCTTGGATATATTCCTTCATGGCAGAAGTCTCGCCTGGGGAGAGAGGATAAGTGCGACCTCTAGGAGGCATGGTTCCAGGCAAGAGATCAACTGGACAATCGTAGAGACGATGAGGAGGGAGAAATTCTGCAGACTTTTTACAGAAGACATCAGAGAATTCCTTGTAAAAGGAGGGAAGCGTCTTCAAATCAGATGTAGAAATATTCACCCTCAGGATGGGTTCAGCAGGAAGGCAGTGCTGTTGGCAGTATGGACTCCAAAGGGAAACCTGCCCCGAGGACCAATCAATGATAGGGTTGTGCAGGCGTAACCAGGGAAGCCCCAAGACGACTGGAACAGAAGGACAGGAAATAATCAGGAACGATAACTTTTCTTTATGTAAAGTCCCAACCTGCACAGGCAATTCCCCAGTCGTCATAGAGATAAACTCGGATTCAAGGGGTCGGTCATCAATAGCGGTTACTCGAAGTGGAGGAGTCAAAGGAAACAAGGGAACATTCATATGCTTGGCAAAGAGAGCGTCCATGAAATTTCCGGCAGCTCCAGAGTCAACGAAAGCTGAGCCAACAATGGTCTTAGAGGACAGACGGATCTGTAAAGGCAGAAGAAACCTGTGAGAGTTTTCTTGCGACTTCGGAGAAATACCCCCTACGTGAGTCTTTCCAAGGTTACCTTGAAGAGGGGAACTCTGAGGCTTCAATGGACAGGAGTTGGCAAAATGAGATTGACCCCCACAGTAGAGACAAAGTCCAGCCGTACGTCTCCGGAGTTTCTCCTGTTCAGAGAGACGAGCTCTTCCGACTTGCATAGGTTCCTCCGGAGGAATAACGGAAGGCTGCTGGGGGGTAGGAGGTAATAGGGGTCTTTGAAAGCGAGGAGCCAGCATGGGTTGAAACTTCTTGACTCGGTCCCTATCAGCTTGATGTTCCCTCTGACGGGTGTCCACCTTGACAGACAAAGCAATGAGGTCTTCAACCTGCGTGGGTAATTCACGGGAGACCAGGTCGTCTTTGAGGCGAAGAGAGAGACCATTGTAGAAGGCAGCATGATAGGCATCATTGTTCCAACGAGTCTCAGCAGCGAGAGTACGGAATTCAATGGCATATTCCGCTACACTACGATTCCCTTGGCGGATCTGGAACAGACGAGAAGCAGCGGCCGCCACTCGACCGGGAGCATCGAACACAGTCCGGAATTCTTTCAGGAAGGCTTTAGCATCATCAATTAGAAGAGACTCCTTCTCCCAGTGCGGAGATGCCCATTCAAGCGCTTTCCCCGCCAGACGGGTGATCACGAAACCAACCTTAGCTCGCTCTGAAACAAATTCTGCAGGTTGCAGGGCGAACCGAATCTGGCACTGATTCACAAAACCACGACAGGCTTGAGGGTCGCCACTGTAGAGAGGCGGTGCAGGAATACGTGGACCAGAAGTGGAGGACTGTGTAGCCATGTCGGCAGCAACTAGCGTGGGCGTTGTCGGCATGGAGTAGTCGGCGTCAGCATGGATAATTTTTCTAGAATTGACTCCAGCGTGTGTCCAACATAATTTTGCCGAGCTTCATACGCCTCCATGCGAGTATGCAGACCTCGAAAGGCCCTGCCGAAATCTGGCTGAGCTTCCTCAGTGGGATCCATGGCCCAAGAATAATGTCAGGGAGCCGGGAGCTCCCTCCAGGGAGGTCGTCGGGATCAAGGAGGAAGCCCTCTTGAGGGTGCAAGGTCGCGGTATCCAAAGGGTTAAGCAAATACAAGGTCAAAGTCCAGGCAAGAGTTCAATGGCAGGCAGATCAGGATCAATTAACAAGAGTCCAGGCAAGGGGTCAAAACCAAGGCA
Organism: Xenopus laevis; assembly: GCF_017654675.1. Taxonomy (NCBI): domain Eukaryota; kingdom Metazoa; phylum Chordata; class Amphibia; order Anura; family Pipidae; genus Xenopus; species Xenopus laevis. The sequence continues at coordinate 135,211,187 of NC_054382.1, read as the reverse complement.
GGAGCAGGAATCAGGATAGCAGGTTAACAGAAACCCAGGTTCAAGGTAGCAGAACCTATTCTTGGGCGCCCTTCTGGTGTCCTGGGCGCCCTTTTATAGTTGAATTTGGCGCCATAGTGACGTCACTGGCGTCCTTACGCCGGCGTGCTTGCGCCGGCGTGTTTGCGCATGAGCGTTTGCGCATGCGTCGGCGTTGCGGCGCTGGCGTCCCAGTGCCCATGTGGGCCGACTGGGCGCCGCCATCTTGGATTCTTCGCCGCCGGGAGCGGACGCGTCCCTTCATGCTCCCGGCAGCCTTGACAGGTACATTGCCAGTTGGGTCTCCTTATAGTGCGCTGTGTATGAGAATGAGGGATTTCAGCTGGATCACACGTCACTTGGCTCTTCCTCAGCTTATTCAGATATTAGTTAGTTTTTCCTCAAGTGTATCTTTTTAAAGTTGACCTTCCCTCAGGTCTATCATATATCCCTTTAATGCCCCCCAATTTATCATTTACCCCTTTACTGCCCTCCAGTGTATCATATATCCCTTTACTGCCCCCCAATTTATCATATACCTCTTTACTGCCCTCCAGGGGTATCATATATCCCTTTAATGCCCTCCAGTGTATCATATATCCCTTTACTGCCCCCCAATTTATCATATACCTCTTTACTGCCCTCCAGTGATCATATAACCTTTACTGCTCCTCTAGTCTATTGTGTGTCCCTTAGTTGCAACTTGCTCTAGTGAGGACCATGTATCATTTTCCTGCCCCTCAGGTATATTAGGCTCAATTTACTGGTGGGTGGGGGTATATTCATTGGTGTGGGATGGGATAGTGGAAGTCCTCTATGTGGTTGTGGGTCCATGTGTATCTTTGGGAAGTTTACTTGTGTTCATGGAATTTGGGGAATGTAGATCCGTGTTTTCCTCCTTTTAGCTGCCGACCCCCTCTTTGGGTTTCCCATGGTAACAATAGCAGAGCATTTATTTGCGACGTGTAACATCTGGTGCAGAAGAAGTGGATCATTGTGCAATTTGCACATTTCCAGCTGGCGCATGTCACACGCGGGTTATCAGATCACATGATCACGTCACGCCAATTTGGGCGCATTTCACAGCCAACGTGCATCTGTATCCACAGCCATTATTTGTGCGAGTGTGGGCAGCTGGGTGTGTTTGTGGTTAAAAATATTCTGGAATTGTCTTATTATAGGAGTTCAGTGAGACTGGGGAAAAAGCAGGAGCCCTCGGCTGAACTCAGTTGGCCAGTTCCTAACCTGATGTTGTGATCCAGGTTTTCCTATTTGGGGGGCCACCCTGAAATAAATGTAATTATCTTGGCAAAAACAGGTTGCTAATGTCCCAGTCCCTAGCAATCCAGTCCCTAGATTTAGAAGCAGTTCAATAATTAAAATCCAGCAATAAATGGAATAAGCAGAATGTTGCCCTGGAATATCAGCGTCGAAATTTGGAACGAGCCCAGCGACTGTTTCATGGACCCCCCCCCGCCCCTTGCGTTTGTTCTGCTCGTTTGCACTTCCCGTGACCTTCACTTGACTAATTTAATTATTGCGGAAGAGGCAAAAAGGTAAAACAAGTGATAATGAGAAGTAGATGTTATACAATAATAATCTCACCCAGAGGTGTCGGGGAAAATGTTATCAGCTAAAGGGAGCGGCGTAATTATCATTTGCCCCTTGACTTGTGACCCGCAGGGAGGGGGATCAACCTGAATATTAATACGTGCCCCCCTGTGGGCAATTCAGTGTCTCCTGCAACTTGAACCCAGTGCTGGGCTTCTTATATACAGATGTGTGAGTTTAATTGTCCAAAACGTATAAAACAAAATAAATCCACATTTTTATTCGCAACCTTTACTTCCCCTTTTACACTCAGAGCCCCCAGTTCTCCCTATGGGAGGGTTGCCCCTCTATTACATGTTTTGGCTAAACTCAATGGAATTGGCTTTTTATTTTTTGATCACTATACTGCTGTTTTCAGTTTTTATTTAAAGGGACACGGAAAAATCGTTTTTTTTTCAAAACGCATCAGTTAAAGGACCAGTAACATAAATTTTTAAAAAACAAAATTAGTTTGTACTTAACGAAGAAAAAAACAACCAAGACACTTTTAACTTTAAAATCGCAAAGTCTTTATTAAGAAATAACTTACCGATTCTCCGCTTGTGCTTCTCTTCAGAAACAGCACTCGATTTCTCCTCCCTGGCTATCTCCTATAGAAGGCGGGGAGGAGAAATTGAGTCCCGCACGATGGATCGTCGCCCTGTTGCCGTTTCTCAAGAGGAGCGCATGCAGAGAATCAGTAAGTTATTTTTTAATAAAGACTTTGCGAATTTAAAGTTAAATATGTCTTTTTTTAAAAAAAAAAAAAAAATTTATGTTACTGGTTCTTTAAAAGTGCTGCTCCAGCAGAATTCTGCACTGAAATCCATTTCTCAAAAGAGCAAACAGATTTTTTTATATTCAATTTTGAAATCTGACATGGGGCTAGACATATTGTCAATTTACCAGCTGCCCCAGTCATGTGACTTGTGCTCTGATAAATTTCAGTCACTCTTTACTGCTGTACTGCAAGTTGGACTGATATCACCCCTCCCCCCCAGCAGCCAAATAACAGAACAATGGGAAGGTAACCAGATAGCAGCTCCCAACACAAGATAACAGCTGCCTGATAGATCTAAGAACAACACTCAATAGTAAAATCCAGGTCCCACTGAGACATTGAGTAGGAGAAACAACAGCCTGCCAGAAAGCAGTTCCATCCTAAAGTGCTGGCTCTTTCTGAAATCACATGACCAGGCAAGATGGCTGCCTACAGACCAATATTATAAATTTAACAAAATACACCTGATGGTTCAGGAATGACATTTTATATTGTACATTGAATTATTTGCAGTGTAAACAGTGTCATTTAGAAATAAAAACTACATCATAAAAATCATCCCTTTAAATGTAAAATAGACCAAACCGGAGAGCCGTGTGCCGGGAAACAAAGCAGACGGAGACGCGTTTTTCCCTGCGAGTAACAATGGAGCACTTTATGTTTGGTGCAGGGATAGAGGAGAGTGTGCCAAGCCCAGTGACCTTGTTGCCCCAGGAAAACTGAGACCCGTGTAACCGGGGGCCGTGTTTCTCCATTCTTTGTCTGTTACACATTGACATACCTGAGAGGGGGGTCCAGATGCAGCAGTCGCATGGGATGCACCTGAATATTAGGAGCGAAGTGAGGTGAACTGAGGTGGGTCTCACAGCTGGGGACTACTGCCACCCTATAGTCAAAACTAGACTTTCATAGCCCAGTGTCCCTTATGGAGTAGGAGTATAAATGCCGCATTGTGCCCTCCCACATCTCTACTACTTTGCCTGTTTATGGGAAATACCTGTACAGGTATGAGATCCGTTATCTGGAAACCTGTTATCCAGAAAGATCCGAATTACGGATAGGCCGTCTCCCATTTTATATAAATAATTCAAATTTTTAAACATGATTTTCTTTTTTCAGTGTAATAATAAAAGAGTCACTTGTACTTGATCCCAACTAAGATATAATTAATCCTTAATTGGAAGCAAAACCAGCCTATTGGCTTTATTTCATTATGATTTTCTAGTAGACTTAAGGTATGAAGTTCCAAATTATGGAAAGATCCTTTATCCGGAAAACCCCAGGTCCAGAGCATTCCGGATAACAGGTCACATACCTGTACTTGATCCCAACTAAGATATAATTAATCCTTATTGGAAGCAGAACCAGCCTATTGGGTTTATTTCATGTTTATATGATTTTCTACTAGACTTAAGGTATGAAGATCCAAATTATCGAAAGATCCCTTATCCAGAAAACCCGAGGTCCAGAGCATTCTGGATAACAGGTCCCATACCTATAGTAATTGTGCGACAGTGATGCCAACTGTACCATAGCAGCAGCTGGCAAGTTACCCCCAGGCCGTTCTTTGTTCTTTCCTCCCATTCTTGTTACTTGCCAAGGCTTCATTCATCTGTGCCCGGCGCTTAGTGGCTGCAACATTGTGTTGGTCGCTCATGGGCAGGTATTGTTGGGCTGCTTAGCCATTCACTGGTTTGTTCCTAAGCCCAACATAAGTTGATATTTGTAGTGGAACGTGTTCAGGTTCTGCTGGATCTGTACATCTCATGCCAAGGACCTCTTGTGTGCCCATTGCTGTGCTGTCGACTCCATAGAAGTAACATTATGCAACGTAGAAGCAGTAGAGCAGCTCCCGCAGGTTTAGGTATGTGATTCATTGCCTTTTGACCCCGAGAGTCTTCCCCCACATCATATGGGCAGTAATGAGTGGAACAAGGAAAACTGGGGGGATTCAGTGAGGTTTTAGTTCACCATAGAGACAAATGAAGAGATGGAACTGCCAAACTCTTGCCGATGCTTCTCTCTCTCTGACAGGCCAAGAAAAATCCAGGAGCGACATATGCGGAGGATTGTGAGAATGTTACAGACAAGCCAAAGATCATCTCCAAAGACCTGCAAGAAGATCTTGCTGCAGATGCAGGTGTATCTGTACATCGTTCTACAATTCAGCACAATTTGCACAAAGAACATGTGTATGGCAGGGGGATGAGAAGCCCTTTCTGCACTCACACAAACACACTCACTTGTTCTATGGAAAAGATCATTTACACAAGACACAGGCATTTGGGAACAAAGAGCTTTGGACTGAGGAGACACAAATTGACTTATTTGCTCATAACAAAAAGCGCTTTACATGGCGGAAGAAGAACACGACATTCCAAGAAAAACACCTGCTACCGACTGTCACATTTAGTGGAAGTCCCATCATGCTGTGGGGCTGTGTGGCTAGTTCAGGGGCTGTGTGGCTAGTTCAGGGACTACTGGGGCCCTTGTTAAAGTCCAGGGTCGGATGAATTCAACCCAATATCAACAAATTCTTCAGGATAATGTTCAAGCATCAGTCACAAAGTTGAAGTTCCGCTGCAGGGGTCGGATATTCCAACAAGACAATGACCCTAAACTCACTTGGAAATCTACAAAGACATTTATGCAGAGAGACAAGTACAATATTCTGGAGTCCCCCGACTTGAATATCATGGGAAATCTATGGGATGATTTGAAGCAGACTGTCCATGCTCGGCAGCCATCAAATTTAACTGAACTGGAGAGATTTTGTATGGACCAATGGTCACAAATAGCCACATCCACAATCCAGACACTCATCAAAGTCTATAGGAGGCGTCTAGAGGCTGTTACATTTGTAACTAAGTATTGATGGAATATCTCTGTTGGGGTGCCCACATTTATGCACCTGTCTCGTTTTGTTATGATTCATATTGTATATTTTCTGTTAATCCAATAAACTTTATGTCACTGCTGAAATACTACTGTTTCCATAAGGCAAGTTATATATTAAAAGGAAGTTGCTACTCTGAGAGCTCAGCCAATGATAAACAAAACTGCAAAGAATTAAGAGGGGTTCCCAAACTTTTTCATTTGACTGTAGATACATGTTTTATTTTGCACAGCCTCACATATATTTACCCCGTTTTTATTTTTATACTGGACAATTCCTTTAAACCTCGGCTCAGCTCTGCAGGGTCAGGGGGGCTTAGATCCAGGGATTATAATATTTGGGGTGATACACTATTTGCCTCTGGTCTTAAAGGGACCCCTTTGCAATACCATGAATCTGACTCCAGCAGCATTTCATGTTTATATTCAGTGTGTGACTTGCAGCCGCATCTCCCTGAATCCCACTTACACTGCTCGGCCCCAGGTTGCCATTATTTTTTCCTCTCTATTTAACGTTCCCTCAATCATTTACCTTTGGCTTCTGTATCATTTTAAAATGCTGTTTGTTTTTTTGGGGGTCAGTGACCCCATCAAACAGAAATCAGTGACCGAGAGGCAATGTATTTTATATTTAGCTTTTCAATTATTTATATTTGTTTTTTTCGACTTCTCCTTTCTTTACAGCTCTACTCAAGCCACAGGCTGGTTGCTAGGATCCTTTACCATAGCAACCAGACTACTGATAACTACTCCTGTTGTCAGTATATTGGACTTGGACAGTCTGCAAAAATGAAAGAAGTTGCACGTTTTTCCTTTATTTTGTATGTGCAAAAAACACATGAGAAGATTAACCTTGAGCTCGGGCGTCACTTGTCATCACCCCGACACCAGCAGCCCCCCCGTATCATTTTATTCCAGATAAAAATACTCCGAGTCCTCATTGTGCTTTGGAGAGGAAAGAATATGTCATCGACCCGTTGCAGATATACTTGCCATTTACTAAGGACATTGGCTGCATCAGATTCCATGTACTGTGATACTGATACCCCAAGTCACCCCACGTCACCCCAAGTCACCCCTGCACTGGGCCGGCACAGCCTCCTCTCTGGGGTCAATAACTGGGCGGCTCAGTGTGAAATCTCTTCTCTACGTCTCAGTATGTCCATAAACTGATGCAAAGACGCAATATTTCTATTTACACCTACGACACCTGCCGCCATCTGATCTCACCAGCCCACGATCCTCCGACTTGTTTATCCACAACTCCCTAATGACTTTCTCTTCCAGTCTCCTACTGTCATTGAATAGGGGTCCGATATTAGCTGGGACCCCACTCACCTGCACTTTTACAATTATCTCTTTTACAGGGAACTCTGAGTATCACTCATGTATTATAAGGGATAATGTACCCCCTACTGTAAATGATAAGGATATTAGAAGTCACTGAGGGGTTGTTCTGTGACCATATAAAGGCACAAGGCTGCAGGCTGAGTTATACAGGGAACTCTGAGTATCACTCATGTATTATAAGGGATAATGTACCCCCTACTGTAAATGATAAGGATATTAGAAGTCACTGAGGGGTTGTTCTGTGACCATATAAAGACACAAGGCTGCAGGCTGAGTTATACAGGGAACTCTGAGTATCACTCATGTATTATAAGGGATTAATGTACCCCTACTGTAAATGATAAGGATATTAGAAGTCACTGAGGGGTTGTGTGACCATATAAAGGCACAAGGCTGCAGGCTGAGTTATACAGGAACTCTGAGTATCACTCATGTATTATAAGGGATAATGTACCCCCTACTGTAAATGATAAGGATATTAGAAGTCACTGAGGGGTTGTTCTGTGACCATATAAAGGCACAAGGCTACAGGCTGAGTTATACAGGGAACTCTGAGTATCACTCATGTATTATAAGGGATAATGTACCCCCTACTGTAAATGATAAGGATATTCAAAGTCACTGAGGGGTTGTTCTGTGACCATATAAAAGCACAAGGCTGCAGGCTGAGTTATACAGGGAACTCTGAGTATCACTCATGTATTATAAGGGATAATGTACCCCCTACTGTAAATGATAAGGATATTAGAAGTCACTGAGGGGTTGTTCTGTGACCATATAAAGGCACAAGGCTGCAGGCTGAGTTATACAGGGAACTCTGAGTATCACTCATGTATTATAAGGGATAATGTACCCCCTACTATAAATGATAAGGATATTAGAAGTCACTGAGGCGTTGTTCTGTGACCATATAAAGGCACAGGTCTGTAGTCAGTGAAATCAGATGAATTTCCTCAGCAAACTAAATGATTAGTTTGAAACATAATTTTTATTTGTGGCTCAGCAGTGACCTCAGCAGATGAAACCATTACAAGCACAAGTTTTCCCAATATACAGACTATACGAATATGATGATGACATACAGATCACCACTATCTAATTTTGGGATAGGATTTTATGTAACATTTATTTCAGTGATTGGCTCTTTATTAGTCACCCATTATGTTCAGATGAAGGTGCACATGTGGCTGATGGGGGAGGGGAGCCTCAATTGCAGATGTGACCTGCCCTGATATTTGGGTCACATGGGATATATGTGATTTTCATGTGAATCAGTAGCGTGTGCCTCGCCAAGTGGATGAGCCCCATGTGAACTTACATTAGCTTAGGTGCCCATTGTGCCCAGTGAAGCATAATGCCACCCATTATACTCCCATTATACACCCATTATACTCCCATTATACTCCCATTATACACCCATTATCCACCCATTATACTCCCATTATACTCTCATTATACACCCATTGTACACCCATTGTACACCCATTATACACCCATTGTACACCCATTGTACACCCATTATACATCCATTGTACACCCATTATACTCCAATTATACACCCATTATACATCCATTATACACTCATTGTACACCCATTGTACACCCATTATACTCCCATTATACACCCATTATACACCCATTGTACACCCATTGTACACCCATTATACACCCATTGTACACCCATTATACACCCATTATACTCCAATTATACACCCATTATACATCCATTATACACTCATTGTACACCCATTGTACACCCATTATACCCCCATTATACACCCATTATACACCCATTATACATCCATTATACACTCATTATACACCCATTATACACCCATTGTACACCCATTGTACACCCATTGTACACCCATTGTACATCCATTGTACACCCATTGTACACCCATTGTACACCCATTGTACACCCATTTTACACCCATTGTACACCCATTGTACACCCATGGTACACCCATTATACACCCATTATACACCCATTATACACCCATTGTACACCCATTATACTCCCATTATACACCCATTATACATCCATTATACACCCATTATACACCCATTATACATCCATTATACACTCATTATACACCCATTATACACCCATTGTACACCCATTATACACCCATTGTACACCCATTGTACACCCATTTTACACCCATTATACACCCATTATACACCCATTTTACACCCATTGTACACCCATTATACTCCCATTATACACCCATTATACATCCATTATACACTCATTATACACCCATTGTACACCCATTATGCTCCCATAATACACCCATTATACACCCATTATACACTCATTATACACCCATTATACACCCATTATACACCCATTATACACCCATTTTACACCCATTATACACCCATTATACACCCATTATACACTCATTATACACCCATTATACACCCATTATACACCCATTATACACCCATTTTACACCCATTATACACCCATTGTACACCCATTGTACACCCATTATACTCCCATAATACACCCATTATACATCCATTATACACTCATTATACACCCATTATACACTCATTATACACCCATTATACACCCATTCTACACCCATTCTACACCCATTATACTCCCATTATACACCAATGATACACCCATTGTACACCCATTTGCTAAATAAAGAATATTAATTACATTGAAGGCTCTCCAGTTCATGTTTTCTCTATGTTACTGAGTGGAGGTGGCTGCTCCAAAAGCTGTTGATGAGCCTGAAAACACTGGAATTCGATAAGAAAGTGGAATGATAAGGAACTCTTTTCTCTACACCCATTATTACTCCCATTATACTCCCATTATACACAGGTCCGTCCCTCTCAGTACAGAACTCATGGGTGGAATTCTACTTCATCTTATAAATGAGCCAAAAATGCAGAGTAATAGGAGTTTATGAAATTTCCAGGCTGCCAGGTCTCTTATTATTGTCATTATATAATTAGTACAATGTGTTTGTTCATATACAGCAGATGTATCCTGGCTCTGTATTTCTCTAGTCTGTGAGTTCATAATATATGTGAATTGTGAGCTCTTACGTCTCCTAATATGTGATTGAGAATGAATTGCCATTAACTAGTAGTGCAAGATGGATCTTTCTAGTGCTCCATACACTCCATACACATGTGTACTACTAACATTTCTCAGAGGAAGATCTATTTCCTGCTTGTTATGTATTAACTCTAACCCATCTCTCTTCTTGATACCTCACTTGTCCTTTCTTACTATAAAATGTCCTCTTTTTATTTCCTGAGCTACTTTCCTTCCTCCTGCACCACTTCCCATTCCCTTCCTCCTGCACCACTTCCACTTCTTCCTGCACCACTAACCCTTCCTCATGAATAATCTCCTTCCTCCTGCACCACTTCCCATTCCCTTCCTCCTACACCACTAACCCTTCCTTCTGCATAATCTCCTTCCTCCTGCACCATTTCCCTTTCCCCCTGCACCACTTCCCATTGCCTTCCTCCTGTCCCCCTCCCTGTGTAATGAGATATATTTGCAGTAACGGTTCCCTAAGCTTTTCCCTGTGGGGTGCTGCACCAACTTTTTTATCCCATTTGCAGGAATGATGAATTCACACACAGCTGAGCACCACTATCCCCCCTAATGAGTGTATGAGGGGCTAAGTGAGAGACACATTTTATGGAATCCCTAGCGCTTCAAATTGAAAATGAGCAGCACAATCAATATTTATTCACACACCATGAATAGTCATAAGTCTCTGTGAGTCGTGCGTGTATACAGTATACAGTATATATATATATTGTGTGTATTAAACCTGCCATTAGGCATCTCTGTACATCGCCCCTCTGCCCAGGGTCATTATTAGTTACTGCCCCACTGTCTGTACTACACCTTGTATCTTCCCTCATCAGCAATATACAAAGTATCTCAGGCTACTCGCTGTTCCCTATTTACACCTCACATGGGACTTCTCTCATATAAACCCGGGTACAAGGCATGTCAGGGGGTCTCAATATCCACCCACTTATTTAATTATGTAGTAGGTGAGGTTGAAACAAGCCACAAGCTCATCAAGTTCAACCCAAGTCAAAGCTGATTGACCCCAGGGTGTATGGTCACAGCCTGATAAACCCAATTCTGAGGTTTAATTTGCCCTTGAATATCCGTTTAGATTTCACCCCCTTCCCGCTCAGCACTTCATTGGCAAGTCTCTTGATTTAACAGCGTGAGAGCCTGGCGCAGAAAAATGGCCGCCATAAATCACGGTCTGACGCCAGAAAATAGATATAATCTTAACATTAAGTACATTATTAGTAGCAGGAGCTGAATTAGGAAAGCCATAAAGCAAAGGCAAAGAAGTATAAATTAAACTGGCCAACCCCTCCATCCCTCTCACTTACACTAACACTTAACCCCTTCAGCCACTCACTCCTCAGGGACCACAAGGTCCTGCTCTTTTACCCTTTGTAGACTGAAATTAACATTTATATTCTGCTTCTTATACTGTGTTATATGTTACAAGTCCCAGGCTCCTGTCACGAGGATCACTGTGAGTTATTTGTACATTCTAGGAGATGTAGGCGCAACCTCTCTGGGAATGGAGTGTGACTGTGGGATAGCAGGTATAGTAGGGAGAGATGGTGTCTATAGTAACAGTGGATAATAGTCTCTGGGAAGGGAGTGTGACTGTGGGATAGCAGGTATAGTAGGGAGAGATGGTGCCTATAGTAACAGTGGATAATAGTCTCTGGGAAGGGAGTGTGACTGTGGGATAGCAGGTATAGTAGGGAGAGATGGTGTCTATAGTAACAGTGGATAATAGTCTCTGGGAAGGGAGTGTGACTGTGGGATAGCAGGTATAGTAGGGAGAGATGGTGCCTATAGTAACAGTGGATAATAGTCTCTGGGAAGGTAGTGTGACTGTGGGATAGCAGGTATTAGTAGGGAGAGATGGTGCCTATAGTAACAGTGGATAATAGTCTCTGGGAAGGGAGTGTGACTGTGGGATAGCAGGTATAGTAGGGAGAGATGGTGCTATAGTAACAGTGGATAATAGTCTCTGGGAAGGGAGTGTGACTGTGGGATAGCAGGTATAGTAGGGAGAGATGGTGCCTATAGTAACAGTGGATAATAGTCTCTGGGAAGGGAGTGTGACTGTGGGATAAGCAGGTATAGTAGGGAGAGATGGTGCCTATAGTAACAGTGGATAATAGTCTCTGGGAAGGGAGTGTGACTGTGGGATAGCAGGTATAGTAGGGAGAGATGGTGCCTATAGTAACAGTGGATAATAGTCTCTGGGAAGGGAGTGTGACTGTGGGATAGCAGGTATAGTAGGGAGAGATGGTGCCTATAGTAACAGTGGATAATAGTCTCTGGGAAGGTAGTGTGACTGTGGGATAGCAGGTATAGTAGGGAGAGATGGTGTCTATAGTAACAGTGGATAATAGTCTCTGGGAAGGGAGTGTGACTGTGGGATAGCAGGTATAGTAGGGAGAGATGGTGTCTATAGTAACAGTGGATAATAGTCTCTGGGAAGGGAGTGTGACTGTGGGATAGCAGGTATAGTAGGGAGAGATGTTGTCTATAGTAACAGTGGATAATAGTCTCTGGGAAGGGAGTGTGACTGTGGGATAGCAGGTATAGTAGGGAGAGATGGTGTCTATAGTAACAGCGGATAATAGTCTCTGGGAAGGGAGTGTGACTGTGGGATAGCAGGTATAGTAGGGAGAGATGTTGTCTATAGTAACAGTGGATAATAGTCTCTGGGAAGGGAGTGTGACTGTGGGATAGCAGGTATAGTAGGGAGAGATGTGTCTATAGTAACAGTGGATAATAGTCTCTGGGAAGGGAGTGTGACTGTGGGATAGCAGGTATAGTAGGGAGAGATGGTGCCTATAGTAACAGTGGATAATAGTCTCTGGGAAGGGAGTGTGACTGTGGGATAGCAGGTATAGTAGGGAGAGATGGTGTCTATAGTAACAGTGGATAATAGTCTCTGGGAAGGGAGTGTGACTGTGGGATAGCAGGTATAGTAGGGAGAGATGGTGTCTATAGTAACAGTGGATAATAGTCTCTGGGAAGGGAGTGTGACTGTGGGATAGCAGGTATAGTAGGGAGAGATGGTGTCTATAGTAACAGTGGATAATAGTCTCTGGGAAGGGAGTGTGACTGTGGGATAGCAGGTATAGTAGGGAGAGATGGTGCCTATAGTAACAGTGGATAATAGTCTCTGGGAAGGGAGTGTGACTGTGGGATAGCAGGTATAGTAGGGAGAGATGGTGCCTATAGTAACAGTGGATAATAGTCTCTGGGAAGGGAGTGTGACTGTGGGATAGCAGGTATAGTAGGGAGAGATAGTGTCTATAGTAACAGTGGATAATAGTCTCTGGGAAGGGAGTGTGACTGTGGGATAGCAGGTATAGTAGGGAGAGATGGTGTCTATAGTAACAGTGGATAATAGTCTCTGGGAAGGGAGTGTGACTGTAGGATAGCAGGTATAGTAGGGAGAGATGTGTCTATAGTAACAGCGGATAATAGTCTCTGGGAAGGGAGTGTGACTGTGGGATAGCAGGTATAGTAGGGAGAGATGGTGTCTATAGTAACAGTGGGATAATAGTCTCTGGGAAGGGAGTGTGACTGTGGGATAGCAGGTATAGTAGGGAGAGATGGTGCCTATAGTAACAGTGGATAATAGTCTCTGGGAAGGGAGTGTGACTGTGGGATAGCAGGTATAGTAGGGAGAGATGGTGTCTATAGTAACAGTGGATAATAGTCTCTGGGAAGGGAGTGTGACTGTGGGATAGCAGGTATAGTAGGGAGAGATGGTGCCTATAGTAACAGTGGATAATAGTCTCTGGGAAGGGAGTGTGACTGTGGGATAGCAGGTATAGTAGGGAGAGATGGTGTCTATAGTAACAGTGGGATAATAATTTGAGGGAAGGGAGTAGCTGCAGAGAAGGGACTGTGGAGTAACAGCTGAGCTTTGTTCTCTGGGTATAGGGACAATATACAGAACATGTCGTGTCAGCGTTTCAGGAGTTGGAGCTGTTGCTGCCAGTGCACATGCTTCTTCCCTTCCCCGTTATTAGTATAATTTAAAATTAATGAAGTATAACAGAAATACGTCACATGCTGCTGGTGTCACAAATAAAATATAGTTAAATAGAAGTGATTATAGATCAGGAGTCTGGGATTCCTATTAACTCACTAAGTGCCAGCTCGCTGCCATCAGTGGGTGACCATAGTGCATTGGCAGTGCTGGGATGACAGATAGGGAAGGCCATTGTCATAATATTAACCGATAGATAAAAAGATAAAGCTCTAATGTTGCCTTTGGGACTGAAGGGCTTGGCTGCCATTGGCTGCATTGAATTCACTGTCCCAAAGAATTTTGGCTGATTGAGGCCAATATGAAGATTTTCATGGAGTGCCCCCTGCCAGGCCAGAGAGGGTGAACCTAGTCCGGGTGTTTCGTGTGGGGTGGCACATGGTGCTGGTATGTCTGACCCTGAAACTCGACTGTGGCCCTTGTATAGTAAGGCACCCCCTCACAAGGGAAAATGATTTGTGTTTTATCCAGCGAAGCTTGCAATCTAAGGCCTGTATCACAATGTAGCGACAGGTCTATCAGGAGCCAGGGGACCTGCCTGTGTGTTATTGGAGTGTGGTGGGACCCAGAGTACCTGGAGAAAGCCCACAAAGACCCGGTGAGAGGAGTTACACTATTTGTGTCCTGGCTGGAATTGAACCTAGTACCCCTGGTATTTCTTCCTGATTGTGGACTGAACCAAGCTGCCAGCAGTACTTATCTGCTTTGTGTCTATAGAAATGATTCTGTGGTCCACATATGGCTAATGGGCCACCAGTTGGGCTGAAGTATAGACTATTTCTTATCCCAGGACACTGCAGCTCAATGTAACCAACATTATGGCAGCTTCCATCACAGGAATATTGTCTGCTTGATTGGATCAGAACCCGCTGTTCAAAAATAAAGTGTGGAAAAGAACTTTCTGCAGAAATGCAATGGAGCAGACGGGTGCAGTATAACCCGGGCACTGGCATCTGGGCAAGTAACACCTGTGAGTCCAGTAGTGATACCTGTAGTTCAACTAATTAGTATTCCTTACATAATGTCTGTAATGTGCCTGAGCTATAAGTGCCCTTTATTGCCCACCAGCGGGTGTTCTGGGACTTGCCTTGGCAGCACTGGGTTATGCTCCTCGGTGATCCACTGGACTGTATGGGTTCAGCTGCAGGGTTCATAGAATTGTAGGGTTCAAATAATTCAGGGTTCATAGAATTGTAGGGTTCATAGAATTGCAGGAATCCGATAATTCAGGGTTCATAGACTTCATGGTTCATAGAATTTAGGGTTTATAGAATTGCAGGGTTCATAAAATTCAGAGTTCATAGAATTCAGGGTTCATAGAATTGCAGGGTTCATAGAATTACAGGGTTCCTAGAATTCAGGGTTCATAGAATTGCACGGTTCATAGACTTCATGGTTCATAAAATTCAGGGTTCATAGAATTTAGGGTTTATAGAATTGCAGGGTTCATAGAACTGCAGGGTTGATAGAATTCAGGGGTTCATTGAATTTAGGGTTCATAGAATTGCAGGGTTCATAGAATTCAGGGTTCATAGAATTGCAGGGTTCATAGATTTCAGGGTTCATAGAATTTAGGGTTCATAGATTTGCAGGGTTCATAGAATTGCAGGGTTCATATAATTCAAGGTTCAAAGAATTACAGGGTTCATAGAATTGCACGGTTCATAGAATTGGGTTCATAGAATTCAGGGTTCATAGAATTTAGGGTTCATAGAATTTAGGGTTCATAGAATTCAGGGTTCATTGAATCACAGTCTTACAGCAGCGTATGGTCGTTGGTGTGTCACTTGTACTTTATATAAATGATGGGCCCCCGGCTCAGTGGGTTGTGCTGGAAGTCTGGGCCAGTAGCTGAGCACAAGCCAAATGTCAGGGAGGTTTAGCCACTCAGGGCACGTTCTCTATTCATGTGCGGAACGTTATGGGATTAGAAGTGAGAATTTCTGTTCCTGGAGACAAATTGCTTCCATGATTATAAGAGACAAAGTCTGAATCGACCTGGAGACTGGGCCTGGGATGGAACATGGAGCTGAGCTGTTTCTGCCTCTGCTGCACTTAACTGTCGTTATGTTCATTATAAAGGCTTGGGATCCCTTATCCAGAAGCCCAATAACCAGAAGGATCAGAATTACGTAAGGGAGTCTCACAAAGTCTATTTCAATATAATAATTTAGATATTTCCCCTGGAATTATGGAAATATTTCCATGTTCTAAAGGTACTTGATGGCAACTAAACTGCATTAATCTGTGTTGGGGCAAAACCATTGGGTGTATTTAATGTTTAAGTCTCCAAGTATCCTGTGCTGTCCCAGTATCCCACAATATTCCATGATATCCCGGCACAAACATAATTAGAGAAAACATAACTTCTCAATGTTGCATGTGTGACTTCTCGTTATACCCACCTTATTAAAGTGCTGAACTTACACTTTCATGAGAGAAATTCCTGCAGCTACAAGGGGTGGATGAAATGATTGAGAGAATTGCGACTCACAAACAAGCTGTTTGCCTCGGCCTGCGGAGATGTGAGCCGTTCGTGCGACTCCCTTAACTACACAAGGAAAATATTATCTCAGCATTTCAGAGACACTGCCTTTTATTGCTTGCAATGGATCGCTGGCGGAGTTTTAGAGGGAATGTTGTCCGACAGATATTTACATGCCAGCTCCACAGTTTCTGCAATATCCACTAAAACATTATACGGAGTCGCATGTTCAGCTCCGCTATTAAAGTGCAGCCAGAGAGGAAAGATCGGGACATAAGGAATCCTACATTCTTCTGGGATACAGTTCTTGTCAGGGTCACTGACCCTGGCAGCAAGACTTCAGTTTTATTGTTATTTCGTTTTTCAGTTGAAGCCTTTATTTTCCAGTCTGGTTTTCTGCCTGCTCGCTAGGGTAATTGCGCCCTAGCAACCATACAACAGTTAAAATCCCAAGCCTGACAGTTGCAAAACAATTAAGTCATTTAAAAACCAGAAAGAATAAACAAAGGCTTATCCACATGATGCTAAAAGTCAATTATGAGGGTGGTTCTGGCTGACTAGACCCAAACAAATCTGTACCCGAAGATGTACCTATTCACATATGCTATGGGATGCCTTAACTGAAAACCCTTTATCCAGAAAAGGGGCCAAGTTCCTCTGCAGGGGCCCCAAAACTCTTGTTACACCACTGGGACCCACTTGGGGTGCAATTCTGTCCATGTGGCCCTGATAATCTTCACATAGAACTCACTAGCCATGACACTAGCCAGTCCATTAGAAAATACCAATGGCACACAGGTCTGCTGAACCCTTCAATTGTTTATTACAGACTGCACTGCAACATTTCGGGGCGGACCCCTTTGTCAAGCATATGTGTGGCATTGGTATTTTATATTGGACTACTTTTGTGGCCGAGCCTCCACCTTTGTGCACCATACATCCTTGTTCGGCCTAGTAGGTAGGGTGTGGGAGGTCCAACAACAATTGTATCCAGTACTAACCAGTCCATGCCATGCTGATAATACCCCGTTCATTGGACCCTCTGCAATGTGGTCACTCTCCTGAGACTGCTTTGTGCAGAGTTACAAATGATCTTCAGGTGCCAAAGCCAAAGGTCCCCTGTCCATCCTTCTCCTCCTTGACCTATAATCTACATTTGATACAGTTGATCACTCTCTCCTGATGCAGATTCTCTATTCGCTTGGCATCCGTAACCAGTCTGCATCTTGTCTCTCTTCTTACCTCTCTAACCGATCATTCACTGTCTCCTATGATAACAAAACCTCATCTCCAGTTCCACTTAATGTGGGGGTGCCGCAAGGCTCTGTACTTGGTCCGCTGTTGTTCTCCTGTACACTCTGTCTCTGAGAGATCTCATCCATTCATTTGGCTTTAATTATCATCTGTATGCTGATGTACCCAAATATATTTATCCACCCCTTCATTAACAGCTGAAACAGAGGCTCAGATCTGTAAGTGCCTCCTGGTTATCTCAAATTGGATGAACCAGCGCCACCTCAAACTCAACCTAACACTGAACTTATCATCTTTCCACCTAAGCCTGGTCCTACTCCCCTATTTACTATCTCTATTGATGGCTCATTAATCCTGTCAACTCAGCTCGCTGTCTGGGGGGAATCTTTAACTCCTCTCTCTCCTTCTCTGATCATATTAACACCACTGTCAAAACCTGTCACTTTTTCTTACACAATATTGCCAAAATCTGTCCCTTCCTTTCACCAGATACATCCAAGACACTCATGCATGCTCTCATCCTATCCCGACTAGATTACTGTAACCTTCTACTAACTGGCCTCCCTAACTGCCATCTCTCCCCCCTACAGTCTGTATTAAACACTGCTGCCAGAATTCTCCTCCTCTCATCCAAAAGGTACAGGCCCCTCCGCTGCTGAAGTCCTTATCATGGCTTCCTATAAAACAAAGAATAACTTATAAACTCCTCCTCATAACCTTCCCTTCATTCCTCTGCACCTCACTACATCTCATCTCTTGTCTCTCTATATGTTCCTGCCCAAAACCTCCGCTCCTCTCAGAGCAACCGCTTGGTTGTACCCCCACTACTACTGCTGTTTCCCGTATCAAACCCTTCTCTCTTGCGACTCCTTATATTTGGAATGTCATTCCTGAATCTCTCAGGAGAGAATCCTCCTTCAATGTTTTTATAACAAAACTCAAAGACTCCCTCTGGGAGCACCTGGATAACAGCTGAACTGGCACTTATATAACAGTGTAACAAACTGTAACTCCCAGCACCTTAATACCCCTCTGAATTGTGTCTGTATGTTACCCTCCCATTTAGACTGTAAGCTCTACGGGGTAGGGTCCTCTAGCCTTTTGTCTCCTTGACACTGAGCACTTAATCTGTATTGTAATTATATTTTATATTTATGTGAATTGTATTCTAATAATGCACTTATTGTTACTTTTTATTCCAATGACCCCTTGTTTGTTACTACTAATTTATTGTTTTGTTGTACAGTGCTTTGCCCTCAAGGAGCGCTATACAAATAAAAATATACATACATACTGTACATACTTGGACATACATTTAATAAAGATTGAAAAAAACTGTGTATGAACTATCGCCCATTATTGTTGCGAATATAAATGTGCCAAAATAAACGCGGATCCCATGATCACTAAAGTGCAATAAGTGGCGTTATTTACACAATCATAGCAGCAGGGGCGTAACAACAGTACTCTGAGCCCCCCTGCCAGAAAAAATTTTGGAGGGCTCACTGAGGCACAAGCACATACATTTTAAGAAGAATAAAGCATCGGGAGGGGGATTTCAACACTATAGAAGAAATAGACTCTTCGGTCAGGGGCCCCCCTTTACCTCAGGCCCCCGTCATGAGGTCTGCTTCCTCTATAGTTACGCCAGTGCATAGCAGTTTCAGTATAATTTCTGGTGAATTTCACATTTTTCTGGAGCTCATTTAGGTTAGCGGTAGTGATGTGCGGGTCGGGTAATACCCGCACCCGACCCGACCCGAACTCGTCTTTCCTCCACCTGCCCCTGCCCAAGACCGACATCCGGGTTCCTTTTATAGACCTGCACCAACCCGCCCTGCCAATGACATCACAAAAGGGGCGGGGCAAGCAGGCGCATGGCTATAAAGGCAGAAGTCGGAAGCCGGCAGTGTAAGGTGGAGGGTGGGGAGAACAGGAAGAAGAGCTCGACCCAGACCCGCGGGTATCGGCCGACCCGCACATCACTAGTTAGCGGGATACTCGAATATAAATCATTCAGTGCCAGTCCTTTGCCCCCACTGCCAGTGACCACACTAATAAATAGTTTATATAAAACAGTACAGGTATGGGACCTGTTATCCAGAATGCTCGGGATAAAGGGCTTTCCGGATAAATGACCTTTCTGCAATTTGGATCTTCATGTAAACATGAAATAAACCCAATAGGCTGGTTTTGCCTCCAATAAGGATTAATTATATCTTAGTTGGGATCAAGTACAAGTTACTGTTTTATTATTACACAGAAAAGGAAAATAATTTTTAAAAAATTTGGATTAATACACTAAGGGGCCGATTCACTAACTTGGAGTGAAGGATTCGAAGTAAAAAAACTTTGAATTTCGAAGTTTTTTTTGGGCTACTTCAACCTTCTACTACTACGACTTCAAATCGAAGGATTCGTAGTAAAAATCGTTAGACTATTCGACCATTCGATAGTCGAAGTACTGTCTCTTTAAAAAAAAATTCGACCCCCTAGTTCGCCATCTAAAAGCTACCGAAGTCAATGTTAGCCTATGGGGAAGGCCTAACTTTTTTTGATCGAAGGATATTCCTTCGATCGTTGGATTAGAATCCTTCGAATCGTTTGATTCGAAGGATTTTATCGTTCGATCGAAGGAATTATCCTTCGATCGTTCGATCGAACTATCTGCGCTAAGTCCTTCGACTTCGATATTCGAAGTGGAAGGATTTTAATTCCTAGTCGAATATCGAGGGTTTATTAACCCTCGATATTCGACCCTTAGTGAATCGGCCCCCAAATATTCTATATATTTCTTTCTGTCTATCCCTGAGCTTTTCTAGCACTGGTTCATTTACAACAAAAAGATTATTTGGATAAAATGGAGCCTATGTGAGACGGCCTTCCCTTAATTTGGAGCGTTCTGGAGAACAGGTTTCTGGATAATGGATTTCTGGCTTTGGTTCATATAACGTCGCACTCTTTGCGGCAATAAAAAACGCTGACAAATTTGTCTGTATATTCTCAGATATATTTTCTGTATATTTGGTGACAATTCTGGTCGTAAACCTCAGTCAACCTCGCGAGACAACCCACGTAGCTCTAATGAGATGATAATATAAATGTGTGAGGTGAAAAATCCGCAGAAGTAATAAACTTGCTTTAGTATTTTAGTATTTCTATTTAGTATTTCTATTTAGTATTTGTATTTAGTATTTGTATTTAGTATTTCTATTTAGTATTTGTATTTAGTATTTCTATTTAGTGTTTGTATTTAGTATTTCTATTTAGTGTTTGTATGTAGTATTTCTATGTAGGGGCAAATGTATCAAGGGTCGAATATCGAGGGTTAATTAACCCTCGATATTCAACTGGGGAATTAAAATCCTTCGACTTCGAATATCGAAGTCGAAGGATTTTGAGCAAATAGTTTGATCGAACGATCTAAGGAATAATCATTCAATCAACGCTTCGAAGGATATTAATCCATCGATCGAAGTATTATCCTTCGACCTAAAAAAGATAGCCAAGCCTATGGGGACCTTCCCCATAGGCTAACATTGACTTTGGTAGCTTTTAGGTGGCGAACTAGGGGGTCGAAGTTTTTTCTTAAAGAGACAGTACTTCGACTATCGAATGGTCGAATGGTCGAACGATTTTTAGTTTGAATCGTTCGAGTCAAAGTCGTAGTCGAAGGTCGAAGTAGCCCATTCGAGGGTTGAAGTAGCCAAAAAAACACTTCGAAATTCGAAATATTTTTTCTTCTATTCCTTCACTCGAACTTAATGAATGGGCCCCTTAGTGTTTGTATTTAGTATTTCTGTTTAGTATTTAGTATTTAGTGTTTTGTTTTCTTTAATCAGGCGCATTATCACTGTCTGTCACACCTTAGTAAACCTTGGTCTCCCCGCTTCAGTGCAGACAGACAAGGAGGAATGTTTTGGCGCAAGAACTCACACTCAAAAGGTTACTTTTTAAAAGTCCAGTCTGTCAGCTCCTCTCCAGCAGCAGCAGAGAAAATGTTCCCTCAGATTCTCCGCCTCACCCTCTTATATATGTGAGTACAGTAGAAACCTCACTTTACTTATTTCAGGGCAGGGTCGTACTGGTCCAGCACAACAGGAGTCAAAACCCAGTGGGCCCCGGCCTTCATTTGCCCCACTGACCCAGGTCTGAACCCCCTAAAGTTCCAAGTGAATGTGGTAAAACTTACTCAGAGTTGGTTTGTTTAGAGACGGGTCCCTTGATGTCGCAGTGGGGTCCCAGTGGGCCGGACAGCCCAGTCTGACAAGGAGAAAATGGTGTAAATGTGGGAAAATGTAAAATGAGGTTAATATGTGTAATATATGGGCGGGATCACACAAATACGAGATAAAAGGAGGGAAAATGTAAGATGAGGTGATGTAAGATGGAGGTTTTGCTTGTATAGGTGTTTCTAGGTCTGTCACTGTGTGAGGAGAACTGAGGAAAACTGAGGAGAGATGCAGCTCAGTCAGGATTATGGCGGGAAATTGCTGCCCATTGTCACAGGCGTTGGGGGTGAAGATGAAATTGGCAGGGGCTAACTGGGGATAAATTGCTGCTGTGTTTCACATAAATTACAGTAGAAATGAGTTTTGGCGGATAGTACATGTGACATGTCTCCTGTTACTGGGGCTAGAGGGGACACTGACAATGTCCACGCTGAACACCTACTCTTCCCCCCACCCCGGCACTAATGGTATTGTCCCGGCTGAGCTGGCGCGTGGGGCACCCTGTTTATTTATTTATTATATATTATATTGTATTATATTTTACAAGAGGGGGTACTTTATTCACTATATATATTATACGTCGTTATTTATTATGCGTCATTATATATTATACATCATTACAAACGGCATTTGTAGCAACCACACAGGAAGTAGGAATTTCCCTGGCTGTAAAGATTCAGTAAATGCACCACGTGTCTCCTTATAGATTGTAAGTTCTGTTGCCCAGTGCCCACATTATCTCATGTGTCAGCTTTTGTTTGTTGTATAAACCCTTCTCTCATGCCATTAAAGGTGGCCACACACTGGGAGATCCGCTCATTTGGTGATTTTACCAAATGAGGGTTGCCACCTTTTCTGGGAAAAAAATACCTTTTTACCTCTCTATCTTTATTCCCTATTAATAACATTGGGATCAGATCACTGGCCTTCCTATATATTTATCTTTATTCCCTATTAATAACATTGGGATCACTGACCTTCCTATATATTTATCTTTATTCCCTATTAATAACATTGGGATCACTGACCTTCCTATATATTTATCTTTATTCCCTATTAATAACATTGGGATCACTGACCTTCCTATATATTTATCTTTATTCCCTATTAATAACATTGGGATCACTGGCCTTCCTATATATTTATATTTATTCACTATTAATAACATTGGGATCACTGACCTTCCTATATATTTATCTTTATTCCCTATTAATAACATTGGGATCACTGACCTTCCTATATATTTATCTTTATTCCCTATTAATAACATTGGGATCACTGACCTTCCTATATATTTATCTTTATTCCCTATTAATAACATTGGGATCACTGACCTTCCTATATATTTATCTTTATTCCCTATTAATAACATTGGGATCACTGACCTTCCTATATATTTATCTTTATTCCCTATTAATAACATTGGGATCACTGACCTTCCTATATATTTATCTTTATTCCCTATTAATAACATTGGGATCACTGACCTTCCTATATATTTATCTTTATTCCCTATTAATAACATTGGGATCACTGGCCTTCCTATATATTTATCTTTATTCCCTATTGATAACATTGGGATCACTGACCTTCCTATATATTTATCTTTATTCCCTATTTAATAACATTGGGATCACTGACCTTCCTATATATTTATCTTTATTCCCTATTAATAACATTGGGATCACTGACCTTCCTATATATTTATCTTTATTCCCTATTAATAACATTGGGATCACTGACCTTCCTATATATTTATCTTTATTCCCTATTAATAATATTGAGAGCAACAATCATTTTAACCGGCCAGGCCAGTAAATTACCAGCCAGGTGGCAACCCCAGGCTGAGAGGAGCATTTATTGTGAAAGGAATGACAAGGTGCTCGTGTAACTCTGGCTCACTAGCCTTGTGGCCCCACTATCAGCTCATTAATTGTATCCGTTTCACAGGCCGACCCAGTACAGCCGAGGAGAGAGCTTTCCTTGCTCTAGTCTCTGCCCTTGTCACTCTCAGTGTTGTTCAGCCAATTGTTCCTTCTCCTCCCGCCTCTCTGGCTGCAGCGTGACTCCAAAAAATTCACAAACCTCGCAAGTCTATGTTTTTGTCATATCAACATTTTTGTTGCGGTTACTTTTGTTACCGGCATCTTTTTTGTCTACTGCAACATTTTTCACATATGAAACTTACTGTGTGTTGAGTTTTTGGCACCATTCCGCAAAACCACACTTGGACTCATGACTAGTCGCTATGTAATGTTTCAGGAACAAATGGTGCCAAATGGTGCTCTGCTGCCTGGTTTGTCCAAGCAAAAACTTCTCATCTCTCTGATATCTCTGGGTAGGAGGCCAGAGAAAGGCCATTCACCTGATGTGTTGTTTCCTGGTGTTGCTAATGCTCAGCAGGTTGCCCTTTATAGCAAGGAGTAGCCATTTTGTTCTAATTACTAGAATAAGGTTGAAATGATGAGCTTTAATTGCTATTTATGTTATTGCAGGTTTCGGATCAGGTTCCCAGTCTCACTGAGCATTTGATCTGCTGTTAGAAGTGACATTTTATTTTTAAAGCCTAAATGTGAACCCTGTGCTTTGGGTGTAGGGGAATAACTACAGACTGGAGCCAGATAATCTCTTACTCAGGGGCTCGTTTTGCTTTTGACATCCCTCTGTGTTAAAACCAGTGTCGGTTAATGAGACAACAGACAGGGAGAAGCTTGAGAAGAGGAGACGCTCTCTGTACAACAGCTTGTGCTGAATGATTAGAGAACATTACATGAGATTGGTTTTCTGATCCCCCCATTAATCAGAGCAGTTGGTTCATCTCTCAAGTAGTTTGTCTGGGGGGATTATGGTGTGGTTACATTTAGTTAAATTCAGTTACATCCAGTTACATTCAGTTACATTCAATTACATTCGGTTAAATTCAGTTACATTCAGTTACATTCGGTTGCATGCAGTTACATGCAGTTACATTTAGTTACATTCAGTTACATTCAGTTACATGCAGTTACATGCAGTTACATTCGGTTACATTCGGTTACATTCAGTTACATGCAATTACATTCAGTTACATTCAGTTACATTCGGTTGCATGCAGTTACATTCAGTTACATGCAGTTACATTTAGTTACATTCAGTTACATTCAGTTACATTCGGTTACATTCAGTTACATGCAGTTTCATTCAGTTACATGCAGTTACATTCAGTTACATTCAGTTACATTCAGTTACATGCAGTTACATTCAGTTACATTCAGTTACATTCAGTTACATGCAGTTACATTTAGTTACATTCAGTTACATTCAGTTACATTCGGTTACATTCAGTTACATGCAGTTTCATTCAGTTACATTCAGTTACATTCAGTTACATTCAGTTACATGCAGTTACATTCAGTTACATTCAGTTACATTCAGTTACATTCGGTTACATTCAGTTACATGCAGTTACATTCAGTTACATTCGGTTACATTCGGTTACATTCGGTTACATTCGGTTACATTCGGTTACATTCGGTTACATTCAGTTACATTCGGTTACATTCGGTTACATTCAGTTACATTCAGTTACATTCAGTTACATTCAATTACATTCGGTTACATTCGGTTACATTCGGTTACATTCAGTTACATTCAGTTACATGCAGTTACATTCAGTTACATTCAATTACATTCGGTTACATTCGGTTACATTCGGTTACATGCAGTTACATGCAGTTACATTCAGTTACATTCAGTTACATTCAGTTACATTCAGTTACATGCAGTTACATTCAGTTACATTCAGTTACATTCAGTTACATTCAGTTACATGCAGTTACATTCAGTTACATGCAATTACAGCTTTCAGAGGCTGATGGGTCTACCAGCACCAACCATTGCCTTACACCCTGACACAGAGATGCTAATAGATTGGTGTATGAAAGTCACACTGAGGGTCTTATGTGTCAGTTATAGAGAAGGAAAACTTCTTGAAAAATTGGTGTCAGTTCCATCAGATGTTGTTTCAGATTCTGCTCAGTGGGCAATGGACTCACATGGAGGCCAATTCTCCAAATTCCATTGGCACACTGCCTTCTTCCTGGTGAATTAAATGGAATTGTTTAGATGATTTCTGCCAGGTAGCACACTGTATGCAGTTGGGGACAAATGGTAGCCAGCAGCTGGGCCATTGGAACTCACACACCCATCAATTTCATGTGATACATCTGGTGCATCATTGAACATCTGTATCACAACACACAAATGGAGCCCTGTACTTAGTGCCAGGTCAAGGGAGGTGTTTGGTGAATGTCTACTTTGTGTTTCATGCAACCAATGAGGTACAAGCAACCAATACATATAGGGAGCTATTACAGGTGAGCTGTGTATATTGCACCCATTGTCACACCTAGGGAAGATACATACTGTATTACTTGCCACTATTGCCCCAGTCAGGCTTTGATATTGTCTATAGTCAGGGTGTGAGGCCTTGGAGAGAACTGCTTTGGGCTCCCCCAGTCATGCTATACACACACATACACAGCTTTATTGGCTGGTGCTGGAGACTCTTCACAGCCAAGAAGGACAGACATGGGGAGGCCCATTTATCAAAGTCCGAATTTATCTCATTATAATCTGAAAAATACTCAGACCAAATCTGCACAGGTTTTTTTCTCCTTGTTTATCAATTCGTTTTCCCGAAAATTTTCTGTGCTTGAAAAAACACGAAAACCCCCCAAATTGCATGAATTTTTCAGATTTTCCGCTGGAAAACTCAGATGTTTTCAGATTTTTGCCCGAAAACCACGAAATCTTCCAATTTTTGTAAGAATTTTTTTTTATATATTAAAAAATCACAATTTTTTCCGGGGTTTTGGCATTCGGAGTTTAATAAAGAACTCCCTTAGTATTGATATACATGAGTCCTAGGTTTAGGTTTAGTTAGAGCTGCCATTGCCGTGCTACAGTGATCATAGTAACGGGGAATGTACGGAGTTTGCTTGTCAGCACACAGATGTTGCTATGGCTCGATGCTCTCCTGGAGCTCATGATATGTGACAGTCAGACAGGTGACGGCCATTCCAGAGCTCCATCCTGTGCGCTGTTGACTTATCCAAACACAGAGCAGATGGGCCAGTCTCGTCACCCATCGGGCAAGTGACAGTTCCCCTGAAGGGGAGAGGCTATCAAATATAACTCACTCAGTCTCTGACACCCCAAACCTGGCAGCTGAGTGACTGCGACTCATTTGTACCACCTGGAGCTCACGTTGTACTGTCACCTCTACCAGATACAACATTTGATTTATCATTTATTTTTCCTGTCATTTTATACAGAGATATATTATACTTCACTCCTATTGGTAAAGAGCAGATTGCAGCCCAGTTATGTGAGCAATGGAAGCCCAAGTTTTTCTTATGTCAATGATCAACTTGCTACTGTCCCAGAGGGATCTACTGGCCACCACAGACCTATTATCCCCACTGTCTATAGTAGGACGTTTCTTACAGTGTCACTAGACCCTGTGATCTGTAGCATTAATGTACCACTATCTTGTCTTTGTGCTGCACTTCATCCCCCTCTCTCTGTCTCTTCGAAAGAAAGCCTGGAGCTGAGTGTCACAAGCCCTGGATCCTTATCCCCCAGCAGGACAACAAGGTTTGTAATGAAACCAAAGTATAAATGGTGGCATCTAAAGGTGGCCATGGACACACCGATAACATTGTACGGAACAAATTTTGTGCGATATTCGGTGCGTGTATGGTGGGAGGCGAACCAACTGATATAGGCAGAAGACTTGGATATTGGTTGGTTCATCATCGGGCTGGCTGGAAAGTCTTGATCTGGCACCTTTGAAGGCAACTGAACATTGGCCACTGTTACTGTAGTGCTGAATATTCAGATACAGGTAGAATTCTATTGTTTCTATATGTATATCTGACCATTCAGCTCTACACATGTGTGTATTGAAACAAATGATTTTTCCTGGAAGCAAACTTTCCAAGAATGATTGTAATAGTTACGCCTATGGCCACCTTAAAGGGCTACTGTCATGGGATAAAATGTTTTAGTGCTGCTCCAGCAGAATTCTGCAGTGAAATCCATTTTTCAAAAGAACAAACAGATTTTTTTATATTTAATTTTGAAATCTGACATGGGGCTAGACATATTGTCAGTTTCCCAGCTGCCCCCAGTCATGTTACTTACTGCTGTACTGCAAGTTGGAGTGATATCACCCCCTCCCTTCCCCCCAGCAGCCTAACAACAGAACAATGGGAAGGTAACCAGATAGCAGCTCCCTAACACAAGATAACAGCTGCTTGATAGATCTAAGAACAACACTCAATAGTAAAATCGATTGATCAAAATCCTTTGAATCGAACGATTTTTTCTTTGATCGTAGCATTTGCGGTAAATCCTTCGAATTCGATATTCATATTCGTAGGATTTTACTTCGAGGGTTGAATGCGAGGGTTTATTAACCCTCGATATTCAACCCTAGTAAATGTGCCCCTGAGTGTAGAGTTTTTATTCACTGTAACTACTTTTGTTGCCTTGAAGGAGATCTGAACCCAAATAGAAAAGTGAATGTATATTCTTCAACTAAGGTTTCTATAGTTATAGGTTTTCGAGATATTTGCAGTTTAAGACTGCTAATACCAGGCTTTCAGCTCAACAGCTATTTGGAGAATCAGAGTTACGGTTAAAAAGATGAGCTTTTGGCTCAGCAAATCACTGAGCCGAAAGTCTTAAACTGCTAATATCTTGGAAACCAAAAATGATAGAAAAGTACTATAATTAGCAAAAGAGCTCAGAACACTCGGAGTCATTTTCCGTTTTTAATTGGTTTTAGATCATCTTTAAACACCTGGTCAGTTGATTTCTTATATGGGAGTTCTCCTCTATGTCTAGTTTGAATTTAAAGCAGCACAGTGTAATAAGAGTCCAATTTTCCTCTAATTTCCTGGTAATCTTTATTTTTTATACTTCCTATTTGGTGAGAAACAGAATTAGTCCCATTACACACCAGGCATTTGATCCTCTGGCGCATTTCTGCCACAAATGATAGTGATGTCACCTGCTGGGCTGCCCACCATAGATTTATATGGCAACTGCCACCTGCTCAAATGTTGTTGGGCCAAAGTTGCTGCTGACAGCTGGATTTCAGCTAAAACATGTGCATTTGATTTGGTGACAGGCTGCAGCCATTCACTTTTGTCCAGTCCAGTGACAGCTGTTTGTTTATGGCAGAGCAAAAATCATGTACCCAACTGCCACTTGATAGTAAACCTCAAATTAGCCAGGGGTATTGGTAATTTAAAGTCAGCCAGTAACAGTGTGCCTCCACCTCAGTTAGCGGCATTGGCACACCAAGCTGTATTTTATGTTCCAGACAAGGGAGAATAGATCAGTTGCAAAGATACAACATTTATCAAGGGTCGAATTGAAAATTAGAATTTTCTATTTTTTTTTTTATGGTCAAAACTGTCAAATTCGACTGCGAGTCATTCAAATTCGATTTGTGTTTTTAAAAAAAAATTGGAATTCGATTTTTAAGATTTATCATACTCGAATTCAACTGACCTGCTGAATTGCTGTTTAAATCAATGGGAGACGTCCAGGGATCATTTTGGAGTTGTTTGCAGCCTTCCTGACACTCAAGGTTTTGTAAATTCGAATCAAATCTCGATTTGAGTTATTGGGTCGAATCAATTCATCCGAGTTTGAAAAATTAAATTTATTTTAAATAAATTCGATTGGTCAAATTTTGAATTTATGGGAGTTTTTAAAAAACTCACATGAATTTGAAATTCGACCTCTAAGGGGCACATTTACCTAGGGTCGAATATCGAGGGTTAATTAACCCTCGATATTCGACCATCGAAGTAAAATCCTTCGACTTCGAATATCGAAGGATTTTGTGCTATTCCTACTATCGAACAATCGAAAGAATAAGGGGCCGATTCACTAACTTCGAGTGAAGGATTCGAAGTTAAAAAACTTCAAATTTCAAAGTTTTTTTTGGGCTACTTCGACCATCGAATGGGCTACTTCGACCTTCGACTACGACTTCGAATCAAAGAATTCGAAGTAAAAAACGTTCGACTATTTGACCATTCGATAGTCGAAGTACTGTCTCTTTAAAAAAAACTTCGACCCCCTAGTTCGGCATCTAAAAGCTACCGAAGTCAATGTTAGCCTATGGGGAAGGTCCCCATAGGCTTGGCTAACTTTTTTTGATTGAAGGATATTCCTTCAATCGTTGGATTAAAATCCTTTGAATCGTCAAAGGATTTAATCGTTCGATCGAAGGAATTATCCTGCGCTAAATCCTTCGACTTCGATATTCGAAGTCAAAGGATTTTAGTTCCTAGTCGAATATCGAGGGTTAATTAACCCTCGATATTCGATCCTTAGTGAATCGGCACCTAATTGTTAAACGATTCGAAGGATTTTAATCCATTGATCGAAGGATATTCCTTCGATCAGGAAATTGTTAGGAAGCTTATGGGGACCTTCCCCATAGGCTAACATAGGCCTCGGTAGGTTTTAAGTGGCGAACTAGGGGGTCGAAGAATTTTTTAAAGAGACAGTACTTCGACTATCGAATGGTCGAATAGTCGAACGATTTTTTAGTTTGAATCGTTCGATTCGAAGTCGAAGGTCGTAGTCGAAGGTCGAAGTAGCCCATTCGATGGTCGAAGTAGCCGTATTCGACCGTTCAAAATTCCTACTTTTTTTCCTCTATTCCTTCACTCGAACTAAGTAAATGGGCCCCTTAGTGTTCATTTTAAGTTGAGTTCCCCTTCCGACAACTGTTTTTATGTGCAGCCAGGTATAAATGGTGCAGCACTGCATCTGTTTCGCTTCATTCTCTTTTCATGCAGCAGCTGGGTGTCAGATATTCATTGACAGTTAGATACATGCTCTCCAGAGGTTGTCCTGTTTTACCAATATATATTAAAATTACTCATTGATTAGGGTTTCCTGGGGCCCCTATACCTCCTGGCCCCCCTGCAGCCACAGGGTCTGCTTCCTCTGTAGTTACACCATTGATCCAATATATCTTATAGGGGGGCTCCTTTTGCCTAGAAGATGTATTAGAGCTCACTCTATTAAACTCACCAGACATCATGTCTCTCTACATGCAGGATTTGTGCAAAAGGCAGTTATTTTGTTACATTTTGTTTGTACTGGAATCAGTTATTTGAGTGAGCTCTAATATATCTGCTAGGAAAGGAGCCCCCTATAAGATATATTGGATCTAACTGTCAATGAATATCTGACACCCAACTGCTGCATGAAGAGAGAATGAAGAGAAACAGATGCTGAGAGAGGAATAGTGAAGATAAACTTGATTATTTCAGAAACAATGCAGAATATTTAATTGATTGTATTTAGAAAGTTTCTTATTATGAGGAAGCTTATGTTAAATTTTCACAATTTTTTAATGTGCAGTCACAGGTATGAATGGTGCAGCGCTGCTTTGTGCAGAATATCTGGCCACTTCTAATGGTTCCGCCTCAATACAGAGTTCCAGCTAAATCATTCCTGCCAGGGATATATACATATTTGCCTATGAATAATGATGGGCGAATTTGGGGCATTTCTCTTCGCCGGAAAATTTGTGAATTTCCTGCGAAATTCACAAAACGGCAAAAAAATTGTGAAACAGCGCCGGCGTCTCGTTTTTGACATTCACTGGCGTCCATTTTTTTTTGACACTGGCGAAGTTTCACAGCGTTTTCACTAATTTATTCACCGGCTGCGAATCGCTGGAATTCTCTGCGAATTAGCGCCTTGGGGAATAAATTCGCCCATCACTACCTATGAAATCCCTGTACTTACAAATACAGTAAGCGTGGGTTGGTACGTGCCTAATCCTTTTTAACAAGAGGTCACAGGAGATTTAATGGTTGAATAAATGACTCCCGTAACTTCGCTTGTCCCTGGAAGGGACTCGTTGCCTCTCATGATTTATTGCTGCGGGGAGTTGAGAGCTGAGCCCACGGAGGTGCCCCACACTGGCAGCTCTAACTGAACCCACTTGATTACCAGTTGAACTCATCAAAATCTCATTTATCACCGTGATGACAAGGAAAGGGAAGAAGACATGAGAGGAGCCAACAGAGTAGAATTGGGAGAGCGTTTGTGAAATCAGATCCTCGTGTTGTGTGTCCCGGGCCCTGCTGGAAAACAATATCTTTACTATAATACTGTATTTATGTCAGGCCTCCCCATGTGACTATAAATGGGTTGGAACAGCATGTGAGGAATCTTCTCAAGCAAACAATCTGTTGAAGGATTTGTTTCATTTCATCATATCAAGAGGCAACAAGTTACAGACAAGACGAGCCTAGTGGGACCAGCCTAATATATTCTAACATTGGGGTGGAATGTGATCACATTCAGAGTAAACTGCTCAGAAAATGCTTGACTCTGCCCCTCAATGTTGTTAAAGGAGAAGGAAAGTTGCATTTGGGGGTGCCACATGTTAGGCACCCCCAAGTGATTGTATTTACTTACCTGAAACCCCGGGCCGGGGGAAGAGGATCACTCCGTGGTGCTCACTGGTATAACCCCGGGCCGGTGCAGTTTTCTGCTGATAGGAGCACCGGCCCGGGGTTTCAGGTGACTACAATAATTTGGGGGTGCCTAACATTTGTCACCCCCAAGTGCAAGACATCTTTCCTTCTAATTTAAACTACAACCCCCAGAACTCTACAGATAAAATGTCTACCTATATCTATGATTAGGCCGACTATCAGATCAATACAAAGCGAACAGCTGCAGTTTATCTTCACTATTCCTCTCTCAGCATCTGTTTCTCTTCATTCTGTCTTCATGCGGCAGTTGGGTGTCAGATATTCACTGACAGTTAGATCCAATACATTGGCATATTGTGGGGCCCCCAAACTCTCCAGTGGTTGTCCTTATTTACCAATATATATTAAAATGACTTATTGATTAGGGCCTCCTGGGGCCCCTATACCTCCTGGGCCCCCCTGCAGCCACAGGGTCTGCTGTAGTTATGCCCCTGATCCAATATATCTTATAGGGGGGCTCCTTTTGCCTAGAAGATGTATTAGAGCTCACTCTATTAAACTCACCAGACATCATGTCTCTCTACATGCAGAATTTGTGCAAAAGGCAGTTATTTTGTTACATTTTGTTTGTACTGGAATCAGTTATTTGAGTGAGCTCTAATACATCTTCTAGGCAAAAGGAGCCCCCCTATAAGATATATTGGATCTAACTGTCAGTGAATATCTGACACCCAACTGCTGCATGAAGAGAGAATGAGGAGAAACAGATGCTGAGAGAGGAAAAGTGAAGATAAACTTGATTATTTCAGAAACAATTTAATTGATTGTATTTAGAAACCTTTCTCACATCTTTCCTAAGCACATCAGAGCAGCCTCTCTACCTGTGCTATGGGCATGATTATTATTTACTGGTTTATTTACTGGTTTATTTACTGGTTTATTTACTGGTTTATTCAGGGTCGGACTGGGAGGCATGGGGCCCACCGGGGCTACTGCCCCAGGGCCCCCTCCAGCCGCCACTGCCGCTCCGGAGTGCTGCAGGCGGCTAGTGCGCATGCGCGCGGCGCCGCGTTTGTGCGCATGCGCGCGGCGCCGCGTTTGTGCGCATGCGCAGCCCTTCTATTCTACCGCGACCCCAAACAAAGTGGGGTCGCGCCGCCCCACTAAGTAGCGGATCTGGGCCGGCGGGGCCCACAAGAGCCCGGGGCCCACCGGGGTTTTTCCCGGTGTCCCGCCGGCCCAGTCCGACACTGGGTTTATTTACTGGTTTATTTACTGGTGTGCAGGATTGAATGGGCCAGACAGATGGCACACAGAATGCAGGTTTGGTAGAAAGGAGTGTAGGCGCAGAGCTACCTGGGAAATAGATGATAAAACAGGCAGGGCTTCTGTTCTGTTTACACCAAACCTAGATTGTAAGCTCTTGAGGCCCTGAGCTTTCTGCATGTGTGTAAAACTGCCACATTCAGCGCTACTTTCCCTTGGCAGGAATAAAGGATTATTACTGAGCTCGTCTTTCCCCCAGGAGATAATTTGATATAATAGAGACATCCTTTACAGCTGTGAAATAGATAAGGCTCATTTGTGCCGCAGCTGAATTCACACGGTGCCATTCATTTTAATGTGGGAGAGTTTAGTCTGAGGCCGGGCTGAACTTGCTGTATGGGGAAATTTACTGAGCACTGCAAATGGGAATGGATGTCTTCTGCACGGCGAGGTTAAGGCGAGATCCAGCTCTACAGGGGCTGCCTCCACCTCTCCCGCTGCTGTTACAGCTTTTCCCCTTGAGGGACTTTTAAAGAATCAGCATTTTTTTCCCTAATAAAAACAAGCAAAGAAAAAAGTCTGCTCTGAGCAATTTGGAAATGCTCGTGGACTTTTGGGTTCATTAGTTGGCCGCCTGCACAGCCTAAACACCCGCCATGCTGTGTGATGTCTGTATAACATGATACTTATTACTTGCACTACTATTCTGTGTCCCTTTATTGGGGTGTCTCTTCATTAGACTGCCTACAGACAGTGACCATGTGTCCCTCTGTTCTATGTCCCCTATTGGTGTATGTCTGCCCATGGGCAGTGACCCATGTCTCGCTCGCTCTGTAATTTATTAGTGGGTGTCCAGTATGAATGTTAGTCTTGATGATCTCTCCCTATAAATCCACACTAGGGTGGGTCAGTCTTTAGTACCGATGGAGTCATCAGGAGACAATTTTCCTAAAATGATGCAACCAGGCAGGTACCAGTGTATGAAATATAGAACCAGAGGTAAATAGTCCCACTATATGGGGTTTTACGTTGATGTTGCTTTGGTCGTTTACAAAGACAATATTTTAAGCAACACTATGCCTTTTATTTAACTCCTCTGTCCCCCCTTCCTGTAATCTCAAAATGTTCATACACGCAGAACTTTATCCTATGTTTAACCTTGTGGCTACACTTCTTACACAACATTTCTATCCCAACAATAAACTAGAGTCTACTCTTCCTACCCAACAGGTCTATCCCATCTTTAAACTAAAATGACTCTCCTTGCCCATAATGACAATTCCATCCGTAAACTAGATCACTTTCCTTGTCCAACATGACTATACCATCTGTACACTAGAACTGTTGTCCTTGCCCAACATGGCCACCTATAGGTAAACTAAAATTACTCTCCAGACTGAATTAGTATTCCTACGCAAAAGAGCTATGCCATCTGTAAACTAGAATCACTCTCCTTAGCCAACATGGCCATGCCATCTGTAAATTAGAATTACCATCCTTACCCAACAGAGCTATGCCACATATAGACTACAATTAGCATCCTCACCCAACAGAGCTGTGCCATCTGTAAACTAGAATTTGTATCCTTACCCAACAGAGCTGTGCCATCTGTAAACTAGAATTAGTATCATTAACCAACAGAGCTGTGCCATCTGTAAACTAGAATTAGTATCATTACCCAACAAAGCTGTGCCATCTGTAAACTAGAATTTGTATCCTTACCCAACAGAGATGTGCCATCTACAAACTAGAATTAGTATCATTACCCAACAGAGCTCTGCCATCTGTAAACTAGAATTTGTATCCTTACCCAACAGAGATGTGCCATCTACAAACTAGAATTAGTATCATTACCCAACAAAGCTGTGCCATCTGTAAACTATAATTTATATCCTTACATAACAGAGTTTTTACCCTTTCTCAACTCTAGCAGTTAGTTTCCTATCATGTCAGTCCCATCTATACACTAGAGCAGTGATCCCCAACCAGTAGCTCGTGAGTAACATGTTGCTCTCCAACCCCTTGGATGTTGTTTCCAGTGGCCTCAAAGCAGGGACTTATTTTTGAATTCCAGGCTTGGAGACAAGTTGTAGTTGCATAAAAACAAGGTGTACTGCCAAACAGAGCCTCAATGTAGGTTGATCCTCATAGGGGCTACTAAATGGCCAATCACAGCACTTATTTGGCAGCCCAAGAATGCATGTGTTGCTCCCTAACTCCTTTTAGTTCTGAATGTTGCTCATGGGTTCAAAAGGTTGGGGATCCCTGCACTAGAGACTATATGTGGTACAGTTATCCATTGCCCCTATACAGTAATAGAGTACATCTGGAAGATGTAAGTCTGTCTATCCTTTATTTTTATAAAATAGTTGTTACACATAGTTAACCCCATACAGCACTACATAATTATATCTATGAAGTTGGCAGTGGAGTGACTCAACTAAGAGTATGCTCACCTGATCATCAGTATACCTGCAGATACAACATATTGGTCAAGTTGGCCTTTATACATGGGTCAGTTAGTGGCACAGCTCTCTAGGAGGGTGATTATCTCCCCTACAAGGTGAAAGTCATGGGACTGTCAGGTTTACAGCTCCAGAGAAAGATGTGTTGGCCTTAAATCCCTCCTTTTGTGAGATTATTAGCGATTCCTGATCACATTGTTACACCAGACATGATTGCATCAATTCCTCTCTCTCACCTAGAGACACCTTTATTGTGCTGTCATTTACTTTGGGAATGAGAGGGCTGTATTGGGGCTGTTAACCTCTGATATGGGCTTGATCAATATGGATTTGTGCAGAAAATGTATATAATTGTATATACAGGTAACACATGAATGTATATATATATATATATATATATATATATATATATATATATATATATATAAAACGTTCAAAGTGGACCAGCACACCCACATGATCACTTGCACTTATCCTTGATAAAGGCCCTAATGTGGGCCGAAACGTTGGACACATGAGTGATGTTGAAATAAACCTCTTTTGATTGATGATTTTGGTGTGCTGGTCCACTTTGAACGTTATATACTCTGATTGACCAAGCACCCACGCTCGACCAACAAGGAAGGAGTGCAGGTACTTTGTGAATGTTTATATATATATATATATATATATATATATATATATATATATATATATATATATATATATATATATATATATTTATATATATATATATATAAATATATATATATATATATATATATATATATATATATATATATATATATATATATATATATGGCATGCAAAAGAGCTTACAATTTAATCATAGTTGTACAACTTGTACTGATTCCCATTACGTGATTAGTGTTAATGACTGGCCAGTCTGAGAGAGTTCTAGTTGTGCTGGGACATTGAGGGACTGAAGGAGCCTTAATTGAACAAAGTGTGACCCTATTTACGGTATCACTATATGTGCTGCACTTACAGGTGAGAGAGCTGATTCAGTATCACACAACAACAGATCGGTTCATTACCCTCCCAATTAGATTGCTGATCTTTGGTTTCTTAGGGTGTGAGAAAGCCCATTATGGTATTTACACTGCCATTCATTGGTGCCCCTCCGAACTGTCCCCTCTGCTGGGGCATCATGGGATTGGCCCCCGGAGCTGTTTGTGGACCAACTAGGATACAATAGAGAGGATAAGTACCAAAGAGTTATTTCAGTTTACTCCTCTCCCCAAACAGAAGGTTTTTTCTATCCTGATCAGAATATTGGTTTCACCCGCTGTGCCCTTGTCCCTGCAGATGCCCTAAAAATGACTGCCCTTACAGCCACGTCTGTGTGTCCAGAAAAGCCAAAATCTGCAAGGACTTCCTCAAGGACTACTGTCCACTGGAGCCAAGGTGAGTGCTCTGAGTAAGTGATGGACCCTCTCTGCAACCCTTATACTGGCCCCTCTGAACACATGTACAGCCGTCCTGCCTGTTACCCCAGCAATTAATGGGTGGGCTATGGAACAATAAAAGGGGAGCAGTTCTGCCTGACACGCAAGTGACCCCAAGATTATAGGAAAATCCTGGTCAAATAAATAGAGAGTGATTACGAGCAATTGCCCACATAAAAGGAGAAGGAAAGCTGCAGAAGCAGTTCACTGCCAATAGATTAGCTGCAATAGTGCAGCTATAACACTATATTTATTCTGCAGAATGCTTTACCATACCTGAGTAAACAGTTGTAGAAGCTCTTTAGGATAGCAGCTGCCATATTAGCTTGGTGTGACATCACTTCCTGCCTGAGTCTCTCCCTGCTCACTCATAGCTCTGGGCTCAGATTACAGCAGGGAGGGGAGAAGCAAACTGAGCATGCTCAAGCCCTAGCCCTGGAGGTTTAAGCTGAAAACAGTTAGTCTGATACAGAAGCCCATGAGTACACAATAGAAGGAAAGAAATGTGATGTTTCTTTTGACAGAGGACTCAGAGCAGCATTACTTTGAGGGGTTACTGGTGCATTTTTATACACCTTTCTGATAAACCTTACTTACTTTTAACCTTTCCTTCTCTTTTAACCACTGGGATGATAAAACACCAGTCAATGTGTCTGCCAGTGCACTAAGGAAAGAGTTATGTTTTTAACAGGGGGATCGGCAACGTCTGTTTAATAGTGCATCCTGGGAAATGTAGTTTACCAGTGAAGATGGCACATCATAAGTAATAATATAAGGTAAACTATGCCCAGGCAAAGATATATTATGCCAACTCTCCCCTTCCTTTATAGAAGGAAACTAGGGATGCACCAAATCCAGGATTCAGTTCAGGATTCGGCAAGGATTCTGACTTTTCCAGCAGGATTCAGATTCTGCCAAATCGTTCTGCCCGACCGAACATGAATTTGCATATTCAAAATAGTGGCGGAAGGGAAATCATGTGACTTTTTGTCACAAAACAAGGAAGTAACAAATATTTTCCCCTTCCCACCTCTAATTTGCGTATGCAAATTAGGATTCGGTTTGGTATTTTTTCGAATCTTTTGCGAAGGATTCAAGGGTTCGGCCGAATCCAAAATAGAGGATTCGGTGCATCCCTAAAGGAAACACTCCAAAATAAAGCTGTACTGCCCACTATAAGAGCCAATAGAAAGGCAGGGTCACACTGCTCACTGCAACAGCCAATAGAAAGGCAGTCAGGGTTATTCTGCCTACTGAGGGGGTTGTTGAAGCTTCTCTGTATACAGACAGCCAATAGAAAGCAGGATTTACAAGGAACGTTTTGCTTATTTTTCCGCCTGGAAACATTATTCCTACTAATAATTAGCACCAAATGGTAACGACGTCGCCTGAATGGTCCTTCCCAGGACATTGGTACAATTAATTTTTTGTCTTTTTTTTGGCAAATTTTGAACATGCTTTGGCATAGTTCTCTTTGAGTAATGGCATCTTCTGCTCCCCTCTAGACAGAATGTAGTTGATCAGTTTTAGGAATTAGAAACCATAGCAGAGCACACAACAGCTTAGATCAGAGGTGTAGATGCCTCTCCCAAAATAGAGCACCCCCTCCTCCTGTGCCAACAGGGTCTGCTTCCTCTATAGTTACCCCACAGGTTTGGATATTGTTTCTTACCCTTTTCTGATTTGCTTCATTATATCACTGTATCTATAATTTCTTCTCAATGCCCTTTAGTGTTTATATCCACATTTGTCCTTCACATTTACCACTGGAATCCTGATGCTTTAGGATAAAAGTAAATGGGGAGCATTTGGGCAATTGACGAGTTGTCCAAAAAGCACCGGAAATTGTCACTGATAGGATTTGTTATTTATTATAATTTGTATTTTATGAAACATTTTCAAGGCATGGTATATAATGTATGTGTATATGTCACATGGGAGCTGCCATGTTGCTTATTAATAGCCTTTAGTGAAATGATATCCCCATGGCCAAGTGATTAGTCGGTCGGTTAAAGGGATTCTGTCATGATTGTTATGATGTTGTTTTTATTTCTAAATGACACTGCAAATAATTCACTGTACAATATAAAATGTCATTCCTGAACCAACAAGTGTATTTAGTTATAATATTGGTGTGTAGGTGCATCTCAGCTCATTTTGCCTGGCCATGTGATTTCAGAAAGAGCCAGCACTTTAGGATGGAACTGCTTTCTGACAGCCTGTTGTTTCTGCTACTCAATGTAACTGAATGTGTCTCAGTGGGACCTGGATTTTACTATTGAGTGTTGTTCTTAGATCTACCAGGCAGCTGTTATCTTGTGTTAGGGAGCTGCTATCTGGTTACCTTCCCATTGTTCTGTTGTTAGGCTACTGGGGGGAGGGGTGATATCAGTCCAACTTGCAGTACAGCAGTAAAGAGTGACTGAAGTTTATCAGAGCACAAGTCACCTGACTGGGGGCAGCTGGGAAACTGACAATATCTCTAGCCCCATGTCAGATTTCAAAACTAAATATAAAAACATCTGTTTGCTCTTTTGAGAAATGGATTTCAGTGCAGAATTCTGCTGGAGCAGCACTATTAACTGATGTGTTTTGTAAAAAAAAAAAAAAAAAAAAAAAAAATCTTACTCCTGACTTTGACTTTAGTGCCACAAATGGAAGCCTGGGCTGATATGAGATTCCAGAGAACAATTCGAGGTCACGGCATTGCACCTTTGTCTTGTTGGCCCAATACTGAGCCCCCGGCAGGGAGGCATTGGCTGATAGTTGTGGGATACAGATGAGCTTCTTTACTTGACAATATTTCAATTCAAATGAAAATATAAAAGAGATATTTAGAATATTTATTCCATTAGGGAAAGTGCTTAGCGATTGGCTTTTCCGCCGTGTCACAGAAGCTTTGTTGTTGGCGTGATGGATTGCAGCATGTAATTGTGTGTGTGCGCCAGACTGCTGACAGAGACACATTCACCAGCGGAGACCAATGTAACAGCGCCGGCCCAGGGAAGGGTTAACCCTGTTCTCCCAAATAATTGGCAAAAACGCTGAGCTCAGGCCTTTCCTGGGCGGCTTTTTCTTTCGTTATTTCCAAGGCAGCTCTGAAACGGGTCCCGGAGAATTGGCAGCATCTCAGCGACTACCTTGTTAGAGATGTGCCGAATTAGGGAGGGCACCCCAAGTCTTTATTTTGGTCATTATGTTGCCTTATTGCCTGGACTTGTTAGGAGCATTGTTTTTCATTTTAATCACTTTGCATATAATTAAATATCTGTTCCTATACCTGCACCTTTGGGATAAGTTGTATATATAAGGGCTGTGGGTATTCTATTTATTTTCAGAAT
This sequence comes from Xenopus laevis, assembly GCF_017654675.1. Taxonomy (NCBI): domain Eukaryota; kingdom Metazoa; phylum Chordata; class Amphibia; order Anura; family Pipidae; genus Xenopus; species Xenopus laevis. The sequence continues at coordinate 135,170,427 of NC_054382.1, read as the reverse complement.
GATTGGACCTTTAGTTACTACAGTTGTGTTCAATATAACAGCAGTGGGCTGAAAAAAAAGTGAATAAAGCTCAAAATCTTTATACAGTAGAGCCAACATTTTACGTTTTTCAGGGGACCAGAAAAAAAATGGAGTAAAATCCACGAAAATGCAAAATCAAGGAATATGTTTGTGAAGATTCTCGTTCATCCAGGTCATGGTCTGAAGAAATAAGTCAAATCAACTGGACTTGCTGTGGTTTTTTTCCCTTGAAAATGTTTCACCAGTCATCCAACTGGCTTTCTCATTTCAGAATAAGAACAAGTTATTATTATAAAATATAATAAGTGATCAGCAAGTCCAGTTGATTTGACTTATTTCTACCGATAAAATCAGGGAAATGTATTATGTATAATATATAGGTGGGACCACAAAACAACAATGTAAAATGAGGGAAAACTTAAAATCAGGGGATGTAAAATTGAGGTTCCACTGTAATAGGTTTTATATCTATCCAGGTAAATACTGTACATTGGGAACACTGCACATTATATTCCAAACCAGGAAGAAAAATGGCTGAAATGTGTGTTATTCCTTTAGAGAAAGTGAAGGGAATATTAGGGAATATCATTGTTCATTCCCAACTCATTGACTGGATCAAGTGAAAGATGTTTGTGTTGCTGTGAATATTGAGTTGTATAACAGTGTTTGTGTATTGTATGGACTCCACCAACTTCCAACAACCTCTTCACAATTCCAAATGCATTTCTTGCTTTTGCCTCACACCCCATGTCACCCCACAAGTTTTCTATTGGATTGGGGGGGCCCAAAAGGTAGAGTCCTGCAGCGGGTTGGGTACCCGCGGGTTACCCGCAAAAACCTGCAGTACCATGCGGGTTTTTCATTGAAGTTCAAGGTGCGGGTATACCCGCGGGTCGGCGGTTCTGCGGGTTTGCGGGTTGCGGGTCGGGCTGCGGGTCTTCTCAATATCAATATTTGCTCCTTTTTTCTGGTCACGTCCACTTCCGATGATGTCATTTCCGGTACACAATGACAGCACTTCCGGTTTTACTCCCTTTTTTCTGATCATATCTACTTCCGATGATGTCACTTCCGGTTTATAATGACAGCACTTCCTGATTCTTGATGGTCAGCGGGTCGCGGGTCCGGGTTGCAGAGAAGGTACTTGCGGGTCGGGTCGGGTTGCGGGTCCAAGCGGGTAAGAATGCGGGTTGTGGGTGCGGGTTGCGGATTGCAGGTTGCGGGTACGGGTCGGGTTCGGGTCCCAAAAAATGGACCCGCGCAGGACTCTACCATAAGGTCAGTCTTGTTGGGGTGGAACCAAGATGTTGCTCAGTTACTGGGGTGTTTGGCCTTGTTGAACCCCCATGTCAAGGGCATTTGCTCTTGGGCATAAGGCAACATGACAAGTATTTGGAGTGAAACTGATCCATGATCCCTGGTATAAAGGGATAAATAGGCCCAACACTAGAGTATGAGAAACACCCCCATATCATGATGCTTGTGCTTCACTCTGTACTGGGGCTTCAATTCACTGTTTGGGGGGGCGTCTGACAAACTGTCTGTGGCCCCTACACCCAAAAAGAACAATCTTGTGTCATCGGTCCCCAAAATGTTGCACCATTTCTCTTTAGTCAATGTGTTCTTTGAGATATGAGATATTGCGGGGACTTCTTGCTTCTTTCACTAGGCTTCACACAGTCACTTCTAATTGTAACAGTATCTCAGGTAACTTGACTCCTTCTTTCATCTTCCTGGAGCTGATCATTGGCTGAGTCTGTGCCATTTTGGCTATTCTTCTCTCCATTCCAATGGGCGTTTTCCCTTTTCTTTCAGGTTTTGGTGCCATTTGAAAACATTTGAGATTATTTTAGCTGAGCAGCCTCTCATTTTCTGTACTTCTATCTTTTCCCCTCTCCAATGAACTTCTGAATCAAAGTTGGGGCACTATGTGTGGAAGGAGCCATTTGAGTGAGAGTTTCAGAGAGAAATGTACTATAACCAGCAGCACAACATTTTGTTATGTTTTGGGTAGCCAAGGATGAGTAGAGTATAACAGAGCTTTATTAGCAGAGTCATGCAGCCATTATACAACAGTAACTTTCACTTTTAAGCTGTATGAAGTAAGCACAGTATAAGTCTGGGCACAGTGACATCTACAGGCCATTTGTATTAACCCCACACATTTGCTCCTTCCTTCCTTAAATAAGGGTCCCAATTGACTCCTGTATATTCACAGAATGAATAAGCTCACTAATTGTACCCCACGCTGCTATTATTAGGAACAAGCTATTGTTATGTGGGACACTGCTATTATTTGGAACAATCAATGAGTCAGTGACACAGAATCAGAAGCTTATCATGACTGTTGGGTTTCTATTACCCTACTACACCTACTAGTAAATTATTTGCCGCGTAGAAATATAATTTCTGCCGAAAAACAGCGATTGATCCAGTTAGTGATGTGGGACTGATATTATTCTGAACACAAAAGGAGGAGCGCAGGGGGCGTGACATGGAGGCAGCACATTTTGCTGCAAAATTACACGGATGATGATGATGATGATGACAGTGTGAGGTCAAATGGCCAAAGAGTAGACTTGCCACCTTTTTAAATTAGAAATTAATCTTTAATAATATAACATTATAACATAGTTGCTATGCACTAAAGCTTGGAGATAATGGTTATTTTCTCTCCAGTGACACCATACCCCCCCCCCAGAGTTGACTCCTAATAGGAGATTGGTAACTTTAGCCCAAATATTCAGCTGCCTGTAATGACTGATGGGAGGCCTCTGACTCGCTGCCTGGCAGCTGCTCCCATTCCATGTTATTCCCCAGGAGAATGTCATTAATTGTGTTCATTATACCACTGGCATCTGCAGGAGGGGCCCACACAAGGGCTACTAAATATCTGCCTCTATCAAATCATTGGCTAATAGCCATCAGTCTTATGTATGAGCTTCTAATCCAGAAACAATTATATAAAGCCATTATTAAAGCCATGCTATACTGTGTCTATATATATCTGATGCACATGGAATTATAAAAGTAAACCTCTGGTTATTTTGGGTTGCTGGTTTAGTGCAGGTATAGGATCTGTTATCCAGAACCCCATCATCCAGAAAGCTCTGAATTACGGAAAGGCTGTCACCCATAGACTCCATTTTACCCAGATTTTTAAAAATGATTTCCTTTTTCTGTGTAATAATAAAACAGTCGATTGTACTTAATCCCAACTAAGATATAATTAATCCTTATTGGAGGCAAAACCAGCCTATTGGGTTTATTTCATGTTTATATGATTTTCTAGTAGACTTAAGGTATGAAGATCTAAATTATGGGAACATCCCTTCTCTGGAAACCTCCAGATCCCGAGCATTCTGGATAACAGATCCCATACCTGTACTTGATCCCAACTAAGATATAATTGATCCTTATTGGAGGCAAAACCAGATTTTTGGGTTTATTTCATGTTTATATGATTTTCTATTAGACTCAAGGTATGAAGATCCAAATTATGGAACCACCCCTTCTCCGGAAACCTCCAGTTCCCGAGCATTCTGGATAACAGGTCCCATACCTGTACTTGATCCCAACTAAGATATAATTAATCCTTATTGGAGGCAAAACCAGCCTATTGGCTTTATTTCATATTTATATGATTTTCTAGTAGACTTAAGGTATGAAGATCCCAATTATGGAAAGATCCGTTATCTGGAAAACCCCATGTCCTGAGCATTCTGGATAACAGGTCCCATACCTGTATATAAAAATAGATATCTATCAGCTTTCACTGCAGCGAGGGTTAATGGTTCGTCCCCTCTTGGGGGCCCTGGGAAGATTCCATTCTGCACTTGTCTCTTGGCCAAACCCTTCTCCTTTTCTTACAGTTCAACCTGCCGATTGGCCGGGCTCCCACCGTGGGTATAATTAGTCGCCCCTGACAGGTGGGAGGCATCGGGTGACCCTAGGGAATGACACCCTCCTCACTTACACAGCCCCCCCAACTAGTAAGCTTGGACCCCTCCTGCTTTCACCTTAACTGACATGTGCAGGGCAGCAGGAGCAGCAGCCAATGACTCCTATTAACCTCTTGAGTGCCTCAAGGACTTTTCCCCTCTGTTAGAGACAGGTTAATAATAATCCATTTGCCTGGGAGACTGCGGTGCATTAGATCAAGAATGGAATATGAGCAATGGCCCTCTCCTGCGCAACTGTCAGCTTGTGGCCCTGCTCTGACCCACGTTCATTAGCCGCACAAGGATCTGTCATTTTCATGAAATCTTTTATGTGTTTTCGACCGAGTGATGTGGAAAGTAGGCCGGTTCCGCACCTCCGGTGTTTATACAAAGCCCAGCTGCCAGGTTACAGATTCTCAGTGCCACCCGTTCTGCCCCCAACACGCAGGGTTAAACTGGTACAAAATACTAAATGTTCCACACCCCTGGCCTGAGAGATATAAATCTTTGTTTATGCTTTTATATAACTCTCCCAAAATCTAACTGTTCCTCTCAGAGCTACAGAATGAGAATAAACAGATGGCTCTTTGCCCTAGTCTTGTAACCCATAGCAACCAGGAGACCCTTCATCCAGCTGAACTTGTTCATAACCCATAGAAACCAGTCAGTTCATTATACTCATTGCACTAAACCAGCAACCCGAAATAACCAGAGGTTTACTTTCAGAATTCCATGTGTATTAGATGTAGGGTTACGACCAGGCCGGTATAAATGATGGTTCATCCCAAGGTCATTAATAGGGAATAAAGATAAATATATAGGAAGGCCAGTGATCCCAATGTTATTAATAGGGAATAAAGATAAATATATAGGAAGGTCAGTGATCCCAATGTTATTAATAGGGAATAAAGAGAAATATATAGGAAGGTCAGTGATCCCAATGTTATTAATAGGGAATAAAGATAAATCTATAGGAAGGTCAGTGATCCCAACGTTATTAATAGGGAATAAAGATAAATATATAGGAAGGTCAGTGATATGATCCCAATGTTATTAATAGGGAATAAAGATAAATATATAGGAAGGTCAGTGATCTCAATGTTATTAATAGGGAATAAAGATAAATATATAGGAAGGTCAGTGATCCCAATGTTATTAATGGGGAATAAAGATAAATATATAGGAAGGTCAGTGATCCCAATGTTATTAATAGGGAATAGGGATGTAGCGAACTGTTCGCCGGCGAACTAGTTCGCGCGAACTTCGACTGTTCGCGTCCGCCGAATGTTCGCGAACGTCGCGCGACGTTCGCCAATAGGCGTTCGCGTCAAAAATCGTTCGACCATTCGACCATTCGATCGCTAAATCGAAGGATTTTCGTTCGAATCGAACGATCGAAGCCATTGGATTGAATGAAACCATTCGATCGAATAGCTTCAATCGTTCGATTCGAACGAAAATCGTTCGATCGAACGATTAAAATCCTTCGATCGTTCGAATCGAACGATTTTCGGATGTTCGAAGTTCGCGAACAGTTCGCGAACTGTTCGCATTTTTTGCCGGTGTTCGCGAACGGCGTTCGCGAACACATAAACGGCAGTTCGCTACATCCCTAATAGGGAATAAAGATAAATATATAGGAAGGTCAGTGATCCCAATGTTATTAATAGGGAATAAAGATAAATATATAGGAAGGTCAGTGATCCCAATGTTATTAATAGGGAATAAAGATAAATATATAGGAAGGTCAGTGATCCCAATGTTATTAATAGGGAATAAAGATAAATATATAGGAAGGTCAGTGATCTCAATGTTATTAATAGGGAATAAAGATAAATATATAGGAAGGTCAGTGATCCCAATGTTATTAATAGGGAATAAAGATAAATATATAGGAAGGTCAGTGATCCCAATGTTATTAATAGGGAATAAAGATAAATATATAGGAAGGTCAGTGATCCCAATGTTATTAATAGGGAATAAAGATAAATATATAGGAAGGCCGGTATTTTTTTTCCAGAAACGATGGCAACTCTAATTAGATGCCTACACCTGGCCATACACAGCCCAATAAAAACTGCCCGCTGGATCACATCAGGCTGAGTTGACATTATATTGACCCATATATATGGGACCTTTTTGTCAGCCTGGGTGAAATTCAGGATGATGGAGCCTAGATGTGATCCTCTCCTGACTGGTTGCTGTAGGCCCTGGTTTGATTTGGCCTAGTTTGTGGCTGAGCAAATCATGATGTAAAGATTATCTAGGGGCAGAAGTACAGGGTATCTATTTTGGTTGCCTGCCCTGTTCCAAGTTCTTGACCAGTGCCCACATGTGACTTCATCTTCATTATAAAGTGAGTGGAAAGGGCAAGGCTAAGGCCACGAGTCTCTCCCACGGCATCATCATTACATCCGTCACTCACTACCAACAGGAACTGGATATTTTTATCTGTTATTTTAACCCCACTTCAGTTGAGAAAGACAGATGAACCCTGTGCCCTTTCTTGTAGTAATATGGGCACCATGGGTGGTCTCAGGAGGCTGCGGAAGAAGAGCAGGGGATACTCTTTACTTCCTTCCAAGTAATGGGATGCCACAAACAGTGAGTGTGTCCTTAGGAGAAAGGCCTGAACTAAAGGTCAGCCGTTCACACTTAACACAGGAATTTGCAAATGCAGTTGGTGTGGAACTTTAACTCCCAGCTTTGTCTGACTACAATTGTTGCAGATATTCAGATTGCTGGGCTCCAGTGTTGATATTGGTATTGCTGGGCACCTGTGCTGATATTGGAATTGCTGGGTTCTAGTGCTGATATTCAGATTGCTGGGCTCCTGTGCTGATATTCAGATTGCTGGGCTCCAGTGCTGATATTGGTATTGCTGGGCTCCTGTGCTGATATTGGAATTGCTGGGTTCTAGTGCTGATATTCAGATTGCTGGGCTCCAGTGCTGATATTCAGATTGCTGAGCTGTTGTACTGATATTGGGATTGCTGGGCTCCAGTGCTGATATTCAGATTGCTGGGCTCTAGTGCTGATATTCAGATTGCTGGGCTCCTGTGCTGATATTGGGATTGCTGGGCTCTAGTGCTGATATTCAGATTGCTGGGCTCCTGTGCTGATATTGGGATTGCTGGGCTCTAGTGCTGATATTCAGATTGCTGGGCTCCTGTGCTGATATTGGGATTGCTGGGCTCTAGTGCTGATATTCAGATTGCTGAGCTGTTGTACTGATATTGGGATTGCTGGGCTCTAGTGCTGATATTGGTATTGCTGGGTTCTAGTGCTGATATTCAGATTGCTGGGCTCCTGTGCTGATATTGGAATTGCTGGGCTCCAGTGCTGATATTCAGATTGCTGGGCTCCAGTGCTGATATTCAGATTGCTGGGCTGTTGTACTGATATTGGGATTGCTGGGCTCCAGTGCTGATATTCAGTTTGCTGGGCTCCTGTGCTGATATTGGAATTGCTGGGCTCCAGTGCTGATATTCAGATTGCTGGGCTCCAGTGCTGATATTCAGATTGCTGAGCTGTTGTACTGGGATTGCTGGGCTCCAGTGCTGATATTCAGATTGCTGAGCTGTTGTACTGGGATTGCTGGGCTCCAGTGCTGATATTCAGATTGCTGGGCTTCAGTGCTGATATTCAGATTGCTGGGCTCTAGTGCTGATATTGGGATTGCTGGGCTCCTGTGCTGATATTGGGATTGCTGGGCTCCTGTGCTGATATTGGGATTGCTGGGCTTCAGTGCTGATATTCAGATTGCTGGGCTCTAGTGCTGATATTGGGATTGCTGGGCTCCAGTGCTGATATTCAGATTGCTGGGCTCCTGTTATTCAGATTGCTGAGCTGTTGTACTGATAATGGTATTGCTGGGCTGTTGTACTGATATTGGGATTGCTGGGCTCCAGTGCTGATATTCAGATTGCTGGGCTCTAGTGCTGATATTCAGATTGTGGGGCTCCTGTGCTGATATTGGGATTGCTGGGCTCTAGGGCTGATATTCAGATTGCTGGGCTCCTGTGCTGATATTGGTATTGCTGGGCTTTAGTGCTGATATTGCTGGGCTACTATACAGGTAGGCTGGGCCACTATACATCACACCTCACGTCACTGCAGGGATGACTCCTCATGAGGGGGCCCAGCAGAATACATGTGGGTGCCATTGTAAAAGGGATGTTCTGGTCAGTCTACATTGAAGGTAGCAGGTTTGTTAGACTGGTGGGACTGGCACACACAGTGATGTTTGGGACTGGCCAGTATTGCCTATATCCAGTTTTCTGTGGATGTTTTGTTGTCTGAGATATAAGGAGTCGCTGCGGATATTAATAAGGGGCAACTGCCAACTTCTACACATTATTATTGGCATGTGCACCTGTTGACTAAGCTGAAAGATATCTCACTCCAATTAAAATGTTATTAATCAGAGTTAAAACCTACTGGTGCCGCTGAGAAATCTTGACATTTTCCTGTTTCACTTCAATGGGGGGGAGGGGTGATATACAAATGTCACGTATTAAGTATGTGGCCTGAGAGATCTTATATACAGGAGGAGATGGAGAAGCTTCTTTCCCTTTAACTGTTCATTGCTACTTATCATACAGTTATACAGACCAGTGCTGCTCAGCCTGTGGCTCCGTGTCACTAAATTGGCACTCAGCCTGTGGCTCAATGTCACTAAACTCAGCTCAGCTGGTGGCTCCGTGTCACTAAATGCTGCTCAACCTGTGGCTCAGTCTCACTAAATGCCACCCTGTCTGTGTCTTCATTTCACTAAGTGGCACTTAGCCTGTGGCTCCATGTTACTCAGTGTTACTCATCAGTATGGGGCCACAAACTGAGCGGCACTAAGTAACATGGAGTTATTGACTGAGTGGCATAAACAAGGAGTCATAGAATTTTGGGCAGTTGGGCCTGATAAAGGGGTTCCCCTGAAATGTATGTGACAGAATAAATGCAGGAGGGATCCCCTCATTGCCGGGTTGTGTGTGACAGTCAGTTTGTTTGTTAAATTATTGGTGGGTTGCCTGTCCCCCCACACTGAGCACCAGACTGTACAGCTAAGGAGCCTGGGAGTGTGGGTGCATAGTACATGTGTCTGCTCCTTTAAATTCAGCAGCTCTCCAGTTTGCAATTCTAGCACTCTGGTTGCTAGGGTCCAAATTCCCCAAGCAACCATGCATTGATTTGAATAATAGACTGGAATATGAATAGGAGAGGCCTGAATATAAAGAAGAGTAATACAAAGTAGCAATAACAATACATTTATAGCCTTACAGAGCGTTTGCTTTTTTAGATGGGGTCAGTGATCCTCCATTTGAAAGCTGGAAAGAGTCAGAAGAAGGCAAATAATTCAAAAACCATAAAAAAAATAATAATAATCAATTGAAAAATTGCCCAGGATTGGCCATTCTATGGTGAAGGTGAAGCAACCCTTTAAATATGTTCTGCTGCTCAGGCCTGGCGCACTGGGTCGCTCTTGTGACATCATCACCATGTGACAACTTCCTTTATGGTGATGTCATGGGTCTGCTGGGGGCAGAGAGGGACAGGGGTGTGAGTGCACAAACCAATAGGAACCTGACACAATTCATTGCAGGCAGCTGTTTGCTCTCAGTTTACATACTCGCTGGATGGAGCCAAGGCTCGCACATAAAGAGTAAGAGGAGAATCACCAGATTTAGGGTGTTCACAAGCACAAGTGTGACGCAAATGACATCACTAAGCACACATGACAATGTGACATCACTAAAAGAATATATTTGGCAGGTTATGTGTAGTTCTCGGGTATAACAAGTAAAGTATGAGGCTCCTTTATAAGAGTCGTGGGTCATATTGTGAGGATATAACTACACACACCGCTGGGTTACAGTTGCCTTTATAAACCCGAGTGCTGACAGGAATAAGACAAAAGAGTTTGGAGTTCACCTCTAAGTGTAACTTCTTTGCCCTCACTTTACCTTGGGAGAGAGGACGTGCGGCTCCCAATTGAGGGCTCAGCCGAGGAGTCAGACTCTGTGTTTTGCTGCTGCCATATGTCTGACTTATAAATTATTCACAGTTCCAGGCCGAGTATCTCGTAGTAAAGACAATGTTGCCCCAGACTCTTAGGAAGGTGAGCGCTGCCCCAGACGTGAGCCTGGCATCAGCCTGTCTACAGGGGACTCCTAAATTCCATGGGAGGAACACAAACGAGGAACGTCTCTCATGGGGGGACTTGTGTTCTCTTTCTTTCTGCAGCAACTTCTTTGTTCTGAGCAGATGTGTCTGGTCCCACAGGTGAATCTCCTGCCACCGCTCAGCCCAACAAATGAACATTCTGTAGCTCTTGTAGTGTAACGAGACAGCAGAACATAATCTTCAGCTACACATATACATACCTGAGAATTTAAAGGAAAACTCTACCCCCCCCCCAAATGAATACTTGAGAAACAATTTATATCAAATGAAGTGGCATATTAAAGAATCTTACCAAACTGGTATATACATTTAAGTAAATATTGCCCTTTTACAACTCTTGCCTTGAACCCCCATTTTGTGATGGTCTGTGTGCTGCCTCAGAGATCACCTGACCAGAAATACTGCAGCGCTAACTGTAACAGGAAGAGATCACCTGACCAGAAATACTGCAGCTCTAACTGTAACAGGAAGAGATCACCGACCAGAAATACTACAGCTCTAACTGTAACAGGAAGAGATCACTTGACCAGAAATACTGCAGCTCTAACTGTAACAGGAAGAGATCACCTGACCAGAAATACTGCATCTCTAACTGTAACAGGAAGAGATCACCTGACCAGAAATACTGCAGCTCTAACTGTAACAGGAAGAGATCACCTGACCAGAAATACTGCAGCTCTAACTGTAACAGGAAGAGATCACCTGACCAGAAATACTGCAGCTCTAACTGTAACAGGAAGAGATCACCGACCAGAAATACTACAGCTCTAACTGTAACAGGAAGAGATCACTTGACCAGAAATACTGCAGCTCTAACTGTAACAGGAAGAGATCACCTGACCAGAAATACTGCAGCTCTAACTGTAACAGGAAGAGATCACCTGACCAGAAATACTGCAGCTCTAATTGTAACAGGAAGAGATCACCTGACCACAAATACTGCAGCTCTAACTGTAACAGAAAGAGATCACCTGACCAGAAATACTGCAGCTCTAATTGTAAGAGGAAGAGATCACCTGACCAGAAATACTGCAGCTCTAACTGTAACAGGAAGAGATCACCTGACCAGAAATACTGCAGCTCTAACTGTAACAGGAAGAGATCAGCTGACCAGAAATACTGCAGCTCTAACTGTAACAGGAAGAGATCACCTGACCAGAAATACTGCAGCTCTAATTGTAACAGGAAGAGATCACCTGACCAGAAATACTGCAGCTCTAACTGTAACAGGAAGAGATCACCGACCAGAAATACTGCAGCTCTAACTGTAACAGGAAGAGATCACCTGACCAGAAATACTGCAGCTCTAACTGTAACAGGAAGAGATCACCTGACCAGAAATACTGCCGCTCTAACTGTAACAGGAAGAGATCATCTGACCAGAAATACTGCAGCTCTAACTGTAACAGGAAGAGATCACCTGACCAGAAATACTGCAGCTCTAACTGTAACAGGAAGAGATCACCTGACCAGAAATACTGCAGCTCTAACTGTAACAGGAAGAGATCACCTGACCAGAAATACTGCAGCTCTAACTGTAACAGGAAGAGATCACCTGACCAGAAATACTGCAGCTCTAACTGTAACATGTAGTGTTAATATGAATGAACTTTGTTACAACAGCGCCACCTGCTGGTCAGTTTCCCACCAGTCTGACCAGCAAGTAGTCAAGGAAGTTGTCAGGAGAAAGAAAGAGGCTGATGTTCTTCTGCTTAGGAATAAAATTAGAAACCTTTCTCACATCTTTCCTAAGCAGAAGAACATCAGCCTCTTTCTTTCTCCTGACAACTTCCTTGACTACTTGCTGGTCAGACTGGTGGGAAACTGACCAGCGGGTGGCGCTGTTGTAACAAAATTCATTCATATTAACAGTACATGTATCCCTTAATATCTTGGAATAAAAACAAAATAAATAATGAATGTAAATGACAAAAGTGCTTAGAATAGCCCCTCATCAGTTTTACATTCACTTATTTTAAAGGTTTTCTTATGCTTTAAAAGCACAGCGTGCCGTTATCATAAGCAGTATGACATCAACACTTTGGAGCAACCATAATTACTTTCACCCCATAAAACTACACTTTCCCACAACCCTTTCATTGCATTGAACCAGCCCTACACATTCCTGTAGATGGGGGTGCAGTATGGCTGCAGGATTATTACCTTTGCATTGGCCATTGCACCAGTGTGAGTTTACTGGACCTAACATGGGGGGCTGAGAGACCTGGGGGGTTGGGGGGGTTGAATACATATACTGGGGGTGATGCTGCCCATTGATTGGTGCATAACATTCACATATAGAACAAAGCTGTGCAGGAATAATCTGTAGGTCGTGGATACCTGGGCCCGTCTCTCTCAATTGGAAGCTGCAGAGTAAAGTAGAGTCCCATATGGATTTGGGGTGCACCAGTCAGCCCCCCACAAAGCCAGAACATTATGATTCACGCAGGACCCAGAGATCCAAAGAAGCTGCTTCCCACATCACTTTCTGTCCATCGCTCTTATCCATATTCTATAGCTGCATTAATGCCACTTTGCAATGTAAAACCCCCAGCTTGTTAATGCAGAATTATCCATGTTAATCCAGGTAAGAGTTCTTTATGCACATACTGTATATACTGTATATATTGTATATATTTATATCTATCCCTTCCCCAACACACGCAAAAGAGCCTCGTCCCTGTGTGTAATGACTTGTATTTGCATCCCATCCCAGGGAATCCGATTAGTGGGGTGAAGGGTCAGCTGCAATAGCAATGAATAAGGGGGATTTTTAATGTAATCAAAAGGACTTTTAGTTTTGTTATTCATTTGTTATTGAACACTTGATTGTAATGTTGGCATTTCCCTGTATTTGCAATAATATATGTATAATAAGCTTCCAGCATGTCCTACTCACATACAGACTGCAGAACTGTTGCACCAGCAGCCTCCCACCTCTTATACATTACTAATATATCTGCAATATTACTTCTACTCATGTCTGTGTTATAAGGGACTTATACAGGAAACTCTGAGTATCACTCGTGTATTATAAGGGATAATGTACCCCCTACTGTAAATTATAAGGATATTAGAAGTCACTGAGGGGTTGTTCTGTGACCATATAAAGGCACAAGGCTGCAGGCTGAGTTATACAGGGAACTCTGAGTATCACTCATGTATTATAAGGGATAATGTACCCCCTACTGTAAATGATAAGGATATTAGAAGTCACTGAGGGGTTGTTCTGTGACCATATAAAGACACAAGGCTGCAGGCTGAGTTATACAGGGAACTCTGAGTATCACTCATGTATTATAAGGGATAATGTACCCCCTACTGTAAATGATAAGGATATTAGAAGTCACTGAGGGGTTGTTCTGTGACCATATAAAGGCACAAGGCTGCAGGCTGAGTTATACAGGGAACTCTGAGTATCACTCATGTATTATAAGGGATAATGTACCCCCTACTGTAAATGATAAGGATATTAGAAGTCACTGAGGGGTTGTTCTGTGACCATATAAAGCCACAAGGCTGCAGGCTGAGTTATACAGGGAACTCTGAGTATCACTCATGTATTATAAGGGATAATGTAGAAATTACTTAGTGTGAAGAGAAGTTAGGATGGGATTTAGGGTAACACTGTGGTACATACAGTTACATAGTTACATAGTTAAATTGGGTTGAAAAAAGACAAAGTCCATCAAGTCCAACCCCTGCAAATGTCACAATAGCCTTTGATATTACAAGAAATCCTCCAAGTCCCTCTTATAGTCATTAACTGAATCATCACCCGGCAGTGCATTCCCCAACCTCACTGTCCTCACTGTGATGAACCCCCTACTCTGTTCCTTTAAATGAAACTTCTTTTCCTCTAGTCTGAAGGGGAGGCCTCTGGTACGTGATTCTCTTTATGGGTAAAAAGGTCCCCTGCTATTTGTCTATAATGTCCTCTAATGTACTTGTAAAGTCTAATCATGTCCCCTCACAAGCGCCTTTTTTCCCCCAGAGAAAACAACCCCAACCTTGTCAGTCTCCCCTCATCATTTAACTCTTCCCTCCCTCTAACCAGTTTAGTTGCACTTAGTCTCTGCACTCTCTCCAGCTCATTTATATCCCTCTTAAGGACTGGAGTCCAAAACTGCCCCCATACTCCAGATGAGGCCTCACCAGGGACCTATAAAGAGACACAATTATGTTTCATCCCTTGAGTTAATGCCCTTTTTTATACAAGACAGAACAGTTGTGTTCAGAATAATACCAGTGTGTTTAAAAAGTGAATAAAGCTGAAAATCCTTATAATAAATGTTGTTCCCATCCACGCAAATACATTGGGAACTGCACATTCTATTGGGGTGGAACCAAGATGTTGCTCAGTTACTGGGGTGTTTGGGCTCATTGCCCCCCCATGTCAAGGGCATTTGCTCTTGGGCATAAGGCAACATGACAAGTATTTGGAGTGAAACTGATCCATGATCCCTGGTATAAAGGGATAAATAGGCCCAAGACCCCCATATCATGATGCTTGTGCTTCACTCTGTACTGGGGCTTCAATTCAGTATTTGGGAGGTGTCTGACAAACTGTCTGTGGCCCCTACACCCAAAAAGAACAATCTTGTGTCATCAGTCCCCAAAATGTCTTTAGTCAATGCGTTCTTTGGTTAATTGTAAGCTCTTCAGCCAATAGCTTGGCTTCACATAGTCACTTCTAATTGTAACAGTGTCACAGGGAACTTGACTCCTTCTATTATCTTCCTGGAGCTGATCATTGGCTGAGTCTTTGCCATTTTGGCTCATTCTTCTCTCCATTCCAATGGTCTTCCACATCTTTCAGATTTTGGTGACATTTGAAAACATTTGAGATGATTTTAGCTGAGCAGCCTCTCATTTCTGCTCTTCTTTATATGTTTCCCCTCTCCAACTGAGAGTTTCAGAGAGAAATGAACTATAAACAGCAGCACAACATTTGCTCCTTCTTTCCTCAAAGGGATACTGTCATGGGAAAAAAAATTTTTCCAAAATGAATCAGTTAATAGTGCTGCTCCAGCAGAATTCTGCACTGAAATCCATTTCTCAAAAGAGCAAACAGATTTTTTTATATTCAATTTTGAAATCTGACATGGGGCTAGACATTTTGTCAATTTCCCAGCTGCCCCTGGTCATGTGATTTGTGCTCTGATAAACTTCAGTCTCTCTTTACTGCTGTACTGCAAGTTCGAGTGATATCATCCCCCTCCCCCCAGCAGCCAAACAACAGAACAATGGGAAGGTAACCAGATAGCAGCTCCCTAACACAAGATAACAGCTGCCTGGTAGATCTAAAAACAGCACTCAATAGTAAAATCCAGGTCCCACTGAGACACATTCAGTTACATTGAGTAGGAGAAACAACAGCCTGCCAGAAAGCAGTTCTATCCTAAAGTGAAGGCACAAGTCACATGACTGGGGTCAGCTGGGAAATTGACAAAATGTCTAGCCCCATGTCAGATTTCAAAATTGAATATAAAAAAATCTGTTTGCTCTTTTGAGAAATGGATTTCAGTGCAGAATTCTGCTGGAGCAGCACTATTAACTGATGTGTTTTGAAAAAAACATGTTTTCTGATGACAGGATCCCTTTAAATAAGGGCCCCAATTGACTGTTTATTCCAGAAATGAATGAGCTCAATAATTGTACCCCAAACTGCTATTATTAGGAACAAGCCTCAATGAATGAATCAATGTTACAGAATCAGCAGCATATCATGACTGTTGGGTTTCTATTACACCTACGAGTAAATTATTTGCTGTGTAGAAAAACAGTGATTGATCAGTTTAGTGATGTCTGAACTGCTATTATTCTGAACACAACTGTATCCTTGGGACTAAGGCTGATATAGATAAGCTTTCCTCTATCTGTAACCTTGTTATGAGCTAATGGGGCCCAGTCTGAAGGTCAGTTAGGGGGAGATTTGGGGTGAGTGCTTATTTGTACCCTGGGTACCCCTGGAACTATAGCAGGGTGACACCCCAATGTTTCTATATATCTGTAACCTTGTTATGAGCTAATGGGGCCCAGTCTGAAGGTCAGTTAGGGGGAGATTTGGGGTGAGTGCTTATTTGTACTCTGGGTACCCCTGGAACTATAGCAGGATGACACCCCAATGTTTCTATATATCTGTAACCTTGTTATGAGCTAAGGGGGCCCAGTCTGAAGGTCAGTTAGGGGGAGATTTGGGGTGAGTGCTTATTTGTACTCTGGGTACCCCTGGAACTATAGCAGGGTGACACCCCAATGTTTCTATATATCTGTAACCTTGTTATGAGCTAAGGGGCCCAGTCTGAAGGTCAGTTAGGGGGAGATTTGGGGTGAGTGCTTATTTGTACTCTGGGTACCCCTGGAACTATAGCAGGGTGACTGTTACCCCAATGTTTCTAAATATCTGTAACCTTGTTATGAGCTAAGGGGGCCCAGTCTGAAGGTCAGTTAGGGGGAGATTTGGGGTGAGTGCTTATTTGTACTCTGGGTACCCCTGGAACTATAGCAGGGTGACTGTTACCCCAATGTTTCTAAATATCTGTAACCTTGTTATGAGCTAAGGGGGCCCAGTCTGAAGGTCAGTTAGGGGGAGATTTGGGGTGAGTGCTTATTTGTACTCTGGGTACCCCTGGAACTATAGCAGGGTGACTGTTACCCCAATGTTTCTATATATCTGTAACCTTGTTATGAGCTAAGGGGCCCAGTCTGGTCAGTTAGGGTGAGATTTGGGGTGAGTGATTATTTGTACCCTGGGTACCCCTGGAACTTCAGCAGGGTGACACCCCAATGTTTCTATATATCTGTAACCTTGTTATGAGCTAAGGGGGCCCAGTCTGGTCAATTAGGGGGAGATTTGGGGTGAGTGATTATTTGTACCCTGGGTACCCCTGGAACTATAGCAGGGTGACTGTTACCCCAATGTTTCTATATATCTGTAACCTTGTTATGAGCTAAGGGGACCCAGTCTGAAGGTCAGTTAGGGAGAGATTTGGGGTGAGTGCTTATTTGTACCCTGGGTACCCCTGGAACTATAGCAGGGTGACACCCCAATGTTTCTATATATCTGTAACCTTGTTATGAGCTAAGGGGACCCAGTCTGAAGGCCAGTTAGGGGGAGATTTGGGGTGAGTGTTTATTTGTGTCCTGGGTACCACTGGAACTATAGCAGGGTGACACCCCAATGTTTCTTTATATCTGTAACCTTGTTATGAGCTAAGGGGCCCAGTCTGGTCAGTTAGGGTGAGATTTGGGGTGAGTGCTTATTTGTACCCTGGGTACCCCTGGAACTATAGCAGGGTGACACCCCAATGTTTCTTTATATCTGTAACCTTGTTATGAGCTAAGGGGGCCCAGTCTGAAGGTCAGTTAGGGGGAGATTTGGGGTGAGTGTTTATTTGTGCCCTGGGTACCCCTGGAACTATAGCAGGGTGACTGTTACCCCAATGTTTCTATATATCTGTAACCTTGTTATGAGCTAAGGGGGCCCAGCCTGAAGGTCAGTTAGGAGGAAATTTGGGGTTAGTGCTTATTTGTACCCTGGGTACCCCTGGAACTATAGCAGGGTGACTGTTACCCCAATGCTTCTATATATCTGTAACCTTGTTATGAGCTAAGGGGGCCCAGTCTGAAGGCCAGTTACGGGGAGATTTGGGGTGAGTGTTTATTTGTACCCTGGGTACCCCTGGAACTATAGCAGGGTGACACCCCAATGTTTCTATATATCTGTAACCTTGTTATGAGCTAAGGGGGCCCAGTCTGAAGGTCAGTTAGGGGGAGATTTGGGGTGAGTGTTTATTTGTACCCTGGGTACCCCTGGAACTATAGCAGGGTGACTGTTACCCCAATGTTTCTATATATCTGTAACCTTGTTATGAGCTAATGGGGCCCAGTCTGAAGGTCAGTTAGGAGGAGATTTGGGGTGAGTGTTTGTTTGTACCCTGGGTACCCCTGGAACTATAGCAGGGTGACACCCCAATGTTTCTATATATCTGTAACCTTGTTATGAGCTAAGGGGGCCCAGTCTGAAGGTCAGTTTAGGGGGAGATTTGGGGTGAGTGTTTATTTGTACCCTGGGTACCCCTGGAACTATAGCAGGGTGACTGTTACCCCAATGTTTCTATATATCTGTAACCTTGTTATGAGCTAATGGGGCCCAGTCTGAAGGTCAGTTAGGAGGAGATTTGGGGTGAGTGTTTGTTTGTACCCTGGGTACCCCTGGAACTATAGCAGGGTGACACCCCAATGTTTCTATATATCTGTAACCTTGTTATGAGCTAAGGGGGCCCAGTCTGAAGGCCAGTTAGGGGGAGATTTGGGGTGAGTGCTTATTTGTGCCCTGGGTACCCCTGGAACTATAGCAGGGTGACACCCCAATGTTTCTATATATCTGTAACCTTGTTATGAGCTAAGGGGGCCCAGTCTGAAGGCCAGTCGTTTATATTAAGGATGTATTACACATGAGGTCCATTCATATTAACAGCGTAACTCTTGGCATTGTCCAATACTGAACATATAGTTAAAAAATCAAAGCAAATGTTAATAAGTTGCAGTTAAATATGCTGGGAGAGCTCAGTGTAATTGTAGGCAAGTGCACCAATGCAGAGCATTTCATTCGAGTGCTAATTTAATTAGGAAGCCCCCATTTCAGTTAATTTGCTCGGGAAGACGGTTACAGACTCACGGTGTGAACAGCTGTTCCTCTCTCGTCCGATGAGCGTTGTGGGCCCTGCGAATGGCTCCGCTCTGCCTTGTTTGGGAGGAAGAAGAGGATTTTATAGGCACTCAGTAAACACTTTACAGCTCTCTGCACAACGGAGCGAGTATTAAACCCCAGCAACGCGGCCGGCTGCAAATCTGCCACCATACGGCCGTCATTTTATCGCCATATTTCACAGCCGTAACGTTAATGGAACACGTGTCTTTAACGGCTCCACTGAGCGCGCTCAAATCATTGCCTTTTGGTGGGGCAGCACTTCTTGCTTTTTGTTCTTAAGTCTGCACTCGAGCAGGGAACTACTTGTTTAACTCCTCGGGAGCTGGGCTGGAAATAGCACATCGGCCAGTGGTGGACTCGCAAATCTTTCCCACGGCTCAGACCGGCAATCTGTGGATTCTGGCAAATGCCATAGACACTTACTGGGCCTGTGGGGGGCTGTTTGTTTTGCTCTGTATATTAAAGGGGAACAATCGTGAAAATGAAAATGTAATTAAAGCTTCCTCATACTGAAATAAGAAACTTTCTAAATACAATCAATTAAATATTCCGTATTGTTTCTGAAATAATCAAGTTTATCTTCACTATTCCTCTCTCAGCATCTGTTTCTCTTCATTCTCTCTTCCTGTGGCAGTTGGGTCAGATATTCATTGACAGTTAGATCTAGTGATGGGCGAATTTATTCGCCAGGCGCGAATTTGCGGCGAATTTGCGCGATTCACCACCAGCAAATAAATTCACGAAACGCCCGAGAAAATTCTCCCCAAAAAAATCAAAAACGGCCACCAGCGTAAAAAAAAACGGCCGCCGGCATAAAAAACGAGCACCATTTCTCAAATTTTTAGCCGTTTCGCGAATTTCGCTGGAAATTTGCGAATTTTCATGCGAAGCGAAACGGCGCAAATTCGCCCATCACTAGTTAGATCCAATATATCTTATAGGGGGCTCCTTTCCCAGCAGATGAATTAGAGCTCACTCAAATAACTGATTCCAGTACAAACAAAATGTAACAAAATAACTGCCTTTTGCACAAATTCTGCATGTAGAGAGACATGATGTCTGGTGAGTTTAATAGAGTGACCTCTAATACATCTTCTAGGCAAAAGGAGCCCCCCTATAAGATATATTGGATCTAACTGTCAGTGAATATCTGACACCCAACTGCTGCATGAAGAGAGAATGAAGAGAAACAGATGCTGAGAGAGGAATAGTGAAGATAAACTTGATTATTTCAGAAACAATGCAGAATATTTAATTGATTGTATTTAGAAAGTTTCTTATTTCAGTATGATGAAGCTTATAGCAAATGTTCATTTTCGTGATAGTTCCCCTTTAAAATGACAGGGCAGTCTGTATGCAACCTTTGGTATTACAGTTCTGCCTTTCCCTCTGCAGCATGGGGCAGTTCACCTTAAATTTCAAATGTGTGATGTTGACAATTTGCAATTGGTCTTTGCTTTTTTTTATTTTGTGAATTAACTTCTTTTTTTGTGTGTGTAAATAAAGAAAATAACGAAATTGCAGACTGGCAGTCAGGGGACAGGGCTGCCATAATAAACCATGGTCCCTTTATTTAATGTGAAACTTCCCTTTAAGTGGGTTCTTAACTCAAAACCTTAAAACCACTGAAAATTGTAAAGTTGCTTAATATTGCATTCCCTTCTATTATACACAAAATTGGTGGTGTTCCTAATTTTTAGTTTGATGAAGACTTTGATATTCATAGCTGACAAACTGGAAGAAAAGGAAGACAAATAGTTAAACTAAAAGAAAACAAAAAGCTAAACACAACTATTAAAAAAAAAAAAATCTAGAGAGACACTCCAACCTCCATGTCCCACTCTTCCCTACTGTGTTCTAATTTATAGCTTATTCTCTGAGACTCTGCCCTTCCTATTCTTCCATGTTCTGCTCCTACTTTTCCTTTGTCCCTCACACTGCTCTTCTCCTCTTGTGCCCTGCCTTCCACTTCTTCTGCTTCTCTCCTGCTTCTTCCTCTCTGCCACTGCTTCTCTCCTGCTTCTTTCTCTCTGTTGCTTCTTCTGCTTCTCTCCTTTCTCTTGTCACGGCACTTGGGAAGAAGTTCTCTGTGCTTCCCTCAGACTGAAGGGAAAGGAACGGATGGGAGTTTAATGGGTCTGTAGCTTTAATCAGTTCCTGTAATTAGCTATGTGAGTTACAGCCGACATCCCCCAATTGTGATACCCAAGAACTGACTGACTTCCCACTGTTTGTGACTTGAGGGCTCTGCAGGCAGTTCCATACGGCAGCTCAGCCAGGGATCCGACTGTGCTTTACTGGAGCAGGAATGGGCCCCGTGCCAGGGATCTGACTGTGCTTAAATGGAGCAGGAGCGGGCCCATGCCAAGGATCCAACTGCTTAACTGGAGCAGAAGCGGGCCCCATGCCATAGATCTGACTGTGCTTAAATAGAGCAGGAGCGGGCCCCGTGCCAGGGATCTGACTGTGCTTAAATAGAGCAGGAGCGGGCCCATGCCAGGGATCCAACTGCTTAACTGGAGCAGAAGCGGGCCCCATGCCATAGATCTGACTGTGCTTAAATAGAGCAGGAGCGGGCCCCATGCCAGGGATCTGACTGTGCTTAACTGAAACAGGAGCGGGCCCCATGCCAGGGATCTGACTGTTCTTAAATGGAGCAGGAGCGGGCCCCGTGCCAGGGGGAGACTGTGCCACTAAGTGGGCCTCATTTTAACCCAGGAATGGAAAACTAAAGTCCCATCTTCTACTCTCCTGCCTGGTTCTGATCCATATGGCAAAGGAGAAGAGCAAAGGTATTAATAATGAGCTTTATTAAAGCTGTACATATAAACTGGATTTTATTGACCAAATCCAGCATAATATGTCATGCCTTCAAACCCATAACATTGATTGTTATAATGCTCTGGCATTGCTTGGCATTACTGTATCGGGGGCATTACTGCATCAAGGTGGCACTACTGTATCAGGGGGCATTACTGTATCGGGGGGCATTACTGTATCGGGGGCATTACTGCATCAAGGTGGCACTACTGTATCAGGGGGCATTACTGTATCGGGGGGCATTACTGTATCGGGGGCATTACTGCATCAAGGTGGCACTACTGTATCAGGGGGCATTACTGTATCGGGGGGCATTACTGTATCAGGGGGCATTACTGTATCGGGGACACTACTGTATTGGGGGCATTACTGTATCGGGGACACTACTGTATTGGGGGCATTACTGCATCGAGGTGGCACTGCAGATCAGTAGAATTGCCGTGGGCAAGAGGAAGGGACTGGTGTCTGGGACTGGGAACCAGAATATCCAGTTAAAAATAAGACATTTACATACATGAAATACACTGAGCCCAGTGCTCTATTCATATCCACGTTATAATAAGCTTCAGGGGGATGGAGGGCTGCCATGCTCTCCTAGTCATCATCATCATCACTTCACTCCAGATCTTCCTCAGAATAAACCATTAGTGAAAGAATCAGGTCGAGTTCTATTGGACAGACAAGGAGTTGGGCACCAAATGGCAACTCATTACCCAACGAGGAGAGACACGGGTGCCGATGGAAGCCAAAAATTTTATTTATGGGCCCTTGTATTAAAATGTAACCCCCAGGAGCACCTCCCCATGTGACAGTGACCAGTACTGGTTATACCCAGGCAGGAGTGAGTGTAAGATCTGGGCTTTTTTGCCTCCCCAGCAAATAATATCAGTAGGGATGTAGCGAACTGTTCTGCTGCGAACTAGTTCGCGCGAACTTCGACCGTTCGCGTCCGCCGAATGTTCGCGAACGTTTGGGAACGTTCGCATTTTGAGTTCGCGTTCGATCGTTCGACCATTCGACCATTCGAATTCCTTCGACCGCTAAAAATCGAACGATTTGCATTCGTTCGAACGATTGTAAGCATTCGATTAAATGAAAAGCATTCGATCGAATGGCTTCGATCGTTCGATTCGAATGAAAATCCTTCGATCGAATGATTAAAATCCTTCGATCGTTCGAATCGAACGATTTTAGCGGGTGTTCGAAGTTCGCGAACTGTCCGCGAACGTTCGCATTTTTTGCCGGTGTTCGCGAACGGCGTTCGCGAACACCAAATCGGCAGTTCGCTACATCCCTGAATATCAGTACAACGGGCACAATGTATATCCACCCTGTGCATCCCCTTTACTGCATCAGTCCCACCACCCCTGCTGCAAGGCTCATCCCTGTATCTATGTCCACTCTTCCTTCCCCCACCCCTCCCCCCCCAACATAACTCACTCACTCAGGGATATTTAGGGGCCCTTTGTCAGTGATCTCTTGTTCCCTTGGCAGAACAATCAGTGGAGGCTTTGGGTCGGATCCCCCATGAATAATGTAAAGTAAATAGAGGCTGGCGAGGGGCCACGGAGTGAAGTGCCAACCCTCATCCCACTCAGTACTGGAATCTCTCACACAAACATCATAGGATTTGACTCCCTGTTGCTGATACACTTCTGTCTGTGGGTAATGGAGCGGCTTATAATGATATTGGGGTCCCCTTAGCCTCACCTACCAGAGGGTGTTAAAGGGATACTGTCATGGGAAAAATTTTTTTTTCAAAACACATCAGTTAATAGAGCTGCTCCAGCAGAATTCTGCACTGAATCTGTTTCTTACAAGAGCAAACAGATTTTTTTTATATTTTATTTTGAAATCTAACATGGGGCTAGGCATATTGTCAGTTTCCCAGCTGCCCTCAGTCACGTGACTTGTGTTCTGATAAACTTCAATCACTCTTTACTGCACTCAATAGTAAAATCCAGGTCCCACTGAGACACATTCAGTTACATTGAGTAGGAGAAACAACAGGCTGCCAGAAAGCAGTTCCATCCTAAAGTGCTGGCTCTTTCTGAAATCACATGACCAGGCAAAATGACCTGAGATGCACCTACACACCAATATTACAACTAAATACACTTGCTGCTTCAGGAATGACATTTTATATTGTAGAGGGAATTATTTGCAGTGTAAACAGTGTCATTTAGAAATAAAAACAACATCATAAAAATCACGACAGAATCCCTTTAAATACTGTCATTTTAACTTTAAAGTGTCCGAGGTCAAAGGCTAATGGGGTGTCATGGGAGTTGTACATCACAGCAAATAATGGGTTTCAGGGTGTCAGCTGTGTATAGGAGACCAGCGCAGGTCTGTAGGTCCTGGCCCAACATTTTACTCACTTGTACTCACTACTTGATCCAACTGCAACAGCCTGTTGCTATATACTGGCAAGTGCCATTATCTGAGGGTGGCTGCGGGTGTGATGGCCGGCACTGGAGTCTGTTCTGAAACCCACGACCTGATCTGCTGATCCAAACTCCACTCCAAATTAACATATACCTACCTACCCACTTCCCAAATGCCACTCTGCTGGAGGACCTCTAGCTCTGCTGAACCCCCATAACATCTCATTTGCCACGAGTTTCCTTGTCTTATGGGCAGTTACTGTGTAACCAACAGAGCACTGGGGCAACACACAGGACCCCCCTTGGGGCAAGAAACAGAACTCCCACTGTTAAAGGAAAACTATACCTCCCAAACAATGTAGGTCTCTATAAAAAGATATTGCATAAAACAGCTCATGTATAAAACCCTGCGTCATGTAAATAAACCATTTTCATAATAATAAAGTTTTTTAGTAGTCGTGCCATTGGGTAATCATAAATAGAAAATTGCCATTTTAAGGAGATCTCTTCCTGTTACAGTTAGAGCTGCGGTATTTCTGGTCAGGTGATCTCTTCCTGTTACAGTTAGAATTGCAGTATTTCTGGTCAGGTGATCTCTTCCTGTTACAGTTAGAATTGCAGTATTTCTGGTCAGGTGATCTCTTCCTGTTACAGTTAGAGCTGCAGTATTTCTGGTCAGGTGATCTCTTCCTATTACAGTTAGAGCTGCAGTATTTCTGGTCAGGTGATCTCTGAGGCAGCACACAGACCATCACTAAATGGTGGTTCAAAGCAAGAGATGTAAAAGGGCAATATTTACTTCAATATATATACCAGTTTCATATGATACTTTAATATGCCACTTAATTTGATATAAACGAATCTGTTGCTCAAGTATTCATTTTGGGGGTAAAGTTTTCCTTTAATGGGATAGAGCCACAGATAGGCAAGGATTGTTGCATGCTGGGAAAGGTATCTGAGTAGCATCCCTATAGCCGCAGTCTGGCTGTTCCTGCATGATACAGGGAGTTTGTACAGAGAATGACTGACAAAGTAAGGCTTAAGAGGGGCTATATTTAAGGTGACAATCCTTAATATGACGGCACAGTTTTACAGGTTGAAATCAGGCCCTTCTCAATACGTGATCTGTGGGCAAGTTGCGTATTTAGTCCCCTAGCCAGCAGCCTCACAAACACTGTAACCCTATCTGCCACCTTCCAGTACAGAGTAACTGCCGCCTTCTGCATCATTCTAACCTGCCTGGCACCAACATGGGCATTTTGGCTAAAGGGATGGCAGCCTGTACCTGCAGTGCTGGAGTAATTATGGTAGTGAATAGATCTTCTAACTCTACTGTTGAACTACCAATCCCAGCATCCCCTACAAGCCATGGAAAACCCTGGGAATTGAGCCACGGGTCTATTATTAGAGTCCAGGTTATAGCCGTGCTCTGTGTTACCATGGAGAATGGATTGGTGCTTTAATTTACTTACATTGGTGACTAAAGGGTCACATTTCGTTCAAATACTATTTCAGAAATGTAAATCTAATCCCCGGTGTCTCCTTCTCACAGGCAGATCAAACCTCGGCTGTGAACCATTGCCTGGCTGTGTCAATCAGTTCTCCATCTCCAATTAGAATGGGAGATACACCGGCCTGCTAATCTCTCAGGAAACCAAGAGACACCGCATGAAGATGGAAGCGATCTGATCAAGGAATATGCAGTTTTCTTTGTGTTGGTTTAGTATAGGGCCTGCTTCCCAGAAGATATGTTAGCCTATTATGTCACATGGTCTCTACCAAACAAAGCAGTTCATCAGCTGGTCTCTGCCAAGCAAATCAGTTCATCGCATGGTCTCTACCAAGCAAAGTAATTCATCACATGGTCTCTACCAAGCAAAGCAGTTCATCACATGGTCTCTGCCAAGCAAATCAGTTTATCACATGGTCTCTGACAAGCAAATCAGTTCATCACATGGTCTCTGCCAAGCAAATCAGTTCATCACATGGTCTCTACTAAGCAAAGTAATTCATCACATGGTCTCTACCAAGCAAAGCAGTTCATCCCATGGTCTCTACCAAGTAAAGCAGTTCATCACATGGTCTCTGCCAAGCAAATCAGTTCATCGCATGGTCTCTACCAAGTAAATCGCTTGGTCTCTACCAAGCAAATCAGTTCATCACATGGCCTCTGCCAAGCAAATCAGTTCATCACATGGTCTCTACCAAGCAAATCAGTTTATCGCATGGTCTCTACCAAGCAAATCAGTTCATCGCATAGTCTCTACCAAGCAAAGCAGTTCATCGCATGGTCTCTACCAAGCAAATCGCTTGGTCTCTACCAAGCAAATCAGTTCATCACATGGTCTCTACCAAGCAAATCAGTTCATCGCATGGTCTCTACCAAGCAAAGCAGTTCATCACATGGTCTCTGCCAAGCAAATCATTTCATCACATCGTCTCTACCAAGCAAAGCAGTTCATCGCATGGTCTCTACCAAGCAAATCGCTTGGTCTCTACCAAGCAAATCAGTTCATCACATGGTCTCTACCAAGCAAAGCAGTTTATCGCATGGTCTCTACCAAGCAAAGCAGTTCATCACATGGTCTCTGCCAAGCAAATCAGTTCATCACATCGTCTCTACCAAGCAAATCAGTTCATCACATGGTCTCTACCAAGCAAATCAGTTCATCGCATGGTCTCTACCAAGCAAAGCAGTTCATCACATGGTCTCTGCCAAGCAAATCATTTCATCACATCGTCTCTACCAAGCAAAGCAGTTCATCGCATGGTCTCTACCAAGCAAATCGCTTGGTCTCTACCAAGCAAATCAGTTCATCACATGGTCTCTACCAAGCAAAGCAGTTTATCGCATGGTCTCTACCAAGCAAAGCAGTTCATCACATGGTCTCTGCCAAGCAAATCAGTTCATCACATCGTCTCTACCAAGCCAAAGCAGTTCATCACATGGTCTCTACCAAGCCAAAGCAATTCATCTAGGGTCCAAAGATGCTGCTGGACTACAACTCCCAGCATCCTCTCACATAAAATCAAGGGTCTTTTATTGGCTCTTTCGGACCCCAAAGCTGTTACACCCCTAATGAGACCCATAATCAGGTGGTATCATTTCTGTTACATCTTTAGATTGGCCCCGAGCCCCTTAAAATTGAGTGGGTGTCAGTTCTGAGATCGGGGCCCAGTATAGAACAATAAATGAGGCGTTTTTATAACTTTTATTTACTGCTTTATATGTTGCTGTTATTTGCCACAATGGCCAACTCTTTTACATCCCCCAATAAAAGGCGAAAGTCCCAAAGGGATTTTAACTGAAGGACCATTTCCGTGTGTATTTTGTCTTATTTCTTCCCCTTTTCTGCCTCCCTCACAGGCCCAGCCATTACAGCTCCCCCTCTGCCCCTCGCTCATGGATTTGGCTACTTTTGTCTCAGGTGGGAGCTGCCATGTTGTTTGCTCCATGAAGTTGTGAGTGACAGAGCCCTCTGGCATGTAACAGGTTAATAAAGCTCATTGCTGGGGAGTGCAGGCTAATGGCGCAGCTCAGAGTTGGGGGCCTGTTGGGAGGCTACTGGCAGCGCCAGACTCAGAGATTAGGGAACGTAATGAAAGAGAAGCAGAAAAAACGATAATTGCTGCAAATTAAAGAGGGAAACGCGGCCAATGCCCAATGTATTAATCCCCACAGCCTCGCGTGTTCATTGGCTGCTTTACAGGGGCTGTCTGGGCTAATGGGGGGCATGAGGCCAAATTGTTCTCATGGGGCCCATTGTCAGGCCGTCACTAGCCTTTATTTGCCTATACAGCAGCGGGTGTCAATCCTATTCTACTGCACCAACGCATGGGGAGTCTTTACTCACTTACCCACCCACTCCAGCTACCTGGTTCTGCAGAGCAACCTGTCACATCTTGTTAAACTACTACTCCCAGCATCCCACCTACACTTCAATGCCTGACACTGTATATACCATATTAGGCCTTTTCTTAGCATATAGTCCATTGGCTATGAGCTAACCTGGGGGCTGTTCCTGCTGAATTGTGCTTAGTACTGGGAATACCTATGCTGCCATAGTTTTATGGGATCTCTCTGTACAGACTATGAGCAAACTTAGGGGCTGTTCCTGCTGAATTGTGCTTAGTACAGGGGAATACCTATGCTGCCATAGTTTTATGGGATCTCTCTGTACAGACTATGAGCAAACTTAGGGACTGTTCCTGCTGAATTGTGCTTAGTACAGGGAATACCTATGCTGCCATAGTTTTATGGGATCTCTCTGTACAGACTATGAGCAAACTTAGGGACTGTTCCTGCTGAATTGTGCTTAGTACAGGGAATACCTATGCTGCCATAGTTTTATGGGATCTCTCTGTACAGACTATGAGCAAACTTAGGGACTGTTCCTGCTGAATTGTGCTTAGTACAGGGGAATACCTATGCTGCCATAGTTGTATGGGATCTCTCTGTACAGACTATGAGCAAACTTAGGGGACTGTTCCTGCTGAATTGTGCTTAGTACAGGGAATACCTATGCTGCCATAGTTTTATGGGATCTCTCTGTACAGACTATGAGCAAACTTAGGGACTGTTCCTGCTGAATTGTGCTTAGTACAGGGAATACCTATGCTGCCTACACTAAGGTACAGTTGGATGAGTAAGTAAGGTTGGATTCCTTTGCTTCTCTGTAAGATAAAACAGGCAAAGGCCCAGGCAGCAGTGTAGTTATTATACAATAATCTCTGTATTTTCATTGGTGCTGTGATTCTAAGACTAGATCTGTGCCATAAAGCAATTCAGTGATGTAGTTTTTCCAGAAAGGAATTAGGCGCAGTCACCTGATTACCAGGAAGTATCTCTCCCATTACCAGACCCACACGTTGGTGCTTTATTACTCGTTTACACTTTTTTTACCATTTGCATCCAGGAGCCGGTGTGAGTGTGAGTGTGAGTGGTGAGCGTCCAGGATCGATGGGAAGATTCATCTCTTTAGAATTGGGCTTAATGGGAAATGTCATAAATAGACCCGAGGGTGCCAAGCAGAGGTGGGTGTCTAATAAATCAGTCTCCCAGTCTGTCCTTTTCCGCTCCCAGTTTGGCCGGGATCCAACCAGGGTGAGACATTTGTCTGCACACAGGAAGTTGTTGGGTTAAAGTAGCATTATTATTATTATTATTATTATTAATATTATTATTATTATTATATATAGTTATTAGTGCACTTGCTTTTAATCACTTACTGCACTAATTTCAGGGTGGCCCCCGGCAGCACCAACAAGAACTCAACCCTCTGCAGGAGTTCAGCATTTCCCAGGCGTCAGGCAAGGGTTAATCCAAGAGATGATGCCTGGCCAGATTCACTCACGAAAATCAATACGAGTATGGACCATTGATTGTCTGAAAGAGTTGTAAATGGTACAGTTCAGCAACATCATCTTATTCTGCCATGGTCCAAAGCATCGTCATGATGGATCTGCTCATCCTCTGACAACTCATCACTTCTGAGCTTAATGTACATGTAACATAGGAGCTTGCACTTTATTTGCACTGCTGGACATGACTCACGCTACAGTTATGGCTTGCGCTATGGCCTCATGTGCAACGTATGTGTATTTTTATTATTTACTTTGTGTTTAACCAGTAATAAATTCAAAGCATTGCATTTACCTCAGACATGTCAGTAAGATCACTACAAAAATAGATTCAGAGCATTGCAGTGCCAATATAATCAATGTAGAAAAGGTATTTAGAGCATTGCATTTACCTTAGACATTTTGCAAGATGATTACAAAATATGGATTCAGAGCATTGCATTAATCTCAGTTATGCCGGTAAAAGCATTGCAGAAAATGGATTCAGAGCATTGAATTTACCTCAGACATACTCGGTAAGATCACTACAGAAAATGAATTTAGGGTATAGCATTTACCCCAGATAGAGTCCTGCAGCGGGTCGGGTACCCGCGGTTTACCCGCAAACACCTATGGTACCCTGCGGGTTGCGGGTAGAAGTTCCGGGTGCGGAATAGACGCGGGTCAGCAGTTCGGCGGGTTTGCAGGTCGCAGATCTTCTCAATATCGATTTTTACTCCTTTTTTCTGATCACGTCTATTTCCGATGATGTCACTTCCAGTTTACAATGACAGCACTTCCTGATTCTTGATGGTCAGTGGATCGGGGTTGTGGATAAGGTACTTGCGGGTCTGGTAGTGGGTCCAAATGGGTAAGAATGCGGGTCCGGGTTGCGGATTGCAGGTCCCCATGCATGCAATCTCCCCATGACAGTCTCCATTTAAACTAACAGCATGGTTGCTAAGGTGAGTGGGACCCTAAAAACCAGAAAGTCTAAATTCCAAACGGGAGAACAAAATATTGCACTTTAAAAAAATGTAAAGGTCAAATGCAAAGTGTCAGCCCTACGTTGTGTACATCATACTAAATACTGTTGTGAAGGGGAGTTGTTCCTTTAAAGTGATACTGACACTAAAAAACTACTTTTTAAAAAAAAATATGAATGTACATTAAGGGTCAGATTTATCAAGAGTCGAATTTCGAAGTTAAAAATACGTCGGAATCGACCATCGAATTGAAATACTTCGACTTCGAATATCGAAGTCAAAGTTTTTTTCAGCGAATTTGGATATCCTGCGGTCAAATTAAAATCGAACGATTAAATCCTTTGATTCAAATGATTTCATCGATCGATCGAAGGATTTTACTTCGACTTCCAAAAACTTGGAAGGTCCCCATAGGCTAACATATCACTTCGGTAGGTTTAATTTGGCAGAGTATTGAAATCGAAGTTTTTTTAGAGACAATACTTCTATTATCGAATGGTCGAATATTCGAACAATTTTACTTCGAATCGAAATCGAAGTCATAGTGTCCTTTTTGATGGTTGAAGTATACAAAAATTACTTCTAATTTTTTTACTTCGAAAATTTATTCGAATTCACTTCGAGCCTTGATAAATCTGCCCCTAAAAGTCACCTATAGGTCATGCTGATCGTTTTTTGCTGAGAGGTTTGTTTTTGTAAGTAACTGTTAGTTGAAGTTCCTAAACCTGACAGTTTTGCCAACCTGACTGTCATCTCAGCCTGTCAGTTAGAGTTTCTAATGCTAACGGACTCCTGCTGCACCAATATGGCCGCCTCCGATCACAGGGAGTCAGATGGGTAATGTAAAAGCTTTGGGCAAATACTTTATGGCAGAGATAAATTAAAAGGACGAAAGTCGATTTTATAGTAGATGTCAAAAAAGGTTCAATTTCTGGTGTCAGTGTCTCTTTAACCCTTTAAGGTCTCTCCTTATCAGGCGACACTAAAACCAATTACCCACACGGCTGCACCGGCAAATATAAAATCAGGGGATCCTGAGCTCAGCACAGGGAGGGGGATTTACATTGGGACCCCTATGGGCAGAAACATTTGAGGATATTTAGTCGCCCGGCAGCAAATCGTCTCTTCTTCGGGCGACTAATCTCCCCAAACTGCCTTTCACCAGCTACAATCTAAATGGCACTGTGAGGCAATTTCGGGCGACTTTGGAAAGAAAAGCACTCGGACTTCCATCCCGAGATTCTAGCTGGCGGGAAGGCAGTTTGTGGAGTTTGTGGAGTTTAGTCGCCTGAAGAAGAGGCGATTTGTATCCGGGCGACGAAATCTCCCCGAATCTTTACGTGTGTCTCTTCCCTTAAATATTCCTCACACTGGGACCCCAACGCCCTTGACCAGAGAACAAAGGGACAATCACTAATACTGATATTTGCACCCGATTCATCCGATCCATGTTTTAGGAATAACCCGTGAACTCTCTAGGGGAATCACTGGGAAGCCGAGGGGCAATCATTTTGGCAGCTGCATTTGCCCATTAAAACCAAAGTTTGCAGTTTAACCCTTTCCTTGCCAAGGCTATGATAGTAGTATAGATTCTACACTCCAGGGTTTTATTAGCAATTTACAATGGGTGAAGTTGCCTAGCAACGTGGTGCCCGCCTGTTCCCCCGAGACTGGCAGGAACGGGTTAATTAAACCTGTGCATTGTGGAAGGGTATAAATAAAAACAGGCTGCTCCCCGGTTAGTGTTAACCCGTTCCCCCTCGCTTATAAAAGCAAATTGGTTTTTACTCTTTGGAACCTGTTTAATTGATCT
The DNA here is from genome assembly GCF_017654675.1 of Xenopus laevis. NCBI lineage: Eukaryota > Metazoa > Chordata > Amphibia > Anura > Pipidae > Xenopus > Xenopus laevis. The sequence continues at coordinate 135,138,223 of NC_054382.1, read as the reverse complement.
GCAGAAGTAAACAAGTTAATCTCCTCATTGATTGGAGCTCAGCGCAATGACAAACACCTCGTTATAATACTAACTGCTCTGCAATTCTAACGGCACCACCAGCGCAGCAAAACCGCATGAAAACATCACAGGGCGGAGCATTATGTGTTATTGTGGTACCTGCTGCTAATCCTTTCTGTTTGCCCTTTGTATGTGTGATGAGGAGGTTGTGCCCATCCCTAGCTAATGAGGTTGTGCCCATCCCTGACTGAGGAGGTTGTGCCCATCCCTAGCTAATGAGGAGGTTGTGCCCATCCCTGACTGAGGAGGTTGTGCCCATCCCTAGCTAATGAGGTTGTGCCCATCCCTGACTGAGGAGGTTGTGCCCATCCCTGACTGAGGAGGTTGTGCCCATCCCTAGCTAATGAAGTTGTGCCCATCCCTGACTGAGTAGGTTGTGCCCATCCCTAGCTAATGAAGTTGTGCCCATCCCTGACTGAGGAGGTTGTGCCCATCCCTGACTGAGGAGGTTGTGCCCATCCCTAGCTAATGAAGTTGTGCCCATCCCTGACTGAGGAGGTTGTGCCCATCCCTAGCTAATGAGGTTGTGCCCATCCCTGACTGAGAAGGTTGTGCCCATCCCTAGCTAATGAGGTTGTGACCATCCCTGACTGAGGAGGTTGTGCCCATCCCTGACTGAGGAGGTTGTGCCCATCCCTAGCTAATGAAGTTGTGCCCATCCCTGACTGAGGAGGTTGTGCCCATCCCTAGCTAATGAGGTTGTGCCCATCCCTGACTGAGAAGGTTGTGCCCATCCCTAGCTAATGAGGTTGTGACCATCCCTGACTGAGGAGGTTGTGCCCATCCCTGACTGAGGAGGTTGTGCCCATCCCTAGCTAATGAAGTTGTGCCCATCCCTGACTGAGTAGGTTGTGTCCATCCCTAGCTAATGAGGTTGTGACCATCCCTGACTGAGGAGGTTGTGCCCATCCCTAGCTAATGAGGTTGTGCCCATCCCTGACTGAGAAGGTTGTGCCCATCCCTAGCTAATGAGGTTGTGACCATCCCTGACTGAGGAGGTTGTGCCCATCCCTAGCTAATGAAGTTGTGCCCATCCCTGACTGAGTAGGTTGTGCCCATCCCTAGCTAATGAGGTTGTGACCATCCCTGACTGAGGAGGTTGTGCCCATCCCTAGCTAATGAGGTTGTGCCCATCCCTGACTGAGGAGGTTGTGCCCATCGCTATGCTAATGAGGTTGTGCCCATCCCTGACTGAGGAGGTTGTGCCCATCGCTATGCTAATGAGGCTGTGACCATCCCTGACTAAGGAGGTTGTGCCCATCCCTGACTGAGAAGGTTGTGCCCATCCCTAGCTAATGAGGTTGAGCCCATCCCTGACTGAGAAGGTTGTGCCCATCCCTAGGTACTGAGATAGTGCTCATCCCTGGATGATAAGGTTGCATGCATTTTTGGCTGATGAGGTTGTGCCCATCACTAGCTAATGAGGTTGTGTCCATCCCTGACTGCAGAGGAAGAATGAGGAGAAGCAGTAGTTGATGTGTAGCTCACAGCTGATAGATATGTAACATATGATATAAAGAGATGGAATGTACATTTATGGGCTCATGCGGCTACAGGGCCCCCCTCTCACAGGCCCAGTGTCACCAGCACCCCCCTGACTGGAAATGAGACAAGATGAGAGGGCAGGTGGGAGTGAGACACAGCGGGAGATCTATGACAGGGACGGTGGTTGGGGCTGCAAGTTAAATTTAGACGCATTCCCCGGGGCCAGTGACTGGGACTTGTTGGAGGCTGAAGTGAAATGAAGAAGAAGGAGGATCCATAACACTGTGGCCCCCCTGCTCCTTCACTTTCACTCTCTGTGGGAGGCTGGAGTGACATAACCAGTTGGAGGCTGAGAGGCCACAGCACTTATATCATTCACTCACATCATTCACTCACACTCACATCATTCACTCACATCATTCACACACATATAGATGAACTGGGACAGTCCCAGCAGGGGGTCAAATCACACTGAGAACTTGAACATCCAGGAGGCTCTGCACTGCAGCAGCAGCAAATGCCATTGGTCAGTGTCTCTCCCGGAGTAGATCTCTGTGAGTAATAAGAGTAAATAAGAGTAATAAGCCTCAGCTCAGTCACTGCTCCTTACGCTCAGGTCGGTAACTGCTCCTCGGGTCTCGTGTTGGTCACTGCTCCTCGCGCTTTAGGTTGGTAATTGCTCCTCACACTTTAGGTCAGTTACTGCTCTTTACGCTCAGTTTAGTCACTGCTCCTCACACTCAGGTTGGTAACTGCTCCTCATGCTCAGCTCAGTTACTGCTCCTCAGGTCTCGTATCGGTCACTGCTCCTCACGCTTTAGGTTGGTAACTGCTCCTCATGCTCAAGTTGATTACTGCTCCTCACACTCAGGTTGGTAACTGCTCCTCAGATCTCGTTCATGTTCACTCACACTCACACCATTCACTCATACTCACATCATTCACACACATATAGATGAACTGGGGCAGGCCCAGCAGGGGGGCAGATAACAATGAGAATTTGAACATCCAGGAGGCTCCGCACTGCAGCAGCTGCAAATGCCATTGGTCAATGTCTCTCCAGGAGTAGATCTCTGTGAGTAATAAGAGTAAATAAGAATAAGAGTAAAAAGCCTCAGCTCAGTCACTGCTCCTATTGTGTCAGGTCTCGTGTTGGTCACTGCTCCTCACGCTTTAGGTTGGTAACTGCTCCTCACATTCAGGATAGTAACTGCTCCTCACACTTTAGATCAGTTGCTGCTCCTCACGCTCAGTTCAGTCACTGCTCCTCACATTCAGGTTGGTCACTGCTCCTCACATTCAGGTTGGTAACTGCTCCTCAGACTCAAGTCGGTCACTGCTCCTCACACTGTGATTGGTCGATGCTTCTCACACAGCCCGGGCTACACTACACTGCACCCCAAATGAGCCTATGTCCTATACTTTGTGAATAAGTCCCATATTTCATATGTAATTTATTCATTAATTCATATCAATTGCGCCCGATCAAGGTTTCGCCTGTCAGGATTAACACGAGCCGGAGCCAAATCCGTGTCAATTCAAGGCCATTTGTTCAGTATGAATGGGGTTTCTGCTGTTACTCTTTTTGACAATTTCTTTAAATTAAGGAAAATCTTTGGGGTTTTTTTTAGTGTTTTTTGAGTCAAACTGAAAAAAATGAAACTACTTTCAATTTCCAACTTTCTGGTTCATCCAATCTATTCTATTCCCAATGCTTATAGCCCCCTGCATATAGGACTTCTGCTTGTTCTGAAGCTCAAACATTCACAATAACAGGTTCAGCCTGGGGTTTGGTTATACAGAGCTCACTAAAATTGCAGAGATCATTATCTTATAGCCACTGTTCTTTAGGTTGGTAACTGCTCCTCATGCTCAGGTTGATTACTGCTCCTCACACGCAGGTCAGTAACTGCTCCTCAGATCTCGTGCCGGTCACTGCTCCTCACGTTTTAGGTTGGTCACTGCTCCTCACATTCAGGACAGTAACTGCTCCTCACACTTTAAATTGGTCACTGCTCCTCACGCTCAGGTCAGTAACTGCTCCTCAGGTCTCGTGTCGGTCACTGCTCCTCATGCTTTAGGTTGGTAACTGCTTCTCACATTCAGGACAGTAATTGCTCCTAACACTTTAGGTTGGTCACTGCTCCTCACACTTTAGGTCGGTCACTTCTCCTCACACTTTAGGTCAGTCACTTCTCCTCACACTTTAGGTTGGTCACTGCTCCTGACACTCAGGTCGGTCACTGCTCCTCAGGTCTCGTGTTGGTCACTGCTCCTCACTCTTTAGGTTGGTCACTGCTCCTCACACTTTAGGTTGGTCACTGCTCCTCACTCTTTAGGTTGGTCACTGCTCCTCACACTCAGGTCGGTAACTGCTCCTCAGGTCTCGTGTTGGTCACTGCTCCTCACTCTTTAGGTCGGTCACTGCTCCTCACACTTTAGGTCGTTCACTGCTCCTCATGCTCAGGTCGGTAACTGCTCCTCATTCACTCACACTCACATTCACTCACATCATTCACACACAATTTCCAACTTTCTGGTTCATCCGATCTATTCTATTCCCAATGCTTATAGCCCCCTGCATATATGACTTCTGCTTGTTCTGAAGCTCAAACATTCACAATAACAGGTTCAGCCTGGGGTTTGTTTATACAGAGCTCACTAAAACTGCAGAGACTATTATCTTATAGCCACTGTTGTGCCTGGGAGAGATCAGGCTAGAGTCATGTGAGGCCTATAAAGCACTGTAGAAACACTAGGAATCTTTCTGTCTCGCTTCCCATATTGGTACTTAGAAGAGGCTGTTACAGTATTTTATTTCCTAGAGGTAAGTGAAGAGCGAGAGACTCAATAATCTTTGTGCCAAATGGAAGGAAAACAAACTCTGCTTCTAAAGACCAACCGCATCATCGTTTTTTTTCAGGGTTCTATCAAGTTCCGAAAGTCTATATCTGTAAAGGTTACAGCACCCCGTTGCTTGAAAGAGCTGTTTGCAGTTACTATTAGTTGCTCCGTAACCTTCATGCCTGAGGAGCTGACACCTTGTTGTCATCCAGATCTGCTCAGTCTCATCCAAGTTATAAACCCTCCTTATACCCACAGGTTCCACCAGGGAGAGAAGAGCAGCAGCACCCGGGGAGCACAGGGACCCAGCACCTACTGCTGTAAATCATGTCATTAAATGGATATTGAGATACAAGGGAATTATAGGGAATTAAAGTTTATTATAAGTGTGTCATTGATACCAAAGTGACATCCTATGATATATAACCAGGGATGAGTAGCTACAACCTGCTATTGGCATGTGTTCCTTACTGCTCATATTGTGTCTTCCCATTTGTGTAATTTTAGATTATACAGGAAACAATGTACCCCCTACTGTAAATGATAAGGATATTAGAAGTCACTGAGGGGTTGTTCTGTGACCATATAAAGGCACAGGCTGCAGGCTGAGTTATACAGGGAACTCTGAGTATCACTCATGTATTATAAGGGATAATGTACCCCCTACTGTAAATGATAAGGATATTAGAAGTCACTGAAGGGTTGTTCTGTGACCATATAAAGGCACAAGGCTGCAGGCTGAGTTATACAGGGAACTCTGAGTATCACTCATGTATTATAAGGGATAATGTACCCCCTACTGTAAATGATAAGGATATTAGAAGTCACTGAGGGGTTGTTCTGTGACCATATAAAGGCACAAGGCTGCAGGCTGAGTTATACAGGGAACTCTGAGTATCACTCATGTATTATAAGGGATAATGTACCCCCTACTGTAAATGATAAGGATATTAGAAGTCACTGAGGGGTTGTTCTGTGTCCATATAAAGGCACAGGCTGCAGGCTGAGTTATACAGGGAACTCTGAGTATCACTCATGTATTATAAGGGATAATGTACCCCCTACTGTAAATGATAAGGATATTAGAATCACTGAGGGGTTGTTCTGTGACCATATAAAGGCACAAGGCTGCAGGCTGAGTTATACAGGGAACTCTGAGTATCACTCATGTATTATAAGGGATAATGTACCCCCTACTGTAAATGATAAGGATATTAGAAGTCACTGAGGGGTTGTTCTGTGACCATATAAAGGCACAAGGCTGCAGGCTGAGTTATACAGGGAACTCTGAGTATCACTCATGTATTATAAGGGATAATGTACCCCCTACTGTAAATGATAAGGATATTAGAAGTCACTGAGGGGTTGTTCTGTGACCATATAAAGGCACAAGGCTGCAGGCTGAGTTATACAGGGAACTCTGAGTATCACTCATGTATTATAAGGGATAATGTACCCCCTACTGTAAATGATAAGGATATTAGAAGTCACTGAGGGGTTGTTCTGTGACCATATAAAGGCACAAGGCTGCAGGCTGAGTTATACAGGGAACTCTGAGTATCACTCATGTATTATAAGGGATAATGTACCCCCTACTGTAAATGATAAGGATATTAGAAGTCACTGAGGGGTTGTTCTGTGCAACTAAATCAGCCAATCAGGAAGCTGTACCCATGCCCCAATGTGTGATACTTGCTGGAGTCACTGCAGTCAGAGAGTCGATGGAGAAAGAAGGTTTCAGAGTCACAGACTCACTGCCAGGACTGAATGCACAGGAGGGTTCTGATATATTTCGGGGGGTCACAGCACACAGAGGGTACAGGAGCAGAGGATGCTGGGAGTAACACGAGTGCCTATAGACTGTATAGACAGTGGGAGCTGCCGGAGTTTAGGGGGCAGGTTACTGGTAATATTAGTGGAAATCTTTCCCCACTAGCAGTTTGTTAGTCACAATATTATGACTTGCCCATGGCAGGGGTTGGTTTGTACTTAACCCGCAGGAGAGAGAATTACCAGGTGGTAAATAAATCAGTTCAACCCTCCGTCACTGACCCCACGCAGCTTCCCCTCTGCCCCTATTTCTAGGCCGAAGGTAATGAATTCCCCTCGCAGCAGCTGTGACTCTGCTCGTGTCTTAATAAAGTGCCACCAGCGGGTTCCTCTGTATCCCCTGCACCCCCCAGGGCTCCGGATCCTCTTACACCACTTTGCAATTCACACTCACTTTACTTACCCTTTTAAGTGCTTCTCACTGGTTCCACTGCTGGGAGATTAAAACACACATTTGATTGCTAGCCTTGTGGCACCCATTGTCCATGCTCTGAATGAATCACCATTGTTTCTGCACAAGCCTGGCTGTTGCCTTGGATATCCTTGTGGGGAGACGCTGGGGTTGGGGGAGCGGTGCACCAATAGGTCACTGGGGATCAGCTCCCTGCCAGCTCTGGGGATAAAGGGAAAGTTAAACCTGACCCATATTAGTATGATGTAGACAGTAATAAACACAAGGGAAGGTTCCACTGATGAGAAGCTCATCAATTTCTGGAGGATCCACCAAGATAAGGTTTCGCTTGGGCCCTGCAGCCTCACCAAGAACCACAGGTGGGTCTCACTAAGCACCTTAGGCAGGGGCTTCAACACAAACATTGCAGAACATCACAATTTACAAGACCTAGAACTGTAATCTCTCCACTTCAACAACAGCTGAACTGGGCAGCACATCTCCATACTGGTCTACTGTTCCCATCTTGCCTTGAAGGTGAAGGCCCAGACATATTGCCCCAATTTATCCCTCAAATATTGTCTTTGTGTACATTTTAGAACTTCTTGAAGCAGTTCCCCCGACATTCTGACGAGTAACTACAATGAAAGTGTCATCCTGGGGTCAACAATGAAATAGTTGGTCTGATGTTGTTCTCCTAATGTTCTTACTGGTAAATAAGAGGCAAATCCAAAACTGTAAGGAATCTAGTGTATCCCATACAATAATTGCAACATCATGACACGTGTACTATAGGTGTAAGAAGTTTGAGGTCCTTAAAAGGATTTGGATGTGGGGCCTTGTTTGTAAGCTAGCAATCCATCCCTCCTACTCTAGGGACACTTTCCATGGTGGAAGGGCTGAGATTGGGTTCAAGGGCAGATTGGGAAAAGTTATCTTGTTGATAACTCCCGCCCCTCCCCCACTTACACAACTTTGTTTCTTTGGCAATATTGTGATTTGGGCCTCACAAATAAGAATAAATGATCTTTTGGTGACGAGGGTGCACTTTGCCGAGTGTCAGAGTTTCTACAGATGGTGAACTCTTCATGAACCGTCTCTTCACTCATTTACATGTTTGACCGGTCTCCAACCTCCTAAAATACCAGCCTCACAACTTTGTTTCTGTAACGCACCCCCCCCCTCCTCCCCTTGACTGTATGGAGTGGTGGGTCTAATTCTGGAAGGGCCTAATGCTAATGAGCAGCTTTACATGCAAATAAAACCCAATTACTACTGTAGCTCGTCTTACCTCTTGACTACCTGACGGCAAGAGGAGAAGTCCTTCCTGTTCCTATGGCCGCTTCTCCCAGACCTGATATGTCCCACTATACACAGTGTCTCTCCCTTTACCCCACCCACCTCCACTCAGCTTGGGTCTTATTTAGAGGACGAGAGACATTAGAGAGGATTTATCAGATGTTCTAGAATTGGAAAACACAATGGGTTTGAGGAACTGCCATGGGGTTTACTTGGGGCTGGATACACCTGTGTTCAATACAAACCAAATAAACAGGGCAGTGTACCCTCTAATTATAATTAGAGATCAAGAGCTAGACTTTATACAGGGGAAGCAGAATATGAATCTTTATTTTACTCTGAGAAGCCAAGGGAGTGGGATCCCATGAAAATTAAACGAATTTTCGATAATAACCAACAAAAACAATATATTATTTTAATTAAAGCAGAACCCACCAGAAACAACAAAAGTCTTATTGATATTGCACCATTGTTTATTGTCCATTTAATGCTGTACAGTTGGCTTTTCTAAGGGTGGAGCATTCCTGAACCATGAAACTCCTCAGGAACCCACCTTCACCTGGAACCTCAGGACACTTCTCTAACCCTCTTTCTATTAGGTGGAGCCTCGGTGTCCTGGGTTGCCTCCCGAACTCCTTTCTCACCCTGTGTTCAGGGGGACGAAGTTTGTGAAGATGGGGCCTCCTTGAGATTCTTCTGTGAAACTATGTTCAGACAGTAGAGCCTTGCAACAAGGGGCCTCATCAGGGACTCCTTTTTCTCATCTTATGTGGAGGACGTGTAGTTTTATGAAACAAGACAATGCCCTTTGGATGTCAATGAGCAAGGAGTCTGGGGTGTCTCCTCTTATGTGAATGAGTTTTACTAAAAGGGAACCCCTTTGGGAATTCCTATTTGACCAAAATTAGACTTGTTGTTCTTATTGAACATATGGAGCTTAATGAAACAGAAGCCATGTTGAAACCTTTTCATTCATACTTTGTGGTGGAACCTTACCGAACAAGTGAATAAGATGGATAGATGATAAAGTTTCCTCTGGAACTTCTTCCTCACTTGTAGTTTGAGGTGGTATCTTAGAAGGGATTATTCTCTCAAACTCTGTTCAGAAGGTGGAGCCTCACAACATAGAGCCTCCTCAGGAGATGTTCTCTTACTCTACCTGCAAGAGTTGGAGCCTTACTGGTGAACTAACCAATATGATTGTAGGTAACATGGCAGCACCAGCAGAACAGAATTTAGTGCTCCGAAACTCAACATGGCAAGACAACCTTGTGGTGTACCTCATGTCTGATCCACCAATGGAACCCTGACTCTGAAAGGTCTGTGGCTTAGCCTCTGATTGGATGGATGATCCTTCAAAATCAGCAATCAAAGTCATCTTCAAGCTCCAGTGTATATAACATAAAACATTACTGTGTATCTGTTCCTGAGTGGCTTTATGTGCTCCAAAATTATCAAAATCATCTGTGGCTAATTCATACCCACCGCGTGTCACAAGCAGGGCCGCCATCAGGGGGGGACAGGGGAGACAAGCGTACCGGGCCCAGGCATGAAGGGGGCCACGGCAGAGCTGCATTTGCATTTGAAGATCTGGGCCCCCCTTACGAGCGCCCGAGCCGTACGTCTTGCCTCTTGCGTTGCCGAATGCGGAAGTGCCGAAAAGCCGAAGCCGATGCGCCGCAAAGACCCGAAGTCACGGAAAAAGCCGAAGTCCCGAAGTCACAAAGCGCCAAAAAGACCCGAAGTCACGAAAACAGCCGAAGCCGAAGTCCTGAAGCAACACAAAGACCCGAAGTCACGAAAACAGCCGAAATTGAAGTCCTGAAGCGGCGCAAAGACCCGAAGTCACGAAAGGAGGTGAAGTTGAATTCCTGAAGCCATGAGTTCAATTCTACTGAACACCAGTTTGTGTGGTTTTTTTTATCCCCTGGCCACCAATGTATTATTTTAATATTCTATAGGCCCCTGCCACCAATCTTTTTTTTAAAACATTTTTTTTTGGGGCCCCAATTTTTTTTTTAACTCGTAAGGGGCCCCTTGCCACCATTGTTTTTTTTTTTGTTTGTTTTTTTAAAAAAAAAATTAATTTTTTTTTGGCGGCCCCAATTTTTTTTAACTTGTAAGGGGGCCCCTGCCACCAATTTTTTTTCAAAAAAATGTTTTTTTACATTTTGTTTTTGGGATCCCAATTTGTTTTTAACTTATAAAGGGGCCCCTGCCGCCAATGTTTTTTTTTTTTTTTTTCAAATTTTTTTTGGGGCCCCAATTTGTTTTTAACTTATAAGGGGGCCCCTGCCACCAATGTTTGTTTTTTTTTAGTTTCTTTTACATTTTTTTTTGTTGGGGCCCCAAGTTTTTTTTTACTTATAAGGGGGCCCCTGCCACCAATGTTTTTTTAAAAAAAAAAAAAAAAATTTTTTTTTTTGGGACCAAAAAATTGGGGCCCCAATTTTTTATAAGGGGGCCCTGACCATCAATAGCTTTTTACAACTTGTGTGGGGGGGGGGTACTTTTTTAGTGCTAATATCTGTGTGGTCTTTTAACTGCGATGTGGAGTGGGTGGGATATGGGGTGGAGCTTGGTCATCAGTGTGGGCGGGGCCCAGGGGGCCCCAAAAATTTTGTTGTACGGGGCCCCGTGATTTCTAATGGCGGCCCTGGTCACAAGGGTCAAGATTGCTCTCTTGTATCACTTGGGTTCAGCTGGAGTCTGTATCTTTCCACCATGTTTTCCACGGGCCAAAAGCCTATTGTTGGGGCAATTCTGCACTTAGTGGAACTGCCCCTAATGAAGGTGCGATAGGGAACAACTATATTTCTATTTGCGGAATTCCTCTAATTTTATTGCCTACGAGCTGCGCTGCCCAGTTATGTCATCTGGAAGCAGAAGGGATTCCATTATATAAAGGAAGAGCTTGGATGTCAAGTCCACACTTGAACTGTTGCACAAAACCTGTTGTGTCACTTCAACCATTAGTTGTTCCAACTGTCTGTAACTGCCCCTGTGTAACTGGAGTCTCCGGAATGTGACTGGGAAAGTATGTCCATTGCATGCCTTGAACCTTGTGATTTATATCCCTCATAATGACTTCTGAGTTGGTTTTTAAGTTATAACAACTACTGCCCCTAGCAACAAGCCCCCCTAAAATGATATTATCACCACCGTTACTATAGGCACCATCTCTCCCTACTATACCTGCTATCCCACAGTCACACTCCCTTCCCAGAGACTATTATCCCACTGTTACTATAGGCACCATCTCTCCCTACTATACCTGCTATCCCACAGTCACACTCCCTTCCCAGAGACTATTATCCACTGTTACTATAGGCACCATCTCTCCCTACTATACCTGCTATCCCACAGTCACACTCCCTTCCCAGAGACTATTATCCACTGTTACTATAGGCACCATCTCTCCCTACTATACCTGCTATCCCACAGTCACACTCCCTTCCCAGAAACTATTATCCACTGCTACTATAGACACCATCTCTCCCTACTATACCTGCTATCCCACAGTCACACTCCCTTCCCAGAGACTATTATCCACTGTTACTATAGGCACCATCTCTCCTACTATACCTGCTATCCCACAGTCACACTCCCTTCCCAGAGACTATTATCCCACTGTTACTATAGACACCATCTCTCCCTACTATACCTGCTATCCCACAGTCACACTCCCTTCCCAGAGACTATTATCCACTGTTACTATAGACACCATCTCTCCCTACTATACCTGCTATCCCACAGTCACACTCCCTTCCCAGAGACTATTATCCACTGTTACTATAGCACCATCTCTCCCTACTATACCTGCTATCCCACAGTCACACTCCCTTCCCAGAGACTATTATCCACTGTTACTATAGGCACCATCTCTCCCTACTATACCTGCTATCCCACAGTCACACTCCCTTCCCAGAGACTATTATCCACTGTTACTATAGACACCATCTCTCCCTACTATACCTGCTATCCCACAGTCACACTCCCTTCCCAGAGACTATTATCCCACTGTTACTATAGGCACATCTCTCCCTACTATACCTGCTATCCCACAGTCACACTCCCTTCCCAGAGACTATTATCCACTGTTACTATAGGCACATCTCTCCCTACTATACCTGCTATCCCACAGTCACACTCCCTTCCCAGAGACTATTATCCACTGTTACTATAGGCCACCATCTTCCCTACTATACCTGCTATCCGCAGTCACACTCCCTTCCCAGAGACTATTATCCACTGTTACTATAGGCACCATCTCTCCCTACTATAACCTGCTATCCCACAGTCACACTCCCTTCCCAGAGACTATTATCCACTGTTACTATAGACACCATCTCTCCCTACTATACCTGCTATCCCACAGTCACACTCCCTTCCCAGAGACTATTATCCACTGTTACTATAGACACCATCTCTCCCTACTATACCTGCTATCCCACAGTCACACTCCTTCCAGAGACTATTATCCACTGTTACTATAGACACATCTCCCTACTATAACCTGTATCCCACAGTCACACTCCCTTCCCAAGACTATTATCCACTGTTACTATAGACACCATCTCTCCTACTATACCTGCTATCCCACAGTCACACTCCCTTCCAGAGACTATTATCCACTGTTACTATAGCACATCTCTCCCTACTATACCTGCTATCCCACAGTCACACTCCCTTCTCCAGAGACTATTATCCACTGTTACTATAGACACCATCTCTCCCTACTATACCTGCTATCCCACAGTCACACTCCCTTCCAGAGACTATTATCCACTGTTACTATAGACACCATCTCTCCCTACTATACCTGCTATCCCACAGTCACACTCCCTTCCCAGAGACTATTATCCACTGTTACTATAGACACATCTCTCCCTACTATACCTGCTATCCACAGTCACACTCCCTTCCCAGAGACTATTATCCACTGTTACTATAGACACCATCTCTCCCTACTATACCTGCTATCCCACAGTCACACTCCCTTCCCAGAGACTATTATCCACTGTTACTATAGGCACCATCTCTCCCTACTATACCTGCTATCCCACAGTCACACTCCCTTCCCAGAGACTATTATCCACTGTTACTATAGCACACCATCTTCCCTACTATACCTGCTATCCCACAGTCACACTCCCTTCCCAGAGACTATTATCCACTGTTACTATAGGCACCATCTCTCCCTACTATACCTGCTATCCCACAGTCACACTCCCTTCCCAGAGACTATTATCCACTGTTACTATAGCACCATCTCTCCCTACTATACCTGCTATCCCACAGTCACACTCCCTTCCCAGAGACTATTATCCACTGTTACTATAGACTCTCCCACTTACTGCTATCCACAGCACCTCCTTCCATATTATCTTACAAGCCTCTCCCTTATACTGCATCCCATCACATCCCTTCGCTATATCACGTACAAGACCTCCACATACTTATCCAGTCACCTCCTCCAGAACATATCATATATACACATCTTCCTCTATCCTATCCATCACTCTCAAGACATACATTATATAGCACATTCCACTAACTCTATCCAAGAACTCCTCCAGAACTATTATCACTTTACACATTCTACTCTCTACCATAACTCCTCGAGATTATCATTAAGACATCTCTCCATAACGTATCCAGTCACCCCCAGAGATATATCACTGTTATTGCATTTCCTACTAACCTATCCACAGTCACCCTCCAGAGTATATCCATTATATAGCATTTCCACTATACTGCTCCCAAGCTCCTTCCCGATATTATCCTGTTACTATACCATCTCCACAACGATCCACAGCACACTCCTCAAGACATACCATTTACTATAGCCATCTCTCCTTATACGCATCCACGCAACTCCCTTCCAGAGACATTATCCACTACTATAGCCCATCTTCCCTCTACTGTATCCAGCCATCTCAGAGTATTACACTTATTAACATTTCTCATACTGCTACACAGTACATCTTCCCAAGACTATACACTGTGCACATCTCCTCTATACTGCTATCACAGTCACATCCCTTCAGGACTATTATCACTTTATATAGCACACTCTCCTACTATACTGTATCACAGTCACATCCCTTCCAGATATACCACTGTTACTATGCACATTCTCCTACTATACCTGCTATCACAGTCACACTCTTCAGAGACTATTATCCACTGTTACTATAGCACATCTCTCCTACTATACTGCTATCCCCAGTCACACTCCTTCCAGAGACTATATCCACGTTACATAGCACATCTCTCCTACTATACTGCTATCCACATCACATCCTTCCAGACTATTTCCACTTTACTATAGCACATCTCTCCTACTATACTGTATCCAGTCAATCCTCCAGGACTTACACTTTACTATAGCACCACTCTCCTACTATCCATGCATCCCACAGTCACACTCCTCCCAATGACTCTATTACCTGTTACCTAAGACACCACTTCCCACTATTATCACCTGTCTATCCCACAGTCCCACTCCCTGTCCCAGCATCATTCCTCCCACTTTATCCATACAAACCATCTCTCCCTACTATACTACTGCTATCCCCAGTCACACTCCCTTCAAACTATAACCACTTTACTATAGATCCACATCACTCCTCCTACTATACCGCTTTCCATAGTCACATCTCCCTTCCCAGACTGTTATCCACAGTTAACTACCCTTCCCACGCTACTTATCCCTGCTATAGGCACATCTCTCCTCCAACTGACTATTCCCAAGTCACACTCCCTTCCCAACTATATCCATGCTATCCACAGTCACACTCCCTTCCAACTTATCCCACTGCTTCACTATCCCAGAGACCATCTCTCCCACTGTTACTTAGCACCATCTCCTACTACTCCCTATCCCAAGACTATACTCCCTCGTTAGCTATACACATCTCTACTAATAACCACTATCCTCACAGTATACTCCTTCCCACAGTACACCTCCCTTCCACATATTACACTGTCTGACTATCTCTGCTATCACCTGCATCCCACACGATCACATCTTCCCATGTATACTATAGCACATTACTTCACCATACTCTACCCATAACCTATCCCACAGTCACTCCCTTTCCAAGACATTATCCACTGTTACTATAGACCATCTCCCTACTATCCTGCTATCCCACAGTCACACTCCCTTCCCAAGACTATTATCCACTGTTACTATAGGCACCATCTCTCCCTACTATACCTGCTATCCCACAGTCACACTCCCTTCCCAGAGACTATTATCCACTGTTACTATAGACACCATCTCTCCCTACTATACCTGCTATCCCACAGTCACACTCCCTTCCCAGAGACTATTATCCACTGTTACTATAGACACATCTCTCCCTACTATACCTGCTATTTCTGCATGTCAGTACATATTTATACAGTTTCTTCTATTTTTTTATATATATAAGTTTTTAGAATCACAAGTGGGATTTGGTATAAATATTAATTTTATGGCCAGTGTTATATATTTATATATATTTGTAAGTAAATGTCGTGTAGCTGGTAATGTAACCCCAAGAGCACCCACAGCACATGACCCCACCCTTGCCCTCAGCTAAAATAGGTTCCCTCTTGTATTAACCCCCTGTATCTCCATTACACGGCCGCTCTCGGGCGCATGACCGTGACAGAGAAGCTCAGTATACGAGTAACACGACTATAAATAGGCCCCATTTGTCCTCGACTGTCTTGGGCCCCCAGGAAGCACCGGCCTCATAATGACTCCATTGCTGCCTGTGGGGGAAGCTTATTCCTGCTGCACAGGCTCCGTCTCTGTAACATATTGTTCCCTGAGCAGCGGGACAGACACTCAGTCCATATTCCATGTATGTGGCCCCGGGACCTCCCAAACCAACTCTACGTGAAAATATCTCACTGGAAACTCAGAGTCGGGTTATAAAGGACAGAAAGGAAAATTCTATTAGAAATAATGCAGTGAAGTTACACGCGATTGGCTGAGATATTTGGTCTGGAAAGAAACCAACTGGCCAATCAGGTTCAGCAATGACAAAATCTCTTTGGGACTGGGGCCAATTTGATTGGAGGAAGTTAAAATTAAAGAGACAATAGAAATTCACCATGAACATGGGCGGGACTGAGAAGTGGCTGATGGGAAGATTAGGGAGTGGCTAAAATGCAGCGAATTTTTATCTTGTAGTTTTTCTTGGCTCCGCCTTCATTCCCAGATTGTCCATAACAAGCAATCAGCAATTAGATTTGAACAGTCACCTACAAGTTAGGAAACAAAAGCAAAGATCTGATTGGTTGCTATGGGAAACGTCACTGGAGAGGTTGCCCCTTATTATAGCCAAGAACTGCTCCGGCTCAGCTACAACTCCCAGCAACCCTCCTTCAGCATTCCATTTATATCTATAGGGTTAATGAAGGACATTGTGCTGGGGAGGTCCAAGCCCAGTAGGATCTTCTCTTCATGTTGGACAAATTAATAAACTTTAAATGGGGAGAAGTTGGGAGAGTTGGGCAAGAGGTGGGGGGTGGATTGTACATTGGGGGGGTAGGAAGGTGAGACGGGGAGAATGGGGAGTGAATGGAAAGAGACAGAGGGAGTGGGGCAGAGAGAGAAGAGAGACGGAGAGTTGGAATAGGAGGAGACTGAGGGGGAGAATTTAGAGAAATGGAGAATAAGGGGGGGGGGGGTTCACCTTTATACTAACTTTTAGTATGTTATAGAATGGCCAATTCTAAGCATCTTTTCAATTGGTCTTCATTATTTGTTTTCTATAGTTTTTTTATTATTTGCCTTTTTCTTCTGACTCTTTCCAGCTTTGAAATGGGGGTCACTGACCCCGTCTAAAAAAAAACAAATGCTCTGTAAGGCTACAAATGTATTGTTATTGTTACTTTTTATTCCTCCTCTTTCTATTCAGACCTCTCCTATTCATATTCCAGTCTCTTATTCAAATCAATGCATGGTTGCTAGGGTAATTTGGACCCTAGCAACCAGATGGCTGGAATTACAAACTGGAGAGCTGCTGAATAAAAAGCTAAATAACCCAAAAACCACAAATAATAAAAAATTAAAACCAATTGCAAATTGTCTCAGAATATCCCTCTCTACATCATACTAACAGTTAATTTAAAGGGGAACAACCCCTTTAATTTTTTTAAGAAATGCCCCTTTATCTCTTACATGATGGCAACACCAATGAGAAATCAATAGGGATCCTTGTTGGGCCCTGAGCCCTGGTTTAGTCTCTCCCCGGGGCCCCTCTCTGATCATTTCACCTTTATCTCTTCAGCTTTATGAGTAAAACACTTGAACCTCCTCCAGCCTTGGGGTCAGTATATTGGTTGGAAGTTTCCTTATTGGAGCTGATGCCCCTCCTTCTTTTCCTAAACTCCTCCCCTATGGGCAAAACAACTGATCCCGCAGGGCATTGATTTTCAGCTGTTACAAAACTACAACTCCCAGAATTCCCAACAGCTGAAACAATTCCCACCCATTGAGACTGTCTGGAAAGCTCATCACTGGGGCCAATAGAGCACAATTGGTGTCTGTGGATAAATCATTATTTTCAGCATTAAATCTGTATAGATTCTGTATAGGATTTTGAGGAACTCACTGTCAACTCTATTCCCAGAATCCTATGCTGCCCAATGGGAAACATGGCTGAAAGTTCATTAAACTAATCATCCCAGTATATACAATAAATATTCTCTGCAATGTATTTCAATGTATTTTCTCCTCTAATAAGAACATTCTATGTTATCAGACCCTATGGAGTTCCGGCTGCAACGATGTGACAATATTTATATAAATAAACTGTACAGAAGGAATGTTCTGGGCACATGAAACAAATCCTATTGCAGACGATTAGAACTGACCAGAGACACGGAGACCGATGTTTTATACAACTGGAAAAGTGATGGGCGAATAAATTCTCAGACATTTTGAACGCTCGTCGTCAAAGTCCCTCACGTCAAAACCCTTGCGCGTCAACATTATTCGGACGCCCATTAACTTTAACACCAGCATCAAAATCTACGTGCGTGTCTGAATTTAGAGAATTTTTGTTTTCGAGAATTTTGCAGGAAATTCACAAATTTTTTTGGCAAAGTGAAATGGGACAAATTTGCCCATCGCTAAACTAGAAAACTTTGCTTTTATTCTTTTTGATGACCCCCCCCCCCTTTTATCGAATGGAGGTGCAGCCCATCTGTAACACTGGGGATTAGAGGAATAGGAAGCAGGTGATGTAAATGGAGACAATGGGACCCCCCCATATATACAGATTATTATACAATAAATCAGGCCATTGTCAGTGTAACTGTGATATTGGGGGGCGGCATATACACAGGGGTGGGAGTAGGAAGGAATCTCTATAATAAGAGTGAATGGAGAATCTAATGAGAACTGACACCCCCTGTAACCCCTTCATTTCAGGGGAGGGAATATATTAGATCTGTAGTAAATAAAGGAGATACTGGTGAGAATAAATTCATCCCAATGCACATGTCACCCATCACTATTATTATGATTGTTATTGTTATTATTGTTATTATTATTTGTATTAATTATTGTTATTATTATTTGTATTATTATCATTATTATTTGCATTAATTATTATTATTATTTGTATTATTATTAGTAGTATTAATTATTGTTATTATTATGTGTATTAATTATTATTATTATTAATTATTATTATTATTGATTTCACTTGCCGCTGACCACATGGACAGTCTTTTCTCTCTGGGTCTGATGGAATTTCAGGGGCAGGTTCCTGATTGGTGGGACTGAACCCCTAATGTTTCTGCTCCTCATCTGCCTCCCCCCCCCTTTCCTGTATTATGGGGAGACAAAGGCTTGTAGTGAAATTAAAGTGTCAGCCCAGTGCACCAAGAACACAAGGCAGAAGGGGGTGGGGGTGGGTCTGGAATTAGGATGAAAGGGAAATAAAAGAGTTGGGGCAAATGAAAGATACAGTTGTACAATGAAACCTCCTGTGAGATTATCAGGGGAAATAAATAAATATAATAATAAATATAATAAATGACAGTACAGTATATAAATATATTGGGGTCGGGGGCAGAGGATACAGTCATGTCCCACCTGTAGACTAAATCTATATATAAATATATTGGGGTCGGGTCGGGTCGGAGGCAGCGGATGAAGTGGAAGTTTCTCACCTGGTTATTGCGCGTCTCACCTGACAGGCTGCGATTCTCTCGCTTCTCCACTAGAGGGACCCCGCGCCGCTCTCCTCCCTTCCAGCTGCTCCTGCGGGAGACTGACAGCCGCTCTCTGTGGATATGGAAATAGCAACGTGCAACGGAGCGCTGTGATTGGCTGAGCGCGGCATCCCCACACCTAGCGGGGCGTGGCCAGGCACGTTGTATCGTTAAAGGGCCGAGAGCTCATTGATCTGATCAGAAGGAGTTGGAGAGTCTGAGGCCGGAGGGACTGGAGGAGGATCATTCCCTGCACCCACTACTCCTCAGCTGCTGCAGCTCCTCATTAGCAACTCAGTGATCTTGTGATTGGGTTTGAGCTCAGACTCAGCTGCTGCAGCTCCTCTTTCCAACTTCCCACAGGACTGACTGATCCTCCAGACACAGGACTGATCTGCCTGCTCCTCTCCCTGCTCAGACTACTCCTGCAGGACATTGACTGAATCTTCCCGGGGGCTGCTGTGAGTTAAGAGGGGGGCAGGGGGCGGGAGCTGCTCGTTTGCACCAGTGACACTTCTTATATGGACTGAAATGGCCTCTGATCTGGCGATGAGCTCAGACTTGCCCAACAGTCCACTCGCCATCGAATATGTCAACGATTTTGATTTGATGAAATTTGAGGTCAAGAAGGAGCCCCCAGAAGCCGAGAGATTCTGCCACCGCCTGCCCCCCGGTTCATTGTCTTCCACTCCCCTCAGCACCCCTTGTTCTTCTGTGCCTTCCTCCCCCAGCTTCTGTGCCCCCAGCCCTGGGGCGCAATCCAGTGTGAACCCCAACAACCCCAACGCGGCCGGCAAACCCCAACTGGAGGACCTTTACTGGATGTCTAACTACCAGCACCACCTCAACCCCGAGGCCCTCAACCTCACCCCAGAAGATGCAGTGGAGGCTTTAATTGGGAACCCCCATCATCATCATCATCACCACCAGGGCTATGAGAGCTTCAGGGGGCAGCAGTACCCGGGGGAAGAGATGGCACCATCTGGGCACCACCACCAGCTCCACCATCATCATCATCACAACCATCACCTCAGGGTAGAAGACCGGTTCTCCGACGATCAGTTGGTCAGTATGTCCGTGAGGGAACTGAACAGGCAGCTCAGGGGCTTCAGCAAAGAGGAGGTGATTCGTCTCAAGCAGAAGAGAAGGACCTTGAAGAACAGGGGTTACGCCCAATCCTGCAGGTACAAGCGGGTCCAGCAGCGGCACATTCTGGAGTCGGAGAAGTGTCAGCTCCAGAGCCAAGTGGAGCAGCTGAAGCAGGAGGCATCCAGACTGGCCAAGGAGCGGGATGTGTACAAAGACAAGTATGAGAAACTGGCCAGCAGGAGTTTTACCCCCAGGGAATCCCCCCCACAGGCCAATCCTCCCAAAGCCTCCGCCGACTTCTTCATGTGAAACTTTACTCTCTTGCCCCCCATAACTATCAATAGTGAGTAGAACTGGACAATCTCCTGTAAATAGAGGTGTCACCCCTCCAGGTAAAACTTCTCTCCTTACCATTAACTTATTCATTCTCCCCAAAACCTTACTCACCCCCCCTCATGCATTTAACCCATTCACCATCTTACTGGGACTCAATTGTGGGGAAACCAATGGGACTTTTTTTTTAAAACAAAAAAACAAAAACATTTTCAGAACTTTCCAAAGCTCTTAATCTTAACTGACGCCCTCCAGCCCTTACACAGACTTGTACATACAATAAGGAAAGGACTTTTTTTGTTGGGGGGGTGAGCCATATAACTGCCCCCTTACCCCAGTTAGATGGACTGCTTATTGAGCCATACATTGATAAGGAATAAAGTCTTAATTATTGGCAAGATCTCCGGAGCATTGGAAGGAGCCCCGAGAGAGAGAATAGCAATAGGAGGAGACGCTAGAGATACTTCCAGTGAAGAAGAGACGTCTCTGGGACTGGGCCACACGACTGCACCCGGCACAGCGCAAACTGCACTTACTTTGGGTCTTTAGACGTTTTTAGAAAACCCTGCATGCGGGTCATGTATGGAAATCCAAAGTAGAGTCTTTTTGTACGAGTCTTAACCACAACGCATGGTCTACATTGTCCCCACCCTTTGCCTTTTTTCTTTTGCTCGTTTACTCCCCATTTTCTCAACCTCTTTTTGTTTCTGCTGTAAAATAACGAATCTTGTGCATCTTGTAAAGTGACTTGAACACTGCAAAGTCTTAATACCCCCCCCTACACCCCTGGACTTGGCACGTGAGCTGACACTTTGTGCAGCTGGAGATTAGGACTTTTACACTAACTATCCAAGGACTTCCAATGTCACCAAGGGATGAGTGTTGTTTTTACTTTCTCCTTTACCCACCTACCCTGTCTCTCCTTATTTAAACACAACCTGAGCCAGATAAAAAACATATTATTATTATTATTATTATTTATGGTGTCTATTTGTACATAGAATTGTAGAGTTCAGTTCATTTCAATGCCTTCTTATTTCTGAGCCTATATTTTGCTTGGTGATTTAAAAACAAAAACAAAAAAGACAAAAAATAACGAGAAGTCTTAAGTAATGTAATCGCATGTAAATCCTATTTAAATTCATGTCGATGAGCAGAAAAACTTAATGCACTATATAAAGGAATCAGCTGGATCCATCATAAGTTTGTTTTATAGAGATTTAATGAAATTATCTATGCTGTTACATTGTTGGGTAATAAACGTACATTCTAAGGCTCCCCCCCCCAAAAAAAACAAGGGGGGGTCACA
Organism: Xenopus laevis; assembly: GCF_017654675.1. Classification (NCBI taxonomy): domain Eukaryota; kingdom Metazoa; phylum Chordata; class Amphibia; order Anura; family Pipidae; genus Xenopus; species Xenopus laevis. The sequence goes on along the minus strand of NC_054382.1, from coordinate 135,116,357 downwards.
TAGTAATATATTAATGAAATATTGGGCTGCCTTTTACTCTATGCACCACTTATTTATGAATTTACCCTCGGGAAACAAATGTTATTTAAATTATAATGCTAATGTACAAATATTTCTGCAAAAAAAGCCAATAAAACTCAATTTGCAAAAACAAGAGCTTTTATGTCCCGTGAAAACACAAATAATAAGGGGAATTTATTCAGGGAATGAGGCGGCTGATATTTATTATATTCTGCAATTCTTTTTTCCACACTTTTTTTTTTTCTAAATGAAATTGGATCTCTGTGTTCGTATCGAAATCCTAAAATCCACAAAAGAGGAAATAAATAAATTTGAGTTCTGCTAAATTTCTAGGAAATGTTGGTTTGTATCAGGGATGAGTGCAAGCTCTTTTTCCGTTGCTACTCGAATAAAACCATGTTACCCTTTGGCATGTAAAGTCTTTCTAACCCTTTTCTTTTTTTAATTGCTTTTATTAAGGCTCAACATTTACAGTAGGTCAAATCATTGGTAGTTTTTGATTTTTTTTTTCTTCCTTAAATTGAAATTGAAGTTTTATCGCAATAGTGTTATAGTGTTTCTCATTCTTGCTTTTCGCTCAGCCCGGCTGCGTTCGTTAGGTCTTTAATTATACTTTATATTTAGGATTGTAATTAACTGTTTGGAGTGGGGAGAACTGGGGAATCAGTCGCTTTAATAGAATGTAACACTGGAGCATGAGCAGAAATACTTCTGTCAGAAATTGAATCACTATAACCCTAACCCTAACCATAACCATAACCATAACCCTAACCATAACTCTAACCATAACTCTAACCATAACCCTAACCATAAACCTAACCATAAACCTAACCATAAACCTAACCCTATTTATTTTATTATTAAGATTAATATTATCAGCACTAAATTGTTCATTAGTTGTGTGTATAATAATACTAATAATCTGATTAAATAACTGTGTAAAAATTGAATGGATCAGGGAACTGCAGGAACACTCCTGGTGAGTCACTAAATATTTGTATTTTATACAAAGGCCTGAAATAATGAACAACCAATTAGCGCTTGTGGGTAAACAAACTGTCAGCTGAGTATCAGCCCTGGGATCACGACGGGGTCACTGAGCTTTTTGTCAGGTTTGAGGCTCGGCTGCAACTTTTGTGATGAATGAGAGAACGATGAGAAATGTAATGAGATGCATCCGATTTCCTCTCTTCAAAAAGGAAAACTTGCCGTTGTTTTGTGTTGAGTTTCCCGTGTTGTCGGGGAGTTTGCTGGCGAACGAGTGTTTGAGGGGTTTCTTTTTATCGAAGAGATCGAGAGAGTTTTCCTTTCATGGGCACAAGGGATTCTTATCAACTCCCAAGTCTTTTGGGAGATGGGGGATTTAGTAGATTCGTTTCTATTAATTGTTCTTCGTCCCTGGCAGCCTTCACTGAAATTATATTCTTGTGTCTCACTGATACGATCAGTTTTGGGTTAAAAAAGAAACAAATCACGGAAAGTAAAAAATATTTGCACAATTATTTCTCAATCGTCTTTGCTTGTCATTTACACTATGACACCCGTCGTTTGTGATATTGTGACCCTTCCTCAATACTTACAGGTTGTAGTTCAACAAGTCTCATAACCTGAACTTTACTTTTGTTTTAAAGAGATTATATTCTTCTTGTCATTTTATACATTATTATATACATTAACCCTTTGTGCCTTCCTGCTACCCTTGCAATATGAATGCAGTTCTGAAATGAAAAGATTTGGGCATCTTTTTTTTAATGATGTTAATGATTATATTTCATTATTTTGATTTCTTTATTGATCAATCAGTCTGTGAATGGATCTGTTCTGATGGGGGAACACGTTTTTTGTAGTTTTGATGCTTGATTGGGATAAGTTAAAAAAAAAAAAGAACATTTGAAATCTGCCTTTTTTAACCATTTTAAGGAACAATTTGGAACAGGCTGAGGAGTTCTAGACACAGGGTTATTTTCAAGGTTCTGGTTCTGAATAACAAGTGATGGGATGACAGGTATATTGTGGTGGATGTAGTGCAAATGGAGTGTTGGCACAAGAGCGGCGTCACTATTAAAATAAAATATAGAATATCTGTAAATTGTAAAAGTGCAAACTCATTTTATTAAAATAAAAAAAAAACTCATTTCCCTTAGGCTTGACTCCATTTCTGTAATGTTCTGAGCCCCTGGAATCTGCGTAGGGAATAAAGGGGTCCATTTACTAAAGCGTGGTAATCGCGACTATATTTTTCCGCACGTTATCGCGGCGAGTTTCTTTTGCAGCAACAAAGTTTACGAAACGGCGAGGCGCAATGAGATCATTGCGATCAGTCACGTTAAATACGCTAAAGTACCCGCTCACATTAGCATTCATTTCACGAGTTTCGAATTTTCTGGCGAAAATGAATAGAATAAGTTTGCGAATATTTTTGCTATAAAATAGTCTTAATCTTTGCGAATTTTTTTGATATAAAATAGACTTATTTTATGGCAATTTTTAATGACAGAAATGTGGTTCTTCATTGATTGATTCATTGATTCTTCATTGATGTTTCATTGATTCTTCATTGATTCTTTATTGATTCTTCATTGATTCTTCATTGATCCACAAACTGAAAGGAAAGAGGGAATATTTAGATTTTGGAGGCATAGAGAGCGGCCGGTGCTGATTAAAGAGATAGAGGAAAGGGTTAATAATGCTACAAAGAAAGTGGGGGTTTGAGGAGGTTCAATAAATCGCGCTCTAATGTCGCCCCGGAGGAAGCTTTTCCCTGACAGATTTAGGGGAAAATAATTTAAGTGAATTCAGTTAAAGAACACACAGCGAAACTGCGGCATAAAAAGGCAATAAGTGGTGGTGCGGTGGGATTTGTAAGTGCTGACACTTGAAAGTGACGCCGCCCGATAAGGAGCCCCCGCTGCTTTTATTGAACATTGGAAACAGAAGCTCTTCCCCCCCCCAGACATAGATGAAAACATTCCTAGTGTTTTATTGACAATATGGAGTCTGGGGTCAAAGTAGCGATCGCACATCAATCCATGGGGGACACGTTCCAAACTCTGGATCATTCTAAAAAGTATCTGCCATTTATTTGCTGTACAAACCCAACGTCTTTGTTGTGCAGGAAATCCCATGAATTACACTGAAATTTCACAGATTTAAAGGACAACCTAACGTCCCAGCCATTATAATTCCATATAATTCTTTTCTCATAATGTAAAGGAAACTTTGAGGTTTATACGTTCGGCTGTGAAAGTGTAATATTTCGATTCAATCCTGTTAGTAGGGAAAGATAATGTTGGCAGTTGTAGAAATTGACAAGTGGCGGCCCTGGTGGTTTCCCCGCCTGTTTATCATCAGCCGCCAGTTAGTCAGCAGCACAGGCCTGACCCATTTATTTCTATTATTTTTCTATTTAATGCCTGCTGTTATGGAACATGCTCTCTATATGGGATTCAGTGGTGCTGATGACTTTTCCACAGACCCCCAAGCTCTGCCGTCATTGGGATATGGACCTGCGGAACTGTGACCCGTGTGACCGACAAAAAAAAGTCAATCTGCCCATAATGTGCTGGAAATAAAAGTACAGATTTAATAGAAACTCCCTGCTGGTGCCTTCATTATCCTAACTCTCACCTGTAAATAGGGATGGGCCAATTTTTTCGCCTTGTTTCGGCAAAAAAAAGGACGCCCATAGACTTGTATGGCGGTGTGCCTTAAAAAAAAAAAAAAAAAAGACGCACGTCAAAAAAAATTCCGCCACACGACACAATTTTTTTTGACACCCATAGACTTTAATGGGCGTCGGTGACATTTTGCCGGCGGCAAATTTTTGCCGAAACAAAACGGCTCAAATTCTCCCATCCCTACCTGTAAATAGTCTCCGGGTCATTCTCAAAAGGTGACGCACAGTTCATTGCTTATATTTTATTCTATATAATATTCAGTAATATTGGGATTTGATCCAGAGGTTGGGTGCAGACCCAGCTAGAGCCGTAGTTGCTATCTGCCAGTTTCCAGTTTGCAAGATGTATTGTGACTTGCCATGTTTCTCCTTTAAATGAAAGCGTTGCATGAATATTTATATATATATATATATATATATATATATATATATATATATATATATATATATATATATATATTAGGGATGCTCCATTATTTTGGATTCGGCCGAACCCCCGAATCCTTTGCAAAAGATTCGGCCGAATACCGAACCAAAACTGAATCTTAATTTGCATATGTGGGGTGGGACGGCTGCTCCAAATCTCAGCACTCAGCACCTCCACCTGGAGAGAAAAAACTCAGTGCTTTGCGTGAGACCTTTAATCTCATGAACCCAATATCAAGTGCCAGGGATTGGTTTCCCAATGTGAAGAGCCTCTATTCTAGGGATGCACTTCTGCCTTTTTTTAGCAAGATTCGGATTCGGCCGAATCCTAATTTGCATATTAGGGTCAGGGAAGGAAATCATTTGAAATCAGGAAATCATCAGGAAAAAAATGTCTCCACTTTTTCTCCTTCTTGTCCCTAATTTGCATATTCAAATTAGGATTCGGATTTGGTTCAGTATTCGGCCAAATCTTTCACAAAGGATTCTAATCCCAAATAGTGGATTTCGGTGCATCCCTACTTTATTCTCTTTAGGTCTATTACATTTCTAAATCCTGTTCTGCTTTTAAAGAATTCAGTGTTTGTTCTAAAGGGATCCCACGGGGCCCGGGGCCCCTCTCATCAGAGACAATCTGCCTTGGGCTGAGGGTAAGTAAAAGCAACTCTTTGCCCCAGACCTAGAGGAATTGTGTCCTTGTTTCTTCCAGCCTGGGAACATCTCTGTCCAACCAGCTCCATGAAGGATCGAGTTTTCACTTTCATTCCAAAATTTTGGGAATACAGATCGTATAATGTTATGTGTTATTTGTGTAGTTACTATCCAATCCTTTCTGTCACACGATTCCCAGTTATTCCTAATTTTTATTGTCTCATTCCATGAAGCCAAATCCTCCATTTCCAGTGGGAACCAGAGAACGAGTGTCAGCTGTTACGGTTCTGTGTTCCATAGGGAACCAAGTATGAGGCTTGATTTGAGTTTTCCACTTCCCATGGTTCTTTGCTGCAGGACAATGACCTTGTGCTTTTTTGGGCAGAAATTTGAGGATTTTTAAGTCCGACTATACTAATAGTTTATACCCTGGAAATACTTTTTCTCCTGTCCCCCCCCTATTAGGGGGTCCCTCAGATAAGAGTGGGCTTTGTACATCTACATATATATCTTTTTTAACCAGTTATAGTTCTACCAGGATCCACATGAATGTTATAGTTTCTTATAAATTGTATCTGCAGATGATCCGTGTTGGGTTCTACAAGTGTCGGAGGGTAAGAACCGCTCTGTGGGGCTAATTTGGAACATTTTATTGCAATTTTTTTTATAAACATTTAGGAAATTTCTTCTTGGTGAGTCCGGGGGATTTTTACAGAAGTGAGGAGCTGTCATTGATACTGGAAGGGGTTAATATCAATAAAAAATGTTATTAAAGCCTAAGTGGCACATAAAGGCTCTTATCTGCCGACTGCTGTGATATTTAAGCGCATGTTTGAGCCCCCCGTGTTCCCCCTCTGCCAGGATTCTGCATTACCCGTTGCTGCCAATGTGCCATGCGCTGGCGGATTATTTCGAGCAGATTTAGCAAAAGGAAAGTGTGAAGCCCTGGAGGGAGATAAAGAGGTTAATTGATTCTTCTCTTTCCAGAATTAGTTTTTTTTTTCCCTGTCATTTGCTCTTAGTTGTGAAGTAGAAATGTGCTGAATAAAGGCAAAGTTGAAGATTCCGCCCGCACTTCAGTGGCACAGTTTTCCCTTTGTGAATAATTATCTGGGCGCCCAATGGGGATATGCGGAATCTTCCGGCACAGTCAGCTCCTGCCAGGGAATTCAGCTTTCTGAGCCCTTTATTAACCTGGAAAAAAAGGAAAATATATTATAAATTATAACAAGACGTAACCCGTAACTGTCGCCCATTTTGCCTGCATTGTGGCATCTTCTCCCTGATCGCTGGCGAGGCCCATGGGCATTTAATCAGACTTTATTCCAATGAGAACATTTTATATATACAGAAACAAATATTTAAATTTAATATTTACCTTATTAGTGCAGTTGGGGCAATAATGCAGCTGGCGTGACCCGTCGTACAGACACTAGTGCTGTCATTTCCTGCAGTGTAAGGGTGCAACAAAGCCACTATTTTGGATTCGGCCGAATTCCCAAATCCTTCTTGAATGATTCGGCAGAATACCGAACCAAATCCTAATTTGCATATCTCTTGTGACAAAAGGTCATGCAATTGCCCTCTCCACTCCTAATTTACATATGCAAATTAGATTTCGGAATCAGTTCAGCCTGGCAGAAGTGTTTGGCCGAATCCTGCTGAAAAAGGCCGAATCCTGGCCGAATCCCTAAACTGAATGCTGGATTCCATGCATCCCTACTGCAATCCAAATAATGCCTCTACATAGCAAGGGGTTAATTCTGTCTGCCAAAATATGTGCCCATGCAAAGAAATACATACCAAACTCCTTACCATTCTAGATGCCGAATGGTTAAAATTCTGACCACAAATATACGCTCCCTACTGAGAAATATTCAGGGAATGTGTCCTCTCTAGATAAGAAGGGGTTAATGTCTTTAAAAGTGTTTGTACCTGTCTATAGTAGAAAGGTTTCATTCCTTTAGAGCTAATATATATAGTCCAAATAAACATGTATACAACGAATTCTAGTCCTTTCAAGATTAGAAGGGGTTAATTGTCAAACACAGAATATGCTCGGTGCATACATGTATACTGTGAATCTTGAACCTTTCCATGCTGCCTGTGTGGGGTTAATTCATGCTACATGTATGTAGTCTATAGACATAAATATATATACAGTGAATTTTAGACTTTTAGATTAGAAGGGGTTAAATGTCAAACACAGAACATATTCTATACATACTGTATACCTATATGTACTTTCCCTGCTATACTGTATGGGGTTAATTTGTGGAATATTTATAGTCTATACAGACATATAACATACATAGAAAAGATAACATTTGTGATATATATGGATATATATATCACAAATGTTATCTTTTCTAGATCAAAAGGGGTTAATTCTCAAACACAGAATATGCTCTATACAGACTTGTATACAGTGCACCGTGAAGAAGTTTTTAATTCATGGAATGTATATTTATGCTGTATAAGGCATATATATATATATACAGTAGATTCCAGACCTTCCTGGATTAGAAGGGGTTAATTCTCAAACACAGACTATGCGCTGTACAGGTGGATACAGTGAATTTTGTATCTTTCTATGTTATATATGGGGTTAATTGGCCTTTACAGAGTTGTATAAAATCTCAAACTTTCTAGACAAGAAGGGGTTAATTGTCTCACAAAATGTATGGTTTATACAGACATATACAGAAATAAAATGAATTCTGATCCTTTCCAGGGGTTAATCATCTTATACTGAATATAAGGTAATTTCAGATGTATATATTGAATTAATTTCCCCCCTTTATTTGTAGGGGTTAATTTTCTTGCCCAGAATATATTTGCTCTTTATAGACAGTGAGTTCTGGTCCTTTCCACATTATAAGGGGGTTAATCCTCATTAAACTCACGGCGCACTACCAGCTGTGCAATAAGACACACACACACCCCAATATATTAATGTGTGCGGCTTAACCCTTTCACTGCCAGGGAATGGCCAATGAATTGTGGAACAAGGGGGAGATTTTGCCATCCAGAACCCTCCCAGCCCACCATTTCCCCTGCCCAAATATCTCATATTATTGTGCAATTCTGATAAATACTGGAGCCCATTATTGGCCCCAAACTGCAGAACTGCTGAATAAAGTGCCCCCTATTGTAACCTATAAGGATAACATAAGTCACAGATCCAGGGAGGTCCGTATAAAAGAGGCTCAAGGCTGAGTGCTTTTATTATACAGGTTGTGGAATCCCCCAGGTGACTTCTTATATCCTTATATATGACAATAGGGGGGACTTTATTGATTATAACTCACAAATGAGTCATGTGACAGAAATGACATCACTAAGCTCTGATTATAAATGATGACATCACTAAGCTCCAATTAAAAGGATATAATTCACAGGATATTGATGGCACGTGTGTATTATATATATATATATATATATATATATATATATATATATATATATATATATATTGTGTGTATTTTACTCATTAAATGATTCCAGTCTTGGCCCTTTCTCCCCATGATCCACAACTCCCAGGGGGCTACTCATTCCCTAATGTTTAACTCCGACCCCTCCTAAATAGGGATACACTGAATCCACTATTTAATTTGGCCGAATCCCCGAATCCTTGGGGAAAGATTCAACTGAATACCGAACCGAATGTGAATCCTAATTTGCATATGCAAATTAGGGGCAGTAAAGGAAAAATGTGAAAAAATAATTTTTTTGTGACGAAAAGTCATGTGATTTTCCTACCCGCCCCTAATTTACATATTCAAATTAGTGTTCGGTTTCGGTTCTGTCAGACAAAAGGATTCGGCCGAATCCAAATCCTGCTGAAGAAAGCCACATCCTGGCCGAATTCCGAACTGAATCCTGGATTCGGTGCATCCCTACTCCTAAATAATAGACTTTAACTCCAAATCACAGAGTAACCCCCTATAGAAATATATATATATAGTAAAGCCTGTAGCCATTAGCCTTGTAGGGTTAACATAGGATCACCTCACTCTCTCCTACTGTGTATATTTGTGTATTTGGTGCCAGTTCCTACACTGTACATAGTAACAATCCCCACCTTTACACTGTGTTGCTGGGATACATTTGTTCCAAGCCCTCATTGTGACGTCACTACCTGTTACACAGAAACTTTAAGGGAAATACAAATTGTGAAACATTTGAAGTGACTCCTCTTTGGATACTGGGGAGTGTGGGTCAGTCAATAAATACACGTTCCCTAAACTCTCTCAGACTGTTCCTGTTATGTCTCCTTTTCTCATGTCACTGATACTGAGTTGGATTCTCTCATGTGAGCGCAATACTGTCGGTCTGACACTCACTGCTCAGTTTCACCTGTAGAGGGCGCCGTGGGGATCACATTTGGATCAGACAAGAACAGAGATTCTCACAGGCTTTATCTGCCGGCACCTCATCCAATAGAGAGAGAGACCTTGTCTAAGGTACATGAGATGGTTAATATAAGTAAGTTGACAATTGTGACACAATTTTTGCTCCAATCACATAGAGTTGATTAAAGGATATTTTGCAGCAAAGTTCTGTGTTTTTCCTGCTCTGTCTCCACTCAACCCTTGGTTCTGGAACAGACCTATAGGAACAAAGTGAAGTTGGGAATTGGCACCAGAACTGGTGGGAATAAAGGGAATTCAATGAAACCTTATTGATTTGCCTCTTGTGGGACCCAGGTGGGAATTGCGAGAGCGACTATACTGCTTGATCTCCATGCTGGGCATAGAGGCAGGAGTTCATCTCCCGGTTCCATTGGGGCAAGTTAAAGTCATATTGATGTTTGGCCGCCAGTGTAGATCCCTGATATTCCCTAATGTGGGGCCCATCCCTGTGTCACAGCGGAGCCCCCCAAGCTCACTAGCCAGCAGGGCCGTGTGTATTTGCTCAGTCTCATTGGTCCATCAGACACAGAAGTGCCGGGAGTTACTGGGGATCAGTATTTGTCAGGAAAGGCCTGAAGGTTCCGAGGGGGGAGAAGAAACAAAAGAGCTGAGACTGGGAAATAAATCCGGAGATGTTTGTTGGTGTCTGTGTCTGACTCCGGCTGCTTCTTCCTCTCAGGGCACAGGAGGGCATCAGCCGACCCTCACTCACTCACTCACTCACTCACTCACTCACTCACTCACTGCTCTGAACTTACTGGGGCACCTGAACCCCTGGCATTTACTGTCCAACACCAGCACTAGGGGCACCCCAGGCAATCAGAATATGTAAGTCATGGGTGCAAGGTGATAGGGTGCCCTTTATTTAGCAGCTGCTCATGGGAGGAGTAAAGTACAGGCTCCATTGTGTGACTCACCATTCAGTGCAAGGGGCAGTCAATGAGCACAAGCAGTAAGTGTGTGAGCACAAGTAGTAAGTGTCTGAGCACAAGTAGTAAGTGTCTGACCTCTAACTGGGGCAACTTTCTGTTGTGTATTTTGACATAGAGTTTCCAGTGTCCCACAAAAATATGCAAACGGCAGGTTTCAGCAAGTCCTTTGTGGGGTTTTTGTGCCCCTGATTTATGCACCAAAGGGCCCCAAACATTAGGAACCCAAAGTTGATTTATAGGTGATTTATAGGTGATTTATAGATGCAGCTAAGAATGTCGGGGTGCAGTGGCCTATAGAGCACAGAAAGCCAAAGCAGAAGTGGCCGCAGCAGTGGATATGGTGGATGAGGAATCTGTGAGAAATGCAGAGCATAAAGAAGCAAATCAGACCGCACTTACTTTTCTGCCCAAATTTGCTAATTGGGTGCACGTCTAGTAGCCTATTCACAATGGCTGCTCCAAGGTATACAAATTTCATCCAGTACACAGCACTCCCTTTTCAATAAAACTGTCTTTATTCTTATGATGTTGCTGTCCAAATAAGAATAAAGACGGTTTTATTGAAAAGGGAGTGCTGTGTACTGGAAGAAATGCAGAGCAGTCAGTGCAGGAAAAAGTGGAAAGGGAAGCAGTTTACCACACGGCTGCAACTAAGCGCGCAGAGCAGCAAGAGACCCCTAATGTTGCCCAGGAATTCTCATGGAAAATGGAGACTTCAGTTATTTCTGCTGCATCTCATCTGGAGCGAATCAGAGCTGGTAATGATGGTGAGGACACGGTATTCAGATATCAAGGTGAAGGTGCAGGGGGATGTAGTTGTGGTGACTCCTCTTGTGCCTGATCCTGACCTAATCATCCCCCATAATCCATCTCAGCCTCCCAAAACTCCCCAACCTCCCAATACCCCACAGCCAAAAAACCCCACAGTCTCCCCAAACACCACAGCCTCCCAATACCCCACAGCCAAAAAAAACCCAGCCAACAGATAAGTACTACTATAGTTTATATAAACAAGCAGCTGTGTAGCCATGGGGGCAGCCATTCAAGCACATGATACACAGTAGATAACAGATAAGTACTACTATAGTTTATATAAACAAGCTGCTGTGTAGCCATGGGGGCAGCCATTCAAGCACAGGATACACAGTAGATAACAGATAAGTACTACTATAGTTTATATAAACAAGCTGCTGTGTAGCCATGGGGGCAGCCATTAAAGCACAGGATACACAGTATATAACAGATAAGTACTACTATAGTTTATATAAACAAGCTGCTGTGTAGCCATGGGGGCAGCCATTCAAGCACAGGATACACAGTAGATAACAGATAAGTACTACTATAGCTTATATAAACAAGCTGCTGTGTAGCCATGGGGGCAGCCATTCAAGCACAGGATACACAGTAGATAACAGATAAGTACTACTATAGTTTATATAAACAAGCTGCTGTGTAGCCATGGGGGCAGCCATTCAAGCACAGGATACACAGTAGATAACAGATAAGTACTACTATAGTTTATATAAACAAGCTGCTGTGTAGCCATGGGGGCAGCCATTAAAGCACAGGATACACAGTAGATGACAGATAAGCACTACTATAGTTTATATAAACAAGCTGCTGTATAGCCATGGGGGCAGCCATTCAAGCACAGGATACACCGTAGATAACAGATAAGTACTACTATAGTTTATATAAACAAGCTGCTGTGTAGCCATGGGGGCAGCCATTCAAGCACAGGATACACAGTAGATAACAGATAAGTAATTATTTAGCCTGTTGGTGGTATATAAGGTAATTTGGTTCTTATTAGGGTTGGGGGCCATGACCAGAGGGAGAGTTAATGTGAGTTCAGTCTGTAAGTCTGAGAATGAGAATAAACGTGTGTAACTTGGGGAGACAGATAAAGTATAAGTTGACACATTAGAGAGATAAGGCACTGACATCTTTATTCAACCTGTGCCTTTAAGGGGAGACATTTAACTTCAGTTATATGGTAAGATAACCGAACTGCCCTAACTGCAGAAACCCCCTTCCTATGCTGATGGTAAAATCTCCTTTCCTCCCCACCAATGAATCACTCATTCCCCTCTCTTGGTAGGGAATCCCATAACCTGACTGTCCTTACAGTAAAGAACCCCTTCCTATGCTGATGGTGAGATCTCCTTTCCTCCCCACCAATGAATCACTCATTCCCCTCTCTTGGTAGGGAATCCCATAACCTGACTGTCCTTACAGTAAAGAACCCCTTCCTATGCTGATGGTGAAATCTCCTTTCCTCCCCACCAATGAATCACTCATTCCTCCTCTCTTGGTAGGAAATCCCATAACCTGACTGTCCTTACAGTAAAGAACCCCTTCCTATACTGATGGTGAGATCTCCTTTCCTCCCCACCACTGAATCACTCATTCCCCCTCTCTTGGTAGGGAATCCCATAACTTGACTGTCCTTACAGTAAAGAACCCCTTCCTATGCTGATGGTGAGATCTCCTTTCCTCCCCACCAATGAATGATGGATTCTTGTCACTGTTTTATGACAAATAAGTTCATTAGACACATTGTTGTTCAGGTGGGAACATATTTGTACTTGTCACTGATATTCCCAATAAAATGCCTCATTTACAGTGAGAATAGATTTACTTTATTAAGCTGTTTTACTCTAGATCATTCATCCTCATTATGAATCCCGATCATTCTTTCATTGATGACTGTTCAATCCTGTAGCTCATATAGTCCCACCAGTGATTTATACAAATACAAAGTATGTAGCAGTGTTACCAGTTGTTTGTTCATTATTGTGTGTTTATTGTGTGGCACACGCTGGTATCCTGGCACAGCCTGGCATTGACATTCTCTGTACATTCCCTCTCCTATTCCTCATTCACATTCTCACACCCACAGACCCACAGGGCACTGATCTAATGCAAAACAACAACAAATCTTTCTCTTTCAGTGTTTAAGTCAATTATGTGAATTATTTGAATTATGTGAATTATGTGAATTATTTGAATTATGTAAATTATGTGAATTATTTGAATTATGTAAATTATGTGAATTATTTGAATTATGTCAATTATGTGAATTATTTGAATTATGGGAATTATTTGAATTATGGGAATTATTTGAATTATGGGAATTATGTGAATTATGGGAATTATTTGAATTATGGGAATTATGGGAATTATGGGAATTATTTGAATTATATGAATTATGTGAATTATGTGAATTATGTGAATTAACCAACTTGCACCTTGTCACCATCTGCTAAACAATCCGCTTCTCCGGCTAATGAGGCTTCATGTCTGGAATGTGAATGTTTTATTACTGGACAATTCCATGGAGAATCGCCTATAATCAGTATGAGAATAAAGATATTTATATTTAATGTACGGCCTATACATCAGGGACAACACAACAACACATCTCCTTGTCATATATATAAAAGGGAACCTGTCATCCTTAAAGGAGAAGGAAAGGCTAAAAGTAAGTAAGCTTTATCAGAAAGGTCTATATAAATACACCAGTAAACCCTCAAAGTAATGCTGCTCTGAGTCCTCTGTCAAAAGAAACACCAAATTATGGAAATAATCTTGAAAACCCCATGTCCTGATCATTCTGGATAAAGGGTCCTATACATGGCAGCAGAGAAACCAGTGCAGTGTACCTCAGCTTGATTCATATCAGTTTCTTCTAATGATTTAACATTTTCTGATGACTGGAGCTAGAAAATAAACACATTTTATTTCGATTCCAATAAACATGAAAATACAATATTTTCTGAAAAAAATCAGACCAAATCCGCAGAGGTTTTTTGGGCTTATTTATTAATACATTTTCCCGAAAATTTGGTTTGCGGGAAAAAAATCCGGAAAAATTGTGAAAAATCAGATTTTTCACCCGAAAACTCAGAATTTTGCCCGAAAACTCTGAAAACTTTAGGGTATTGCCAAAAACCCAGCACACATCAAAAAAATCATTGGGACTGCTTGCATTGACTTATATGCAACCTCGACATGTCACATGCCGGATTTTCAAATTCGGACTTTTCCCACCCTCGGGGTTTATTAAATTCCGAAAAATTTGTGATTTTTTTAAAAGTCCGATTTTATAAAAAAAAAAATCACAAAATTTTCGTGATTTTTGCTTTTGTTGTTTAGTAAATAACCCCCTTAGTGTCTCCGGCCATTAGATGAAGGGATCAGTGATGTGTAATTCGGCCATTATTATGTTCCTCGCATGCGGCTTGTTTGGGGGTTTGAAGGGATATTTGAGAGATCCCTCTGCTTTAGAGCAATGACTCCCCTAGAGAATTAAACCCTTCATTCCAAGTGAAGCTGAAAGTAGAAGAACAAGAGGAGCCGATAAAAGAGGGATAAGTAATCACATTGAGGGCAGGTGACTGTACTAGATAATGTGCTGAATTATTCAGGGAATAGGCCATTGAAAATTGAAAGGGAGGGAGCGGGAGAGGCTCCTATAAACTGAATAAACACACACAATCTTATCAGTTGACTTCTTAAGTAAAAGCCAAGAAGCTGCTCCGTAAGACAGTGAATCAGGTTTCTCCCAATTAAATTTAACAAGTGGGGTCTTTGAATCTTTCATGAGTGTTTGGGAGTTTTCATCGGCCCGTCTATTCCACCTCCCCAAAGTCTTCTGCTCTGGGACAGGAGACACGTTCTCCATTAGCCTCTGTCTTTCTTACAAACATCAATAATTTGTTAATGAGTTGGGTTGGTGGTGACGTTGACACTTAGTTTGTCTCTTGAAGCTAAAGGGAAGCCATGTTGTCTCTCTCGATTTATCTCCTTCCGACTTCTGTCGTCTGAGCATCTCCCATTGTGTGATCAATTGTCACCCAATTACCGAGGTAAACGAGGGAGATTACCCCACCCCAGCTGAGCTATAAAGATGTATCCACCTGTGGATTCATCTCTTATGTACCTAAAAGGGACTCTCTACTTACACCCATGTACATGTGCTGTCTAGATCATCCCAACGACTGATCTATGAACCATAGATACAAGTTAACTCTTCATTTGGGAAGGTTTGATTCACCTTGAGGCCAGTGCATGGTCATTCAGCAAAGAAGAAAGTGAGGAGATGCTGCAGATCCTCCAGTTTGGTTCTTCAGCTTTGACTAACTGTTGTATTTCATCATCATCCCAAACACTTTTCAGAAGGTCCCACATAAACAAACTGATGATCATAGTGATGTGTGGGAGATGATCCAATTGTAAGCCTGGGTTTATCATAACGACTGAATGTTTTGAGGATAACAGGCACCATGGAGCACCATTTATGGATCACCCAATGACCTGTTGTTCACCCACTGGGGTTTAGAAGCCCAGCTAGGGTAGGGTGCAAAAAGAGCGACAATAGTTTAATTCTAGTACTGGTCCTTATTTGCTCCCAACCATGGTTGCCATGGGGAAAGAAGCCAGGTGCACAGTCTCAGTAAGGAGTCATGGTTAGTGATGGGCGAATAAATTTGGCAGGCATGAATTTGCAGCGAATTTGCCGCCTTTCACTGCCAGAGAATAAATTCAAAACCGGTAGAATTTTTTTTTTTTTTGTCGCGCGTCAGAATAGTTGTGCACATAGAATTGTCATCAAAATTATTTGGACGCCCATTGACTTAATACATTTGGAAAAAATAATCGCATGTATAAAAATTGACGCTCGTGTCAAAATTGTCACACTTCAAGATTAATTTGACGCCAATTGACTATGCGTTTCGCAAATGTTTCAGTAAATTTGCAAACTTTTTGCCACAGATTTGCCCATCACTAGTTATGGTCCATTTTGCCAGTGCCAAAAGAAGAGAGCTTGGTGTGAGGGAATTCTTTAAATCTGGGATGGTATTCTACTTATCCAGCAGGGTTTGACCCTACTACTAAGTAGTACGAGAGCCCATGATAACAACTCTAATTCCAGCTACAGACAAGTTTCATCTGTCTTTAGAGCAACACTGGGTTTCTGATGATGGATGGAGGTTCACTCATTTATGTTTGGGAGAACCTAAACTATGACCAAGTTCCATCTCTCATCTATATACAAACAATTATTCTTGGGAAGGAGGACATAGTTTGCCTGAACTGGAAATTTTTTTCATGATGTCTTCCCCACCCTGTGCCCACTATACCTAAAACAGATCACTACCAACCTCACCAGTGCTATTTTGCACCCACTTTCCTACCAAACAAGAGCGTTGCCTTACAATGAATTTGAACCTTTTTCTGAAAAACTCATTGTATTTTATGTTTTGTGGTGTGTGAATTCAATGCCTTGTTCAATGATTTGGTTGTGACTCTAGTGACCAGTCAGTTTTTGAGAGGAGAGTATGAAAGATGAATAAAAATGTGCAGTAAAATAACATAAAAGCCAAATATACACACACTGTATATTCATGTAGAAAAGAGGTTGCAAATTGTATGAGAAGCTCAATATCAACCTGATACTAAATGGTAATGCTAAAATAATGAAGCCCTGGTAGAAAGACACAATCCTAGTGTAGACTTTTACCTATGAAAGGGCTTCCAGGTCTTTGTTGCAAAGTGTCCCTGTTGTTGTGTATGGGTGTGTATATGTGTTTGTGAGTGAACGTGTGTCTTGAAAACAGGTTTTATTTAGGAAGAGTTTGCTAACACACGTGTGATACACTCAAGGGCATGAGTCAGTTTGGGTGTTGATGTGAAGCAGCTTCTCACCTACGAGTGACAATGATCTCAGGTGACACTTGTATCACAAGATGTCAACACAAAAGGTGGAGAATGTGAGTAGAAATCCTCACCTTGTGTCTGACTGCAATACCTGCTGTGATCACCTCTGGTTGTTGGGTTCCCTGAGTGGAGGCACCTGGCACGACCTACAGAGCTGACAATTCAGCAGGAAAGGTAGAAAATGTTTTGTGCTGGGCTAAAGACACTGTCATCAGAAAAGTCCTTTATAAAGGGGGTGGCCTCATTGCTTGTAATTCATATTTCTCTGAGAGCCAAGAAGTAGATGTTCTCAACTGAGCCTTTGGAAAGAGCTGGTTTTCTCAGTTTTCATGTTAAATATTTAAAATAAAATGTGAATGGCAAGATAGATGTTTCTACTCCTGTTACTGAGGCCAAGCAGCACAAAGTAGGAAGACATGAGCAGGACACGCTCCCACTGTATTAGATCACAGCCCCCCTGGCAGAGAATTCTGGTTCATGTTATACATAGAAGCACTCCTAAAATAGATTCCAGCCCCAGAAATACACTTTGTTTAGTAAGTGAATAGAACAGAGAGCTCATGTTTCTGGTATGTAACTGTGCAAGTGACTAATATCAACTACTCTGTAATATGGAGAATAGACAGGAAAGAAAAATGATTGTATGTACAGGGTCATGTTCCCTTTAACCCAGGCCTGATACCTAAGGCAAGTACCACAATGTACCCTGGTTTTGTAAGATGTTGGCCAGGGCAGACTGGCATCAGAAGCAGCAGAGGAAACTGAAGTCAACGCTACTGTGTACACTACTCCCATTCCATGGCATTTCCCCATAGGTGAACATCCCCTTTATTGATACAAACAGGAAGGCCCAAGTTAAAGGAAAACTATACCCCCCAAACAACGTAGGTCTCTATAAAAAGATATTGCATAAAACAGCTCATATGGAAAACCCTGCTTCATGTAAATAAACCATTTTCATAATAATATACTTTTCTAGTAGTATGTGCCATTGGGTAATCATAAATAGAAAATTGCCATTTTAAAAAATAAGGGCCGCCCCATGGGATCGTAGGATTCACTGTACTCACAAACATACCAACAAACCATACATGTTAGGTCACATGAGCCAATTAACAGACAGAGTTGTGTCTTTTGCTTCCACACTTCTTCCTGTTACAGTTAGAGTTGTAGTATTTCTGGTCAGGTGATCTCTTCCTGTTACAGTTAGAGCTGCAGTATTTCTGGTCAGGTGATCTCTTCCTGTTACAGTTAGAGCTGCAGTATTTTTGGTCAGGTGATCTCTTCCTGTTACAGTTAGAGCTGCAGTATTTCTGGTCAGGTGATCTCTTCCTGTTACAGTTAGAGCTGCAGTATTTCTGGTCAGGTGATCTCTTCCTGTTACAGTTAGAGCTGCAGTATTTCTGGTCAGGTGATCTCTTCCTGTTACAGTTAGAGCTGCAGTATTTCTGGTCAGGTGATCTCTTCCTGTTACAGTTAGAGCTGCAGTATTTCTGGTCAGGTGATCTCTGAGGCAGCACACAGACCATCACGAAATGGTGCCTCAAGGCAAGAGATGTAAAAGGGCAATATTTACTTAAATATATATTCCAGTTTGGTAAGATTCTTTAATATGCCACTTAATATGATATGAACCTGTTGCTTAAGTGTTCATTTTGGGAGTATAGTTTTCCTTTAATAGACAATTTCATCTTCACTGCCCAAGATGCTGCTCCTGCAAGTAGAATTGTCCCTCACATTCTGCAGATCTTGTTTCCCCTGAAGCTGGCACACAAGTTTCTACGGACAATTATGCTTTATTAAAAAGTATTTTATATATATATATATATATATATATATATATATATATATATATATATATATATATATATATATATATATATATATATATATATATATATATATATATATATATATAGGGGACATGTGGAATCCTTCCCCTGTTTGTCTGCCTGTGACATCATCCAGCCCGGTTGCATGCTGGATAGCGACCCGATTGGCTGGGAACCCCAGTGCATCCTGGGGAGAAAGGGTGTGCCTGACTTTGGAGCCAAAAGCACGGGGTCTCCCAGAGAGAGAGCAGAGAGAGCCAGCGTGAGTAGCTGTAAGACTGTGAGGTGCACAGAAGAAGCTACTGAATCTGGGGAGATTGAGCCCAGCCTGTCCCCTGCCAAGTTGCTGCAAACTCAGAAGGAGAAAGGGGCCACTAGTGAGATTGATCCTGCTGCAGAGCTGTGTGTAATCTCCAGTGTGAATTCCTCTTAGGGCACCCCGGTGAGTGAGCCACCCAAGGGAGGATACTGGCACGGATACAAGAGTGGGACCCCATACTGAAGACAGCTTTTAAGCATTTACCTGCTACGAGGGAGCTGCTGCCAACTTCAAAAGGGAGAGGTACTTTTGGGGAATAAGGTAGCGCTACCTGGGGAGTAAGAGCTCTGGGGAAGGGACAATCATTTGAACTGTGTGATTATTAACCCCTTCCGGAGGATTGGGACTGTGATATTTACCAAGGACTGTGTAAAGCAACAGTTAAGCACCTAATAAAGGTTTAGGTAGTGTCCCCAGTGTAGGAGTGAAGTGTGTATTAGTTTGTCCTAGTGTTAAACTGTTTATATAAAGTTTATATTTGTTCAATTGCAAACTGTGTGTTTTATTATTCCTAGTGGAACCCCCTGAGGTGTGTTCCTCAGTGTTCACTAGGTGGAGGCACTGCGCTGTAATTCCCAGTTCCCAGTACTTTTCATACGCAAAAGGGACTCAGGGCCCCTGGATTGCCAAGAGTAAGTGCTATTTAAAGAGACAGTAACCAAATTAGTGTTTTATATATATATATTAGGGATGCACCGAATCCACTATTTTGGATTCGGCCGAACCCCCGAATCCTTTGTGAAAGATTCGGCCGAATACCGAACTGAATCCGAACCCTAGTTTGCATATGAAAATTAAGGGTGGGAAGGGGAAAATTTTTTTACTTCCTTGTTTTCTGACAAAAAGTAACGTGATTTCCCTCCCCGCCCCTAATTTGCATATGCAAATTAGGGTTCGGATTCGGTTCCGCCTGGCAGAAGGATTCGGCCGAATCCGAATCCTGCTAAAAAAGGCCGAATCCTGGCCGAATCCCGAACCGAATCCTGGATTCGGTGCATCCCTAATATATATATATATATATATATATATATATAATCCTTTTTTAATATAATATAACAATACTGCAGGAGAATGTAGGAACTTTGAGGAAGCTGAAGTTGTTTGTGGAAACAGGAAGAATGCAGGAGTTTTAAATTGCTTCTTTACAGTACAGAGAGAATGTTGTTAATGATTACATGAAGGAATATTGGCCATAAACATATTTGTACACTGCATTATTTGCTCACTGATATTTTCACTAAGGATATTTTTAAAAGCGTTCTGATTTTGACCAATGTCATTAGAGGGGTACCTCAGAGGTCTGTCCTATTTGTGTTCTGTTGGTTTTTCATTTGTTCATAAATGACATTGACTTTAGCACTGTAAGTACTGTGTTTTGGAGATGATTTTAAATTGTGTTAAACTATAGGCTCTACTCCAGCGAAAAATGCATAGAAAGGGCACTGATCTTATAATAGATCCCCAGTAAGGTCTCGCCTTGAGTATGTGCAACTAAACAGATAAAAGGAATAGATAATTTCAACTTAAATATAATTAGTTATCAATTTAAAATTATTATAAATAACAAGTCTAATGTATTATTATATTATAAATGTTTAATTGCATTAACAGAGAAGAAAAGGACAAGACACTTGCGGAACAGAACTTTCACCATTAGCAATGCAGATATCCGCACATAGCAAGACATTGGGGCAGTACAGTCAAACAGGTACGATTAGTTCAGGAGAAGCTAAGATACAATAAAAGCTATTCATTTATTCATATACATATTTAAAAATCAATCAGCAGGAGCTATTTTATCTGGCATGTTTCATGGCAGAACAAATTGTGATATGGATATTTGGGTCTATGAGAAAGTGGCACCCTGCCACCAAATGCATCAGACAATAGAACTGCTAATGACTCATGTTTTTAGTCTATTAACCAAGTAAGAGCTTTAACTTTATCCCCGTAGTACCGGATACTAAACCGAGCAGTTTAACGATGCTCAATGTACCCACTGGGGGAATTTGAGTGCTGAGGGGTGAACTATCATCCATACCATGAAAGTTGAGCTCTTGAGTATTCTGAAACCATTCTTATTCAATTGGGGTCCACTTCTGATTTCTGTGAATCAATGACCAAGCCAAAGGGACTTGCCCCAGGTTCATTGGCAGTCCATATATTCAAATTCATGTTAAAAATTGGACACATACTGACCCCACATGGCCCACCTTACGCGTTTCATACCCTCCGACACTTAGTCATAGGTGTCTCTATTAACAGCATGTTCAACCCAGAATTTAAACCCTGGTAATCCCTCCCATTTTTATTGAAACCAATTAAGAGTCAACAAAATCCCTTTTGAACTCTTAATTGGTTTCAATAAAAATGGGAGGGATTACCAGGGTTTAAATTCTGGGTTGAACATGCTGTTAATAGAGACACCTATGACTAAGTGTCGGAGGGTACGAAACGCATAAGGTGGGCCATGTGGGGTCAGTATGTATCCAAATTTTAACATGAATTTGAATAAATAATTAATTTTTACTATTGAAAAGCCTTGGGACACATATCTTTTGATATTAATGGTTTTGCTCATGAGTAAAATAGGCATGTGAAATGGAGTTTGACAATAACAGAAATGTATTTGTTTGTTCATCGACAACACAACTCGAGGTTACAAACCTTGCTTGCCAAGTTCTCTGTATAGTAGGAGCATATTGAACCTCCTGCTGACCAGCCATTCATCCTATATTGGACATTGACATCCCGTGTTGAGAAAGTCATTCAATTAGAGTTGCGGTTTTGAATGATAAAGACTAAGGCCGGTTAATCGATACTGATGACACTGTTGGGTTGGCAATGCCTTTTGATGCAACTCTAAATCTACCAGACTAAATGGCAGACTCCGAGCATCTCTATAACATCGTGCCAGTCCGGGATGCAATTTACCATCCATTTATTGAAATCTGGATAATCCTGTCCACACCTTGCAAATAAATTATCTGGCAAATAGATTCCACGATGAGATATGTCTCAATATGGTGCGAAGATATTGAAAGCCAACAGCTCATTCTGTCTCTTGCAAAGATTTATATCCCGGTTCCTGAAGCATTAGAGAAGCTTCAACCTGCAAAATATAAATCAACGTAAAAGGTGAATTCCATTACCTTATGAATGATTTAGTTTAGTTTATTGAGCAACCGGCATATCTTTGCCAAACAAGTCTTCTGTAGATCACTGTGTGACTCTTGGCAGAGAATTTACTCTTAAAACTGTGAAAACTTTCACAGGCGACTTGTGGAGAGTTTGCAAAGCTTTAGAGCAGAGACAGCATGACAGACAGGCACTTCAGAGAAAGGATGGACCTCAATTGGATCAATGCAAGATGGCTGGAGACTCTCAACTTTAGAAAAAATGATCATGAAGTTCAAAATGACCTCCTGCTGGTACTAAACTGCCCCATTGGAGCAGAGAGATATTAGAGTCTGAATCAGGCACGTTTAGAAAATTCAGGTCAGAGAACCGGTCACAGTCAGGGAAGGCAGAAGTCGTGGTCTGTATAAAGGGAAGAAATATTGGCAGACAACAATTTATGGCCACGGCAGCAGGAAGTAGACACGTAAGTAGAAATCCAAGCAACCAAGAGGGATCAAGTCTCTACAACCATAATACTCAAAAATAGAGAGACTTGGAACGTCTTCTTGTCTTTAGCAGAGAAGGGTGCAGCTTTTAGTAGACTGCTTTTCCAAATGTTCATCACATGCTATAATATTTTATTTGATACTTCTTTTCAAAGAACAACATTTGGAAATCTCCCCAAAATATCATAACAATGATAGAATGGCCTGTGGCAAGGGGTGAAGTCCAGCATTTTATTGGCGCCTCATCAGTTTAGACTTCATCAGTTCCATCAGTTTAGACTTTGTGTTTTAATCTCAAGGATGTGACAATTTTCTAGACATGGTGTGTATGGGTCGGGTGAGCAAACTGTCACACATTTGCCATTTTATACTGCAATAACTACTTTATTCTTGATGTGGCCGTTTTGTAAGCCTACAGTTTATCTCAATGGCTCCATTAGCCTAAAGCCTGTGTTTCTTCTTCCTGCTGACTAACATTTATGTATAGACTTAACAGTGATCAATATTAGTTAATTTATAGACGTCTCCGGTACCTCTTTGTAGTCCCTGGAAGCTCTTCTCATTGCAGATAATGTAGTTCAGTTCAGAGTAAAAGGGACAACAAATTCTTATGTTTGTTGGCAGGTGAACGTATAGTAGGCAGTAAACCTTCTAAGGTGTTTCCCTAATAGCGGCCTCTGTAGACTAGGCACGTATCTAGTGCTCCTTATCCCTATTTATATTGCAAAGGTAAAGTAGAGGGGGCAGTAACCCTTCCAACACTTTCTCCATATCTCTCTTCACTCTTTTGCTTCGGTGTGTCTGGTTTACTGTCATTCTTTTGCTTCTGTGATTCTGGTTAACTCTCACTCCTTTGTTTGGGTGTTTCAGGCTTATTTTCATTCTTGTGCTTAGGTGTTTCAGATTTCAGCTCACTCTTTTGCCTGATTGTCTTTGGTTTTCCCTCTGCTTTCTGTTTGGAGGCTTCTGATTTCACCTCCACTTTTTGCTGTAATGCCTCACTCTTCCCTTCAATTTTTTGTCTAGGTGTCTTTGGCTGTCCATAGTTTTGCTTTTGTTTCTGTCTGATCTCCATCCTGTTGTCAACTTTACTAGATTTACTCTGGTTTCCATTTTCTTTAGATTCATCTTGAAGGTCAAAAGACTTTACATCATTTGAGGTTTCATTTAACAGTGCCTCAGTCTTTATATCTTCATTAGAATCTTCACTGTTTTTGAAATCCATCTTACGGTCATCATAATCTACCTCACAACTTTTAGACTTGGCCTCTGTAGGACAGTCACTAGAAACCTTTGCTTCTTCACTGCACTCAACCGGTTCAGATTTGATGTCACACAATTTAGTTGTGAGATTCTTCTAGTCCACGTTCAGTTGACAGCTTAGCATTTGTGCTCTTGTGCTCTGGTTTTAAGCCACAAAACTCCACGGAAACTGCCCTGACTCAACTAACTTATGACCTTTTAACCGCTAAAGCCAACAATCATTTCTCACTACTTATACTGCTTGACCTCTCAGCCGCATTTGACACTGTAGATCACCTTCTCCCCTTCAGTCCCTCCATTCGCTTGGCCTTCGTGACACAGCCCTGTCCTGGTTCTCTTCTTACATCACCAATCGTTCCTTCAGTGGCTCCTACAATGGAGTAGCATCTTCTCCCCTACCTCTTTCTGTTGGAGTTCCTCAAGGCTCTGTCCTGGGACCATTACTATTCTCCCTCTATACTTCCTCCCTCAGCAAATTAATCAACTCGTATGGTTTCCACTTCCACCTCTATGCTGACGATACTCAGATCTATCTCTCATCTCCTGATCTCAACCCAGAACTCCTAACTCGCATCTCCTCCTGCCTGTCCGCTATCTCTACCTGGATGTCGCAACACGGCCTTAAATTAAACCTCTCTAAAACTGAAATGGTTCTCTTCCCTCCAACTAACACCAGTAGCATCCCCGAAGTATCCATCATAGTTAACAATTCCACTATCACCCCCTCTCCCCAGGCCCGGTACCTTGGGGTTATCCTAGATTCTGCCCTGTCATTCACTCCTCATATCCAGTCACTTATTAAATCATGTCACTTCCACCTAAGGAACATATCCAAAATACCATAATTTATCACCCAAGATGCTGCCAAAATTCTTATTCACTCTCTCATCATATCAGGTCTAGACTACTGTAACTCTCTTTTAATTGGCCTTCCCCTTTCAGAGACTGTCAGCTCTCCAGTCCATAATGAACACTGCTGCGAGGCTCATACACCTCAGCAACCGCTCCTCCTCTGCCTCGCCATTCTGTCAATCCCTGCACTGGCTTCTGTTACCTTTCAGAATTAAATTCAAATTAATGACACTGACTTTCAAAGCACTTCATAACTCTGCCCCACCCTACATCTCTGAATTTATCTCTATATACTCACCCAACCACTTACTACTCTCCTCTACTGACCTGCGACTCGACTCTTCTCTCATTACCTCCTCACATGCTCACATTCAAGACTTTGCAAGGGCTGCACCCCTCCTCTGGAACTCTCTCCCACCGTCTGTCCGACTTTCTCCCAACCTTTCTGCTTTCAAGAAATCTCTTAAAACGCACTTCTTTCGAGAAGCCTCCCCTCACTCTGCTTAACTACCAAACGCAAAACCACATACAGTACCACATTTCTCACCCACTTAATTCGATCTTGCCCACTCCCACACCTTGTGTATTACTCCCTTCCCTTTAGAGTGTAAGCTCTTTTGCATAGGGCCTTCCTCACCTTTTGTACAGGTATTGATTGTGATGTATGTAACTCCATATGTTCTATGTATATAATTCATGTGATTTAGTTGTATAATCACATTTACTTTACAGTGCTACGCAATATGTTGGCGCTATATAAATATGTTAATAATAATAATAATAATAATATATACTTGGCACCTAGCTAGCACTGTGAATCCATATTTCTTAGAGGCAATGAAAGTAAAAGAGCATGCAATGATATTTCCAGCACTTCACCATTGTCTCCATCTGTATTTATTACCTATTACCAGTTGCCTCCCCATACATCTCCCTATAAATGATTCTTATAGAGGTAAGGCATTATGGAGTCAATATCCTGACAAATGGTGTAATGGATAAGGAATATTTACTGGCAATGGAGACCTTGTGCGGAATCTGTGTATTTTATTCCATGTATAATGATCCTTTACCCCTATAAATAATAATCAGCATTTATGAGTCTTATAAGCAAATATCTTATGATGTCGGACCTACATTATTTATTTCCTTGGCCATAATGTGGATCTTTGATTATGTAGCCTACAGTGTCATCCATCTTGGATTTCTTCAGATGCTTAAATCAACCAAAGTGAGCTGGACGCCATCTCTTTAAGACAAAGGGGAAGCCATCTGGACATCCACTTGAAGTGTAAGACGTGTGTAATTCTCATGGGTGCTGGAGGGAGCTCTCCCCGCGCCACCTGATCCGGCTGCCAACAAATAGATACAGCACGTGCCCATTTAAATAATATGCCAGTTTAAAGAAATAATTTGGCAATTCTTCAATTGTGCAACATGCACTCACTTAGCAAGTAATTACCGTATGTAAATAAATACATATATAGCAATTACTATTCCACAACAAGGGTGTTACCACAACAACTACAAATCACAGGGTAATTATATCTGCAGGTGCTGGCGTTTTGACATCCAATGTCGCATGCGCGGCGATAATGAAATTCTGGCTTTCCGCTAAGAATCATAAACAGATGCGACGCTGAAGCAGGGGCAGGCGGATTGTGACTGTGTCAAATTATTAACAGTTTTCTTACTTTCAAATTGAGATTTTTGTTGAAAGGGGAAGTATTGAAACAAAAAACTCAAGAGGAAGTAGATACATTTCCCCTATGAGACCATGGAGTTTGTAGGAAGCAAATTAGTTACCGTAACCTGGAAACAGATACATTTCCTCAAGAAAAAGCGATGAAATCAGGAAGTAGATCCATTTTCGCAGAGAAACCAACAAAATTCATAGGCAACATTTAGTTTAGAAACTCCATTAAATCTCAAGAGGAAGTAGATACATTTCCCCTATGAGACTATGGAGTTTGTAGGAAGCAAATTAGTTACCGTAACCTGGAAACAGATACATTTCCCCAAGAAAAAGCGATGAAATTAGGAAGTAGATCCATTTTTGCAGAGAAACCAACAAAATTCATAGGCGACATTTAGTTTAGAAACTCCATTAAATCTCATCAGGAAGTAGATACATTTCCCCTATGAGACTAAATTAAATAAATTAGTTACGGTAACCTGGAAACAGATACATTTCCTCAAGAAAATGTAATGAAATCAGGAAGTAGATCCATTTCCGCACCAACAAAATTCACAGGCAACATTTAGTTTAAAATTTCCTTTAAATCTTATGAGGAACTTTGTTGTATATCATGTTTTCTGCCACCTGAATATGAGAAGGCCAAAATATTGTCTCGGAAATCAGAACAAAGTAAAACTGAAGTAGAATGTGATTCTCCTTTATATCTACAAGGGATATTATGTAGATGCCACCAAACCCATGTTGAGGAAATTGAATATGTTGGCAAACACCATTTTTACATTATTCAGGTCACATATGGCTTAGCGCCTGTATTTTTTTGGTGCTATGAAAACAAATCGACTGACGGGAATCAGGCCAATAAAAAGGTGTTATTTCTATCATCAATAGGACCAAGTTTGAGCCATTAACTCTCACACCTTTTCCTAAACCCTAGGGACATATTGTGCCACACATGAAGCCGCAACTCTCCATCCATATTATTTGACTAAATATGATCACGAGTTCCATTTCTGCTTGCCAAGAGTGAGAAATATATACAGTGTTTGCATCCAGAATGCTAAATGTTGTTGTGGATTAAACTCTTCATTCATGTGATATGCCTTTAGTATGTAAAGGTTTACAAACAGTATATTAAATGAATATGAAGCTATTATAGTAATGAAATGGAGGAGTTCTAGTGGTACAGCAGAACACATTTATTTGTGAAATGGAACCATCTACCAGGGAGCAGAAGGACACAACTCACCTCCCATGTCAAGACTACTAACATGTCCTCCATGTCCTACTAACTTGTCCTCCAAAGATACATTTAGGCACAGACATCAGATCTGAGAAGTCAAACATCAGTTGCCTGGGTTGTAGAAATAAAACTGAAGGCACCCTGACATTAGCCGGGTTCTGCTGTAGAGATCTGGTCAGAAAGTGACCCAAGAATCAAGGTCCCTTAGCTGCCTATACTGGAACAAGAATTGAATTCCTTGATGGATTAGCTCAATGTGTTTTACTTTTTTATGCATGTAAAGCTTTTAGAAACCTCTCCTAACTATGAAGATTGAAATATGACAAGAGAATTCTCGCTAAAGCTTCCATTTGTAAAGTTAATTTTTTGGCTGCAGAAAACAATGTCCATTTTGACCTGGAATGCCTTAGCTTAGCTGTGCCAATGTTTTAGCTGGAACCTTTCCCCATGTAGGTTGCCTTTTCTTCTGATTGCTCGGCTGCTGCTCTGTTGTCTCCTAATTTAAAGATGATGCCTTTGGCTTCTACTGCTTCAATCATCTCATCAGCTCCTCTTGCAGCCAAGCTAGCAAACACAACCCACATCTTCTGTATGGCGGATCCAATCTGGTCACTTGCATAAAAGTGTATCTTCGCCATTGCATTGATCTTCTCAGACAGCACTGAATTCAATGGGCTAGCCTCAAATAATATAATGAGCAATTCCACATAAGCTTTCGTCCCCTTCAGAGCTTATTTCCACTGGCGTATCCTTTCTATTACTCAACCCATTTTATTTAATTCTCTCCTCCGGCTGGGAATCATAGAGCACAAATGTTCATAGGTATAAACACCACTTAGTATTCTTCCTCTGGTATGTTATCCCATTCAGCACTTTCATTTATCCCTTCACCCCTCTTCCTCTCATACCTGCCTCCCCTCCTTGTTTCCATTCCCACTTCTCTCCTTCTTTTATTCCACCATTCCTCCCTCCTTCTATACCTTTTGCTTCATTTCTGTCTAACAAGTGACCTCCAGAGTATCTTTTAATTCTATCATTTTAATGACAATGCAATCTATCAGGCCATTAGCTTTAGTAACTATAACATTCCAAATGTCACTTGTAGCAATTCTACCTGGATTTGTTCCTTACAAAAGGATCCATGAGCCTCGTCTTGTTTGTGATTAATGGATACTCACAATCATTTTAATCCTTCATTAAGTTTCATCATTGACATTAAGCTTCTTTACCCAGAAGGATCTGCACATATGGTCTTGGCATGATCCTATTTATAAGTTCTGGGCTATTCACCAAACACTGTCACATCAACTTGTCACAGGGGCAGCAGAGTAGAACTAGAATAAGAAATCAGCCCGTAGTGCCAAGCCTCCATTCTTCTGGGTCATAGACAATATACTCCCTGGATTCATGGGCATTTAAGCAGCTATTTGGCTGTATTTGTGTGAAGACAAAACAGGTTCTCAGATTTCTTTGGACATTTTCCTGCTAATATATTATGAGTAATTGGTTTGTCCAAGAAAATGCCTTGATTTCTGGCTTAATAAGAACCACTATGTTACTATGTATGTTACTATGTATGTTACTATATTCAAGTACCAGAAAACTAGCAGAGCCTCTGTGATTAATAGAGTCAAAATGAAAAATTAGAGTAAACTGTAGATCACATTTGCGTTTTTTTGGTGGATTCTCCTACAAGGGTGTCCTGTGTCCACACCCCAAAATGACAGGACAAATCCAAGGCAGTAACTTTGACTGCAAGGTGCTTTTATTGGGGAAAAAACTCCACTACATATTTCGGGCTAGGCCCTTTACCTTGAGTATTTTCCCCAATAAAAGCATTTTGCAGTCAAAGTTACTGCCTTGGATTTGTCCTGCATTCTACTACAATAATTTGATTGTGATTAATAGAGTGAACCTTCATCTGCACAAATACTTCAGACTATAGACCCATATTTATCAGCAGTGCCAGTGGGTTCTGTGTGGCTACCAGAGTAGTTCATTCATAGCTGCCTTGTATGATAATGTCCCAAGACACACAACATCATTGGAGTTCTTGGATCTCTTTGGAAGGAAAACCAACATGACATAGATTAACTTCAAGCTCTGTCTATAGTATGTGAAGTCTCCATTTATCAGCTATAATATCAATACTGAGTTCTGCCCTGTGCTGGATGTTACATTTATTTGCTGTGATCCGAATTGCATGGGCTTACATAAAAGTCTGGTTTAAGAATAAAACAAATGGAGCTGCCTTGTCATTGCAAATTGCACCCTCCATAGTGTGTCTACACACAGGCCTCTTACCTGTGTGCAATTGCTGACCCACAAAAAGTAGAGCATGTGGTTGCAACACACATTAGGAGACCTGTATTAACTGCCTCCTCAAGGCAGCTGTTTAGTATGGGGTTCTCTGGTATTGCCTTTGGACCTGCCAAGTTCATAAAGTTCAATAAACATCAGCACTAGATCAGTACTCTTGTTCTCTCAAAAGCATCTCAAAAAACAAGTTTGGTAGTTTGTCTTCATAGTCTTCATTCTCTGCACTCTCTCTAACTCTTTAATATCCTTATTAACAACTGAGGCCCAATACTGCTCCAAATACCGGTACTGAATAGAGTTGCACATATTTTTATCCACAAAAATCCCCAAACCCTTCCCAATTTAGGAGGCCCCTAACAAACTTCTACTTAGGGGCACATTTACTATTGGTCGAATATCGAGGGTTAATTAACGAATATCGAAGTCGAAGGATCTAGCGCAATTCTTTCGTTTCGAACAATCAAAGGAATAATCGTTAGATCGAGTGATTAAATCCTTCGAAATTGGCTAGAAAGCCTATGGGGACCTTCCCCATAGGCGTACATTGATGCTCGGTAGGTTTTAGGTGGCGAAGTAGGTGGTCGAAGTTTTTTTTAAAGAGACAGTACTTCGACTATCGAATGGTCGAATAGTCTAACGATTTTTAGTTCGAATTGTTCATTTCGAAGTCGAAGGTCCAAGTAGCCAAAAAAATACTTTGAAATTCAAAGTATTTTTTATTCTAATCCTTCACTCGAGCTAAGTAAATTTGCCCCTTAGTGTATAACTAGCAATTATGTTATTTCTATGTGCATAAGTTTGCAACTAATCAACACTGAAGCTGATTTGCCAATTTGCTGTTTAGTTCTCCAATGTATTGAAGCCTTGGAGAGGACTTTCCTGGGGGTCACAGTATAGCCTTTACCTTGAAATGGGTATAGAGGTTTTGCAATACATTTCGGACTTAAAATACCCTGTTTAAGTTGCTTACACCGAAAATCACAGTTTCTGCTAGTTGTGCAGCATTTCTACTCACTTTAACTATGTTTGATCAATAGAGAGTTCAGGACGGGAACATTATTGAAGTAAGTTGATGTCTGGCTTGACTAGGAGGCATATGGGTCTATGAACTAAAGCAAACGAAGCAGATTAAAGACTTGAAAATGATAATATTCTGGTAATCATATCCCTCTTAGGGTTTGAACAAAAAATAAACTTGACTCTTATTTCCCACCCTGATGAATCTTTTTGGTGAGATGCAGAACACAGAGAGTCAGTTGTGTTAGTTCATGACACACAAAGTTTAACTGTTTAAAACTCTTCCTTCTTTTCTTTGTGTTTTCCATTTGTTTTGAGCTGTCAGGACGGAAACTCCATGGTGTATTGTAACCAACTGAGAGCCTCGAGCCTTTAGGAGAAAATAATGCAGGCAGAGTTCACTTTTTTCTCTCTCTCTCTATTTCTCTCTCTAGGAGAGTCTAGTTTTTCTTTTCCTTTTTAGCTCTCTGAGTGTGGCTCGTCGCCATTTCTATAAGCTTCTTCCCAATGGATTATAATAGAGCGTGCTGGCTTCTTCCCTTTCATTTTAAATGCCTCACTCTAGCGCCTGTTGGGCTGCTTGACAGCACTTCATTTAGGCAAGAGGAGTAAGCTGTGAAGAGGGAGATAAGACTTCTTGGGAACATAAAGAGCAATCTTAATTATTCGGCAAAGAAAGAGGGCTGATGAGAGCAGTGAAACTAATAACAAAGATGTGCAGAGTTTGTGGTGCTGTCGCTATTCATTAGAGGCTTGTGATTAGTGGTGGGAAGAGTGTGTGTCATCACCTCGGTGTAAAGTGAGACGTCTCCTGGACTGGCTGTTGATTGTTGGGTCTAAGCAGGGCCACCAGGTGATCCCATAAGGCTTTATTAGGTCAGCAGTTATTTCAGAACGATACTGATATACGTAAAGGAAAAGTGGATACGTTCACAGCATCGTAGAGTCAACGTTCCAAAACTGCGATGCACTCCTGAACAAGAATGATGCTGAAAGGTCATCACAAGCCCATTACCTAAATAAACACACAGGTGAATTTTTATTTGCAGATGAGAATTACTGGTAAATCACAGTGATGATGATTCCCCACAATCCCCCATTGACTACAAAGGCCACTGTCTTTAGGCACCATATTTTGGGGCTGGAAAAAAAAAATAGGCCAATCACCAGACCACCATAGCACTGGATAGCAGTTTAATTCAGGAATTTCTAGAAAAGAGAACAAAGTAAAAGAGCTAAAGAGGAAGGCTAGTAAGTTAAATAGAACTGTGTCAACTGTGGTGGGTTCAACTGAATGATGCAACAGAAACCCTACTCTTGGGTGTTGTAAAGAATGAGTGAGCCTGAATAGGTGAGCCTGAGGGCTGGTTAAGGTAAATGCTTATTGCCCTCTG
Source organism: Xenopus laevis (assembly GCF_017654675.1). NCBI lineage: Eukaryota > Metazoa > Chordata > Amphibia > Anura > Pipidae > Xenopus > Xenopus laevis. Next base: position 135,083,952 of record NC_054382.1, on the reverse strand, counting down.
TGTAGGCCCCTAAACAACAGAGTGGTGGATGTATACTGTACTGGAAAAGGGATTTAAATTCAAACAGTATCACCAGCAGCATCACCCACACAGGTATGTTGCCTCTTCAGTAAATGGCCAGGGTGTTTGAAGAATCGTTCTGCTTAGACCCAAAGCCTTGGATGACCCATGACTTATAATGGATGGAACTGAATGAACTATTTTCTTATACTTAATTATCTCCTGATTTCCCTCCCAAATCTTCTCTGAAATGATACTAGAGAATAGTCCATATGTCTTCTTACAATGGTTCATTAGCTCTTACACATTCTGTCTCCTGGTTTTCTAAGGACATATTTCTAAATGCCTTACAGACATTTTACGATTTCCATTTTTCATCTCTATCTATCCCTACTAATCTCAGCACCATTACACCAGTTACCCAATGAAGTTGCAGCTACAGAACTCACATTTGTTGGTAAATGGAGAACAAACTCTGCTAATCATTAATGGCGGATAACATTTTCTACACAACCTAATGTGCTTGTTCAGGAAAATGAGAACATTTAATTCAAATGTGGAAAGGGTGGAGATGGCCATCATGTGACATCCAGTACTTATGGCCAATCTCTAATTTAGAGGTTATAGAGCAATACATTTCAGGGTACGCTCCATGAACTTCTATCCCTTGGCCTGGGAGAATTAAGAACATGTATAGAGTAGTGTTTTGCCTCCACATTCTGCCTCTCAAACACACTCAAGATAAAAATAGATGGAGACAGTCAATAGAAAAGAAAAACAGAAATATACAGAGTAAATAAAGCAAAACTTCTACTTGTGCATTTCTGTAGCTTTACAGCAGTAAGGAGACTTTACATGTTAAAGTAAGTCTTCTAAAAGTGTGTCTCATACAGATCTTGTGAGGTCTGAATGGATTAATTACCCTAATGGCAAGCAGTAATTAATGGTTTGCTTGTCTCTGGTTGAATATATGGACAATGTAGAGTGTCAAAAAGATGGACCCTCAATGGCTAATAGACCCACTAATGGACATTGTCAAGAAGAGACCCTCAAGGAGAAGGGTGGAATTTGACTGCAGCAAATTTCTGGGGTTTAGTGAACCTGGCTAGGGTTTTATGTACATTTAGTTAAGATATGCAGATCCAGGACAGAGAAAGAGGATATTAATGTGTTTCAGGATACATAAAGCTGAAATGAAAGGCCGAGGAATTCAAACTGAATCTTGCTCATTGGAGATATTACAGTGTAGATAGTTGAAAGTCATGCACCAGAATGCTTTGGAATTTTTGAAACAAGCCCTACTCAAAAGACTGGCCAAAACAGGCAGTCAAAAGTCGATGGACAATCAAGGGCAAGTGCTTATTAAAGGGGAACTATCGTGAAAAGAAAATTTAATTTAAGCTTCCTAATACTGAAATAAGAAACTTATTAAATACAATCAATTAAAAATTCTGAATCATTTCTGAAATAATCAAGTTTTTCTTCACTATTCCTCTCTCAGCATTTGTTTCTCTTCATTCTGTCTTCATGCAGCAGTTGGGTGTCAGATATTCACTGACAGTTAGATCCAATATATATTATAGGGGGGCTCCTTTCCTTGCAGATGTATTAGAGCTCACTCAAATAACTGATTCCAGTACAAACAAAATCTAACAAAATAACTGCCTTTTGCACAAATCCTGCATGTAGAGAGACATGATGTCTGGTGAGTTTAATAGAGTGAGCTCTAATACATCTTCTAGGCAAAAGGAGCCCCCCTATAAGATATATTGGATCTAACTGTCAGTGAATATCTGACACCCAACTGCTGCATGAAGAGAGAATGAAGAGAAACAGATGCTGAGAGAGGAATAGTGAAGATAAACTTGATTATTTCCCTTGAAATTTCCCTTGAAATTCCTTTTGGCCGTGACGTTGCCTCCTGATCCCGAGATCTGACTGTGATGTTAAGTGGGAGTAATGGAACATTCTGAGCAGAGACTAATGTGTCCGGCCCGTGTAATCATCCTTAACTCAGCCGGTTTCTAATTAAATAAAAGGCAATCTCTGCCCAGTCTTCTCTGATAAAATAACCAATCGGAAATTAATTGGTTGTGAACAATAATCCCATAAGACGTTTCTATCTCCCCAGACTCGGTGCTGATTAGCCGTGGATTGAATGGCACCGGCATATCTCTCTCTGTCTGACCTACAGATTATTGATTTTATATTTACATTTCTGAATAATAAAAATAATACTCTGATTATTTAAAAAAAATGTAGCCTCAAGCAATTTGGAATTGATCTGGTTTAAAAGACACAATGCGATCAGTATAGATATATATTCACCCCGAAATAGAATGTCTATTGTGTGCAAAATACATGTGGGTACAGGTATGAGTTCTGTTATCTGGAAACCCATTATCCAGAAAGCTCTGAATTATAGATAGGTCATCTCCCATAGACTCCATTTTATCAGTAATTGACATGTTTAAGAATTTATTTTTTTCTCTTTAATAATATATATATATGACATAATCCTTATTGGAGGCAAAATCAGTCTATGTAATTATTAAATTCATTTTAATTAGACGTAATGTATGGAGATCCAAGTTATGCAAAGACCCCTTATCCAGAAAAACCCCAGGTCCCGCACATTCTGTCCCATACCTGTACATTACTAAGGTATAGCATATTATATGAGTTAGAGTTATCATATTGCTTGCCTTTCATGGGGAAAAAACAAGGACATGGAAAATTCCTTAAGATTGAGGTTTGTGTGTTAAGTTCTTAAAGCACTGCCTCACATTATTAAATATATACTCTAAACAATATAGATAGGGAGGACAATTGCCGGCACAGAATAGTCTCCTGCTCCCTGTATCTCCAGCCAGAATCCCCTCAGAGTTTCTCTAGTAATACAAATGTATATTGGCTGCTGCAGCTGCTGACTGGCATTGTGCACTGCTGTGAATCCTATTGATTATATACTTTCCTTCTCTCTTACTATTGGTTCCATTCAGTTCCAATGCAAGATGGTGTATATTTGTGAGCTTAACTCTTGCACAGATGTTTGAATCTAACAAAGGGGAATATGGGGCACTTGCCTGGCCGAGTCTGAGCCCTCTCTGCCCACGTTATTGTTTCCAGGTGTTTGAGCCCAACTCTGATATTACAGTGAAATTCTGGCCAAGGATTCAACTAATGCAGCACAGATTCCACTGCAATTCACTGTTGCATAGACAATCCTGAAAGATACAGTAAGTTGACAGATGGACGTGGATGTAACCAGAATAGCACTCATGCATCTTTTATTGCACCCCCAAATTTCATTAGGTTTCTGCATTTTTGATGCTGGACTAGAAAATACAAAGCAGGTTGTCCCTGACTTTAAGTGGTTGCTTTATAAAAGCTGAAGGGGCATCAATATTTTATGCCTGTCACTGAATTTGTGACAAATCCACTATTGGTTTATCAGGGTTACAATAGAACAGTTTTATTCTGTGATTCATTTGTTTCATTCAAATCCATCTTGTTGCTGATTATTTTTTGTAAGGTGACCAGGGTGATGGTGACTCTAGTCTTGCGGCAAGAGATTCTCTGTGTGTAACTAAGACTTTGCCTTGTGGAGGAGAAACATTGCTTGGGAAATGAGGCAATATGAGATATGACATTAGGAGTCTGATGAAAAAAAGATGGACAAGGCAAGTAAGGGGACGAAAAGATCAATAAGGAGCTACGCTTGTGTTGGTTAGGGTGACAGTAGGGTAAAATAATGACAGTTGGGTTGGGCAAGAATAGGGCAAGATGGTTACAGTCTGACAAGATGGAAGAGCAAGATGGAAGGAGTAGAGAAAGATGACAAGAGTAGGACAAGATGGTGGCAGTTGGGCAAGATGGTGAACATAAACAATGTTGGAAACTGTAGGGAAAGATACTGAAAGTAGGGCAAGATGCTGTTGGATACAATGACAAAAGTAGGGCAAGATGGAGACAGTAGGACAAGGTGGGAGGAGTAGAGTAGGAGATGACAAGAACAAGACAAAATGTGACTACAGGACAAGATGGCAAGAGTAGAAACAAATAATGTGAAGAGGACAATTTAGAGAGAAGGGCAAAATTAGGGCAACATGTCGACAGTAGGGCAAATGTTGATATAAGAAAAGTTGGTCACACTGTGACAGTACCAAAAGGATTAGAGTTTGCTCTATTGCTACTAAAGTCAGCCCTGCTATCAGCCAGAAATGGGTAAGTAAATGGATATCCTCTTTTGGGGGAATCAATTTAAACATGAACCCTCGCGAAACGACGATTTTGACGCTGGCGAAAATGGGCACCGCTGTCAAACTTGATACTGGCACCTTTTAAAGTCAATGTGCGCCCGGTAACGGTCACCGGTGTCTAAATTGCGCCGCTGTCAATTCCGTCGCTGGTGTCAAAGTTTATTGACGCTGCAAATTCGTGAATTTATTCGCCGGCGGCGAAACAAGGAAATTCACTGTGAATTCGAGCCTGGCAAATAAATTCGCCAATCACTACTGCTCAAGGTAAATGTAAAGTTCAGGGGTTCCTTGTGCCTTGCTCCTTATTTTGCTGTAGGGTGCAAGTAGAGACGAGTCCAAGCGGGTGTAAGCGCTTGGTGGTATACTGTATACAATAAATGAGGCTTCATATCTTGGACTGAGATTTATTTCCAAAATATCAATGAGACGTCATTTCAAAATGTGATATTATTGGGGGAATGTAATATGTTTACGATTTAGTGACCAAGATTTTCACTGTTTGTGTCCCTTTTTGACTGATTTGTGACCTCAACGGCTGCCTCGCAAAGTTAGTGGACAAATGGCTTTTGTGAACACGCGGAGTAAAGGTAATAAAATGTTTATTTGGACAAAGAAATTTCACGAAAATTCCAGAGCAGGTGTTAATACTAACTTTTGCTTAACGATAATGAGCGGTTTAACCTTTGCCAGGGAATGATTTCACATTGCGAGCAGCGCTAAACATTTGCAAAACCGCCATTTTGAACATTGCTTGTCATTTTAATTACATTCTCCCTAAGGTTTCCAGGAAAAACCTTTCCTTGGGAAAATATAACAAGAGTCCAGGAAAATCAATGGCTTACATCTATGCAGTGGCGCAGTATAATGACCTAGAATAAGACATTCCATAGCTTGGTAACCAAAGAATATCGGCACAACTGATTTGGTACATTACTGTACAGTATAATTAGCTGTGCCAAAATGTCTAGTTTTAAGGAGGATAACATTCTGATAAATAGAGGAGGCCAAGGATAAAGTAATATCAGTGTGAAAGGGGAACATGGCACATACCTTAAATACGAACCTCAAAATGATCTTGGACCCTGGGGCAATAGAGCCACCGATATTTTTAATGTGTTTGGTAAAACTGAATGTGAAATGATCTAGTTAAACGGTGCAGTGATTTTGCTTGGAGGGGGGTCAGGATGGTCAATAAGGGAAATATAAGTAGAACCGTGCGTTACATTATGAAGGATCAGCTGAATTATTTATGAGAGCGAGATGTTTACTTCTAGAACATAAATGGGACAATACCTGCCACTAATTCATCCTTCTTTGTAGATAACAGAACACAGTGTTCAGGAAGAAAGGTCTATGTGCACAGCACTGCCAACAAGTGATCTCATTTTCTGCCGCACATAATATCTGGAATATTTCACTCACTTTGTCTCTAAAGCAGGTGTTTAAATAAAGCAGCAGCTTCAGCCTATGGCTCTGAGACAATGCTCTCCAACTTCTATGGTACCGAGATTCGGAAGTTTTCTGGTCTACATGGTGGAGGGCCGATAAGGGAAGCCAGTGTTAGTCACTCCCTGTTTTTAGACCACACCCACTTTAAACCACACCCTTGTTACCACAAGACTATGTCGATTTTAATAGCACACCAAAAAACCAAATGGTTGGTGCTTACTCGTATGTGAAAAAAGTTAAGTCTTATTAAGACATACCCTTAAATCCATATGCCTCATCCTTCCCTGTGGATAACACAGCACCCCCCCAGCACATGATTAAACACCTTACAACAATTTTCAATACTAACAAACCCCCAGAACAAATACCAGACTTATGTTCCACAGGCAGAGTATAGCACACACACAGAGAGCATAGGGCAGACAGAGTATGGCACACACACATAGAGCATAGGGAAGGCAGAACAGAGCAGGAGACAGGGAAACCCATCAGGACCACTCTAATATGTACTACATACAGTGACACAGTGCTGGAGCATTTTGTATAAAGTGTGAACAATGTGGCAGTTTCAGTCTGGGTCTCAGGTAGAACAGTACAGGCTTTAGGGGTGTGAACAATAGAGGTGTCACAAGTATGAACAATACAGGGGATTACATCTTGAATTTGAGGGTTAAACAATGCAGGGGCCAGTTACTCTCTAGTGATACCTTTCAAAGTTTACACATGGTAAGCAGACACAGTAGCCAGACTTTCACGTGAAGGGCCACACAAGGGCAGCTGCTGGCCACATATGGACCGTGGGCCACCAGTTGGACAGTCCTGCTCTAAGATTTGAAAGGCTGCAACACAGTTATAAAATGTTAGTATTACATCTTGTCTACTGTCTTAGTCTTTTCTAATTGAGAAGTAAACTTTCCTCACTATGATGGCAAATTCTTATACAGTCTTGCTCTAACTTTCTCCATACTGTCCTACAGTCTCCATCTTGTCCTACTGTCTCCATACTGTCATAGTGTCTCCATCTTGCCCTACTGTTTTTATCTTGCCCGACTGTCTTCATCTTGTTCTGATGTCACTGTTTTTCCATCCTGTTCTGCTATTGCCACCTTCCTCTTCAACTGTCTCCATACTGCTCTACTGTCTCCATCTTGTTCTACCATCTCCATTTGCCCTACTGTCTCCATCTTGTTCTACCGTCTCCATTTGCCCTACTGTCTCCATCTTGTCCTACCATCTCCATGCCCTCCTGTCTCCATCTTGCCTTTCTGACTCCATCTTGTCCTGATGTCACTGTCTCTCAGTACCAAGTGTCCACCTTGTTCTGCTGTTGCCATCTTGTCCTAATATCAACTAATGCCTTCACTGTGCTGTACTGTCACCATCTTGCTCTACAGTTGCCCTACTGTTGCCATCCATAGATGAAGATAATGAGTGCAATGTTGACCAAAGCTGTAATTGACTACACCATCCAACATCTACTCTAATTTTTCCTCCTCTTTGTGCCTCAAATCTCTGTACTACACCCCCACCACCACTTTTTGATTAGACAATGTAATTATCCCGTCAAGGGAACCAGTCTCCCTATCACTCTGCAAGCCCTTAAAATCACAAAGAGACATCATCAAAAAAAGCCTAATGTGCAGAAACAGCTTGAGATTCAATTAATGCCAGAGAACCAGAGACAGAATTAAACACACTGCTAATAAATGCAATTCACATTTTTATATTTAAGCCTCTTTGTCAGAAGTTTACTTGCTGAGCGGAACCAACTCAACTTCTTTCCTTGTCGTTCCACAATAAAGCTGTACAATATCAGTCAATCGGGGAGGCAAGTGCTAATATATACAATCCAATTAACAGAATGAAGCCTCCTGACAAAGCAGCGAGTTAACTGTGCGCCAGTCATTTAAAATTCATATAAACTTACTAATCAGTTTACACTGTCTCCACACGAGGAGCAGGAATGAGGCTGTTAACTTGCACCCGCGTGTCTATAAATCGCAGTTATCAGTGTGACCAGCAGGACAGGTGAATGGAAATTTAACATCCTGTCGTTGGGACATAGAGTTGAATTATCAACTCATTACAGGAAATTACAATTAGCTGTGTGTGTTTTTAATTAACATCCAAAGCTTCTACTAACTTTACAGCATATGAGATAATCCTCATGCAAATCATAAAACAAGGAATATTTTAGGAAACACATGATTTCATTTGATTGGGTATGAACCCAACTATAAGGGTATTTATAGGCTTTTCAGTAAGACAGTCAGAGGAAATGTTTTGAAGGCACCTCAGCTTAACTTCCCCAATGGCTTGGAAATCCTCTACTTAATATTTTCGATATTCCTAAATCCCGGTACCTGGTAGGGTTTGTATTCTCCATTGGTCCAGGGATATCTATGATGTTTCCAGATGTAATTGCTACATCCTGGTTCTTCCTCTTTGGCCTCAATCTACTCATCAAAGTGGACATTTGCTGGGGAGCATGGGATCAACAAGGCCCCAGTAAAGAGTTCTGCCTTAAAGGGACAACCCCTTTAGAGAAGTCAGGCAATGGGGACCACGTGAACAAGGTTTAGACAGCAATAGGATAGCAACTGTCATAGAACATTCTAAAAATGTAAGTTAGATAGGTTTGATAGCTGGTAGTTCATAACTGAAGGGACACCAGAAAGAATAGAGGTTTAAGCTAGTGTTTACGCTCTGAACATTTCTACTGAAGGAGAGCCAAACCACAAGCTTGTGGCCAAACATACCAGACTGTCTCCAGGGTGTTGCCATTGCTAAGTTCTGTATTTGATTACTGCTGTCATTCATCTAGGGAGTTTACCCCCGTGGCTTTCGCAAATAAACCTCTTATTCATATTTATGAACCTCTGACATGAATACAACTCATTGCAGAAGCTGAGAGGTATAGTAGCACAACACCTCACTCTTTCTCCTCCACCACTGCAAGGGCCCAGCTGAGAAAGGGAGTCCTGCGTACCTGATGTTCTAGCTCATTAAGGTAGAAATTGTATTTTGGGTTGTTTGTATGTGCCCTGTACTTCTAAATCCCTCTGCCTGGTTTCACTGCCTTCAGAGTTCCTCGGTGGTATTCTATTCACTCTAGTCCACCACCTGTCCACATTCATTCCTGCCTTCAAGATCTTTCCCTGCTGACTCTCTAGTCCTGACTTTGGCATGTTTACCCGGCTGTAAATAGCAAAACAATTTCACTGTTGGACTTTGCATTCCTCATAATGGGATATCCAACATACATCCTTCCAACCAACCTGAATTTACTTTACCTACTCCAAAATGCCATAACTAACCCCTGAAGCCCTTATGCTCATTAGCCTTAGCGCCACTGTTAAATTCCATAATAAAACCTTTGCTTTTATGTGGTTATCCACACAATGTTCACTGGATAATCTGAGAATGAAGAGTTGGTACAGTTTCAGCTTTTATCTGTATAATATCATCTTACAAAGAAAACATATGGAACCTTCTATCCTACCGTTTTCCTTTTGAGCCCCTTAAATTGAATAGGGCTAATTTGCAAGCTAAGGTGTTAAGGCGCATCAGCTACAAACTAGAAAAAAAAAAAACATATGGTGATATTGGAATTTAGCCTGTATGTTAGGAAATTGACTTTCTCATCTATCTCAGCACATGTATAAAGCTATATTATATCCATACTGTAACAACTGTAATTCAATGCATTCAAGCTATAGAGTTCTTGAGAAGTAGAGAATAAAAGGTCCTTGCAGTGCAGATACAGTATAGCTGGTGTGAGGTATTATATCTACAGTATGTAAGGTAGAAGTTCATCCAGTGCATAGAACAATATCCACTATCCAAGATATAGAGCAATGGAGTACCTGTAAGGTTCAGAACAATTGAGGTACAGCAGCATAGCCTGTGCAAGCTATAGAGCAATAGAGTATGTGTAGATATAGATCAATAAAGTTCATGAAGTGTAGAGAAGAATATAGCAAATGTAAGCTATTACGCAATACAATCCATGCAGAATAGAGAAGAATACAAGTAACAACACATGTAAGCTATAGAACACTACGTTTCATGCAAGGCAGGGAAGACTATAGCACACAAAAGCTATAGACCAATAAAGTTCATGCAGAATAGAGAAGAATATAGCACATGTAAACTATAGACCAATAAAGTCCATACAGAATAGAGAATATATATACAGTATATACATTATAGCTTGTGTAAGCTATAGAGCAATAGAGTATTCATGTAAAAATAGAACAATAAAGTTAATGCGTATTGGGAAGCATATGGCACATGTAAGTTATAGAGCAACAAAATTCCTGCAAGGTAGAAAAGATTACAGCTGTGCCAGCTATAGAGCAATAAAGTTCATGCAAAGCAGAGAAGATTACAGCCGTGCAGCTATAGAGCAATAAAGTTCATGCAAAGCAGAGAAGATTACAGCTGTGCCAGCTAAAGAGCAATACAGTTCATGCAAGATAGAGAGTATTACAGCTGTGCCAGCTATAGAGCAATAAAGTTCATGCAAGGTAGAGAAGATTACAGCTGTGCCAGCTAAAGAGCAATAAAGTTCATGCAAGGCAGAGAAGATTACAGCCGTGCAGCTATAGAGCAATAAAGTTCATGCAAAGCAGAGAAGATTACAGCTGTGCCAGCTAAAGAGCAATACAGTTCATGCAAGATAGAGAGTATTACAGCTGTGCCAGCTATAGAGCAATAAAGTTCATGCAAGGTAGAGAAGATTACAGCTGTGCCAGCTAAAGAGCAATAAAGTTCATGCAAGGCAGAGAAGGTTACAGCTGTGCCAGCTATAGAGCAATAAAGTTCATGCAAGGTAGAGAAGATTACAGCTGTGCCAGCTATAGAGCAATAAAGTTCATGCAAAGCAGAGAAGATTACAGCCGTGCAGCTATAGAGCAATAAAGTTCATGCAAAGTAGAGAAGATTACAGCTGTGCCAGCTAAAGAGCAATACAGTTCATGCAAGATAGAGAGTATTACAGCTGTGCCAGCTATAGAGCAATAAAGTTCATGCAAGGTAGAGAAGATTACAGCTGTGCCAGCTAAAGAACAATAAAGTTCATGCAAGGCAGAGAAGATTACAGCTGTGCCAGCTATAGAGCAATAAAGTTCATGCAAGGTAGAGAAGATTACAGCTGTGCCAGCTAAAGAGCAATAAAGTTCATGCAAGGCAGAGAAGATTACAGCTGTGCCAGCTAAAGAGCAATACAGTTCATGCAAGGTAGAGAGTATTACAGCTGTGCCAGCTATAGAGCAATAAAGTTCATGCAAGGTAGAGAAGATTACAGCTGTGCCAGCTAAAGAGCAATAAAGTTCATGCAAGGCAGAGAAGATTACAAAGCCTGGTGCCAGCTATAGAGCAATCAAAGTTCATGCAAGGTAGAGAAGATTACAGCTGTGCCAGGCCTATAGAGCAATAAAAGTTCATCGCAAAGACAGAGAAAGATTACAGCCGTGCAGCTATAGAGCAATAAAGTTCAATGCAAAGCAGAGAAGATTACAGCTTGTGCCAGCTAAAGAGCAATACAGTTCAATGCAAGATAGAGAGTATTACAAGCTGTGGCCAGCTATAGAGCAATAAAGTTCATGCAAGGTAGAGAAGATTACAGCTGTGCCAGCTAAAGAACAATAAAGTTCATGCAAAAGGCAGAGAAGATTACAGCTGTGGCCAGCTATAGAGGCATAAAGTTCATGCAAGGTAGAGAAGATTACAGCTGTGCCAGCCTAAACGAGCAATAAAGTTCATGCAAAGGCAGAGAAGAATTACAGCTGGTGGCCAGCTAAAGGAGGCAATACAGTTCATGCAAGGTAGAGAGTATTACAGCTGTGCCAGCTATAGAGCAATAAAGTTCATGCAAAGTAGAGAAGATTACAGCTGTGCCAGCTCTAGAGCTTAATACAAGGTAGAGAAGAGCAGATTGTGCAAATCAATAGAATAAAACTCTTAAAACTTTTGTACAATGTGAATGAAATTAGGAGTAATTAAGTGATGGCAGAACCCCTTTAGCTTTATAAGTCAAGACAGGGTACAGGAACCCTAGGAACATGCACCCACAAACAATGGAAGCAGTGTCAGCAGAAGGTTACAGCACACGTGTAAGGAGAAGTCACAAGAGCTTACAATCTGAACTAAATATCTTCTTCTCCATACACAATACCATGTGCATAAAGTTACTGAAATCGTTTCTGGCGATTGTATCCCAAGTGACTTTAGAGAACATGACAAAGTAGGACACCCAGATCGGCCCCTTGTCCTACCAGGGAACGGGTTGTATTGTGGAATAACAGATTCCTTGGTTAAAACTTAATCAGCACTTTGTAAATATTTTATAGGGACAAACAGCCCGGGCAGGTAAGTTGCATCTATTATTTACACTGATCACTCAGGAGAGAGAGATGTGTCAGACCTCTGTAGTGGGGAGCATGTGTGTGTGTGAACATGTGTGTGAACATGTGTGTCCTTTTATACAGCTCTTACCTGAGAAGATCACAGACAGCTGGACACTTAGGGGCACATTTACTACTGGTCGAATATCGAGGGTTAATTAACCCTCGATATTCGACCGTCAAAGTAAAATCCTTCAACTCAGAAGTCGAAGGATTTACCGCATTTCCATCTATCGAACGATTTTCCTTCGATCAAAAAAAGCTAGGAAAGCTTATGAGGACTTTCCCCATAGACTAACATTGGTGCTCGGTCTCTTTTAAAGAGACAGTACTTCAACTATCGAGCTAAGTAAATGTGCCCCATTATTCACTTTTTTTAACAACTTTGTAAAATAATTTTCTGCTATTCATTATTTTTTGACAGGAGAAAAGTAAAAACAATTCCAGGACGATCAGATTGTGGTAATTCCCTGCCCAGTTCCAATTATGTCCAAAGACTGATGCTGAGTCCTGCATTGGGTCAGGTAACTGTAGAATAGCCACAAAGCAGTAAGGAAAGTCCCTGATTCCGTGACTACGTGGGCAGTAAGTGGGTAACCTGCTTGGGTACCCAATTAAGGTGTAAGAGTGATCCTTCCACCCTACTCTGAGGATACTGCAATTTCCCTCTTTATTCATCTGATTTGGCTCTGAAGTGATGTCACTAGTAGTCCACAGTGACATCACTTTGGGTTTTGCGGGTCCAGGTCAGAAGGTAAGTTAACTTATTTGCAGGGTGGTTTGGGGTCTGGGTAGGGGCACATAATGGGGTGGCAGGTGTGGGTCGGGCACAGGTGCAAATGTAGCCCCTTAGTGCCCAATCATGTGCATGACCTGGGGGGCTACCAGAAGCTTCCTCTGGTGCATACTCACACCACAATCTGGTTTAAAAATTCAAGGTTCACTGAGCAGCACCAGCCTTGTCCTTAACACTTGCCATGAAGTAGGCGGCAGCTATTAATAGGCTCCTTCGCTCTCGACTCCCACCAGTGCTCCCTAATTTCTGAGTCTGAATGACATACAAGTAAGGGGATGGAGGCAGATGAAGTCCTACATTGCTGTTCTACTTTGCACCCTGCCCTGCACTTCATAAATAATCTCCCCCTGTATTACGACAATAATTATCAGCCCTGTGTCTCACATTGCTTCCCCTTTGGTATAGATATGATTCCAGATTGATGGAAAGTTCTGCTGCCAAACATGATGAAACATCTACGCAAAGGTAGGGAGCTCATTGTCACTCATCGCCAACTCTGATGAGACTCGCACTGGCACAAACAAGCCAACGGTGAAAGAGAGAGTCAGGGATATGTGATTGGGGGGTCTGCCTCCCCATTTACAACCTCAGACAGATAATCGCTTCTGCTGAGAGACAACCAATGAGTTTGTTTCAATTAAATTCGAGTTTACGAAGAAGGAAAAAAAAAACGTCTGTGCAGTCGCCACCGGCACATCTGAAAGCTCCAAAGTGGCTGAGCCTCAGGTCTAATGTCTATTTCTAACAGAAACATGAGTTGCCTGGAGAGGCTGATGTATCTCCGACAACAATGGAACACGCAGGATTATTAAGCTGCTGTCATATCGCTTCCCTGGCATCAACAACAAGGAAATTCTGTATCACTACTGGTTTATCTGATTAAACGCTAATGTCGCTCACTTGTCTAATCCTCAGCTGCCTGCGGACAGTTTGTATTGAGTGGAAGCTCCTCTGGGAACCACCACTTGGCATGACGGTGGCCTCAGAACATAGTGTCTGTGTCTGCCATGTGGCTTGTTCCTATGGTTCCTATTATTCTTTTTCTTAAAAAAGTGATTGGTGCTTAGTAAATAAAAAAGATACAAATACAGTGAGGCCTCTTCTGTAACATATATAGTGAATAAAGTACCCCCTCTTGTAAAATAAGGATATTATTAGTTACCGAGGAGTTTCATGACCATATAAAAGTATGAGGCCGAAGGCTGAGTTATACAGGTCATGGAACTCCGAGGTAACTTCTAATATCCTCATATTTTACAACTGGGGGTACTTTATTTATTATAATACACAAGTTTCGGTGAGTCATGTGACAGAAATGACATCACTACTCACCGTTTATAACTGATGACATCACTACTCACCGTTTATAAGGATATAATTTACAGGATATTCATGGCTTTTGTGTATTATAACTATATACAGCTTATGTAGTTATGGTGGTGAAAATGACAGCAGAGCAGACAGCAACCCAAGTCCCCATTGAATCAGACCATGGTGGGTCATATCAGGCTTATCCAGGTATTTATGATCAAAACTGTTGACCTTAAAATACATTCATGGCTCTCCATCTGTGTGTTTTTTTTCCACCAGTATATTTCTAATCAATGTTCAGAGGCCAATCTTCAGAGGTCTTCATTGAGCTATGCTTTCAGCTTTCCAGTGGTTGATGAACTTAAACATTCTATGGTTCTCCAGATGGCAGTCAACAACTTCTCCACCAGCTTGTGGTTCTCCACCTGATTATGAGATGATCTCCTACTTGTGACCCTTCAGACCCTGCTGAACCATAACTCCCATCATTGTAACAATAGCAACTGAGACTTGTGGTTAAGCAAATGCTGGAGAGGCCCGGAGTAAAGATTACTGAGCTGCAGAATAAACACAGCCGTGGAAAGATGGAGTACAGGTGAGTAAGTAGCAGATAAAACACCTGCGCTGCCTGGTGAATCCAGATGAATTCAATTAATCTCCTTTCTCGTATTTAATTAGCTGTTTTATTTTCATTTAGCCGGGAAGCCAGACTCCCTCATCCTCATTTGCTAAGTGATTGGGGAAGATTTATCAGTTTCCCGGTGTAATTTTTGGGAACTCAGAGCAATTATCAATGAAATGAATATAAATGGCTGAGCCACGATTTCTCTGCTGCGCAAATTCAAAGGGCAATGGTTTATAGCTGTGGGTCTGATGCAGACCATAAACTACCCACAATGTGTTCTCCTCCAGTGGATTTACGTGGGGTCAATCTCTCACATGTAGCAAGATGGTTAGTAGGACACAATTAGGCTAAGTTTGAACATGTCAGCGGAAATCAAATGCAATTGGGCTAAAATGTCAGAATTGTATGAAATGTCATTTTCAGGGCTTGGTGCGAAGATTCTTGAGAGGCAAGTTCATGACACCTTCTGATGAAGTCCACCTTCAAGGTAGCGGTATAACCAGGGTTCCTCAGCATCAGTAGATACTATGCTGGTGCACTAAGCTCTACACAGGCTAGTGGTTCTTAAACAATTAAACACCTTTACTAAACAATCTGGAAATAGTTAGCGAAACACAAAACAGAGATGGACTCTCAAGGAGAGAAAACCATTGGAGATACCAGTTGACTGACACTCTTCCATGCTCTCAGATCCCACAAGGGGGCCTGTACTAATTCCAACCACCAGTGGCGTTACTAGATATTACTGGGCCCCACAGCAAATTATTTTTCAGGCCCCCAAAATGTTTAGAGGTTGACATGTTTCTCCAATATTTATTGAAATTGTATATGAATTAGGGCCTCGTGGGGCCCCTATACCTCCTGGGCCCCCCTGCAGCCGCAGGGTCTGCTTCCTCTATAGTTACGCCCCTGCCAACCACCACTACTTAATGGAGCCTTGGCTGCTGTTCCTGCTCATCCTTACCAACATACTTGAGGGTTCTAACATGGGATAAGCCTCATTCACCTCATTCCAGCCATAATTTCACTGGAGTCTCCTGAATTATTTTAGCCTTCATCATTGGGGTTATGCAATAATATTATACTCTTACTATAATATTATACTAACTAGTGGGTACCCTCATCCTGTCAATCATACATTGAGAGGTCTAAGCACACCCAATGTGCATGACCTGTGGGGCTACTAGAAGCTTCCATGCTATCCTTATCACAGAGAAATACTTATGTTGCAGGTAGGTCCCCTACTCTACCTTATTTCTAGCGGCACACACCTTTTAAGGAACACCTTTTCCACCTTCTTTCGCTGACTTTCCACACTCCTCTCACACACAGGCACATAGATTGTTTTTTGTTATAACTACTCACACTTCTATAGGATGAGGTAAACCAATAAAAAGTAATTATTTTTGTCTGGAAATGAATGACATGTTCCAGAAACACCAAACCACAATCCGAATTTTTTTTGAAAATGACGTATGGTCTCTGGTGTCATCCCATGATTAGGCCAGTGAAACTATTGGTGGAAATTCTGGATCATTACATTCCCATTCACTGGAATCCAACCCAACAGAACGCTGGTTGAAGACTCTGAGTCATGTTCCTCAATCTGTGGGGAGGAATTGCTTCTACCTGGAAGGTTATAACACTCACACCCACAAAACCTTAATTGGTTGAATACTATGGGCTTTCCTTTCACCAGGTAGTAAAAAAGATGCCAGATCAATGCCTGAGGTTTTCTGCAGCCATCATCTAAACATTCGCCATTGGGATTTCTCATGAAGTCATGGTGTGACATCACTCCTATAAAGACTTTTGAATTGATAACAAAATGGACAACCTGGGGTTCCTGTTGACCTGCAACTTCCAGCTTCATTGACTGTTCCCTGGGGGTTGCAGTTCAGTAACATTTGCAGGACCCTACGAAATCCAGAGTTTGTCTTGTAGGTCCAATTTGTTCTGACCAAATGTGACGCTCCATTAAAGGTGTCAGTTCTCTTATTTCATATTCCCTTTAATCTTCTCTCTCTCTCCTTTCCTTCTTTCCTTCATGTTTTACCCACCTCCTTCTGTACATTCCCTGGAATATCAACTCTCACCAGCAAATCTCGCCCAAGGTGTCCAAGAAAACTTTTTTTTTTCATCTTTTCCTCTCCCCCCAGACCATCTCTCTCTTTATATAATTATAGTAAAGAAGAATAAAGAGAATAAAAAGGCAGTTGTGCGACTGCACGTCCCAGGCATCGTGCGCTCGTGTCATGTTGAATTTGCAGCCCGAGGCTCCCGGTGTGACACGTTCTATTTGATGATCTCAGATATCAGTGATGTCACATTGTTTACTAACGAGGATTCACACAGTTATCTGTCTCCTTAATTGTAATTGCGCTTCGTTTGAGAACCCTGATACCCAAGGATGTTCCTAATTAACTCCTTCAGTGTCTGTGCAAGAAACAGGTAAAAGAATATTACTAAAGGAGATGTTGTACATATTTGTGTTTATATTCTGCATAAAGACATAAAATAAAACTGGGGTGCCCAACCTTTTATACACGTGAGCACAAATAAAAAGAGTTGGGGAGCAAGAAACAGACCAGCAAAGGTATTCCCCCTGTACTAAGCACAATTCAGCAGGAACAGCCCCTAAGTTTGCTCATAGTCTGTACAGAGAGATCCCATAAAACTATGGCAGCATAGGTATTCCCTGTACTAAGCACAATTCAGCAGGAACAGCCCCTAAGTTTGCTCATAGTCTGTACAGAGAGATCCCATAAAACTATGGCAGCATAGGTATTCCCCTGTACTAAGCACAATTCAGCAGGAACAGTCCCTAAGTTTGCTCATAGTCTGTACAGAGAGATCCCATAAAACTATGGCACATAGGTATTCCCTGTACTAAGCACAATTCAGCAGGAACAGCCCCTAAGTTTGCTCATAGTCTGTACAGAGAGATCCCATAAAACTATGGTACATAGGTATTCCCTGTACTAAGCACAATTCAGCAGGAACAGCCCCTAAGTTTGCTCATAGTCTGTACAGAGAGATCCCATAAAACTATGACAGCATAGGTATTCCCTGTACTAAGCACAATTCAGCAGGAACAGCCCTAAGTTTGCTCATAGTCTGTACAGAGAGATCCCATAAAACTATGGTACATAGGTATTCCCTGTACTAAGCACAATTCAGCAGGAACAGCCCCTAAGTTTGCTCATAGTCTGTACAGAGAGATCCCATAAAACTATGACAGCATAGGTATTCCCTGTACTAAGCACAATTCAGCAGGAACAGTCCCTAAGTTTGCTCATAGTCTGTACAGAGAGATCCCATAAAACTATGGCAAGCATTAGGTATTCCCTGTAACTAAGCACAATTCAGCAGGAACAGTCCCTAAGTTTGCTCATAGTCTGTACCAGAGAGATCCCATAAAACTATGGCAGCATAGGTATTCCCTGTACTAAGCACAATTCAGCAGGAACAGCCCTAAGTTTGCTCATAGTCTGTACAGAGAGATCCCATAAAACTATGACAGCATAGGTATTCCCTGTACTAAGCACAATTCAGCAGGAACAGTCCCTAAGTTTGCTCATAGTCTGTACAGAGAGATCCCATAAAACTATGGCAGCATAGGTATTCCCTGTACTAAGCACAATTCAGCAGGAACAGTCCCTAAGTTTGCTCATAGTCTGTACAGAGAGATCCTATAAAACTATGACAGCATAGGTATTCCCTGAACTAAGCACAATTCAGCAGGAACAGTTCCCTACGTTTGCTCATAGTCTGTACAGAGAGATCCCATAAAACTATGGCAGTATAGGTATTCCCTGTACTAAGCACAATTCAGCAGGAACAGTCCCTAAGTTTGCTCATAGTCTGTACAGAGAGATCCCATAAAACTATGGCAGCATAGGTATTCCCTGTACTAAGCACAATTCAGCAGGAACAGTCCCTAAGTTTGCTCATAGTCTGTACAGAGAGATCCCATAAAACTATGGCAGCATAGGTATTCCCTGTACTAAGCACAATTCAGCAGGAACAGCCCCTAAGTTTGCTCATAGTCTGTACAGAGAGATCCCATAAAACTATGACAGCATAGGTATTCCCTGTACTAAGCACAATTCAGCAGGAACAGTCCCTAAGTTTGCTCATAGTCTGTACAGAGAGATCCCATAAAACTATGGCAGCATAGGTATTCCCTGTACTAAGCACAATTCAGCAGGAACAGTCCCTAAGTTTGCTCATAGTCTGTACAGAGAGATCCTATAAAACTATGACAGCATAGGTATTCCCTGAACTAAGCACAATTCAGCAGGAACAGTTCCCTACGTTTGCTCATAGTCTGTACAGAGAGATCCCATAAAACTATGGCAGTTTAGGTATTCCCTGTACTAAGCACAATTCAGCAGGAACAGTCCCTAAGTTTGCTCATAGTCTGTACAGAGAGATCCCATAAAACTATGGCAGCATAGGTATTCCCTGTACTAAGCACAATTCAGCAGGAACAGCCCCTAAGTTTGCTCATAGTCTGTAAAGAGAGATCCCATAAAACTATGGCAGCATAGGTATTCCCTGTACTAAGCACAATTCAGCAGGAACAGCCCCTAAGTTTGCTCATAGTCTGTACAGAGAGATCCCATAAAACTATGGCAGCATAGGTATTCCCTGTACTAAGCACAATTCAGCAGGAACAGTCCCCTAAGTTTGCTCATAGTCTGTACAGAGAGATCCCATAAAACTATGGCAGCATAGGTATTCCCTGTACTAAGCACAATTCAGCAGGAACAGTCCCTAAGTTTGCTCATAGTCTGTAAAGAGAGAGATCCCATAAAACTATGGCAGCATAGGTATTCCCTGTACTAAGCACAATTCAGCAGGAACAGCCCCTGCTCATAGTCTGTACAGAGAAATCCCATAAAATAGGTATTCCCCTGTATGTCTATAAAGGTCATGTGCAAATATCTGGGGATGTTCCTGCTGGTCTCTTCATACGAAATGTAAGTAAATTAGGAAGCTGTTTCTGCTATGTTATGTTCCAATTACAGACTCTTTTGGGTGACCACACCCACTGTGATATGCCACACCTCTTGAACTATTAGGTCACACCCCTTCGCAAATGTGGATGAATGCCAATGTGGATGAATGGGTTAATTTCACATTTTTACTCCGAGCTGGTTTTAAACTGTCACTTCATCTTGTGACTCTCCGGATACTGGTGATGCCTCCCAGAGTCCCCTAGTCACGTGACATCTCAATAACTATCCAAACATCACTAAATGTAGGGGAATCCATTACTTTTTACTTCCCTGTTACATTTTGTTTTTCTACATCTTATAAAATTAGGAATAAAACTTATGAATTTATTCCCTTACAGAGCACAGAGCAGTTTTCTCACTCGTGGCTCCCCGGGACACTCGCCGGCATTCACAGAGAGAGACATTTGTGCAGAGATGTTGGTAAGGAGTTTCCTCTAATGCAACTGTCAGCCAAGTCTCTGCAGTGTGTGCGAGGCTTTCATGTACTTAAACAAGGCAATCACATGCCCCAGGGCTCCTCTCTAGCCATGAAATACCCATCAATCTTCTCCATCTCTCTTCTTGCACATGAGACGCTCTCACTCACTGAGATCTCAGCGGGTTCTGTGCGAGTGCCTGGCATCCTCTTACTTGCCTTGGCACAGAATAGCTCTCACCATAGAGCAATGGGCTCAGCACTGCAGGAAACAGAGAAAAGGTGGCCATACATGGGCCGATAAAAGCTGCCGACAGATCGAGTCGGCAGCTTATTGGCCCATGTATGGGGCATGTGATTGCCCCATCGAGATCTGGCCGAAAGTTGGCCAGATCTCGATCGGATGGGACTAGGGCCCAACGATCAGATCAGCCCGATATTGCCCAACTTTGAGGCGGGCATATCGGAGAGAGATCCGCTCGTTTGACACCATGTATGGCCACCTAAACACAGCGTCAATATGGGACTAAGCTTCATGCCTTGTAAATGCACCAATTCCACTCATTGTACTTCTCTATTAGGCTATAGAATAAACAAGTACTGAAATCCAATTCAATGCATCTGGGAAGGGAGTGTGACTGTGGGATAGCAGGTATAGTAGGGAGAGATGGTGCCTATAGTAACAGTGGATAATAGTCTCTGGGAAGGGAGTGTGACTGTGGGATAGCAGGTATAGTAGGGAGAGATGGTGCCTATAGTAACAGTGGATAATAGTCTTTGGGAAGGGAGTGTGACTGTGGGATAGCAGGTATAGTAGGGAGAGATGGTGTCTATAGTAACAGTGGATAATAGTCTCTGGGAAGGGAGTGTGACTGCGGGATAGCAGGTATAGTAGGGAGAGATGTGTCTATAGTAACAGTGGATAATAGTCTCTGGGAAGGGAGTGTGACTGTGGGATAGCAGGTATAGTAGGGAGAGATGTGTCTATAGTAACAGTGGATAATAGTCTTTGGGAAGGGAGTGTGACTGTGGGATAGCAGGTATAGTAGGGAGAGATGGTGTCTATAGTAACAGTGGATAATAGTCTCTGGGAAGGGAGTGTGACTGCGGGATAGCAGGTATAGTAGGGAGAGATGTGTCTATAGTAACAGTGGGATAATAGTCTCTGGGAAGGGAGTGTGACTGCGGGATAGCAGGTATAGTAGGGAGAGATGGTGCCTATAGTAACAGTGGATAATAGTCTCTGGGAAGGGAGTGTGACTGTGGGATAGCAGGTATAGTAGGGAGAGATGTGTCTATAGTAACAGTGGATAATAGTCCTCTGGGAAGGGAGTGTGACTGTGGGATAGCAGGTATAGTAGGGGAGAGATGGTGCCTATAGTAACCGTGGATAATAGTCTCTGGGAAGGGAGTGTGACTGTGGGATAGCAAGGTATAGTTAGGGAGAGATGGTGTCCATAGTAACAGTGGATAATAGTGCTCTGGGAAGGAGTGTGACTGTGGGATAGCAGGTAATAGTAGGGAGAGATGGTGCCTATAGTAACAGTGGATAATAGTCTCTGGGAAGGGAGTGTGACTGTGGGATAGCAGGTATAGTAGGGAGAGATGTGTCTATAGTAAACAGTGGATAATAGTCTCTGGGAAGGGAGTGTGACTGTGGGATAGCAGGTATACGTAGGGAGAGATGGTGCCTATAGTAACAGTGGATAATGTCTCTGGGAAGGGAGTGTGACTGTGGGATAGCAGGTATAGTAGGGAGAGATGGTGCCTATAGTAACAGTGGGATAATAGTCTCTGGGAAGGGGAGTGTGACTGTGGGATAGCAGGTATAAGTAGGGAGAGATGGTGTCTATAGTAACAGTGGATAATAGTCTCTGGGAAGGGAGTGTGACTGTGGGATAGCAGGTATAGTAGGGAGAGATGGTGTCTATAGTAACAGTGGATAATAGTCTCTGGAAGGGAGTGTGACTGTGGATAGCAGGTATAGTAGTTATAGTAACAGTGGAGATAGCAGTATAGTAGAGATGGTGTCTATAGTAACAGTGGATAATAGTCTCTGGGAAGGGAGTGTGACTGTGGGATAGCAGGTATAGTAGGGAGAGATGGTGTCTATAGTAACAGTGGATAATAGTCTCTGGGAAGGGAGTGTGACTGTGGGATAGCAGGTATAGTAGGGAGAGATGGTGTCTATAGTAACAGTGGATAATAGTCTCTGGAAGGGAGTGTGACTGTGGGATAGCAGGTATAGTAGGGAGAGATGGTGTCTATAGTAACAGTGGATAATAGTCTCTGGGAAGGGAGTGTGACTGTGGGATAGCAGGTATAGTAGGAGAGATGGTGTCTATAGTAACAGTGGATAATAGTCTCTGGGAAGGGAGTGTGACTGTGGGATAACAGGTATAGTAGGGAGAGATGTGTCTATAGTAACAGTGGGATAATAGTCTCTGGGAAGGGAGTGTGACTGTGGGATAGCAGGTATAGTAGGGAGAGATGTGTCTATAGTAACAGTGGATAATAGTCTCTGGGAAGGGAGTGTGACTGTGGGATAGCAGGTATAGTAGGGAGAGATGTGTCTATAGTAACAGTGGATAATAGTCTTTGGGAAGGGAGTGTGACTGTGGGATAGCAGGTATAGTAGGGAGAGATGGTGTCTATAGTAACAGTGGATAATAGTCTCTGGGAAGGGAGTGTGACTGTGGGATAGCAGGTATAGTAGGGAGAGATGGTGCCTATAGTAACAGTGGATAATAGTCTCTGGGAAGGGAGTGTGACTGTGGGATAGCAGGTATAGTAGGGAGAGATGGTGCCTATAGTAACAGTGGGATAATAGTCTCTGGGAAGGGAGTGTGACTGTGGGATAGCAGGTATAGTAGGGAGAGATGTGTCTATAGTAACAGTGGATAATAGTCTCTGGGAAGGGAGTGTGACTGTGGGATAGCAGGTATAGTAGGGAGAGATGGTGCCTATAGTAACATTGGGATTAACCCTAAATTTCCTCCTTGGTCCAGACTACTCCCACTGGGAGCCGATAGGCCCCCTGACAATTAGCCCAAATCTCCTCTTCTTTGGGCGGCTAATCTCCCTGCATTCCGAGTGCCATCCCGCCGGCAATTTAATGGCGGGAGGCAGTTCAGGGAGATTAGTCGCCCTGAAGAAGAGGAGATTTATCACCTGGCGACTAATCTCCCCGAATCTGAGCGTTTGTTTCTGCCCTAAAAGTTACCTATTGGTCATGTTGAATTTTGCTTTTGTAATTTGTTTCTTGAAGTTCCTTAAACCTGACTGTCTCTTCTCAACCTGTCAGTATTTCTAACACTCATTTCTGAAGCATAAATATCTCAGCCCCCTCATAGAGGAACACGGGTTTCAGATACTTTTATGCTGAAATACTAAAGTCCATGCAAAGGCAACGTTACGAAATGGTTTAATTTCTGGTGTCAGTATCTGGTTCCTGAGTTTCATTTCCAAGTTCCTGGTGTTGGCCTGGTTACAATCCGGTCATGATAATGGAGAAACTTGTATGGTGGCATAGGTGGATGGTGGTGTCGATGGCTCCCTCTTGTTCGCAATGTAGATAGGCAGGAATTGCTCGGGGAAACAAATGGAAGGGTGGGGGCGAATGAATCAATAGAACAGGCACAGAGCTATTGTTAGTACTAACTGTCTGTAGCTACTCATGCTAGTAAGAAAAGTGCAGGTGTGGGTAGATGTGTCAAGACAATGAAGTGCTTCTCTTTGAAAGTCTATAGGTTCTTCTATTATTGGCACAGAACAGAGACATTGTGCAACTTCAGGGAATAGTAAGGGACTAAAACTAAAAAAAAAAATCTGTATTTATATAAAAAAATTAAAAATAAATAAAAATACTAGCCTATCCAGCACCCACTTCCCAACCATGCCAAGACACCCATAGGTATAATTTGGATTTTCGTTATAGTTCCGCAATGGTTCCTATGAGTCCAGGTACTTTCCTTCTGTCACTTTCCCTTCCAACCTTCTGTCCCGTGTCCCATCATTTCTTTTCAATCTCTTCCCTTTACCAAAGAGCCATCGTTGCCGCCAGCGAGGCACAAAGAGCCGCAGACATGGAGATTGTGTAGAGCTGCGCCGGTGCCGTTATCAGAGATCCTTCCCAGGTACAAATGAAAAGGCTGTGACAAGAGAACAGGCATCAGAGTACTGACGGCTGCCAGGAATATTAAATAAACAGGATTAAAGGGGACTTTGTAGGTGAGGTTTGGGAAGGGAACAAGGACTGCGGAGACATGAGGCTGTAATGTTCATTTAAGCGCCTACAAACCCAAAAATAACAAGCTGAGAATTTGTTAACTCTGTATGGAACTCTATTGGCAACACCTGTGCCCAAAAAACACTTAAAGAGCAACACTTAACAGTGAAATTCCACAATAATACTGCTTTATTTTGTTTATTTTGTGGACGAAGAATTACCCTTGACCACAATTTAAATTTACAACCCATTATATTCTAAATTGCTTTTCTGTTCAGTAAAGGGGCCCCTCCACTATGTAGCCAGATGCAGAGCAACTCCGACCTATATGTTTGGACAGATATTGTGCAAAGACTTTTTAGAATGATGAGAATTGCTTTGTAGGAAACAAGGAAGTGGAGAGCACAAACAACATATTATTTACATCACAAGGAACCAATGTAATAATTCCAGCCTGAGTCTTGGTGTTTCTGGGCATCTTACGTTCCTCAGCCTCGACTTCAGCCAAAGGAAGGGAAGTAAAGAAGTGGAAGTGAGAGGAGCCTGAGAGGTGGGAACCCCGGCGCTGATTTGTATCCGTCTGGGAAGAGTCACGCTGTACATGTCGCAAATAAATCTGCTGGAAATATCAAGATTTTTGTACCGGGAGGGGGGGGGGTGTTATAAGTTCATTCTGGAAGCTTCAGAGTACAAGTACAAGGAGTTGCAAGGACATTATCACATCCATACACGGGTCATGGAAACTTGACGCTCTGATAAACTGTCCCCAACTGCTGCAAGAATGGACGGAAGGCACCTACTGATAATTACATGGAATTACATGGAGTCCCTTAATGGGTCGAGTAAAATAGACGCAACTAACTCGTGGCAAGTGAAAAGGGACGTTGGTGCCATTATTGACACGTTCTGGAAGTGGCGCCACTCACTCACACAAAAGCAGAAAGAAAAACGTGTCCTGCAGCTTGCACTCACTTCGCACTCGCTTTGTCCTTTTTTTTTGACTAAACTGCGATTCTCTCATTTCTAATGTAGCAGAAATGCTATTGATAGAAATCTAAGTCATTTCTCATAGGCCTGGGGCTTGGTTTTACTTCCCACTACATCTCAGACAAGCAGCCCCCTCTCACATCAGCAAGGAGTATGGAATGGGTTTGTGTAAAGGCAACAAGTACGAACGCTCCTGACAACTTCACAAACACTCCTTTCCCTTGTTGGTAATTATCAGCGCCTGTCAGGAGGGTCTCAGTGACAGGGACCTCATTATAGAGCAGTTCCACATCCTCCGGCTCCTCCAGGCGACCCACAAAACAATAAACAGGAGATCTCATTAAGCAGAGCAGTCTCGCTGTGCAGGAAGGGGTAGGCCTCGCTCACTGAGCAGTCACTCTACCTTCAAATGCAACGAGGCAGAAACCGTGCACAGGGCCCCCCACAATCTCACACGGGGTAGAGTAACGGGGTACCGTCACCCGCACATCAAAGCACATCACATGTAGTGCACCCGCTATAACAATGTACAACACCAGACAACACATGTTATAAGAAATGAGGAATTGAAAAAAATGAATAGCCTAGATTTGGTTTTTTGGGGTTAGTGAATCGGTTTTATGAAAAAAAAAACCAGGAAAACAATTTGGAAAAGGCAACCTGGTACCCAAGGCACTATTGCCAAATACCAACAAGAGCAAATAGCCAACCTTGGTAAAAACAGCAGCCGGATTTCTGATTTATTTTTAATAACTGATTATAATAGAAACTCTGGGGGCTGCAATATAGTGGAAGCAGCACAATAACCATCAACCTGGTCACACACTTTGCCTTTGTATGAGGAATCACCTTTATATGAGACATCAATGGTGTATTTAGGGCAACTAGGCAGTGGTCTGGGGCCTTTAATTCCAAGCAGGCCCAGCACTAGGTTCTCTTCTTACCTCACTAGTCACTAACCATTCCTTCAGTGCCTCTTACAGAGGAGTAGCATCTTCTCCCCTTTTCTGATTGGGTTCTTCAATGTTCTGTCCTGGGACCATTACTATTCTCCCTCTATACTTCCTCCCTTGGCAAATTAATCAACTCGTATGGTTTCCACTACCACCTCTATGCTGGGGATACTCAGATCTATCTCTCCTGATCTCAACCCAGAACTCCTAACTCGGGTTTCCTCCTGCCTGTCCACTATATCTACTTGGATGTCACAACACTAACTTAAATTAAACCTCTCTAAAATGGAAATGATTCTCTTCCCTCCATAGTTAACAATTCCACTATCACCCCCTCTCCCCAGGCCCGGTGCCTTGGGGTTATCCTAGATTCTGCCCTGTCATTCACTCCTCATATCCAGTCACTTATTAAATCATGTCACTTCCACCTAAGGAACATTTCCCAAAAGATTATCACTCTCTCATCATATCGCGTCTAGACTACTGTAACTCTCTTTTAATTGACTTCCCCTCCAGAGACTGTCAGCTCTCCAGTCCATAATGAACACTGCTGCGAGGCTCATACACCTCAGCAACCGCTCCTCCTCTGCCTCGCCATTCTGTCAATCCCTGCACTGGCTTCCGTTACCTTTCAGAATCAAATTCAAATTAATGACCCTGACATTCAAATCACTTCATAACTCTGCCCAACCCTACATCTCTGAACTCATCTCTATATACTCACCCACTCGCTTACTACTCTCCTCTACTGACCTGCTCCTCAACTCTTCTCTCATTACCTCCTCACACGCTCTCATTCCCTAGGGCTGCACCCCTCCTCTGGAACTCTCTCCCATGGTCTGTCCCACTTTCTTCCAAACTTTCTGCTTTCAAAAGATCTATTATACACACTTATTTAGAGACGCCTCCCCTTACTCTGCTTAACTACCAAATGCAATACCATTTGCTACATATACTGTACATATACACCTCGTACCTTACTCATTTCTGGTCTTGCCCACACCCACAACTTGTTTCTCAATCCCTTCCCCTTTTAAATTGTAAGCTCTTTTGC
Source organism: Xenopus laevis (assembly GCF_017654675.1). Lineage (NCBI taxonomy): Eukaryota > Metazoa > Chordata > Amphibia > Anura > Pipidae > Xenopus > Xenopus laevis. The sequence continues at coordinate 135,056,441 of NC_054382.1, read as the reverse complement.
ACAGGGCCTTCTTCTCCTTCATTCTATATGTATAAACACATTTATTTTACAGTGCTGTAAAATACATTGGTGCTCTAAAAATACATGTTAATAATAATAATAATAATAATAATAAAGGGAGCAGAGTCAGGGTGAATCATTTTGGGACAGGGGAGGATCAGATGTGGAACTTAGGGCTAAAGTGATATATAATTAACCCCTGCATGTGATCATATGAGATGTGTATCGGTGCTTGATGGATCAATGCCGTATATGAAGGAGCATCATTCTCTGTATATCAGCCAATAAGATGCACGTATTACAGAATCCAGTTCTTCTCGCTGTCCATGGTACTGTAGGGAGGCCGTGTCTCTCATTTTTTAGATACGAGGGGCTGAGCAACTTTGTTTCCAACTGTCCTTAATATATAGAAGAACTAAAGCTGTGAGGTTCCAGCCCCCGGTTGCCTCTCTGGATTATTACTATTCCAAGAGAGAATTTATATTAATTAAAGTGGTTTACACCAGAAAACATTCCATAAACAAATGCCCAAATGATTTACTGTTTCAGCTTGATGTCCATGTTAAAAAGAACCAATATCCCTGACAAATGAACTCCATCTCTTTGAATGTGACACTATTGACACACCCAAAAAAATCACTCTAAAAGGGAATCTAATGGAGGACATTCAAGGGAAGGGACCTCAACATCCCAACCAATGTGCAACGCGTTTCTCTGGCTCTGAAGGTTCGCTTAGTCAACCTTCTAATAAATCATTTCTTTTCCCCACTCCTTCTTTGTTGAGGTCTGTTTTTCCACCCCACTCCTCCTCCGTTTCAAAACAGATCTCTGCTTAATTGCTCTCCAGTTAAGCCTCAGCTCCAGGGTTAATTAGGGAAGCACGAGTCAATGAATCGGAACAAGTAATTAATTGCTAATCCATTGTTGGTGAATCCTAATTGCTTAGGGGCAGACAAGTATCACACCAAGTAGGAAAGGTGCCTTTACACAGCTGCGCAGGTGGAGAGCTGACTGACTTCATATAATTATGATATTGCAAGGGATATTGCAATACTGCATCTTCGGGCAGCTTATTAATTAGAATATACCACCTTGTTAGGTATTTATCTTGTCCTTTTTAAGTCTGATACAGCCCTTCCCTCACTATTCACCTTTAAATTGGAGCACTTATGTCAAATGAATCATGTCAGGTTCAGCTACCAAGTAATGTAAATCCACACAGCATGGTGGCACAGAAACAGTGAAGTCTGCGGCATGTTTTTAATTAATTGCCAGTTAGCCGTGTCAGACATAAATTGAGTCCATCCATTCAAGAGATGAGGTGGCAAATCTACCCCCGTATAGGACGGCTGATACAAACGGGACAGTTAGGGCTCTTACAGACGAGCGTTTGAAGCTGCACTCCCCTGCGTTCCGTTTTTATGCGTTCAGCTGCAGGGGAGCGCAGGAGTAGACACATTCAGTTTTTTGCAATGGGGCTGTACTCACACAGGTGCATGTAGGCGCCCAACGTAGGAAAAATGCAGCATGTTGTGTCTCAACCTGCGTTCGACGCCTACATGCGCCTGTGTGAGTACAGCCCCATTGCAAAAAACTGAATGTGTCTACTCCTGCACTCCCCTGCGGCTGAACGCATAAAAACGGAACGCAGGGCTGCGCAGCTTCAAACGCTCGTCTGTAAGAGCCCTAAGTCACTAGAGATTAGGGTTGAGCAAACCATTAATAGACTATATAATGGATAGTAAAAGAAATAGTGAAAAATTGTTGCATGGTTTAACGCCCATTGAATTCAATGCGTTGGCAACTTTATTGTTGTTTTGCAAGTTTTTTTAGGAAACAAAATGGGTCAGATTCACCCATCACTAGTTGGAATAACATCAGGGATGCTGAATCACAGGAAAACTGCAACTGGGGATAAACTGCTGCACAGAAATGATTGACCGTATTAAATGCGATTCAATAAGTGCAATTCAATTGCGCGTGAAGGTGCAACACAGCAACGTCAAACAGGCATCAACTCCAGGTCTCCGTGTACTCTGTGCCACTATAGAGTGTACTGGGGCAAATAGCTTTGTGAATAGCAACTGCAGGGGTGCAGCTTTTCCCCGTGCACCTTGTGTTCAAGATAGTAGTGGTTTTGAAAGTGTAGCCATTGATCCAAACTACAACTCCCAGCATACCCAGACAGCCAAGGGCCATGAAACATAATAAGCCATTATTTATGTTGTGCACTCTCTCAGCAAAGCAGTTTCTAAGATAACAAAGCCACGGGAAAGCAAGGCTTCATTAGCTGTCCACCAAACTACTTGTTAAAGCAGCGCTACTAGATAATTTATCCGTAAATAATTCAGGACCCAGATTGAACAAACAAAAACATCAGCATCCCCGTGCTCAGACTAATCTCTATTTAATTTGCACTGTGATTGTGAGCGTCTCGGTTCTTTATTTCTGCTCAGGAAAATGAAGTGTGAATCTTGTCTGCTGAATATCAATATGGTGAGGGCACTGGGGGTGGCTATATTGTCTCCGGCCATCTTGTCTCCGAACTTAAAACTTTTCTACTCTTCTCTTACATGTGTCTTATTTATAAAAGTATGAATAGTAACATATGTAGGAAGGGCCGCTGCTGCTTTGTGGCACCCCAATATATTCAGAGCCCTCAACAATCCCTCATACTGCAACCACTAAAGACAACTCTTATTTTAGAAGAAGACTATTCTCAGATATTGGACTTGAAAGACATGTTACATTTCTAATAGAGGCCTTGGTTATGAGTAGCCAACCAATTACTGTGAGAATCACTGACATCGATATCCACACCCTCTAGATATATATATATATTGCACCAAAGTATTAGGGATACTCTAGGTTCAGAGAGAAGCTCCTCTTCACTTGAGGTTATGATAAGAGAAAGGAAAGTAAGGGAAACAAATCCATCCCTCATTCTGAAGGAAGATCTGAAGTATAGTGTTGGTTCCCATATCAATTTTGTGTCTCTTATAGAAGGGAGAAATCTTTTCCAATATGGATCAAGTTATTTGACAGTGTTATGTTGGAACGGTCTCCTCAACTCCCTGGGACTGGATATACCCAGTTGTGGAAGTATCAGTGAAGTGACTAAAACTAAAAAGGGTAGACAATCCAGGTGTTCACAGAGACTCTACTCAAATGGAGAGGTCTGACTCTTCCACGGCTCTCCAACTCTCGTTTCCGTGGCTAAATATTTCTTGGGATCCTTTAAATATAATAACGGATCAGAAGATATAGACAGATGCTGTTAAACAATATGGTAGGAGGAGGATGGATGATTCTGGTTCAGAATAAGCAAAAGCATGCTTGGCTTTTATGGACATGCTCATAATATTCCTGCAGTTGCACCTCACTTTCCCAGAGGCCACCCTTTGGTTTCCTGGAGTCTGATTGTCTTCTTGTTCTATCTGGAATAGTTTTACACACAATGCAGGCTTCTGTTCCATCCATGGTTGGTGGAGCATTTGGCTCATAGACTAGTCCTTTCTGAACTCTTAGACAAAGAATGGAGTTGACCCCTAATGTGTATAACTGCAATATATCCATGATTGTACTGAGCATATAACATCCAATTCAGGCCAAATCCATAATTATTATCAATCATTTCCGTTGTTCTGATAAGGAAGTGTGATTGCAAATTGCCTACACTTGTGTTTTCCTGTGGAAATCACAAGCAATAACATCGTCCCCTTTTCTTCCTTGTCAGTAGACTGTTTCCATCTGAGATAGTGTCCGTCGATAACAATTTAGCAGAATTCTTTCATTGTTATGTCATAGAACGCCAGTCATTGATCAAAACTTGAAGGGTAGGGTTTGCGTTTGGTGCCCATCATGATTCATGCCAACAGAGACCTACAGTGTGGCAGAAACCGTGGAGAAGCAACGTATACTGGTTCCTTAAGAGGATACACGTTACAGAATCCATGCAATTAAAAACTGCTATGAATTATTGATAACGAGCTAATGCACTTAAAACACCAGGGAGAAATGTAAACAAACAAATAACCATTATCAAAAACAGCAGAAGTCCAATGAGTATGTGATTTCCCCACACTGTAAATTCAGAATTATTTTGGTTATGGAGAGAGAAACATCACAAGGCGGATACAGTAAGAGCTAAATTCTCTAGTTCTCAGACCTTTCCGGAGCTGCTCAGTTATAGCGCCCTCATACAATTCTGCTTATTTTGGGTGGTCTTCCGCAGCCACGGGTTGGGAGAATTAGAACTGGCAACATATCCTTGTCACTTTAGAATCTCATAGGGGAAAATTCGCCAGCGTGACGTCATTTTGACACTTCGCAGATTTACTAACGGTCCCTGGCGTAAATTCGCTAGTGAGGTAGACAGACTTTAGCGGTACTTCGCACCCTTACGCCAAGTGAAGTTGCGCTCTGGCGAATGGACGTAACTACGCTAATTCACTGAGTTGCGGATTTTACTGAACGTTGCCTCTTGCGCCAGACTTTACTTTGTCAGCTCAGACCAGGCGAAGTGCAATAGAGTAGATAGGAGTTTCTTTAAAAATAGTTGAAAAAAGTCCCAAAAAACACTGGTGTCTTTTACTTTTTTCAGGGTGATTTTTTGGGGGTACCCTCCTTCCCCCCTACATTTCCTAACCTATGGCACATAAACTATACACTGGGCTCATGTGTAGGGCAATATAACAACTACAACTAATTTTATTAAGGTTCCTTGGGCGTGTATAGTGTAATGTATTTGCTGCAACATATACGTCCATTGTACTTTAACTTCCCGCCGTATGTAAATTAGGCATCGCTAGCGTAACTTCGCTTGACGAATTAACACTAACGCAACTTCGCTACCTTTCGGCTCCCTGGACACAACTTCGGATTGTAGTGAATTTGCGCTGCCCTGGTGAATCTACACCTGGCGAATTGAGTGAAGCCGTTGTTGGCGCAACTTCGGAGCCAATTAAACTTGCCCCCAAGTCTTTTTATGGAATGACTGATATTTCAAATTAGGGATGTTCCTGTTCAGCATTCATTTCTATACAATTTTCTGCAGAAACCCCGGGACATCTGTCAGAGTATAATACATGCAGTGACATAGGGGGACGTTGTCATTGACATTCCTTTGACCAACTTAGGGGTTTATGTTCTACAAATGAAGGAAACCTCGGTCTGACATTGTGCACCACATTCACTTATTTTAAAGGAACAGAGGTGGGAGAGTGTCCTGTTTAAATGGAGGAAAATAACGGAACCTGGTGATCTGAGTTTTCACAATCGGTTGCAGTCTCTGCTCATAATGCCTTGTGTTCAACTTAAAATCTCATTTTTGGTATGAAGGCAGTGCTATGTGTGTTGCACGAGGCATGTAAATAACATCTATTTTCAGAAGGCTCTATGCTGCATGTCTTGCACGTGAAGGGCTTTTTGGCTCCTTTTAACCTGTCTCACCCCAACACGGTTGCCACCTGGCTGGTATTTTACCGACCTAGTTAGTAAACATGATGGTTGATCTCAATGTATTTAAAGCTAAATATATAGGAAGGCCAGTATTTTATTCCAGAAGAAGTGCAAACCCTACACCCTAACCAGGTTGGTTTCTCTGCTTGGCCCATGGGAAATAGAGTAAAATACCAATTATTATTATTATTAGCTTCTGATGTACTTTTCATTGTCCATAATTCATTTCAACTTCCTTTTATTTCTGCAGAGATTCCACAAAATGTTGAAGAAGAACTACTGAATGGGGCCTCCAAACAGCGCCAGCCTTTCTATATTGTTACATGCCTGGCAGTCCTTCTTTCCATGTTTCTTTTATTCTGGAAGATCCCTATTAGAGTCCTGCGTGGAACCAATTTTTGAGACCTGGACCCAACCTGCAGTCCGTGACCCGAACCGCAACCCACATATTTACCCACTTGGATCCGATACCTGACTCTGACCCCCAACGACCTTATCCGCAACCCGCCGACCACCATTAAACAGGAAGTGCTGTTGCTGCAAAACGGAAGTGGCATCATCAAAAGTGAGCGGAGACAGAAAAAAGTTTTGTAAAATTATATAAAATAAGATAAGAAATGTAGATGAGACCTGCAACCCGCAGACCCACATCTATACCTACACCCGAACATCCCACCCTCATCCCACAGGGTACCCGCTTTTTTTGCACGTAACCAGCAGGTACTCGACCCGCTGCAGGACTCTAATGCCTGTATTTTGCATGCTTTCTTCTTTTTAAATTTTTCATTATCTTCCTCTCACCTCCTACTATTACACTTTATTCATTCATAGTCACAAAAAATATGCGTTACTAATGCAGAATTAATTCAATCTTTAGGGTAATGCCAACGTTGACCCTCAATTTCACACAAATAGGAAGAGCTTCTGCCTGTAGAAGGAACCCTTTTTGATGGGTAGGGTGCTTTACAGTGGAAGGACCTTCCACCTGTGATCCAGGAAACATGTAGAAAACCAGGTAGACTGTAGCACACTTAAAGATTAGTGAATTAAAGTTGCTTTATTGGCCCCAAAAAGTAGATATATACAAAGCAACGTTTCGGACCCCACTGGGCCTTTTCCCAAGCCTTGAGAAAGGGCCCAGTGGGGATGAAACATTGCCTTGTATATATCTACTTTTTGGGGCCAATAAAGCAACTTTAATGCATTAATGTTGACCCTCAATGTGACATTATGGAGCAGTGAATGGAAATGCAGTTTAATATGGGATTAGGTGCGTCGGCCTGAGACATATTTCATTGTATTTGGCCCTATGCTCTATGAGATTTTATCATCCCAGTTCACAGGCAGTGGAGAGGTTGATACATCTGATTTATGACTGATCCCACATGGCACAACTTTGATTTTTTAATGTCTCCTCATTTACTTTTGGCAGGAAATAAGAACCACCAGACGAGAAAAAAACCGAATGAAAAACAGAAAACGGAGAGTGATGAGAGTGACGGGGCAAACACAAGATGTTCCATTTAATGCCGTTAGGAAGTGCGTTGTGGCAGAATTAAGATCTCATTCTCGTCGCCTTGAGATTTCCTCGTGTCTCAGAGGAGAGTCAGACACGGCTCACGAACTGCTGATCTGCTAAGAGCGAATTTACCCTGCGAGCCTGAATGACTGCGCCACCACCACTGCTGCTCTCCCATGCGTGGACTACGACTTGTTCAGATGGACCAGCATTCAATGATTCCTTCCCTTGGTGGAGCTTTAAAGGGATACTGTCATGGGGAAAATTTTTTTTTTCAAAATGAATCAGCTAATAGTGCTGCTCCAGCAGAATTCTGCACTGAAATCCATTTCTCAAAAGAGCAAACAGATTTTTTTATATTCAATTTTGAAATCTGACATGGGGCTAGACATTTTGTCAATTTCCCAGCTGCCCCAAGTCATGTGACTTGTGCTCTGATAAACTTCAATCACTCTTTACTGCTGTACTGCAAGTTGGAGTGATATCACCCCCTCCCTTTCCCCCCACAAGCCAAACAACAGAACAATGGGAAGGTAACCAGATAGCAGCTCCCTAACACAAGATAACAGCTGCCTGGTAGATCTAAGAACAACACTCAATAGTAAAATCCAGGTCCCACTGAGACACATTCAGTTACATTGAGAAGGAAAAACAGCAGCCTGCCAGAAAGCATTTCTCTCCTAAAGTGCAGGCACAAGTCACATGACTGGGGGCAGCTGGGAAATTGACAAAATGTCTAGCCCCATGTCGGATTTCAAAATTGAATTTAAAAAAATCTGTTTGCACTTTTGAGAAATGGATTTCAGTGCAGAACTGATTCATTTTGAAAAAAATTTTTTTCCCATGACAGTATCCCTTTTACACCAAATCTTCCTCACAACCTTTCCATATCTCTTGTATCAGTCAGTATTTATATATTAGCTGTATTCTCCCTCCTACAGTTCTGCACCCAATGCAGTTTATTTATCCGCCATGCGTTGAAATGTATATATTTTATGCAGTTAAATTGTGTGTTCCCTATACCCATTGACCTTGTATATATTTTTATTTCTCTTGGTTTTTTTTCCCATTGGCCTTTAACATCTGTACTGCCTGTCACTTTATATTCTGCGCACTACTGTTTCTGACTCCTGAAAAAACAGATTAGGAGTGAGTGAGAAGAGAGTGCACACAATAGAAATAAGCAAATACTGATTTCACAGAAATTCAAAAAACCTTATCAAAAGTTACAAATAAAACAGTATACGGTGATTTAAATGGGAAAAAGAAGTCCTGAAAACTGGGGGTCTGCACTGAATACGTTGTCATTGTCCCTATATATATTATTATAGATGGCAGCAATGGTCACTATATTCACCCTTGTGTTCTCGTTGCCAATGGAAACTATATATTACTTTTTCCAAAACCCGAAAGTACCAGCCCTTTGTTTGATCTTATTCGATAAATCTCAAATCCTAGGGGTTTTTATGTCATTGATGGAAACTTGAAACCCTGTCCTGCCAGTAAGTCACTGACTGTCCAATTGATTCCTTTTTGCACCTGTGCATTGGACCCCCTATATATCTATTTTGATTGGTCTAACTCTGATGTTAGGTTGCAACAGAGCGGACTGCTTGGTTGGCTAAGCACCAAAGCTGATATGTAAATTGGTTTCCTAGCCAGTCTGAATTCGGCTTTCATCCAACCGTTTCGCTTTATGGTTAACTGGATGGATCAGTGCAATTTGCTTCTTTACCATATTGTTTGTATTGTGGGTACTCACAGAGCAATCCTTCAGGCAGAAGTAGTAAAAAAACAGGTCTTTATTGAAGTACAAGTGAGGATTACAGCCTAGGCCAGTGATCCCCAACCAGTAGCTCATGAGTATCATGTTGCTCTCCAACCCCTTAGATGTTGCTTCTCAAAGCCTCTGTCAGGGAGCCGGGAGCCCCCTCTGGGGAGTAGTCCGGATCTAGGAGGAAGCCCCTCAGGAGGGATCAGGGTCGTGGTATCCAGGGGTTAGGCAAGAGAATAATCAAAGTCCAAGCACAGGTCAGAAGGCAGGCGGAATACAAACAAAGTCCAGGGCAAGGCACGGGGTCAAAGGCAGGCAGAGTAACAGCGAAGTCCAGGTCCAGGCAAGGGGTCACTCCAAGGAATCAGGCAGAAATAGCAGGGAAAACAGCAAGGGAACCCAGGAATCACTTAGGGAACAGGATCCTATTTTCGGGCGCCATCTTGGCGCCTCAGGCGTCCTTTTATCTTTGAATTTGGCGCCCTTGCGCCAGCGTCAGCGCGCCTGCGACCGTCGCGCCGTGCTGGCGTCACAACGCCGGCGTCGGAACCCACGTGGGTTGCCTGGGCGCCGCCATCTTGGATTCTTCGCCGCCGGGAGCGGACGTGACTCCTCGCGCTCCCGGCGGTCTTGACAGTACCCCCCCCTCACGGGGGGCCTCAGGACCACCGGGACTTGGTTTCTGGGGAAACTTGGAGTGGAAGTCTCGTACCAAACGAGGAGCATGCACATCACGGTGTCCCTCCCAAGAGCATTCTTCGGGGCCAAAGCCCTTCCAATGGATGAGGTATTGAAGGGACCCTCTGGAGATTCTGGAATCAAGGATTCTCTCCACCTCGAATTCTTGTTGACCCTCCACAGAGACGGCAGGAGGAGGAGATTGGACACCAGAGAAACGTTTGGAGACGGTGGGCTTCACCAGGGAGACGTGGAACACGTTGGGGATTCTCATCTCTGGTGGGAGTTGAAGTCTGATGGCTACAGGGTTAATTATCTCCAAGATGGGGAACGGACCCAGGAACTTCGGACCCAACTTGGGAGATGGTACCTTCAAGCGAATATTCCTGGAAGAGAGCCAGACACTATTACCCACCTTGTAGGGAGGAGAGGGCCTTCTACGGCGATCCGCGAAAGTCTTGTGGACTAGAGCACTCTTCTCCAGATTAGACTTGGTTGCAGCCCAAATAGCAAGCATATGGGCTGCCAGATCATCTGCAGCCGGGACGTCCGACAACACGAAGTCCTGAGGAAAGGCTTGAGGGTGCTGTCCATACACCACCATAAATGGAGACCTTCCTGTGGAGGAATGACATGCATTATTATGAGCAAACTCCGCCCACGGGAGGAGGTCAGACCAATCGTCCTGGCAAAGAGACACGTGGTTCCTCAGGAACTGTTCTAAGGCTTGGTTCACACGTTCAGCTGCCCCATTCGTCTGCGGGTGGTAGGCAGACGAAAATTGAAGTGTTATTCCCAAGTCTTTACATAGGGAACGCCAGAACTTGGCGGTAAACTGGGTGCCTCTGTCGGAGACGATCTCCACCGGGAAACCATGCAGGCGGAAGATGTACTTAATAAAGAGTTGGGATAATTCCACCGCAGAGGGTAACTTCTTCAAAGGGATGAAATGGGCCATTTTGCTGAAGCGGTCTATGACAACCCAGATCACAGTATTCCCACCGGAGGGAGGAAGTTCGACAATAAAGTCCATAGAGAGATGCGTCCACGGACGAGAGGGAACCGGCAAAGGCTGTAACAACCCGCTGGGGCGGGAATGGCTAGGCTTAGAAGTGGCACAGACATTACAAGCAGCCACAAAGTCCTTTACATCCTTGCGGATATCAGGCCACCAGACTAGGCGCCTCAAGAGTTCAAGGGTCTTGGCCGGACCAGGATGTCCAGCTTGCCTGGAGCAGTGGGTCTGTTGCAGGATGGCCAGGCGAAGTTCTGGAGGGACGAAGGCCATGCCAATCGGAGTATCTTGAGGAGCCGAGGACTGCCCAGCCAAGATCTGGTCGGCAAATTGGGGATACAGAGAGGCAATGATCTTGACTGGTGGAATGATTGGTTCCTGCCTCTCAGGGTCACGGTCCACCGGAGTGAAGCTACGAGACAAGGCGTCGGCCTTCAGATTCTTGGAACCTGGGCGATAAGTTAAAACAAAGTTAAATCGAGAAAAGAAAAGGGCCCACCTGGCTTGTCTGGGATTTAGCCTCTTGAGGGACTGTATAAACTCCAGATTCTTGTGATCTGTGTAAATCTGGACAGGAATTTCAGAGCCCTCCAGGAGGTGACGCCATTCTTCAAGGGCAAGCTTGACTGCCAAGAGTTCTCGATTTCCGACATCATAGTTCTGCTCTGCGGATGAGAACTTCTTGGAGAAATACGCACAGGGGTGCAATTTTCCATCAGTGGAGTGTCTCTGAGAAAGGATAGCTCCGGCTCCAACTTCTGAAGCATCAACCTCGATGCAGAAGGGTAGTGCAGGATTGGGATGTCGGAGAACAGGAGCGGACGTGAAGGCCTCCTTCAAGGACTGAAAGGCTTCTATGGCAGATGGAGGCCACAGGCTGGGTTTACCCCCTTTCCGGATGAGGGCCAGAATAGGTGCAATGTGGGAAGAGAACCCCCGGATGAACTGTCGATAATAATTAGCAAATCCGATGAATCTCTGGATTGCCTTGGTACTCAGTGGGAGAGGCCACTCCTGGATGGCCGACACTTTCACGGGGTCCATCTCAAATCCCTCTGGAGAGATAATGTATCCTAGGAAGGGGATCTTGGATACCTCGAAGACACACTTCTCCAACTTGGCGAAGAGAGAGTTCTTCCTCAAACGAGAGAGTACCTCCTTCACCTGGGAGCGATGACTTTCAAGGTCCTTGGAGAAGATCAGGATGTCGTCCAAGTATACGACTACGAACCTTCCTAGGAGATCTCGGAACACATCATTAACAAACTCCTGGAAGACGGCAGGGGCATTACATAGGCCGAAGGGCATAACAAGATATTCATAGTGCCCATCCCGAGTGTTGAATGCCGTCTTCCATTCGTCACCCTCCCGGATGCGAATGAGGTTGTAGGCCCCCCGGAGATCCAACTTGGAGAAAATCTTTGCCCCTTTCAGCTGGTCAAAGAGCTCGGCAATCAGGGGCAGGGGGTACCTGTTTTTCACGGTGATCTTATTCAGGCCCCGATAGTCTATACAAGGCCGAAGGCCTCCGTCCTTCTTCTCCATGAAGAAGAACCCAGCCCCTGCAGGAGAGGTAGAAGGGTGGATAAACCCCCGCTGGAGATTTTCTTGGATGTACTCCTTCATAGCGGTAGTCTCTGCAGGAGAGAGAGGGTAGGTGCGCCCTCTGGGGGGCATGGCTCCTGGCAGGAGTTCAACCGGACAGTCGTAGGAGCGATGTGGGGGAAGGAACTCTGCAGACTTTTTACAAAACACATCGGAAAATTCCTTGTAAGTGGAGGGCAAAGTCTTTAGTTCCGCAGTGGAGACATTCACCTTCTCGAGGGGTTTTGGCGGAAGGCAATGTTGCAGGCAAAATAAACTCCAACGAGAGATCTGCCCAGTGGACCAGTCTATGGTGGGGTTATGCAGACGTAACCACGGAAGACCCAATATTACTGGAGTAGAAGGGCAGGGGATGATGAAGAATGAAAGTTTTTCTTGATGCAGCGCCCCAACTTGTACCGATAGTTCCGCCGTGAACATTGTGACGAATTCAAACTCCAGGGGTTTGTCATCTATGGCGGTAATTCGCAGGGGTGAAGACAATGGAAGCAGGGGAATCTTCATGCGTTCGGCAAAGAAGGCGTCCATGAAATTGCCATCCGCTCCGGAGTCGAGGAAGGCCCTTTCGAAGATAGACTTACTTGCCAGGTGAATCTGCAAAGGAAGGAAAAGTCTGCGTGAATTTTCTTGATACTTCTCCTGAGGCCCTCGAGTGATGCCCCCTACATGAGAAACCTGAGACATACCTCGGGGTACAAAACTCTTGGCTTTGGCAGGACAGGCGTTGGCAAAATGGGAATGCCCACCACAGTACAAACAGAGCCCAGCCATACGTCTTCGGAGTCTTTCCTGCTCGGAGAGGCGAGCTTTTCCTACTTGCATAGGTTCCTCCAGGGGAGACGTGGACACATGAGTCACAGGGACAGCGGGCGCTTGCAGAATCGGCCTTTGAAAGCGAGGGGCCAACATGGGAGAAAATCGTCTGCTGCGCTCTCTCTCCACCTGGTGTTCTCTGAGGCGGGTGTCCACCTTAATAGATAGAGCGATCAGTCCTTCCAGGGTGTCAGGAGTCTCTCTGGAGATGAGATCATCTTTGATGCGGATGGATAGGCCTTGGTAGTATACGGCCTTGTAAGCGTCATCACACCAGGAAGTCTCCGCCATCAGTGTTCGGAAGTCTATAGCGTACTCATTGACACTGCGGCTTCCCTGCCGGAGCTGCAAGAGACGGGCAGGGGCGTTCGTAACCCGACCTGGAGCATCAAAGACTATGCGAAAAGCTTGGAGAAAGTCTTTAACATCATAAGTCACCGGGGAATTCTTCTCCCAAAGAGACGTTGCACACTCCAGTGGCTTGCCTTCCAATCGAGACATCACATACCCCACCTTGGAACGCTCACTTGGAAACTGTGTGGGTTGGAACTCAAATTGAATTTGGCACTGTGTGGCAAATCCCCTGCAGGCTTGTGGATCCCCACTAAAGCGAAGGGGAGGTGGAATGCGAGGCTCACCTGTCGGGTAGCTTGCGTTCATAGAGGCTGCCGCCATGGGGGGATCTCCAGTAGGTGGAGCAGCGGAGGGCGCAGAAGGCACTCGAGCAAGCAGGATATCGAGTGCCTGCCCAATGCGAACCTGCTGGTTTTCGTAGTCCTCCATGCGGGATGCCAGTCCGCGGAGTGCTCGTCCGACATCAGGTGTGGCTTCCTCTGAAGGATCCATGGCCCGAAAATAATGTCAGGGAGCCGGGAGCCCCCTCTGGGGAGTAGTCCGGATCTAGGAGGAAGCCCTTCAGGAGGGATCAGGGTCGTGGTATCCAGGGGTTAGGCAAGAGAATAATCAAAGTCCAAGCACAGGTCAGAAGGCAGGCGGAATACAAACAAAGTCCAGGGCAAGGCACGGGGTCAAAGGCAGGCAGAGTAACAGCGAAGTCCAGGTCCAGGCAAGGGGTCACTCCAAGGAATCAGGCAGAAATAGCAGGGAAAACAGCAAGGGAACCCAGGAATCACTTAGGGAACAGGATCCTATTTTCGGGCGCCATCTTGGCGCCTCAGGCGTCCTTTTATCTTTGAATTTGGCGCCCTTGCGCCAGCGTCAACGCGCCTGCGACCGTCGCGCCGTGCTGGCGTCACAACGCCGGCGACGGAACCCACGTGGGTTGCCTGGGCGCCACCATCTTGGATTCTTCGCCGCCGGGAGCGGACGCGACTCCTCGCGCTCCCGGCGGTCTTGACAGCCTCAAAGTAGGTGCTTATTTTTCAATTCCTGGCTTGGAGTTATAATTGCATAAAAACCAGGTTTATGGCCAAACAGAGTCACCTTTAGGCTGCCAATCCACATAGAGAAACTGAATAGCCAATCACATCCTTTATTTATCACACCCCAGGATGTTTTCTCATGCTTGTGTTGCTCCCCAACTCTTTTTACATGTGAATGGGGCTCACGGGTGAAAGAAGGTTGAAGACCACTGGAGTCTTGGGATTGTTGGGAGGGCTGACCTTAAATAGGGCAGAGTCAGCCCTGATTGGCTGATTTCAAACCAATTAGGCTGCTGCTGGGTTGGGCTGCAAAGGCCAGGTAATATATAGTGAGCAACTCTGCAGGCTGCTCACCTGGCCCAGTGGCTAAGACATTGAACCAGAAACTCAAAGGTCCCTGGATCAAATCCCAGCAGAGCCTTACAACTCTTTGAGTACCTATTCTACGAACAATCCGGTGATTTCGGCTCCCTTATGCTGAAGGCTTGGGGTAGAGGACCTGAGACTCCTTATCTACATGGTGAGTCTTTATGTTTTTGATGATATCTGCAGAGACACACGCTGCTATTTTGGGAGTTGCCCAGCGACAAATCACTTCTTCGGGCAACTAATCTCCCCGAACTGCCTTCCCGCTGCCTAGAATGTAAATCGCCTGCAGGATGGCACTCGGATCGATTCGGCTTTCCGAAGTCGTCCGAAGTTTCCTCGTGAGGCAACTTTGGAAACTTCGGTTAACGAAGCTTTCCGAGTAGGGATGCACCGAATCCACTAGTTTGGTTTCGGCCGAACCCCCAAATCCTTCATGAAAGATTAGGCGGAATACCGAACCAAATTCTAATTTGCATATGTCTATTAAGGGTGGGAAGGGGGAAAGATTTTTTACTTCCTTGTTTTGTGACAAAAAGTCATGCGATTTCCCTCCCCGCCCCTAATTTGCATATGTAAATTTGTATTCGGTTCAGCTGGCCAGAAGGATTTGGCTGAATCCGAATCCTGCTGAAAAAGGCTGAATCTTGGCTGAATCCAGAACCGAATCCTGGATTCAGTGCATCCCTAGTTCCGAGTGGCATCCCGCCGGCGATTTACATTCTAGCCTAGGGGGAAGGCAGGTGGGGACGATTAGTCGCCTGAAGAAAAAACGATATGACGCTGGGCGACTAATGTCCCGAAATAGCAACGTGTGTCTCTGTCCTTAAGTGTAGTTTGATTATAGAAGCAGATATCATCAAAAACATTTCTTTTAAGGTGGCCATACATGGAGAGATCCGCTCGTTTGACGATGTTGCCAAACGAGCGGATCTCCCTCCGATATGCCCACCTTGAGGTGGGCAATATCGGGCTGATCCGATCGTGGGCCCTAGGGCCCAAAGATTGGATCCTAACAGGCGGTCAGATCGCGGGACTGCATCAACGAACAGATGCGGCCACGATCCGACGGGATTTTTAGTCCCTTCCGATCGAGATCGGGGAAGCCCGTCGGGGGCCCCATACACGGGCCAATAAGCTGCCGACTCGGTCTGTAATCAGCTTTTATCGGCCCGTGTATGGCCACCTTAAGTCTTATCTTCAACATCCATCTATAATGTCAAGATGAAACCAGCAAATATCTTGCAAGGTGCATTGGATCCAGTTGTTTAGAAATGAATCTATGTGTCTGGTTGTGTCCCAAGAGCAAGTCTGGACTGGGAATCAAAACAGGCCCTGGCATTCCAATTACACCAGCCCACTAAATAGTGACTTTCCATGGTGTCTTACAGTAGCCCCAGTAGCCTGCCCAAGAGATAAGAGATAAAGTAATAAAAGGGATAAAGGGAAACTAGAAGATCAATCTTGTAGCCTGGACCCTCGTCTGATAATTCAGAAGAGTTTTATCCCAAGCCTGGAGCAAGACTTGAGTGATTAAGTCTATGAGGCTCACAATGCTGATCTATTGAGAACACTGCACAGTTTACAGAACCAAATGGGCAAAGCGATAATATATCAGATTAAGGCAAATAAACTTGTTTTTCATGGTTGTATTGCTACCTCAATCTTTTTCTCAGAAAGCCGTTAAAAGTTACTGTTCTGCCGTATCCTCCTTCCCCTCTTGAAATGTTATCGATCTAATGAGACAAAACATCTAATGATGGTAAAAAAAAAAGTCAATAATGAAAAATAGACTGTGGGGCTCCATTAAAACATCTGTCCTTTGGTGTAAAATACATTAGCTGGGTAGAGCGGATCTGATCTTTTCTACAGGTCGCCAAGGCAATATCAAACTGTTAAGGGCCATGGCACCTACCACAGGTGACAGATGTCCCCAAAAATGACTTTCCATAGTATAACATTATAGGTGTATAATAGGTTTTACTTGCAGCAATCTTAAAGGGATACTGTCATGGGAAAAAAAACATTTTTCCAAAATGAATCAGTTAATAGTGCTGCTCCAGCAGAATTCTGCACTGAAATCCATTTCTCAAAAGAGCAAACAGATTTTTTTATATTCAATTTTGAAATCTGACATGGGGCTAGACATATTGTCAATTTCCCAGCTGCCCCAAATCATGTGACTTGTGCTCTAATAAACTTCAGTCACTCTTTACTGCTGTACTGCAAGTTGGACTGATATCACCCCCTCCCTTTCCCCCCAGCAGCCTAACAACAGAACAATGGGAAGGTAACCAGATAGCAGCTCCCTAACACAAGATAACAGCTGCCTGGTAGATCTAAGAACAACACTCAATAGTAAAATCCAGGTCCCACTGAGACACATTCAGTTACATTGAGAAGGAAAAACAGCAGCCTGCCAGAAAGCATTTCTCTCCTAAAGTGCAGGCACATGACTGGGGGCTGCTGGGAAATTGACAATATGTCTAACCCCATGTCAGATTTCAAAATTGAATATAAAAAAATCTGTTTGCTCTTTTGAGAAACGGATTTCAGTGCAGAATTCACTATTAACTGATGCGTTTTGAAAAAACATGTTTTCCGATGACAGGATCCCTTTAATGTTATATTATGGAAAGTTGTTTTGGGGAGATCTGCAGTAGGGGCCATGGCCCTTAAAAGTTTCTTCCAAATACTCAAAGTAGCCCAGATTAATCACAGGCAACAAATCTGCCTCTGTGCCACGACCCTAAAGGGAGGTCTCCTAATGGGCCCTGAGGGTCCACCTGTGACTGAAGGCAAATTAGTTACTCTATAAATAGCTTATCATTTGGTACCTTAAATAGGGTCACTCTGTATCGCCCCAGCCATAACATGAGAATGTGACTTAGGGAAGGTTTATCCCAAAAGGTGCCAATTTTATATAGGATAAAATATGTAGTAAAGCTGTAGGCCAGAATTTGGATATTATGGACCATTTTGTGAATGGGTCGTAGAGAACAGTTCAGTTTCCACATTGATAGCACTGGGGAAAAGGTGATGACCCACAGGGCTAAGGAATCCAGTACCAGGGCTAAATAAGCATCAGCTTCAATGATTTGTATTTAGAAATACAATTGTTATTGAATAGTGATGAGCCAATTTTTCCCCAGGCATTTCACCATCTTACGAATTTTTTCACAAAACTGTGGCAAAAACCCGCTGCCGAAAAGTTTCACCGTAACAAAAAAGTCGCCATACGAAAAAAACTCCCATTGACTTTATTGCATTTGGAGTTGATAAATGTTGCTTGTGAAAATAATTTCGACTCCCACTGACTTCAATGGATTTCGCAAATTTTTCGTTGAAGCGAAATGGGACAGATTCGCTACTATTGAAAGCTGTATCAGTCCATAGATTGAGATTCTCGGCACTGCTGTTTGTGACTACATACAACATTGAAACAATGAAGCACTAACCCTCTGCAGCAAATATTCCAGGTCCCTCAATGCCAAGATGTTGGGCACTTTTTAGGGTGTTGTACTTCTGTGTCTCACATCTGACTGCCAGGGTGGTACAAAGGATACTTGGTATAAGTATCAGACATGGTGGAAGATACAGGTGGAACACCGTATATACTCGAGTATAAGCCGTCCCGAGTATAAGCCGAGGTACCTAATTTTACCTCCAAAAACTGGTAAAGCTTATTGACTCGAGTATAAGCCTAGGGTGAGAAATGAAGCAGCTTCTGGTAAGTTTCAATCAAAAAATTGAGGTTTTCTGCTCCCATTGGAGGTGCCGGCGTCTCATTTTTGGATGCAGGCGACCATTCTTGGATGCCGGCGAATATTCTTGGAGACTATTCTTGGACGCCGGCGACTATTCTTAGGCGCCGGCGACCATTTTTGCGCTTGACCCGAGTATAAGCCGAGGCAGAGTTTTTCAGCATATTTTGGGGGCTGAAAAACTCGGCTTATACTCGAGTATATACAGTATATTGCTTTTGTTTTCCTATAGAAATTCTACAACACTATGTGACCCTCAGACTACGTGCACCCAGGAACTAAAGGGTAAGTCTCCTATTGAGTGGAGGGCATTGAGCCAGAGACATTCTCTCATAGAACATAATTTGCAGATATTTCTTTTTCAATAAAACATATTTCCACCTTCATAGGAACGTCTGGCGTGACCTGCTCATTGATTATCATCTGGGAATGTGTTGATGCAGTGAAGAACTCCATCAAGCCGGCATTTATCGTTTGTCTTTTTCTTACTTCATTCCGATTGTTTGAATAGGTTAATGAGGTTGACTGGAGAGAAGAAAGTCCCTGGGATCACCGTTGCAATAGCCGGGCATCCAGGAGACCCTCAATGTGCTACAATTAATGGGGGTGAAGGGACATCCACCTTGTCTGACCTGTGCAAAGTGAGTTGATATAAGATATTCTGTACAGGGAGGATTATTTATCCGTATAATTGTTTATTTTGTTTAAAAAAAACAAACACTCAAGACCATTTTAATACCATAAAACCTGCAGGTTGGATATAGTCTCTTTGAACACTTTGATTATTAGAAACTATAAGGAAGGAATCTCAGCAATGATTTATTGATGTCATTTTTATGTCTTTAATAAAATGCTTTTAGTCATTTTATTTCATTTGTAAAATGCTTTTAGCCGTTCTGCTCTCCATATTTTTTTTTCTTGGTTCAATGAGATTGCACCAGAACCAACAGCAGAACTCCAAACATCGCTTTGACTGCAAGCTCTTCAGGGCAGGGACGTCCTTCTACTTGTGGCTAATTACGATTGTCACTAAAACGTAATATAACGGTGTAAATGTATTTAATAGTTTTCTTTTACAGCTTTTATTCCCATTTCTGTACTATTAATGAACTGCAAGGCACTGTGCAGTACTGAGAACAGGTAGGGGATCTTTTATCCAGAATGCTCAGGACCTGGGGTTTTCCAGATAATGGACCTTACTGTAATTTGGATCCTCATACCTTAAGTCTGCTAGAAAATGATTTAAACTTGAAATATCTGCTGATGTAGCTTATAAGATAGTTTATGGTGCGTCCACAAATGCATAAGTCATATGGAGACATTACACCTCTGCATTTCCTACTGTTTATTTAGAAGCAATAGAAAGGCAGCCATACTGTGTATTATCCCTCAGTCATTCATTTTTGGCCAGCTGGCTGATCCATCGATCCATATATAGTTGCCTTTTGGTTTTACAGAAACCACGACTGTGAGGCTTTTGCCCAACCAACTTGGGGTTAGATGTCCACTCAATTCTCTATAAAACTCTCCACAAAGGACCCCAAAACCCTACTCAATTGAATACGGCTATGGACTGGGGAGCACTAGGTTTTGAATCCAGAAAAATAGCTATTTCTACACAACCATATTCAGCAAGAAACTTGAATTAGAAATAATTTGAAGATTCAAATTTAAAGGGGAAACTTTAGCAAAAATGAAAATTTAATATGAGCTTCATTTTAAATTCAGTCAATCAAATCAAAATTCTGACCTTTTTCTGAAGTAATCAAATAAATCTTCACTCTTTCCCTCTCAGGATCTGTCTCTTTTGTTCTAGCAGGAATTGGGCCAAATCGCCTCTTCTTCGGGCGACTAATCTATCCTAAATGCCTTCCCGCCGGCTAGAATGTAAATCGCCGGCGGGATGGAACTCAGATCCCTTCAGTTTCCGAAGTCAGCCAAAGTTTCCTCGTGAGGCATCTCCGGAAGACTTTGGAAAAATGAAGTGTTTCCAGTGCCATCCCGTCAGTGATTTACATTCTAGCCGGCGGGAAGGCATTTAGGAGAGATTAGTCGCCCGAAGAAGAGGCAATTTGTTGCTGGGTGACTAATCTCCCTGAATCTTAACATGTCACCACCCAACCAAAAGGAGGAGAGTGAAGATAAAGTGATTATTTCACAGAATTTTCAATTGATTATATTTAGAAATTTTCTTATTTCTGAATAATTCAGTAACCACAAAATGTTTGCATAGTGTGGAAAAAAAGGATTTTCCTTCGTTCTTTAAAATCATATGAACGTACAGGTTTTAGTTCTGCTGATCACAAAATCCTACAAACATGGTATTTAGCCAAATAAATAACATAAGAGAAAGGAAATCTCCTTTTAATATCCATCATATTAATAATTGACTAAAATTGTTTCAAAATTCTGTGTATTTTATGCTCTTTTTTTGTGAGCAAATGACTGAATGAAGGAAAGGGTGACACTGCCCTGAGGCAATTCTAGAATTTTGATCCTTTTTTTTTTTAATTTTGATTATTTTCTTAAGGGATATTTGGATATTCCAGATATCAGTCGGGTCAGGTGGTTGAGAGGCCTCCATACTTGGGTCAATAAGCTGGAGGTGTCAAGGTGGCAGCTTTTATGAAACTCTTTATGATCACCTTTAGTTACAGGTTTGGCTTGAAGACTATTTTTATTTTGGTTCAATAATTCTGGCACAGTTTAATTCAATTGATTCCTTTCTTTAGGGTTGTTTCTTTCATGCAAGAAAAACCTTCTGTAATCAGGACTAAGAGCCAAATGTAGACTATGGAACGACTTCCTTGGCACTGGGCAAGTCTACATTGTGCCACACATTGCCCTTGTATATCTTGGTCACCTGGAGGGCGCAGAGGAGGTTAAACCCTCTCCCCTTCTCATCTGAGACAATTTGTGGACAGGCACAGATGGTTCCAACACGGGTGCAATAATC
Source organism: Xenopus laevis (assembly GCF_017654675.1). Lineage (NCBI taxonomy): Eukaryota > Metazoa > Chordata > Amphibia > Anura > Pipidae > Xenopus > Xenopus laevis. The sequence continues at coordinate 135,035,109 of NC_054382.1, read as the reverse complement.
TAAAAATAAAGCAGGTGGAATTGTGTGCGCAGCGAAACCTTGAGGTCCTCCGCCGCGTCCCTGCAGACCGCGTCTGCTGATTGAGGCCAGTTTTCAGACCACTAAGTTTTGCATGGAATTGCTCCCAATCAGCATTTAGCCCGTAGGAATGAAATGGCAACACTTCTCAAGACATTTCTCGCTCCACCAGGCTGCTGGCTCTTGTTGTTTTACGTGGTGGAACATTGGGATTTTGGGATCCTTGATTTATGACAGGTTGGAGGCTGCTGACTTTCAGGGATTTTTTTTCCCCATAGCTTGTTCTCTTTCTCTCATTATTTCTCTTTTCTTGGCCAACAATATATTTGTTTATGGCTGCTGCAAAGACTTGGGTTCTGACTAATATTCATGATATTTTCCCTCCGTGATGCATCTCTGCAAATCGAAGAATCTGTGTTAAAACCAAAGGAAATAATTGTCACTGTTTTGGGGTAAAGGAGTGTGTGTCTCCTAATTCAGAACCTTTATGTGTTTCCAGGGCCAGAGTTGGGTGAAATTGTCAATCAAGGTGAAAGCATCAATCAAAAATGGCAGCCCTCCAGCTATTGATCAGTTCAACAAGAATTCTACCCTCAGGCTTCTTCTAAAGCTGGAGGCCAAGGCTCTACCCTATTTTGCCTTTACTAAATCCTGTATTTTAGGTTATTGTTCACCCATCGCCCCTTGTTTTAATGATCCTATTAAACTTCTCCAAAATCAATGGACGTTTCTATTATGAAGAAAGCATAGCGATCATTGTCAATTGTTCTGGTTCAGAATTCCATTTTCTCAGCATGTTGTCTGGTTTCCTCATCTGTCAGGAAGCTGTAGCCGTCTGTCCTAGTCAAGGATCAGAGCAAAGGTCATAGGATGCCCATGTATTGATGACTTCTGCTGAATTGAACAGTACAAATTAGTGAAGAGGAAGAGAATCAGCCTTTCCCATATTCGTACCGATAATAGTTATAGAGTTCTCTCTAAGAACATTGATCGAACAAAACTCAAAATGGCTCATTTACCCACATCGTTGCATGGTACCGGTGCCCACCCTCCCCCAGGGAAGACACATCTGCAAGGACTCCCAGGGCACTATTAAAATCTGCACCCATCCGTGCTTTACAATTCCCCTTCTGCAAACGTCTCCCACACCCGCAGCCTAAAAGGGACATCCGCTGCCTAAAGGAGGAAAAACTGTCTCTCTAGCACACACAGAGCCAGAGAACAAAACTCGGCCTACCTCCTCGACAGAAGCCGGGGACTTGAGTAGTAGAGGTACCCGGGACCGAGCTGGGTCTGAACAACAGGGCAGAATGCTGGCCTGGTGAAGTGGGGCACCTTGAGGGAGACAGTGGGCCTAGCCGGACAAGATGGCGGCGCAACAGTAAATTGCAGCGACCACTCCGGATCACAAGGTGCTTTATTTTTTTGTGGTTTTTGTGCTTTTTTACTTTGTTTTTTGTGAAGCTATGGACGTTGGAGCAACTAAGCTCTATATTCGCCAGACACTCCTTCGGTACAGCAATCATTCATATATTACGATAAAGGATGGCTTATTGCACACACTATGGGATCTCGTCTACTTCGGCAGCCGGATCTTCTGACCGCGGTCTTGCCTGGGGCCAATGGCGAGAGGAGAAGCACTCGGAAGCGGTGTATGAGGACGCAGAAGTGTGAAAAGTGAGCAGGAGTCCGTGCTAGGCTAAGAACTAACCCAGCCGAACCTGCTCTCCCGTCCATACTACTATCTAACGTCTGCTCCATAGAAAATAAAATGGACTACATTCGACTCCAGCAAACTACCCAGTGTGAATTCAGAGACTGCTGCATGTTCGTATTCACGGAGACGTGGCTCAGCGAAAGAGTCCTGGATGCCGCCATTTAGCTGGATGGGCTAGTTGCGGTTCGAGCTGACAGAGTCGCTGCTCTGAGCGGTGGTGGTGATTGCCTCCATTCATATTATTGGAGGTTACATTCCTCCTAGCGCGAACACTAAAGATGCGCTCTGGGAGCTGTACAGCGATATCACGGATATACAAAACACTCACACAGATGGACTGATTATCATCACTGGAGATTTTAACCATGCGAATCTCAGGTCAGTGCTCCCAAAATTCCATCAGCATGTGGGATTTGCTACGAGACGACCAAACACATTAGATCAGGTTTACACAAACATTTACAAAACATTTCCGTACCGAGCAGAGCCCCGCCCACACTTCGGATACTCAGACCACATCTCTGTTATGCTAATTCCAGTATACAGACCGCTCATCAGGCACTCTAAACCAGTTCTGAAACAGGTGAAAAAATGGCCACCAGGAGCCATGACTGCTCTTCAGGACTGTTTTGATGCACTGACTGGAACATGTTTAGGGAGGCTGAAACCTGCAGCCACTACATCAGCTTGGATGAGTATACGTCATCTGTAATCAGCTACATCACAAAGTGCATTGATGATGTCACTGTCTCCCAGTGCATCACTACACGCCTCAACCAGAAGCCGTGGTTCACTGAAGAGGTACGTGGGTTACTGAGGGCCCGAGACTCTGCTTTCAGGGAAGGTGACGAAGTTGCCCAGAGAACAGCGAGAGCCAAATTTTCCCGTGCCATCAGAGTAGCTAAGCGCACAAACCCTCAGAGAATACACCGCTTCTTCCAGGAGAATGGCGACACACGGCGCATGTGGCAGGGCATCCAGACTATCACAAACTACAGGTCAACACCATCTGCCTGTGACAGTGACGCCTCCATTGCAGATGCGCTGAACGACTTCTATACACGTTTGAAGCCCAGAACAACACAGGAATGAGGAAGATCATCACTCTGCCTAGTGACCAGGCACTGCGTCTGACGGTGGCTGATGTGAGGATGACTCTGGAAAGAGTAAACCCACGGAAGGCTGCAGGACCAGACAATATCCCTGGCAGAGTGCTAAGAGAGTGTGCAGATCAGCTGGCAGTAGGGTCGCCACCCTGCCGGTATTTTACCAGCCTAGCCGGTAAAACACCCACCAGGGCCGGTATTACAAATTTACCGGCAATGTAGCTGCTGGTAATTTGTAAAAAGCCTTTGCCCGCCGGTGAAAACGTACATTTTTTTCGGCTTTAGGCGATGTGGCCCCGCCCCTTTGGAAGTACTACCCCATGGCTCTGCCCCTATTGTGTCACGGCCTGATGGCTCCGCCCCTTTTGTGTCACGGTCCGCCACTTAATTCCCGCCCCCACCACAGGCTGGTAATTTTTTTAAAAAAAGGTGGCATCCCAGCTGGCAGATGTTTTCACTGACATCTTTAACATCTCCCTGAACACCTCCACTGTCCCAAAGTGCTTCAAAACCACCACCATTGTCCCCGTGCCGAAGAAGTCATCAGTGTCCTACCTCAACGACAACCTTCCTGTGGCACTCACCCCCATCATCATGAAGTGTTTTGAGAAGCCCTGCTGCCACCAGCACTGGACCCCCTACAGTTCGCATACCGTCAAAATCGCTCAAGAGATGATGCAATAGCCACCACCCTCCATCTGGCCCTCTCTCACCTGGACAAAAAAGACACCTACGTTCAAATGCTGTTCATAGACTTCAATTCAGCATTCAAGACTATCATTCCTCAGCATCTGATAGAAAAGCTGATCCTGCTTGGACTGAACACCTCCCTCTGCAGTTGGTTTTGGACTTCCTAACCAACAGACCTCGGTCAGTCAAGATTGGAAACACTATCTCCAGAACCACCACACTGAGCACTGGAGCCCCTCAAGGCTGTGTGCTTAGTCCTTTACTGTTCACTCTGCTGACACATGACTGTACAGCCACGCAGCGCACAAATCACATCATAAAGCTGATGACACGACGTGGTGGGTCTCATCAGCACTAATGGTGAGTCATCATACAGAGAGGAGGTGCAGCGGTTAACAGACTGGTGCAGAGCCAACAACCTGCCTCTCGATGTAGACAAAACAAAGGAGATGGTTGTTGACTTTAGGAAGACTAGGAGTGACCACCTGCCACTGTACATCGACAGCTCTAATGTGGAGATCGTCAAAAGCACCAAATTCCTTGGTGTCCACCTGGCGGAGAACCTCACCTGGTCCCACAACACCAGCTACTTAGCCAAGAAAGCCCAACAGCCCCTCTACTTCCTGCACAAGCTGAGGAAATCCCATCTCCCACCATCCATACTCACAACCTTCTACAGAGGGACTATCGAGAGCATTCTGAGCAGCTGTATCACTGTCTGGGCTGGAACTGCACTGTCATGGAGCATCACAGACATTTACACCACTCGCTGCATCCGTAAAGCCACCAGCATTGTCTGATCCAACACACCCCTCACACTCACTGCTCACACTCCTGCCATATGGAAAAAGGTACCAGAGCATTAGGGCCCTCACTACCAGACTGTGTAACAGTTTCTTGCCCCAAGCCATAAGGCTCCTGAATACTCAGAGACCGGACAGATCTCTCTCACACTCCATCTGACCTTACTATATACCACAACGTTACACACCACTGTACTCCATTGTATAAATAAATAGCCATTGGATACAATTGTTCTCTATGAGCACATCTGCACTTTATCATGTTCTTTAACATGTTCTTACTACTGTCATATCACAATGATACACCATCATGTCTGACGTTTAGCTTTATTTACTTAACATATTACATCTGCTGAGTGTGTCTTGTCCTGTCCCTGCACTGTGCTGTCCTGTCTTGCACAAGTTGAATATTTTTGCACTTGCACTTTTTGTCTGCACCATCAAACAGGAAGTGATGCTGCTGCGAACTGGAAGTGACATCATCAAAAGTGGGCAGGGACATAAAAAAGTTTTGTAAAATTAGGGATGCTCCGAATCTAGGATTTGGTTTGGGATTTGCCCAGAATTTGGCCTTTTTCAGCAGGATTCAGCTGAATCCTGACCTTGCAAATATTAAAAATAATGGAAAGCACACCCGATTTGAAAAGCAAAATCAATTTATTACAAAAAGAAGAAAAAAATATAAGCAAAAATAATGTACAAAACATCATTGAAAATAAAGAGTTGAGCCCAACGTGTTTCGACCTTAAGGGTCTTCCTCAGAGGCACAAAATAAACAAAAAAAAGGCATGGCCTTGGGCATGGCTGAGCCGAATCTGAATCCTAATTTGCATATGTAAATTAGGTGTGGGAAGGGAAATCACTCGACTTTTTGTCACAAAACAAGTAAAAAAAAAATCCCCCACCTTTTCCCTTCCCATCCCTAACTTGCATACGCAAATTAGGATTCGGATTCGTTTTGGTATTCGGCCAAACCGAAGGATTCGGGGATTCGGCCGAATACCAAAAAGTGGATTTGGTGCATCCCTAACTAATATATAGACAATATAACATTTGATAAGAAATTTAGATGAGACCTACAACCCGGAGACCCACATCTATCCCCGCACCTGAAAATCCAACCATCTTTCTACAGGGTACCCGCTTTTTTTGCGGGTAACCCACGAGTACCCGACCCGCTGCTGGTGCATTGTGGTTACAAAAATGTCCCAGGCATCCATCTTTAGACTGACAGGACATGTAAAGACCACACGCTGACAAATATAAATAAACTAGAAGAAAATCAGTTACATTTGGGCAATATGAATTTCATGACAATAATGTTGTATAAATAGATGGGCTCAATATTCCCCACCACCACCCCCAATGCAATTTTGAGAAAAGAAAAGTATGCAGCCTACTAATATTTGTATTGAGTTTATGTTTCTTTGGCTAATTTCTCTATTATCACATTCGGTAGCTGTGATACGGTGTATTTTGTGTGTCTATAACCTTTCGGATGAATTGCTGAAAGTTGAGGGAAACAGCAGAAGGTTTGATTGAGCCAGAAGCAATTATCTCCGGCACATCACAACAATAGTGGGAGAGATGGAGCTCGTGGTGTTAAGGAAGAAAAGACCGAGAGACAAGGAATATCCTTCAGATGTGTTAAAAGGAGGAGAGTGGGGGGAAATCATTAATTGTTTCCAGAATGTTTTTTATTTTCAGCTGAAAAACCTTCACAATACATTGTCTTCTTTCCCCCCATCCCCACCTAATTTATCCAGGCCACGGCTATTTTCTATCCATTGTAAGACACTGAAGAAGGTGCAGGCAGGTCAAGTGTAATCATTTTTATAGAGCAAGGATCAATAGTTGTTTGAGATAAATGCCGTGTGTCTGAGGCTTCCAGATGCCGGAGAAGGAGAAAGCTCTTCTGTGTTACTGTATAACAGGACGGGCCCTGGAATAACTTCTCTACAACCAGCCCCTGCTCCGTGACAATATCCAAGCCATGAGCCATTCTGCTGTGAACATTGTTACAACAGACACGGCTTGAGGTTATTAAAGGGACTTAATCCTTTTGTTGTCTTCAGTGCTGATCGTATGATGGTTGCGGAAGGCTCACCCAAAATTCCTAATGATCTGGGACAAGCCAAAGCTTTCCTTCAACAACCACTACAGGTGGAACATGCAGAGCAGCTATTCCCTAAGATTTCATTTCTCCTGCATGAATGTATGAATCAACACAAGGGGTAAATTTACTAAGCGGCAAAAATTAGACCATCGCAACTCTTCGCCAAGCGAAAATTTGCTCAGACAACGCTAATTTACTAAAATGCGGTCCAGGGTGGCAAACACTGGAATTTTCACCAGCGTTACTTAGGCAATCAAAGCGAAGGTGCTCTAGTGTTGAATTATGCCTATCGCAACTTCGTTAGGGGTCTTCGCTCAGGCAAATTTGCATACGGTGTGAAATGATAAAGTTGAATGGACTTATATGTTGCAGCAAATACATTACATTAATATAGAGTTGTTATATTTAGTGATGGGCGAATTTGCGCCGCTTCACTTCGCCGAAAAATTTGAGAATTTAAATTTGCGAATTTCGCGAAACGGTGAACCGTTTTTTGGACGCCGGCGCCCGTTTTTGACGCCGGCGTCTGTTTTTTTCGAATTTTTTTTTTGACTACGGCGAATTTTTGCTGCAAATTTTCGCGGGCATTTCACAAATTTATTCGTTGGCGGCAAATCGCGCAAATTCGCAGCGAATTCGCGGCTGGCGAATAAATTCACCCATCACTAGTTATATTGCCCTACACATGAGCCCACTGTATAGTTTATGTGCCATATGTTAGGAAATGTATGCGGGAACCAGGGTACCCAAAAAAATTTTAAGGAACTTTTGCAGCCTGTCACTCTGAAAAAAGGAAAAGACGCCAGCATTTTTGGGACTTTTTCCACTAAAAAATATGATGTAAGTAACAGAAGATTAAGGAATATCTATGTACTCCAGTGCACTTCTCCTGGTCTGAGTTGATGAAGACAAGTCTGGCGAAAGAGGGAACGTTCAGTAAAATCCGCATCTTAGTGAATATTCGCCCGGTGATAGAGTGCCAATGAGCGCTAGCGTCTGTCTCTTTGGCTGGCGAAGTGACGCCTGAGCCCTTTAGTAAATCGGCGAAGTGCCTGAAAGCAGTAATCGTTGCCATCATTAGTCACTTCGCCCTTTAGTAAATCTGCCCCTAAGACGTTGTACTCCCAGATGGGCCCTAAGCACCTGCACAGCTCAGTGCTGTTATACGTAACTGTTCTTTGCTTAACGCTGTACATATGTATGTAGAAAATAATAATAGTACCTGTACTTTGGCAAGATTAGTTGACCTTTAATTTCTAGTTAGGGACCACTAAGCCACGTTTCCCCCAGTCAGGCTGCCATAGTACCATGAAGCAAGTTTAGAATATCTTCATACAAACTACAAAATGTAAACTTCACCGAAGCCAAATAGTTTATTGTTTCTGCCTGAATAACACTGACACTTCATTGACAGCTTAGAAATCCTGCGACATGGAAGCAGATTTAGGGGCCAATTCAATTAGACACGAGTTGGCAAGAGAGAGGCAAGAGAGAGAGGCAATATGTAAGCGCTCTCATCAGTTCTGACTCTCTCTTACAATTCAATACGTTAAGCAGCATTGGCAGCGTCAGGAGGGCACAAAACGCTTGGAGACATCTCCAGATGTGGGTCGACAGTAACGTAACTAAGGGGCAAATTTATCAAGGGTCGGATTGAAAATTCAAAGTAAAAAAATTAGAATTTCGAGCTTTTTTTGTGTACTTTGACTATCGAATAGGCCAAAATTCGATTCGAATTTATCAAACTATCTATTCAAAACGTTGACTTCTAAAACCTGCCAAATTGCTGTTTTAGCCTACGGGGAACCTCCTAGAACCTATTAGGAGTCAATTAGAGGACTTTGAGAAATCGAGTTTTTTTTTAAAAAATACTTTGAATCGAATAAGATCGAATACGACGTTACTTCGATTCGAACGATAGAAGTAACATCTATTCACCCGGAGAAAAAAAAAGTTTTTAATGAATTTCGGGTTGGTAATTTTTTTCTTTAATTTTCGAAATTATGGGAGTTCAAAAAAACTCATATCACTTTGAAATCCGATCCTTAATAAATCTGCCGCTAAGTGTCGATGGGCCCGGGTGCCCCTCTCCAGATGCGATCTGTGTGGAGACGCGGGCGTTGGAACCACCGGCGGGCCCTGAGGGGGTGCGGGCCCTGGTGTTCCCCCAAAGTGAGTAGATTCTACTGGATCAGCTTGATGGGCATGAGTTGTTTTTCAGCCTATACTGGTTTATAACTACTTTAATTCATACAAAGGAGGCCACAACAACCCCAGAACTGTGCTGCTATTTGTTTATTCCAATAATGGAATAAAAATAGAATAAAAAGTAGCAGCACAGTTGTTGTGGCCTCATTCATTTTGCACAAACTGATGAATTTCTGGCCTTTACAATGTGACCTGAGAGGGGGAGCCCACAGGACAATAAACTCAAGGGAAAACTAGAGAAGTTTGATAGAACTACATTAGTTACTGAGCTTCATGATGTGCTGGGCCCCTCCTGGGCTGATTCACAGCTGAAAAGCAGAACATCCCACCGCTGGTCTCAAGTTCCAAGGGATCCAAACTGTGCCAATCAGAACTAACCATGGCAATTGTATTTACAAATAAGTAAATTAAATGAAACAAAAGTCATTTTCATTTTGCAAAATCTCATATTTGGGTTTACATGCCTTTTAGAATTGCATTGCCACGAAGAGTTAACTTTTGGGTGCCAGTCCCTTTAATCTAAGACACTGCTTGCGCTCTAATTAGTTACAGACCATGATTGCCGTTATACTACCCTCTAAGAGCTAATGAGGTGTGAGCAATTCTATTTGCACCTTCGCAACTTGTAAACACAGAGATATGACATTTAGAACTTTCCTGAATATCTGTCAGATTTCCAGAAATAATCACAATTAATATCAAAGGAAACGGATCCCCCATTACCTCCCATTTCAGCAACTAGGACCTTCCATTCCTTACGATACCCGGGTGCACCCAAAATTGGTTCTTTAACACCAAGTTCCCTTAGTTTTTGCACTCATTGTACTTATGCGTTATCCTGAATTGGACTCAATCCCATGTAGGAAGGTACATGACCTAGGAATGGCTCCTTTACTTCTCTCCGGGGTTCAACAAGGGAAGAGGAAATAGGAGTTTCCCCTATGAATGAGAATAGGTTGAATGTTACACATTTAAGCTCTTGCCCAACTGGGTGTGAGGGCTGATGAAGAGGGTGCAAAAATAGTTGTGAGTCCCTACACAAAAAGTCAAGATTATTAAAAAAAATGGGGCATAGTAGAAAACGATCTAACGCGTTTCATGCCTGTTAGGGCACTTACTCAAAGGCTGAGTAAGTGCCCTAACAGGCACAAAACGCGTTAGGCCGTTTTCTACTATGTCCTAATAAATATCAAGCATTAAATATAAATATAGCCTGTGTCATGAACCTTTAATGAATTTTAAATTACTATTTTAATCAGAGATGTCCCAGCATTCTCATCTGCCCAATGCCCATTGGATCTTTGGCTGACAGCCCCTGTTATTGAGAAATCCTGTTAGTACATAACATTTTCATCTAAGCCAGAGATAATTTGATAATGACAATGAACAGCTGATAGTACTTTGTATTCTACAATGTAATAATGAACCCATGGTGACCTCCCCCATTCTTGGCATAGCGCGTCCCATTTTACGATCGGCCGTAAATCCAACTGGCAATAAATGCAGCACGGCGTGACGCCCACAATGGTAAATAACCGCAGCAGCAGCAGCGCAGGGCTGGGATTGTGATCAGGAAATTATCAATATGACCCTGACATCAGTTATAATGAAGGGGGAGGCTGGCTGCCCAATGACATCTCCTGTGGATTAGTGTAAATGGCCAAAACATACAGTAAAGAAAGGGGGGTGTGTGTATGGGGGGGGGGCATATTTAGCTGTACCAGAATCCAGGGCAAAAGATTTTTCATTATTTATGTAAATGAAGACTTTGTGAATTTTGTCCCTTCAGTTGTTATTGAACTACTGCTCCATCTTATCCACTTTTCTACAACTTGTCAGCATCTTGCCCTACTGTCTCCATCTTGCCCTACTGTCTCCATCTTGCCCTACTGTCTCCATCTTGCCCCACTGTCTCCACCTTGCCCTACTGTCTCCATCTTGTCCTACTGTCTTCATCTTCTCCTACTGTCTCCATCTTGCCCTACTGTCTCCATCTTGTCTTACTGTCTCCATCTTGTCCTACTGTCTCCATCTTGTCCTACTGTCTCCATCTTGTCCTACTGTCTTCATCTTCTCCTACTGTCTCCATCTTGTCCTACTGTCTCCATCTTGTCCTACTGTTTTCATCTTGTCCTACTGTTTTCATCAAGCCCTACTGTCTCCATCTTGTCTTACTGATGTCTCTATCTTGCTCTACTGTCTCTATCATGCTCTACTGTCTCCATCTTGTCCTACTGTCTCCATCTTGCTCTACTGTCGCCATCTTGTCCTACTGTCTCCATCTTGTCCTACTGTCTCCATCTTGCCCCACTGTCTCCACCTTGCCCTACTGTCTCCATCTTGTCCTACTGTCTTCATCTTCTCCTACTGTCTCCATCTTGCCCTACTGTCTCCATCTTGCCCTACTGTCTCCATCTTGCCCCACTGTCTCCACCTTGCCCTACTGTCTCCATCTTGTCCTACTGTCTTCATCTTCTCCTACTGTCTCCATCTTGCCCTACTGTCTCCATCTTGTCTTACTGTCTCCATCTTGTCCTACTGTCTCCATCTTGTCCTACTGTCTCCATCTTGTCCTACTGTCTTCATCTTCTCCTACTGTCTCCATCTTGTCCTACTGTCTCCATCTTGTCCTACTGTTTTCATCTTGTCCTACTGTTTTCATCAAGCCCTACTGTCTCCATCTTGTCTTACTGATGTCTCTATCTTGCTCTACTGTCTCTATCTTGCTCTACTGTCTCCATCTTGTCCTACTGTCTCCATCTTGCTCTACTGTCGCCATCTTGTCCTACTGTCTCCATCTTGTACTACTGTCTCCATCTTGCCCTGCTGTCTCCATCTTGCCCTGGTGTCTCCATCTTGTCCTACTGTCTCCATCTTGTCCTACTGTCTCCATCTTGCCCTGCTGTCTCCAACTTGTCCTACTGTCTCCATCTTGTCCTACTGTCTCCTGTCGCCATCTTGTCCTACTGTCTCCATCTTGTACTACTGTCTCCATCTTGCCCTGCTGTCTCCATCTTGCCCTGGTGTCTCCATCTTGTCCTACTGTCTCCATCTTGTCCTACTGTCTCCATCTTGCCCTGCTGTCTCCAACTTGTCCTACTGTCTCCATCTTGTCCTACTGTCTCCACCTTGCCCTACTGTCTCCATCTTGTCCTACTGTCTCCATCTTGCTCTACTGTCGCCATCTTGTCTTACTGTCTCCATCTTGTCCTAATGTCTCCATCTTGTACTACTGTCTCCATCTTGCCCTGCTGTCTCCATCTTGCCCTGCTGTCTCCATCTTGTCCTACTGTCTCCATCTTGTACTACTGTCTCCATCTTGCCCTGCTGTCTCCATCTTGTCCTACTGTCTCCATCTTGTCCTACTGTCTCCACCTTGCCCTATTGTCTCCATCTTGCACTACCTGCTTCATGTTATCTTACTGTATCCATCTCATCCAACTTTCTCTATGTCGCCCTACTATACTAACTATAACATTACTACCTATGTCAGCTTTATTACTGGACTCCAATATATTGAGCCCAGGGCGATCACCCACAGACAGCTCTGCAGACTAAAGTCTATAACCTGATGAGAACATTTGGTGTCAAGCAGAAGAACTTGAAAAACTGAAATAACATAAGGACCCCCAGCTGCCAACAAGCAGTTTTAAGATGCAGTCAAACAATTACTGGACATCTTGGACATCTTTAGATCAACATATGGTCTATAGATTCCCTGTCACAGCTCATAAACAACTGGACAACTGCTGTACAAAAATAAAAACAGGGGCGCTGCATTTTGCACGATTGCTTGGGAGCATGGGGTGGCAGGAGTTCAAGTGCCAGGTGGCAATCTTGAATAGGCTCTAATCAATTGGAAACTCAAATATGACAGTTAGACTCTACTTCCCTACCTTGGTTGCCCCTGTACTCCTTTCAAAAAGGTATATACCCATTACAGAGTTGATCTGCAGGGGTCCAGCCCTGCCATATGCATCAATTAGCCAAACCTAATGGAGACAAAGGGGCGAGGTTGCCATACTACATTGACTATTGTGGGTATTAAAGTGTTAATTCTTCCTGTTAGCAGGTGTTCTTGGTGGTGTTTAGAGTGTCACCCCCCAATACAGTCTGGTGCCCCTCCATGCCCTGCTGACAAACATAATGACCTACAGCTAATTAAAAGCAAGGGCCGTGCCAACTCTATGTGACACAGGCAGGAGGAGACTTCTTTCCCAAAGAGCCAGCGGTGGATCTGTAATGCAGAACAAGCTGCTCGACATTCATTTCTCAATACCACGTCCAATGGAATATCTCAGCTGTTTCACAAGGCTTTAGAACTGTTTGTGCACATGTTGTTTTACTGTATACAAAAATTGGGAGTCCACCTCTGATTTAAACTTAGTTAAGCCCAAGGGACTCGCCCCAGTTCACAGGCGATAAACATATAGTAAATTCCTTTTATCCAAAGATAGCTGTCCCAAGGCTTTCTTTTCCATAAAAAATTCCTTTATTTAAATTAGCATTAAAAATTCAAGTACAAACAGACCCCACCAGGCCCACCTTACGCGTTTCGCACCCTCCGGCGCTTAGTCATAGATACACCTATGACTAAGCGCCGGAGGGTGCGAAACGCGTAAGGTGGGCCTGGTGGGGTCTGTTTGTACTTATTTGTACTTTGTGCTAATTTAAATAAAGGAATTTTTTATGGAAAAGAAAGCCTTGGGACAGCTATCTTTGGATAAAAGGAATTTACCACATGTTGTTTTACACATAAAAGCAAGTCCCAGGTTCATAAGGATTGGACACTAATATTCCTGCAGACTCAGAAGACATCCAAAACATCCAAAATTAGGCCTGTCCAAAATAATATGAACTTAAACGGCAGAAAGCATGAATAGGTTCTAAAATCTTGACACCAATTGATGAGTCCCTGCAAAACCAAAGGCAAAGATAGGGGACTATTTTGGTTGTTGAATCTACACACCTACTACACAATATTGCAAACCTGTGATCACTGTAACGTTGGTGAACCCCACTATACCTTGCCTTTGTCTGAGCAAAACGGGGTCACTTGGGGAACATTCCCTTGAATTCCTCTATATTTCATTTGTTCCTCCGTACAGGGTGTAAATCTCCCGGACGGTTTATTGAGTGAGCCCAATGATATGTGTAACAGTTCTTGTGACTCTATCTGGAAAATAGTAAAAAATGGTATGTCAACAATAAAGGTCATATGTAATTCAATATTGATGGACAAACCCAAGATCAATATCTCAAGCCATCGACTTTCAGAACAATATGGATCAAATGCGTTGCAATAAAAAGCAGTGAAGTGCGGAATGAACAACGGCTCAGCCTCTCCGAACATATAGGGGCTGATTCACTAAGGGTCGAATATCGAGGGTTAATTAACCCTCGATATTCGACTGGGAATTGAAATCCTTCGACTTCGAATATCGAAGTCGAAGGATTTAGCGCAAATAGTGCGATTGTACGATCGAAGGATTATTCCTTCGATCGAACGATTAAATCCTTCGAAACGAACGATTCGAAGGATTTAAATCCAACGATCAAAGGAATATCCTTCGACCAAAAAAACTTAGGCAAGCCTATGGGGACCTTCCCCATAGCCTAACATTGACTTCGGTAGCTTTTAGATGGCGAACTAGGGGGTCGAAGTTCAACTATCGTATGATCGAATAGTCGAACGATTTTTAGTTCGAATCCTTTGATTCGAAGTCGTAGTCGAAGGTCGAAGTAGCCCATTCGATGGTCGAAGTCGCCCAAAAAAACCTTCGAAATTCAAATTTTTTTTACTTCGAATCCTTCACTCGAAGTTAGTGAATCGGCCCCTTAAAGTCTATGGAGCTTCTCGTTGAACCAGGATAAAGGTGAGCAGGACAGGTAATACATGAGGGGTCACAGGTAATTCTCCTGCCCGTTGTCCTGCTACTTCTGCCCAATATCCCACCCTATGGGGTATATTTATCAAAGAGTGAAGTTCCGCCACTAGAGTGAAATTCCGCAGGTCTCAATTCATTTCTATGGGATTTTTATAGGCATATTTATCAAAGGGTGAACTTTCACTTCACCCATTGATAAATACGCCTTTCAAAATCCCATAGAAATTAATTGAGACCTGCGGAATTTCCCTCTAGTGGCGGAACTTCACTATTAACTTCACTCTTTGATAAATATACCCCAATATCCGCTCCTAACTCTCCTCGAAATATTTAGAAGTAGTAAAAACCAATTAGTGCTTTACTGTTGATGCCTTTGATAAGTACTTAATGCTATGCCCCAAAGGCGTGCAATCTACAATAAAAAAGGTTTATTGAACAGCCTGATACCTTGTCTCTAACACTTGTCTGTAACACTGAATATAAAACAGAGCAGGCGCACAATCGCATGGATACGTGTAAAGCCGGGGTGGAAGGAAAAGCAAGTTAAAAAGAAGCTTTCTAGGCCATTTCTTGCATTTAGTTAATTCACTCTCGATCCAACATCGCTCATAAATACATTTATATTTATACCAAGCGGCACTTGTTACGCTAATGAAGAATTTCGCATTTTAGCCAAACTGGCTCATTACAGCCTCATTTTATGCTTCAAAACATTTTTGATTTTGTTTCTTTTTTTTTTTTTTGCCTTGAGGGGAATTGGCCTGCCACTGTCACGGGAGAATCACAAGTAGATACCAGCGCAAATAATTGCACCTCTCTGTATGAATTGCTGCGGCACATGGGTGCCCCCTGGAATCAGCCTGATTTAGAGAACCGGGGAACCCAGGGCAGAGATCTCATTACCGGGTCCACACAGTCACCTCTAGAACTTTTATTAGGCCCGTCCTCAAGCAGGGGAACTTTTATATAATAAGGTGGTAGATAAACACGACACCATGTTGACTTGCTATACACATAGGGGTACATTCACTAAGTTTGAGTGAAGGAATAGAATAAAAAATATTTTGAATTTCAAAGTATTTTTTTGGCTACTTCGACCATCGAATTGGCTACTTCGACCTTCGACTACGACTTCGAATCGAACGATTTGAACTAAAAATCGTTCGACTATTCGACCATTCGATAGTCGAAGTACTGTCTCTTTAAGAAAAACTTCGACCCCCTAGTTTGCCACCTAAAAGCTACCGAAGTCAATGTTAGCCTATGGGGAAGGTCCCCATAGGCTTGGCTATCTTTTTTTGGTCGAAGGATATTCCTTCGATCGATGGATTAAAATCCTTCAATATTCGAAGTCGAAGGATTTTAATTCCCCAGTCGAATATCGAGGGTTAATTAACCCTCGATATTCGACCCTTAATATATCTGCCCCATAGCTTCCAATTACACAGTCTTGCCTTACTATACACACTATGCAATACACACAGTACTAGCCCCTTCCACTTACACCATGTTGTCTTGCTAAATAAACTGTCAGATGTACCCCTTCCCTATTTTCTCCATTGCTCTCTAGTAGTGATGGGCGAATTTATTCGGCAGGCGTGAATTTGCGACAAATTTCTGCGTTTTGCAGCTGGTGAATAAATTTGCAAAACTGCCAGAAAAATTTGCCGGTGACAATTTACTGCACGACCATTGACTTTAATGCAATTCGACAAAATAGGCGCGCGTCATTGATTTTGACGCCCACAAATTGATGCCAGCATCAAAAGTCGTGTTTTGCTGTGCAGCGGAAAGCAACTTTTCCCACCATTTTTTGGTGAAGCGAATCGGGACATGTAACAAGTAACATGCAGGTGATCTCTAAGAGGTCCCCAGAGCTGAGGGTCCAGGGAAGGGGTCACTGACACAAAACTGGAGAAGGCAAATAACCCAAACTCATCAGTGATCAATTCCTAACACACAATTAAAGGGATGATTTATTATTAAAATTCACAATACAAATTGCAAGACAGACACAAACTCGTGCCATTTAGTTGCCACCAATTCTAAACAAATACTGGCCTTAATGTATTTCTTCTCTCTTGATTGACAACATTGGCATCAAGCATCATTTTTACTGGCCAATCTAGAAAATACAGGGTTGGAGTAGGGGGGACCGGGGTCCACTGGCTTGACATCTCTTGAGCTGTGGCAACCCTACAGACACCCCTTCCTGAAGGAACAAGGTCCTAACTGTGAGGAGAATCCCAGTCATACTCACCAGAGAACTGAGTGCGGGGGAAATAATTTTCCCATAATCCCCTTGTATTGTGATACGTTTTTGTGCCACAGCGAAGTCTTCCCTATGAGGAGAAACTGTGTGTGTGTGTATATGTGTGTATATATGTGTGTGAGGGGGGACATGACACACAGACAGCGTATGTTCCATTGGGTTAAAGGTGCTCATGTTTCATCCTGGGGCCGCTGCGGATAATAACATGGAGATCGCTGAGCAATCACTTTGGGTCACTGCACTCAGTAGACTCATGTGAAATGCCTCCCAGAGCCACTGATAGGATCCCAACCCTACAGTCACACATAAAAGGGAGTTGCAGATTTTTTGGGGTTGCTTTGCCACCCTTAGAGCTGGCTGCCTTGAGTGCATGGCCTCATGGAGTCAGCAGAATACCAAGCAAATTGCCATGGAGCACAATAAGGAACCCAGTGTCAGAAAGGTGGTCTTTGTGGCAGATGATGGGCCTCCCAGCAGGACAATAGCTCGAATCCCAATCCATAAAGCTCAAAACACTGGACTGTTCTGAAGTTGTGATGAATCTGGCACAAAATCGTACAGACTGGACAGATCTGCAACTGTAGCTAGGAGATCCTTCTGCTCTGGGAGAACTGGAGCAATGATCAGAAGAAGAATCACCTAAACGGCAGTAGAGAGCTGAAGTCTCATTCATGGCTATAGGAGGCACAAAGTTCTTATTCTTCTAAAAAAAAAAGGGGGGGATGCTAATATAAAGTCTTGGGGGTCCACTTTTCAGATCTGAGATATGTCAAGTTCTGAGCGGAATAACAAAGTTCTGGAATCTCTCTGGTGACACAAGGAATTGTGGGAACCTGGTTCTGTCAACTTAATGCTAATTTATTTTAGCCATTTGTCTGTTATTTGCAAAACGGTGCAAATATTTTGGGCACAATTGTGACGTATCACGTTCTGTCTCACAATGTCGTGTGTTGTAGAAGCTTCACAGGAAGAGTTTCTCGTCCTGAGGAGGACGTGCAAATAAAATAAAGGGTTTTGGCTCGATGAAAACCATTTTCTTCATAAAGTAGGAGACAATTCCAAATATATGAAATGCTCCATTTTCAAAAATATATATTTATATAGTCGTACATTATATTTAACTAGTTTACCATTACGCCCCAATCACTGTCTAATAATGACCCTTATGAATCACTTACTAACGATGTAATAAGCTGTGGTGGAATTCAGTGGCCACCATTATGCCCTGTCTTTAATCTGCTGAATTGTGCCACGTTTTATACTTTTTCTCTATTATGCAGTTTTGGACTTCAGTCTCCAAACTACGGTTTCCATGTTGTTCTACTTTCTTCATCTTCTCCATCCGCTGCCACCTTGTCCTGCTGCCCTTCAGTAACTGCTCTTCTACCCAAAATTCTGCTCTGTGGACACCCAATTTGAGGGTCCCAGGGCACACAACCTTTTTGCACCCCCTAATGACATCTTGTGCAGTAGGTGGTGACCCTGAAACAGAATTACCAGGACATCATTTCAGGTCACCTGGTGTTGGTGCCATTCTTTTGCCCATAAATATATCTGAGATCTCCGCAAAGTGATTTGTATTTTTGAGACAAAGGATGAATACAAAACAAGGCAGAGAAAGATTTTCCTAAAATGATTCCTTGAGGGGTTAGAACACAGTTTTCCAGGTGTAAGCACACAGCAGGAGAAGGGTGATCCATCACTACTGACGTCCAACCGGACTCAGCCTGGCTCTTCTCTGAGGTTGCAGCTTTTCAGCGGTGTCCCCTGGGCATGCCGCACATCTGCTGAGTCGCAACACTTTCCCCAAACCCGGCCGGCCTATCCGCTATACTAATGAGGGGTGCCAGGCTGCAGAGAGATGGGGCAGTCAGAGTCTTTGTTGAAGGCCGGTCCTGCTGTGCCATGTTATTCCCTCAATCTGCATGTTTTCATCAGGTCACAGGGGTCCAAAGGAGGATTTATGGGAACTCTGGTGATATTCTTAGTATTTATGCTTAGGGGCTCCCTGCCTTTCACTTGGGGCCCCAGCCCAGCCCCAGAAGCTTTTCTCAGGTGACCTCAGCTCTACAAACTCTCGGCACCACGCAGGAGACTAATATTTCACGTAAATATGGTTAAATGGAAACTGTCATCCCATAATTAACCCCTGCATAATCCCATATTATAGAAGCAATAAAAGTGTTCTTTAATTTTCTACCACATTAGGGGATTAGATTTCAGATCTTTATAATATTTTAAAATGTCATGACTTTTCTGGCTTTCCCCAGCTAAGCTTCCATCTCTCTTTCTTCTCTCCCAGCTCAAGCAGATATATCAACGTCCTCAGGCACATACAGTACATGTAAATGGACATTTCTGATAAAGGGTAATACGGCCTGCTGTGTCTTGTACGACATTTGATCCTGTGTGTATGTACAGTATATATATATAGTTACACACAGGACATATACATGTATATAGTTTCACATGGTGGGAAGAAAGTCAACTGTCTATCAAGGTAATAAATAGCATCTGACCCACATTAGGAAAGGATTTCCTGAAGTGCATAACCTAGTATTTATTATTATTATTATTATTAATAAACCTCATTTACCAGTTGCCCAGTTCTCTAATCTATTCAAAACACTTTCCTACCATCGATCTCAATAATGGCTCCATGTCACCTATTTACCAATGTCAGGCCACCACACTACATAGTTATATAGTGACATAGTTACATCGGATTGAAAGAAGATCAAAATCCATCAAATTCAACCCCTCCAAATGAACACTGACCCCTCCATACTATACATCAGGGATCCCCAACCTTTTGAACCCATGAGCAACATTCAGAAGTAAAAGGAGTTGGGGAGCAACACTAGCATGAAAAATGTTCTTGAGGTGCCAAATAAGTGCTGTGATTGGCCATTTAGTAGCCCCTATGTGGATTGTCAGCCTACATTGAGACTCTGTTTGACAGTACAACTGGTTTTTATACAACCAAAACTTGCCTCCAAGCCTGAAATTTAAAAACAAGTTCCTGCTTTGAGGCCACTGGGAGCAACATCCAAGGGGTTGGGGAGGAACATGTTACTCATGAGCTACTGGTTGGGGATCACTGCTCTACATCAATATATCCTGGAAGAAATTTGGGAGTCACAAAGCTGAGCTCCTGTAGTGCCCTGAGGTGAATAATAGGGATGCACCGAATCCAAGATTCGATTCGGGATTAATATTAATATTAACCAGGATCCAGGATACAGCCTTTGTCAGCAGGATTCGGACGAATCCTTCTGCCCGGGATATGCAAATTAGGGACAGGGAGGGAAATTGCATGACTTTTTGCCACAAAACAAGAAAGTAAAAAATGTTTTCCCCTTCCCACCCCTAAATTGCATATGCAATTTACGATTCAGTTCAGTAATCGACAGAATCTTTCTTGAAGGATTTGTGGGGTTTGGCCGAATCCAAAATAGTGGATTTGGTGCATCCCTAGTAAATACCATCTGGTTTTGGACTTTTAATTTAGTCTCTTCTGAATTTCCTTCAACTAGTCATCTATATTGAAATTAATAGGCAATTTGATATTAAAAGAAGCGGTTTAGAACCACTGCTTTTTCCCTGTTTTCATAAACCATTTTTTTCTGACACTGAGGATCCCACGCCATACTGCTGTTTCCTTTTTCTATGTATATGTAGAATTCCTGCAAAAAAGCAAGAAACGACCGTTATCTCTTAAATCAGTTGTTTCATTGGAACATGTTATACCTTTGTATTGGCCAATCTCCCTTGTCCTGCTTGATGTGAATTTATGTTCAGTGGGCACATGTGCCCATTTTTTGGCCAGAGTAAATTTGGGCTTTTTGCCTTCTGCATTATGACATATATTCCTTTATGGCAGTGCTTGTTTACCCTGTATTTTGTATTTGTGGGGGGCTGTGTCAGAGTAGACATGGAGAACTCATGGTTGCATTCCAGGTAGAAGGTCTACATAGCAGAACACCCTCTTCCAAGGCGAGTATGGTACAACCAATGAACGAATTAGGCAATGCAAAATTGAAAGGCAACATTTCAAGCCGATTCTGGAATTTGCCTAAACGGCCGACATTCTGCTAAATCCATTCATCAGAGAAGACAAGGCCAAGCTCCAATATCTCTTTATATTCAAACCCTGCACCCTCCAAACATCACAACAAATGGAAAGAAGGTTTCCTTTTTATTCCTTAACCCTGATCTCCTTCAATTCCCAATGCACTGGTGGCTTTTTCTCTCCCCCTTCAGTGGCCCCTGTGCCCTCCATTAAAAGGATCCAAAGCAAACAGAGAAGGTGGATTAAAAGCCACTAGCCAAACCCTGATGGAGCTGCCGGCTGTGTTGCCATTTGTATGAAATGATTAGCCTGAAAGGACTGAAGTAAATCACATTGATGGAGCAGCTTATTACCTGTAGCCCTGGGCAGGTGCCGGGATGTTAACTGTACTGAGTGCCTCTTACATGTGCCAACGGGGCAACTCCTTTTATTTCACAGAGCAGGGAGATCTAAACCTTTGACTTAAAAGTGAAATAAATCTGTATTATAAATCTGATGTCTCATTTCACAATAACAGAATGGCAGTCCTCCACCACATGAATATTTGTCTGTATACAGACCCTTCGTAATGTGCTTCAGACTTCATAAACCCCCCTATGTAGTCAAATGTGCTTGTCAGTTCTGAGACTGCCCAGAGAAGTGTAAATCTATGTATAACAAGATGCCACATGAGGTTAATGGGATATGAATTCCCTTTCAGTAGGGTGATTGTTCTTATATAGTTCCATGGTATCACTCTGTACAGCCTTTGCGCAAACATGGGGGGCTGTTCCTGCTGAATTGTGCTTAGTACAGGGAATACCTATGCTGTCATAGTTTTATGGGATCTCTCTGTACAGACTATGAACAAACTTAGGGGCTGTTCCTGCTGAATTGTGCTTAGTACAGAGGAATACCTATGCTGCCATAGTTTTATGGGATCTCTCTGTACAGACTATGAACAAACTTAGGGGCTGTTCCTGCTGAATTGTGCTTAGTACAGAGGAATACCTATGCTGCCATAGTTTTATGGGATGTCTCTGTACAGACTATGAGCAAACTTAGGGGACTGTTCCTGCTGAATTCTGTTTAGTACAGGGAATAATTATGCTGCCATAGTTTTATGGGATGTCTCTGTACAGCCTATGAGCAAACTTAGGGACTGTTCCTGCTGAATTGTGCTTAGTACAGGGAATACCTATGCTGCCATAGTTTTATGGGATCTCTCTGTACAGACTATGAACAAACTTAGGGGCTGTTCCTGCTGAATTGTGCTTAGTACAGCGAATACCTATGCTGCCATAGTTTTATGGGATGTCTCTGTACAGACTATGAGCAAACTTAGGGACTGTTCCTGCTGAATTGTGCTTAGTACAGGGAATACCTATGCTGCCACAGTTTTATTGGATCTCTCTGTACAGACTATGAGCAAACTTAGGGGACTGTTCCTGCTGAATTGTGCTTAGTACAGGGGATACCTATGCTGCCATAGTTTTATGGGATCTCTCTGTACAGACTATGTGTAAACTTAGGGGACTGTTCCTGCTGAATTGTGCTTAGTACAGAGGAATACCTATGCTGTCATAGTTTTATGGGATTTCTCTGTACAGACTATGAGCAAACTTAGGGGCTGTTCCTGCTGAATTGTGCTTAGTACAGGGAATACCTATGCTGCCATAGTTTTATGGGATCTCTCTGTACAGACTATGAGCAAACTTAGGGACTGTTCCTGCTGAATTGTGCTTAGTACAGGGAATACCTATGCTGCCATAGTTTTATGGGATCTCTCTGTACAGACTATGAGCAAACTTAGGGACTGTTCCTGCTGAATTGTGCTTAGTACAGGGGAATACCTATGCGGCCATAGTTTTATGGGATCTCTCTGTACAGACTATGAGCAAACTTAGGGGACTGTTCCTGCTGAATTGTGCTTAGTACAGAGGAATACCTATGCTGCCATAGTTTTATGGGATCTCTCTGTACAGACTATGAGCAAACTTAGGGGACTGTTCCTGCTGAATTGTGCTTAGTACAGAGGAATACCTATGCTGCCATAGTTTTATGGGATCTGTCTGTACAGACTATGAGCAAACTTAGGGACTGTTCCTGCTGAATTGTGCTTAGTACAGGGAATACCTATGGTGGAACAGACCTATGAGATGTCTCATTACAATTATGAGTAAAATAAATATCCTTTCAGCTCATAATATTCTCATTAAGCAAATCTATCAGTAAAATCCCAAAATAAAGTTATAGTGACCCTCTCTAACTATGGTAAAGTTGAATTTCCCGAAAAATAAATTTGGCTCATGCTATATTTATTTTTATTTCACAAGAACGTGAATGCATATCAGCAAGTTTCACTTCCCCCCAAAATACAGCAATAGACCCGGGTTAAGTAATTGTGCAAAGTCCCACTTCCTATAAGGGATTGAGAATGTGAAAACAACAGAAAATATGGAACAAAATGGAACCACTGATTAATCCATTGTAATCACTGTTTTGCTGTGTTTGCACGTGGGTTACTGCAAAGGAAAGGCAGTACAATAAATTAGGGAAGATTTCAGTGAAAAAAACAGGCCATTCAACTTGGTTTTCTTTCTCCTGGAGAAGAGATACCTAAAACTGGCCAAAAGTAGAAAGATTGTCTTGTTTGGGCAGATTACCAGAAGGTGAGATCCCAAATGGTGGGACAGACCTGGCTTAGGTCTAGGACAAAATGGAGACAGTAGGGCAATATGTTGTCAGTGGGACAAGATGAAGTCAGTAGCGCAGGGTCGGCAGAGACAATTTAGCAACAAAAAAGCAACAGGTGGCCAAGTAGGAGACAGTAGGACAAGAAATAGACAATATGGTAAGATGATGAAAGTACAACAAGTAAGATACAGTAGGACAAGAAGTGACAGTAAAGCACAATGGTAATACTAGGACAAGATGGAGACAGTAGGGCAAAATGGTAACAACAGGACAAGATGGAGACAGTAGGACAAGAAAGAGACAGTAGGACAAACAACAGGACAAGATTGCAATATTAGATCAAAATGGAGACAGTAGGACAAGCTGGAGACAGTAGATCAAGAATGGTAATAATAGGACAAGATGGAGAAAGTAGGACAAAATGGAAACAGTGGGGCAAGATGGTAACAACAGGGCAAAATGGAGACAGTAGGACAAGATGACAGATCATCAAGAAAGAGATAGTAGGACAAATGGTGATAGTAGAGCTCGATGGTAACAACAGGACAATATGGAGACAATAGGACAAGATGGAGACAGTAGGGCAAGATGGTAACAACAAGACAATATGGAGACAGGAGAAGATGGAGATAGTAGGACAATATGACAGTTCATCAAGAAAGAGACAGTAGGACAAGATGGAGACAGTAGGGCAAGATCTTGAAAGTAGGGTAGGTCAGAGACAGTAAGGCAAGTTGGAGAAAGTATGGCAAGATGTTGACAGTTAAGCAAAATGAAGACATTAGGCAAGTTGGAGACAGTTAAGCAAAATGAAGACATTAGGCAAATTGGAGACTGCAGGGCAAGAAGGAGAGAGCAGAGCAAAATAGAGACAGTAGGGCAGCTCTTATGCTGAATATTTCCAATTTCACTTATAACAAAGTATCTCAATTATTTCCTCAGTGTTGGGTCAGCAAATGCTTATTAAGAGGAATCAGTGCAGAATCCAGTTAAGTTATTGCTGTATGATACACAAGATGCATTTACTAATACGCTGCATGATGCACAGTGGAACCTCCATTCAATACGATGCACTTCAATCTGGTTAGTAAGTTAATAATAGCTTAAAGCACTTAGTGGCCTTTAATAATTATTTCATTAACCTCTGTATTGCATTAAGTTTCCCTTTAGGCCCTGTTTGTGCTGCATCTGCATATACCCGAGGGAGCTCAATACAAACTTCCCCAAAGCGCTGCACTTCTGGAGTCCCCAGTACAAATCTGACGTGTTGTGCTGCTCTAGACTTGACTGCAAAAATAGCCGCAGTCTCTGTCTCTCTGCAAAAATGGAGCAATGCAGGGACCTCTACTTTGGATTGATGTGAGCAGATAAAACAGTAGCAATACAATGTAGCCTATGGGACAGTTGTGATCGGTGATTCTCTGGAGTAGCCACACTCGTAAAGGGATACTGTTTTTTTCATAATACATCAGTCAATAGTGCTGCTCCAACAGAAATCTGCACTGAAATCAGTTTTTAAAAAGAGCAGATTTTTTTATATTTAATTTTGAAATCTGACATATTGTCAGTTTCCCAGGTGCTCCCAGTCATGTGACTTGTGCTCTGATAAACTTCAGTCTCTCTTTACCGCTGTACTGCAAGTTGGACTGATATCACCCCCTCCCTCAACCCCAGCAGCCCATTAGCAGGACAATGGGAAGGTAACCAGTATAATGACTAAAAAAAATACACTTGTTGGTTTAGGAATTCAATTTGACATGGTAAAGTGAATTATTTGCAGTGTTAAAGTGTCATTTAGACATTAAACTACACCATAACAATCATGGTAGAATTCTTTTTAATCCTAAAGGAACCCCACCCCAATATTTGTGCATCTGGCACACGGGCACCCCTTTTTCCCCAGTGGCTCCCACTGATTTTACAAAATCTTTTGGGCTCACATGGTGGTACAGACACAGCAGGTACTCTTATTAATCTCATTAACTGTTGGAGATGCAGGGGCTGATCATCCTTTGTATCCGGCCTACAAACAACTGGCCTACAGAGTGTAGCAAATGGAAAGTATATGGACCTACACAGCAACATGTTTCCTTCTTACAGCCCCTTGGGTTCATTTTGGCTTGGAAGAGGCTCATGTAATGCCTGCCACCCATTAAACGTTGCTTTTAAAGAGTCCAATAGGGATCTGGTTTATTTCTCTAACAACTCCTTCTCTGATTTGATTTGTTCCGTCTCCCATTAAATCTGCAGAAGGAACACCCGACTCCTTGCTGATTCCCTTTCTAATTCCTTCCTCCCTGCTAAGGCCAAGTAAAACCCTTCTCTATCTATTCCTTGCAGCCTCAGTGATTCCTCTCTGTGCCAAACAGCCGGGCGTTTATTCATCGGCTCATTAATGAGAACCATCAGCCCCGGTCTCTTTATTACCAGGGCCCCCGGCGGCACCAGCCAATATCACTGAGCCTGATGATTTGAATCTGATCATATGTCTGTTCTGCTCAATAAACCCCCCTCTCAAATCAGATTGTTACTGAACACAACCTGACGCTAATGTCCATGGGGCTCTGGGCTATAGCACATAATGTAGTTTGTCATAACTAAGTGCCCCGACTAATTAATTGAGTGGTCAGGATGCTAATTACCAACTTTTCTGGAGGCCTGAGAATTATGAAGGGTAGAAATACATGAGCTTATGGCAAGAGTTGGAAGTATTCTCATTGACCCAGAATGCTTTAGATTGGGAGTGGGGTCACTTGCAGCAAAATCGCACCCCTCAAACATGATTGGGTGTAATGTGAATTGACCACTTGGCTGGGGACACGCACAGTTAGCCACTACAGGCCCAGGTGCACCCACAACATTTCTATAAAGGAGACAATATTCTTTGCTGATTGCTGCATCTTTCCTTTAGCTTAATAGGGAACTATCACGAAAATAAAAATTTAATACAAGCTTCATCATACTGAAATTAGGATGCACCGAATCCACGATTCCTTCGCGAAAGATTTGCCCGAATACTGAACCGAATCCTAATTTGTATATGTAAATTAGGGGTGGGAAAGGGGAAAAATGTTTTACTTCCTTGTTTTCTGACAAAAAGTCACACGATTTCCCTCCCGCCCCCAAATTTGCATATGCAAATTAGGATTTGGATTCGGTTCGGCCAGGCAGGAGGATTCAGCCGAATCCGAATCCTGCTGAAAAAGGCCGGATCCTGAACCGAATCTTGGATTCGGAGCATCCCTATACTGAAATAAGAAACTTTCTGAATACAATCAATTAAAAATTCTGTACTATATCTGAAATAATTCACTATTCCTCTCTCAGCATCTGTTTCTCTTCATTCTGTCTTCATGTGGCAGTTGGGTGTCAGATATTCACTGACAGTTAGATCCAATATATCTTATAGGGGGGCTCCTTTCCTAGAAGATGTATTAGAGCTCACTCAATCAATTGATTTCAGTACAAACAAAATGTAACAAAATAACTGCCTTTTGCACAAATCCTGCATGTAGAGAGACATGATGTCTGGTGAGTTTAATAGAGTGACCTCTAATACATCTTCTAGGCAAAAGGAGCCTCCCTATAAGATATATTGGATCTAACTGTCAGTGAATATCTGACACCCAACTGCTGCATGAAGACAGAATGAAGAGAAACAGATGCTGAGAGAGGAAAACACAAAGGAGGGTGTTGGACAGTTGTGGCCCTGTGCTGGGCTATGTCTCAGTCCATTAATGAATAGCAACCAATCAAAAGTTAGTTTTAACTGCTCCACTGTAGTTACAAAAATGACTGCTAAGATTTGACTGGTTGCTATGGGTTAATGGGAGGAGCTTGGTAATATTGGCACATTGTCCTAACGGCCTAATCTACTACAATATATAAATAATTGTGTCGTTTGGTTCCTTGGGCTGCAGGGTGGAATCATTATCTGCATCATTAGGAAGAGAGAAATTGATACAATGTAACCGATAGATGTATTTTTAATTCTAAGGCATTTTCTGGGGTAACTGCCCGAAAACTTATCAAATGACAGAGAAAGGAAAATCGATTCCAAGCATTTCAGCCTCTCAACTTCATTCATTTCTTGCTGGTTTTATATAAGACTCACGGAAAGTGCAAAGCTGAGGCACCCGAACCTGCGCAAACCTGTAAAACTGCCAGAAATCACATGGGGAAATTACTCAAATTATGTTGTTGCGTGAGAATAATTTCAGGATTATTTTTGGCTTGATTACGCGATTTGAGCAATTTTCCCACAACAATTCACAATGACAGCATTTTGCCAGTTGGGATTTTATTTGGGCAGCAAAAGCCTTTACTAGGCACTTACTTTGCCTTTGTCTCTATATATTATCAGTATAAATATACAGTATTAGGTACCTATCTAGTGCTACCAATCCCTATTTCTGTAGGAAAATGAGAGAGAGCAGACAGTAACCCTTCCAACACTTTCCTCTTGTCTCTATATATTAGGTACCTATCTAGTGCTACCAATCCCTATTTCTGTAGGGAAATGAGAGAGAGAGCAGACAGTAACCCTTCCAACACTTTCCTCTTGTCTCTATATATTAGGTACCTATCTAGTGCTACCAATCCCTATTTCTGTAGGGAAATGAGAGAGAGCAGACAGTAACCCTTCCAACACTTTCCTCTTGTCTCTATATATTAGGTACCTATCTAGTGCTACCAATCCCTATTTCTGTAGGGAAATGAGAGAGAGCAGACAGTAACCCTTCCAACACTTTCCTCTTGTCTCTATATATTAGGTACCTATCTAGTGTTACCAATCCCTATTTCTGTAGGGAAATGAGAGAGAGCAGATAGTAACCCTTCCAACACTTTCCTCTTGTCTCTATATATTAGGTACCTATCTAGTGCTACCAACCCCTATTTCTGTAGGGAAATGAGAGAGAGCAGACAGTAACCCTTCCAACACTTTCCTCTTGTCTCTATATATTAGGTACCTATCTAGTACTACCAATCCCTATTTCTGTAGGGAAATGAGAGAGAGCAGACAGTAACCCTTCCAACACTTTCCTCTTGTCTCTATATATTAGGTACCTATCTAGTGCTACCAATCCCTATTTCTGTAGGGAAATGAGAGAGAGCAGACAGTAACCCTTCCAACACTTTCCTCTTGTCTCTATATATTAGGTACCTATCTAGTGTTACCAATCCCTATTTCTGTAGGGAAATGAGAGAGAGCAGACAGTAACCCTTCCAACACTTTCCTCTTGTCTCTATATATTAGGTACCTATCTAGTGCTACCAATCCCTATTTCTGTAGGGAAATGAGAGAGAGAGCAGACAGTAACCCTTCCAACACTTTCCTCTTGTCTCTATATATTAGGTACCTATCTAGTGTTACCAATCCCTATTTCTGTAGGAAATGAGAGAGAGCAGACAGTAACCCTTCCAACACTTTCCTCTTGTCTCTATATATTAGGTACCTATCTAGTGCTACCAATCCCTATTTCTGTAGGGAAATGAGAGAGAGCAGACAGTAACCCTTCCAACACTTTCCTCTTGTCTCTATATATTAGGTACCTATCTAGTGTTACCAATCCCTATTTCTGTAGGGAAATGAGAGAGAGCAGACAGTAACCCTTCCAACACTTTCCTTTTGTCTCTATATATTAGGTACCTATCTAGTGTTACCAATCCCTATTTCTGTAGGGAAATGAGAGAGAGCAGACAGTAACCCTTCCAACACTTTCCTCTTGTCTCTATATATTAGGTACCTATCTAGTGCTACCAATCCCTATTTCTGTAGGGAAATGAGAGAGAGCAGACAGTAACCCTTCCAACACTTTCCTCTTGTCTCTATATATTAGGTACCTATCTAGTGTTACCAATCCCTATTTCTGTAGGGAAATGAGAGAGAGCAGACAGTAACCCTTCCAACACTTTCCTTTTGTCTCTATATATTAGGTACCTATCTAGTGTTACCAATCCCTATTTCTGTAGGGAAATGAGAGAGAGCAGACAGTAACCCTTCCAACACTTTCCTCTTGTCTCTATATATTAGGTACCTATCTAGTGCTACCAATCCCTATTTCTGTAGGGAAATGAGAGAGAGCAGACAGTAACCCTTCCAACACTTTCCTCTTGTCTCTATATATTAGGTACCTATCTAGTGCTACCAATCCCTATTTCTGTCTAAATATTGTAACCCAGGCAGTCCCTTCCCTGTCCCCCCAAGATAAGAAATGACACAATTGGGAAGGAGATCACATAGAAATTATTATTTATGCTGAACGATTTCCCAGATGGCTTTGCAACTGGCGTGCAAATTGGCAGCAGTAGATAAAGGATCATTTTGGAGAGACAGGGAACTTGGCAGGTGCTTTAAATGATATAAATGTACTGAAATATTCACACATTTATTCCAGTATATATTAGGCTCCGGCTTTTCTCTGGCATGAGCTCTAGTTTCCCTTTAAGGAGGCAAATAGCCGTTACCTTCTGCAGCGAGCCCTTCCTCAGGAGCCAGGTGGAAAGTTTTTAAACGGCTCATCGTACTTAAATCCATCAGCTTTGGAATCGCTGTATTACACCCAAACAGGATTTGTTCCACATCAATTTGTCATGATAGGACAAGGCTGGGAGACGGCACATTCACACACTGATGGCTCCTAAGGGATTGGTGCTGGGCAGGCAATTACCCCGCTCTCTGGATATGTAAAGAAATCCCGCACGCTGCCATCTTAGATTCCATTATCATGAAATACCTTAAGAAATGCAGTCGTATGGAAGGATTTCTCTCTTATATAAACAGAGGACTGATCTGCAGGCTCGGGGGGCTGGGGACGTGTCTGTGGGACAGTGATAGGGAGTCAATCAGGGAAGCACTGATATAAATGTGGCGCCACTAACTGTCATTCTTCTCTACGAGGGACGAACCTCAGCCCTGCACTCAATGGGGCCCAAAACTCTAGGTAAGAACAGGGTATAGAAGGTAAATGTATGTATGTATGTATGTATGTATGTATGTATGTATATATGTATATTTTTATTTGTATAGCGCTCCTCGAGGGCAAAGCACTGTACAACAAAACAATAAATTAGTAGTAACAAACAAGGGGTCATTGGAATAAAAAGTAACAATAAGTGCATTATTAGAATACAATTCACATAAATATAAAATATAATTACAATACAGATGAAGTGCTCAGTGTCAAGGAGACAAAAGGCTAGAGGACCCTACCCCGTAGAGCTTACAGTCTAAATGGGAGGGTAACATACAGACACAATTCAGAGGGGTATTAAGGTGCTGGGAGTTAAAGTTTGTTACACTGTTATATAAGTGTCAGTTCAGCTGTTATCCAGGTGCTCCCAGAGGGAGTCTTTGAGTTTTGTTATAAAAACACTGAAGGAGGATTCTCTCCTGAGAGATTCAGGAATGACATTCCAAATATAAGGAGTCACAAGAGAGAAGGGTTTGTTACGGGAAACAGCAGTAGTAGTGGGGGTACAACCAAGCGGTTGCTCTGAGAGGAGCGGAGGTTTCGGGCAGGAACATATAGAGAGACAAGAGATGAGATGTAGTGAGGTGCAGAGGAATGAAGAGAAGGTTATGAGGAGGAGTTTATAAGTTATTCTTTGTTTTATAGGAAGCCATGATAAGGACTTCAGCAGCGGAGGGGCCTGTACCTTTTGGATGAGAGGAGGAGAATTCTGGCAGCAGTGTTTAATACAGACTGTAGAGGGGAGAGATGGCAGTTAGGGAGGCCAGTTAGTAGAAGGTTACAGTAATCTAGTCGGGATAGGATGAGAGCATGCATGAGTGTCTTGGATGTATCAGGTGAAAGGAAGGGACAGATTTTGGCAATATTGTGTAAGAAGAAGTGACAGGTTTTGACAGTGGTGTTAATATGATCAGAGAAGGAGAGAGAGGAGTCAAAGATTCCCCCCAGACAGTGAGCTGAGTTGACAGGATTAATGAGCCATCAATAGAGATGGTAAATAGGAGAGTAGGACCAGGCTTAGGTATATAAATCAGGATTATGACAGTAGCATGGGAAAGCAGCATCCGGACATGGGCTGATATAAGGGAGATTGGTGACAAAAGAGCAAGATGGCTACAGCAAGGCCAGATGGAGACAGTAGGGCAAACTGAAGACAACAAAAGACAGCCACACTGTCTCTATATTACCTCTACAGTATCCATTATTCCACCACACTGTGTCCATACTATATCTATACAGTCTCCATATTATCTCCATAATGCCTCCACACTGTCTCTATATTACCTCCACCACAGTATCCATTCTACTGCCACACTGTGTCCATACTATCTCCTTACTACCTCTTTACAATCTCCATATCTCCATAATACCTCCACACTGTCTCCATATTATTTCCATAATACCTCCACACTGCCCCCATATTAACTCCATAATACCTCCACACTGTCTCCATATTACTTCCACAGTATCCATTCTACAGCCACTGTATCCATACTATCCCCATACTACCTCCACAGTCTCCATGCTACATTTATATTATCTCCACACTACCTCCACTGTCTCCATATTACCTCTAGTCTATCTCTATACAGTCTCCATATTAAGTCCATAATACCTCCACATTATGTCCATACTACCTCTCTATGATCTCCATACTGCCGCTATTCCATTGCTATAGTCTCCATATTATCTCCATAATACCTCCACACTGTCTCCATACTACCTCTATGCAGTCTCCAGAACACCTTCACACACTCTCTATATCACTGCTATCTCTATACAGTCTCCATATTCTCTTCATACTACATCCATACCACCTCTATACTATCTCCACAATTCCACTACACTAGTCTCCATAGTATCTCCAGCCTCCTTACTACTTCTACACAGTTCAGTGTCGGACTGAGCAGAGCAGGAGGTAAACATCACAGCAAGTGACCATCAATGTAAAATGCCGTTATTTAATCTGTATAACTGTAGATTTGCTCATGAAGAAATTGGGAGTGCCACACTAGTGATAATGAGACAACAAGTCAGATACTAACCCTAGTTATAATTTGCTGTGCTTTGGAACAAGGTGCAATTAGAATGAGATGTATCAAGGGAGCCGTTCATAACCCATTTATACTGATCCATTTATACCAACGCTGTGGCCACTAAATAGGGTTGGGGCCATAGATAGTCCGGAATGAAAAATCCTGGTTGGTAAATCCCAAGCCCCATTTCAATTCTACCTTGTCTTCCCATTTGCTGTTTGCTCTGTTCTGTATTCCCTGCAGCCTTTGTTCTCTGAGCCAATTAAGTTGCTTCTGATTGACACTGTTGTTGTTTGTAGGGCGCTTGGTTTCCTATTGAATTCCTGCGTGTGCGTCTGATCATGTGTCTGAGCTGGGTTGGATGTGGGCCCTTTCATGCAATCTCTCCCCCGCGCAGCCATAGACAGAAAGAGAACACAATCTAATGGCTCCTTGATTCCATTTTTTAATTAGGAAGCTTGCAATCCATGCTGCCAAGCCCTAGGACGCATAGTGCTTTATGTGCGCACCCCTCCGTAGTGAGCCAATTTAACAATGAGGCACAGTTCCCTGTCTCAGGAACGTGAATGTCACAGAGAAACTCAAGGTAATTAAACTGATACAAAACAGAAACAGTACCCAAACATAAACTTGTTAAAGTGAGAATATCGGGGTGTCTGAAACTTTCCGCCTCTGGGTGCTTCCTTCATGTTCTCATGCATTATTATTAACATGTATTTATATAGCGCCAACATATTGCGTAGAAATATGTTGAGCATTAGTTATTAGCATTATAAGAGCATTACTCTGCTCTTCAGCGCACTTTTATCTACACGGGGGGCAGCTCCCCCAGCATGCTGAGCTCTAGCTGTCTCTAGTACATCTGTAGCATCCCATGGAGGTACCACTTCTCCAGGAAAGAACTGCAAAGAGAGGATAGTATGTATAGTAAGACAAGATGTTGTCATTGTAGCAGCAGATGGAGATTGAGCAAGATGGAAGAGTAAGGGAAGAAACTGGGACATGAGGGCAAGTATAGCAAAATCGAGACATAAGCACAAGATGGGAAAAAGAACAACAAGATGAAGATAGTTTGGCAAGATTGACTGTAGGACAATTTGGAGACAAAACAAGATAGTAGCAATAAGACAAGACCGCAATTGTGGAGCAAGATGAAGGCATTTGGGCAAAAAGGGCAAAGTAGAATAAGATGAGACAGAAGGACAAGATGGAGCCAGTACTACAAGATGGGTAAAGCACAGGATGGAAACAGTAGGACAGGATGGGGTGAGTAGAACAAGATGGAGCAGATAGATGACAGTAGGGCTAAATGGGCACAGTAGAACAAGAAAGTGGCATTAGGGCAAGAGGAAGATAAGACAAAATGAAGACAGTACGGTACAGAGGACATTAGGGCAAAATGCAAGATGGAGACAGTACGATAAAATGAAGAGTAGAGCAACATGGAGACACAAGGTAACAGGGCCACCATTAGAAATGACAGGGCCCTCTACAACATTTTCTGGGCCCCCTGGTCCCCTCCCACCTCAGTGCCCAAGCCCCACCTCCGATCCCGCCCACACCACAGTAAAAAGGTCACACAGACCGTGCTAAAAACAGTAAACCCCCCCCCCCCCCAAACACACAGGTTATAAAAAGCCATTGGTGGTTAGGACCGCCTTATAAGGTAAAAAAAACTTTGGTGCCAGGGCCCCCCATAAAAGTTTTTTTTTACAAAATCATTGGTGGTCATGGCTTACAAGTTAAAAAGAAAAACAGTGGTGGTCAGGGGGCCCATAGAATATTTTAAAAAAACATAGGTGACAGGGGCCTATATAGTATTAACATAATACATTGGTGGCCATGGATTTAATAAAATTTTAAAAAAACACATTGGTGTTCAGTGGAACTTACCTTAAGGTGGCCATAGACGCAAAGATCTGCTCTTTTGGCGACATCGCCAAACGAGCAGATCTTTCCCCGATATGCCATTAATGAGCATGGCTATAATCAGGGGTAATCTGATCTTCAGCCGTATGGCTGAACGATCCGATTACGATGTGCCATGGGCTCCGGCGGGATCGGTCGGGTCAAAATCAAACCTGACAGATCGACCAAACGACTGATCTCCGCCGGACGAAAGCTGTCGGCGCTCCCCACACACGATCCGAAAATTGTATGAATCCTCGATTCGTACGATAGGATCTGTGAATGGCCACCTTTAGGCTCATAGTTACATAGTTAAATTGGGTTGAAAAAAGACAAAGTCCATCAAGTCCAACCCCTCCAAATGAAAACCCAGCCCCATACACACACCCCTCCCTACTGTCACATAAATGATATATACCCATATCTATACTAACTATAGAGTTTAGTATCACAATAGCCTTTGATATTATGTCTGTCCAAGAAATCATCCAAGTCCCTCTTATAGTCATTAACTGAATCAGCATCACAACATCACCCGGCAGTGCATTCCCCAACCTCACTGTCCTCACTGCTTGAGGACTTCAACTTTGGGTCTTTTCAGCACTTCAGCTCTTTGGGACTTTGTTGCATGACTTTGGCACTGTCAAGGGGGGCCCTTATTTGATAAGTACAGCGCAGCCTGGCCCCCCTTTAGGCCCGGTACAGTGGTACCCTCTGTGCCCCCTGATGGCAGCCCCACCTTTGGTGCAACTTTGAGGACATGGGAATGGCTGTATCTCAGGCAAAGAGATGGGCAGTGAATCGCTGGAAGCGTTTGTGCCACGGATACAAATGGATTAACGAGTTAAAGATCTTTGCGAATGTAATTAATGTCATTATGCATAAATAAACTCCCGTTCTGAGATGGAATTAGCCGGAATGTTTTAATGAAAGGCAGAGAGATGAATATCGAGTCTGATAGTGTTTGAGCGCCGGTCACAAGAACGCTAATTTATGATGCATTTTGCCACCTAGTCAATTTGCCTTTAATTTCCCTACTTCGCTGGCTCCTTTTATTGCTTCTATCAGTAATGGAAATCGTATGATAAGAGGCAATGGTGCGCGTTCTGTTAATAGGGAAGGGGTGGTCGTGGCTGACCCACATGAACAGGCAAATGTTACCCCCCCATTATAAGAATCCACCATAAAGATCCAAAATAAACAACAAGGTAATGCATAAGGACGTATAATCACTTGGTTTGCATGTGTTAAAGCTCTGTATAGTTTACATTGTGTGTCTAAATGTGACCGAGAATCTGGGTACAAGGAACATATAAATATAGTACAGGGCGATATTCGGCCTTTTACCCACCCTTGTCATTTACTTTCATTGGAAACAAAGTGCCATGTGACTAATAGGCTGGTAAGTATAAGACCATGGCTTCTCCATGTGATGTGCAGAATGCCACATAGGCAACTTAACTTGATTGGCACCCAATTTTCACCAGCTTACTCAACTGTCATCTTGCACTAATACTATGTTGCCTGACTGTCTCCATCTTCCCTTCCTCTTACATTATGCCCTTTATTTACCTTCTTGCCCTGCGAATCACTTTCTTATCCTATTTTTTATCCAGTTTGCTCTACTTGCAATCTTGTCCTACCATCACCATCTTGCCTATAGTATCTATTCTTGTCTGAAGCTATCTCAACCTAATCTTGGCCTACTAGAACTAGTCCCATTCTTCTTAACTATATCTCCTGTGATAATAGGGCAAATACGCTACTGTCTCCATCTTGCTCTAGTGCTTCCCATATTCACCTACAATACTTACAAAGTGAGTATCAGAATCACGTGACATTTACTCAGGGTGTAAACAGAACAGTCTCAGCCCAACAATCCCCATGGTGAGATGTGTTGTGGGAACTCCCTAACCCCAGCTCCCAGCTTGTACACGACTGTATCAGACCCATAGTGAGCTGTTGTAACTATCCATTTGGTGGTACAATACCCCCCAGCGGGGAGCTCTTCTCACTGCCCCACACCTTTTATGGAATAATATATGATGGATATTCCTGTCACATCTGCTTAAGGTGCAAATGAACAAATGGAATCAAAACAGCTCCAAGTCTGAGAATCCCCTGAACTCCTGGATTTTTCTCCTTTCTCTGTTCCACCCACTTGTCTCTGCCCTTTCTATTCCAGGGGCCCCTGCCTCCCATGTCACTGACAGTGATTAAAGAGATAAAGTGACAGAGACATATCACTCTCCTGCTAACTTCTCTCTAATCAGAAGCTGCACATACCAGGCACATTCAGCAATGAGTCCATACCTTATCCATATAAAACAATTGGGCATATAGTATATACAGGACATTCATTTATCATATACTTCTCATTAGCTTATGGGAGGGCTGCTATATTATCAGTGCTTCATTTATTGCCGTGGGGCCCTCCCACAAAACAGGCTTCCAGGGGCCCATTATTTATATTATTGTGTAACCAAAGCCCTTAAACTGTTATTGAACTACAATGCAGAACATCCACTATCCCTACTATACCTGCTATCCCCCAGTCACACTCCCTTCCCAGAGACTATTATCCACTGTTACTATAGGCACCATCTCTCCCTACTATACCTGCTATCCCACAGTCACCCTCCCTTCCCAGAGACTATTATCCACTGTTACTATAGGCACCATCTCTCCCTACTATACCTGCTATCCCACAGTCACACTCCCTTCCCAGAGACTATTATCCACTGTTACTATAGACACCATCTCTCCCTACTATACCTGCTATCCCACAGTCACACTCCCTTCCCAGAGACTATTATCCACTGTTACTATAGACACATCTCTCCCTACTATACCTGCTATCCCACAGTCACACTCCCTTCCCAGAGACTATTATCCACTGGTACTATAGGCACCATCTCTCCCTACTATACCTGCTATCCCACAGTCACACTCCCTTCCCAGAGACTATTATCCACTGTTACTATAGACACCATCTCTCCCTACTATACCTGCTATCCCACAGTCACACTCCCTTCCCAGAGACTATTATCCACTGTTACTATAGACACCATCTCTCCCTACTATACCTGCTATCCCACAGTCACACTCCCTTCCCAGAGACTATTATCCCACTGTTACTATAGACACCATCTCTTCCTACTATACCTGCTATCCCACAGTCACACTCCCTTCCCAGAGACTATTATCCACTGTTACTATAGGCACCATCTCTCCCTACTATACCTGCTATCACACAGTCACACTCCCTTCCCAGAGACTATTATCCACTGTTACTATAGGCACCATCTCTCCCTACTATACCTGCTATCCCACAGTCACACTCCCTTCCCAGAGACTATTATCCACTGTTACTATAGGCACCATCTCTCCCTACTATACCTGCTATCCCACAGTCACACTCCCTTCCCAGAGACTATTATCCCACTGTTACTATAGACACCATCTCTCCCTACTATACCTGCTATCCCACAGTTACACTCCCTTCCCAGAGACTATTATCCACTGTTACTATAGGCACCATCTCTCCCTACTATACCTGCTATCCCACAGTCACACTCCCTTCCCAGAGACTATTATCCACTGTTACTATAGGTACCATCTCTCCCTACTATACCTGCTATCCCACAGTCACACTCCCTTCCCAGAGACTATTATCCACTGTTACTATAGACACCATCTCTCCCTACTATACCTGCTATCCCACAGTCACACTCCCTTCCCAGAGACTATTATCCCACTGTTACTATAGACACCATCTCTCCCTACTATACCTGCTATCCCACAGTCACACTCCCTTCCCAGAGACTATTATCCACTGTTACTATAGGCACCATCTCTCCCTACTATACCTGCTATCACACAGTCACACTCCCTTCCCAGAGACTATTATCCACTGTTACTATAGGCACCATCTCTCCCTACTATACCTGCTATCCCACAGTCACACTCCTTTCCCAGAGACTATTATCCACTGTTACTATAGGCACCATCTCTCCCTACTATACCTGCTATCCCACAGTCACACTCCCTTCCCAGAGACTATTATCCCACTGTTACTATAGACACCATCTCTCCCTACTATACCTGCTATCCCACAGTTACACTCCCTTCCCAGAGACTATTATCCACTGTTACTATAGACACATCTCTCCCTACTATACCTGCTATCCCACAGTCACACTCCCTTCCCAGAGACTATTATCCACTGTTACTATAGGTACCATCTCTCCCTACTATACCTGCTATCCCACAGTCACACTCCCTTCCCAGAGACTATTATCCACTGTTACTATAGACACCATCTCTCCCTACTATACCTGCTATCCCACAGCCACACTCCCTTCCCAGAGACTATTATCCACTGTTACTATAGGTACCATCTCTC
The DNA here is from genome assembly GCF_017654675.1 of Xenopus laevis. Taxonomy (NCBI): domain Eukaryota; kingdom Metazoa; phylum Chordata; class Amphibia; order Anura; family Pipidae; genus Xenopus; species Xenopus laevis. The sequence continues at coordinate 134,996,220 of NC_054382.1, read as the reverse complement.
CCTACTATACCTGCTATGCTATATGGCTTGGCATGGCCAATAATTATTCAAGGCTTGCTGGTTTTGGTATGGCTGGTGTTAGATATTCTTACACATCCCATTTCTCAACACTTCTGTGTTTTCCTGCTGACCTGCAACATGAGCACAAAATCGAATATAAAAAGAGTGATTTACGTACACAAGGCTTGATTTATAAAGCACATGACTGATATACAGTACAAGCCATGCAGCCAATTAGCAAATAACAGATGTGTCGCTAAGTCGGCATTTTTATCTTTTTGGATTTGAGTGTTTGTTTGATCACTCTGGAAGCAAATCTGATGTGGAGGAAAAGTTAGGGGCAGAGGGATGTCACTCTCACAGCATTACAAAGAAATTCTACTGACTGACCAGTGAAAGCAATAAATTCACGTGCAGTGTAAAGCAAGTGTATTCCCGTGTATGAGAGGTACTTCGAACAAAAGTGATTTCTAAATGTTATTTATTGGTTCTACTGTGTTTTTTATGCATTATAGGATTAGCCCAGGCTTAACTGTAGCTCATACGGTTACAGATATATAGAAACATTGGGGTGTCACCCTGCTATAGTTCCAGGGGTACCCAGGGTACAAATACTCACCCCAAATCTCCCCCTAACTGACCTTCAGACTGGGCCCCCTTAGCTCATAACAAGGTTACAGATATATAGAAACATTGGGTGTCACCCTGCTATAGTTCCAGGGGTACCCAGGGTACAAATAAGCACTCACCCCAAATCTCCCCCTAACTGGCCTTCAGACTGGGCCCCCTTAGCTCATAACAAGGTTACAGATATATAGAAACATTGGGGTGTCACCCTGCTATAGTTCCAGGGGTACCCAGGGTACAAATAAGCACTCACCCCAAATCTTCCCCTAACTGACCTTCAGACTGGGCCCCCTTAGCTCATAACAAGGTTACAGATATATAGAAACATTGGGGTAACAGTCACCCTGCTATAGTTCCAGGGGTACCCAGGGTACAAATAAACACTCACCCCAAATCTCCCCCTAACTGACCTTCAGACTGGGCCTCTGAGCTCATAACAAGGTTACAGATATATAGAAACATTGGGGTGTCACCCTGCTATAGTTCCAGGGGTACCCAGGGTACAAATAAACACTCACCCCAAATCTCCCCCTAACTGGCCTTCAGACTGGGCCCCCTTAGCTCATAACAAGGTTACAGATATATAGAAACATTGGGGTGTCACCCTGCTATAGTTCCAGGGGTACCCAGGGTACAAATAATCACTCACCCCAAATCTCCCCCTAACTGGCCTTCAGACTGGGCCCCCTTAGCTCATAACAAGGTTACAGATATATAGAAACATTGGGGTAACAGTCACCCTGCTATAGTTCCAGGGGTACCCAGGACACAAATAATCACTCACCCCAAATCTCCCCCTAACTGACCTTCAGGCTGGGCCCCCTTAGCTCATAACAAGGTTACAGATATATAGAAACATTGGGGTGTCACCCTGCTATAGTTCCAGGGGTACCCAGGGTACAAATACTCACCCCAAATCTCCCCCTAACTGGCCTTCAGACTGGGCCCCCTTAGCTCATAACAAGGTTACAGATATATAGAAATATACATAGTGCACACTAGGCTGTATTTAATGGAAGTTTTTGGTAGAGTGTAAGAGGAGCATCTGTCATACAGGACCTGAATGATACACAAGATATGGGGGTGTGAGGGGTCTCCGTTAGGCTGAACATTGGTTCTGCTTACAGGTTAGACATAAAGATAAAAATGAAGGGTGAAAATGAGTATATAATGCAAGGTGTGCTGCCATTGCTGTTCCCTATAGTTGACAGACTGTTTAATTGCAGCACCGTGTCAGCGCTTTACTGCGATCATGTTGGGAGGTTAATAATAACGATGTGATTAAATCATCCCTCTCTTGTGAGAATTAGCAGGGATGTCAGACACATACACACGTCCCATCTCTATTTGCACACGAGAGACATTGAGAAACTGCAGTTGGTGTCGGTTAGGACAGAGATAGAGACACGTGGGGGTCACAATATGTTTACGGTAAAAATGATTTTGATTTCACATTTCCTTCTCCCTTTATAAATATCGCCTGCTTGTCCTGCAGAAGCTTCAAGATTTAATTAAGTTGCCTTTGCCTCTCAGGCTGTCTGGTCACAACCTTTCTTATCCCATCACATAACCTTACTTAAGTCGTCTTTTGGGGTACATTATCATACCCCCCAACATTTTGGAAATAGAAAGAGGGACAAAAAGATTTGGCGCATGGAGTTTGGTGCCATTTTTTGACCTCACCCATTTTTGTGGCCGCACCCCCTAATTACCATGTTTATTTTACAAAATTTGGCAAGTTATGGAACTTTGAACATATTTCTGTGTTTTTTATGTTATTACAGTTTTGCTAATGAAGGTGAATTGCTACTATGAGTCTCAGTTCTTCCAAGAGACCTGGTTATCTTAAATTGTTACAATTGTTTCTTTGCGTATCTTAAATTGTTACAATTGTTTCTTTGCTTAACTTAAACAATTACAATTGTTTCTTTGCTTATCTTAAATTGTTACAAATGTATCTAAGCGCACCTGTCACATATTCTGGGCTCTCTGCCAAAAGCCAATTAACTTTTCGAAACTGTGTATCTTTTTCTGGCTGTTCGGCGCAGAAGATCAAACAGAAAGTAGGGACATTTCAGTAACAATCCAGGACCACGGGTTGACTGTCAAAATTGGGACTGTCCCGCTCAAAATGGGACAGTTGGGAGGTATACAAGAAGAACATCACCGGAAACACCATAAACTGGCCCAGGAACTTCTCCCTGCGGAATATAAGGATAAATATCCCCATGTTCCTGGAGGCAACGGCAGACAACAAACCCACATGGCAACAACAACCTTTTTGACTGGCTTTAGGGCCTATTTCCCAGGGGCCAAACCATTCCAAGGGCCCATCATTGGCAGTAAATCTGTCTCAGAATGATTTATAGGTGGAGATATGACAGGAGTTGGGATGTGGCACTTGGGGGTTACACTGACAGATGGCATGAGGCTGATCACACTGTGTTTAACATGACAGGGAAATAGCAGGGGGGCGCCGTTGGGCTGCTGTTACCTTCGCTGAGATGGGAGTCACAAATTGCTCTGCTCTTCATTTCCCGGCCTGTTAGGGAGATGCAGGGGGTTACTCTGCACATTACTCTCATTAGAACGACATCTAATTGTGTCACCGACTCCAGTGACAGCTGCACTAGCAGGCGCTCACACAAGGAGAGACCCGGGGCTCTCACATCAGCTGCATGAGCGCAGTACAACCGGAGCCAACAATACGGCAACATCTGTTCCCTCTGTGCATTTAAAGGGGAAGCCAGAAAGCCTCTGAATCATGTTACTACTTGCTCACAGATGTTGCTCTCAGTGGCTCCCAGCTGTGCCACTTCTGTGGGATACGGGTGTCAGTGGCCCTGGCCAGAGTCTCTGTTCCTATATATTAGGTACCTATTCAGTGCTACCAATCCCAATATCTGTAGGGAATCCAAAACTCAGGATCCTGCAGGTAACGAGACACCTGAACCCAGTTCCCCACTTAACCCTTCACTTGCACAACTGTCTGCAGCCACTAGAGGGAATCAGGGGAGCCCAGCTGTTAATGTGGTGCCTTAGTGCAGGACTCCACGGCCGATTCCACCGCGATCAGACGCGCAAAAATGCAGGCGTCACATCGGATGCGACAGAAATAAGGTAAGTAATGCTATTGTCGGATCGTGTCGCATTGTTGATGCGACGCAACACGACTGTTGGCTGCAGACCCAGCATGCAGCGTCTGCATCCGACAGTAGTGTCGCATCAACGCTGCAACATGATCTGTGCAGGCAAATCTAGTTGCCAGCATATGGTCTTTGTAGGGGGCAGGGGAGACCTTCATAGATGTAGTTGTGTTCAGAATAATAGCAGTACATCATCACTTACTTGATCATGCATTGTTATTGGTAGAAATTATATTTCTACATGGCAAATCATTTACTAGCAGGTATAGTAATGGAAAACCAAAAGACCCAACAGTCATGCATGCTGCTGATTCTGTGTAATTGAATAGTTAATTGAGGCTTGTTGGAAAAAAAAAATCAGAGTTTGCTCAAAATAATAGCAGTGTGGAGTTCAATTAGTGAGCTCATTCATTTCATTGAAAAAAAACAGGTGTCAATTACTGGCCTTATTTAAGGAATGAAGGCAGCAAATGTTGTGCATGCTGGTTATAGTGCATTTCTCTCTGAAAATGAGTCATATTGCTCGTTCCAGACATTGTTTAGAAGCACAGCATATTTTGATTAAAACTTTGTTCGGAAAGGGGATACCATATAAAAAAATGCATTTAATGATAGGCTGCTCAGCTAATGATCTCAAATGCTTTAAAATGGCAACCAAAATCTGAAAGATGTTGGAGAATAACACTTGAATGGATAGAGTATTCAAAATGGCAAAGACTAAGCCAATAATCAGCTACAAGAAGATCAAAGAAGCTCTAACGATACATGCGAGTACATTTACTATTAGAAGGCACCTATGTGAAGCCAAGCTAATCAACAAGAAGCCCTCACAAAGTCTCATTGTTAAAAAAAAAAAAAGACACGGTAATGAGCTTACAGTTTGCCAAAGAATACATTGACTGGCCTAAAGCAAAATGGCGCAACATTTTGTGGACTGATGAAAACAAGGTTGTTCTTTTTGGGTTTTAGGGCCACAGTCAGATGACCCTCAAACACTGAATTCAAGCTACAGTACAATGTGAAGACGGTGAAGCATGGTGGTGCAAGCATCATGATATGGGGGTGTTGAGCCTATTTATTGCATACCAGGGATCATGGATCAGTTTCAGTACATTAAAATACTTGAAGAGGTCATGTTGCCTTATGCCGAAGAGGAAATGACCTTGAAATGGGTGTTTCAACAAGACAAAACAACCCCAAACACACCAGTAAAGGAGCAGCATCTTGGTTCCACAGATTGATGTTGTGGAGTGGCCAGTCTAATCCCCAGACCTTTATCCAATAGAAAACTTGTGGGGTGACATCAAAAACCAAGAAATGCAGAATTGTGGAATGTAACAGGTGCCAGAAGAAGTCAACCCCATGCAACACAGATATGCAGCAGTTCTTAGAAACAGTGGTTACACAACTAACTTGTGGGGGGGGGCTTCTTCTATCCCAGTCAGAGGTAGGGGCTTCTGGTGGCTTAATGCAGATTCTTTGGGGGACAGTCAATTCAGAGTCATTGTGGTGGGAGGAGGCCAAGGAGTCGTCCTGAACTCTCTTCCTTGTATGCAGGGAGAGAGAGAAATATACATGATACCTGTCCCTATGAAAGAAGTTGGAGGCCTTTATTTCAGATGGGGTGGATGAGACAAATTTAAACCAGCTGAAGGCAGAGATCAGGTGGCATCAGTAAAAATCTCTAGTTCTGGAGAGGGATGACGGGTTTTTTTCACTGGCCAGACTCTTTTCAGATTACTGAGAATCTGTGGCCAGGAAGTTAGTAACAGGCCTCAAGGACACCCAGTGTAATTTGCAGACTACCAAGGAATATCCTCCCTAGAAGTCTGCAACTTACCCTAGGTGTCCTTGAGGTCACAAAACCTGAATGTTGTGAGGTCATACCATGCTGACCTCTTCCCGAACAAGGCTTTGGATAGGGACTGGATCTTGGAGGCGACTCCAGAACCTGATACTTCTAATGTGGACTTCTATTCTGGAAGCATGGAGGTCGAGGTAGGAGCAGCTAATGATAGCCTTCATAAAAAGAAGGCATCTGGCCCAGGTGGTTTAACAGTGGGAGTTTTAGAAGACCTTTAAAAATTAGTTGGCCCCAGTCCTTGTGGAGGTCTTTAGAGATAGCCTGATGGGAGACATCCTGACCCCCTCCATGAGGGTTCCTTCTTTGATCCTGCTTTACCGGCCGGATGGCAACCCTAGTCTGGAGTGAGACAGGGCTTGCCCTCAATCCCTCTCTTGTACATATTTGCAACAGACTCCTTCCTGTGGAGTCTAGAGAGCAGGGCCGATTTTCAGACATGGAACATCAGGGATTATGCATACAGGAGTATGCGAGTATGCTTTTTGGATGTTGAACGGCAAGCCTGACTTTCAGCTCTCCGAATTTTCAACTGCCCCATCCTACATAAAGATCCTGGGGATAAAGTTTGGGAGGGATGACAATTGCAGGCTAAACTGAGGTGAGAAACAGTTTTTTTTTGCCATGTTTACTGCTAAAAACTATGAGCGTTTAACTTGTTGCTCTGTTCCCTAACAGTTATGAGCTCTGGGAAGCAATCTCATTCAAGCTCAAGGGGGTGACATTGGACTGTGAAAGCTGAGCCTTGAATTTTAATTTTTGCTTCTCTTCAGTAATGTGGTGAACATTGTTCTTGCAGAAGGGATGACAATGCCAGAAGCAAAACCTTGAGGAAAGAATGTCTCTACTGCCACAACCCTGCTTTACTGAATAAAAAGTTATGTCAGGAATGTTTGGATCAAGTTGAGGGACAAGCTTCTTCACAAGAAATGTCCTCTTTTATGGAATGGTTGAGATCTTCTTTCAATTAAACTACAAATGGCATGGTAGACAGAGTGACTGAAAATGTTATGTCCAGAATTTCATCCCAAAGATGTGAGAGGAGACCCGTTGCTGTAGCAAGTCAAAGTGCATCTCCTTCAGATTCCGCTATTTCAAGTGATTCTGATTTCTCACAGCAAGAGCAAACAGAAGATAGAAAAGAAGTATTTTAATGTAGACGTGGTCAAGCCCCTTATTGTGGCTATGAGGGAAACCTTAAACTGGATGTGACGGCAAAAGCTGCAGAGGAGAAAGTCTTGATGTTTAGAACCTCTTCTAAGAACACAGATATGTTCCTGTGCATCAGGTGATAGGGTAGTTTAAGGAAGAATGGAATTCACTAGACAATAAATTTTATATAAACAAAAGAATAAAGTAAATGTATCCTTTTAAATGAGAACTATCGCTAAAATGAAAATTTTACATAAGCTTCCTTATACTGAATTACGAAACTTTCTAAATACAATCAATTAAAAATTCTGCATTGTTTCTGAAATAATCAAGTTTATATTTACTTTTCCTCTCTCAGCATCTGTTTCTCTGCTGATGTTTCTCATCTTCTTCATTCTGCCTACCCAGGAGTTGGGTGTCAGATATTCATTGACAGTTTGATCCAATATATCTTATATGGAGGCTCCCCTTCCTAGCAGATGTATTAGAGCTCACCCAAATAACTGATTCCAGTACAAAATAACAAAATAACTGCCTTTTGCACAAATCCTGCATGTAGAGAGACATGATGTCTGGTGAGTTTAATAGAGTGAGCTCTAATACATCTGCTAGGCAAAAAGAGCCCCCCCTATAAGATATATTGGACCATTCATCTGATGCCCAACTCCTGAATGAAGAGAAACAGATGCTGAGAGAGGAATAGTGAAGATAAACTTGATTATTTCAGAAACTGTCCCACATTTTTAATTGATTGTATTTAGAAAATTTCTTATTTCAGTATGAGGAAGCTTATATCAAATTTTTGTTTTCATGATAGATCCCCTATAAGGAAGAAGAGGTAAAAGACTGGGATATCGCCCTGAAGGTGGATGCATTTATAAACAGAGTGGAACGGAAAACTATACTCCCAGTGGATGAAGGTGTGTCTCTACGGCAGGGGTCCCCAACCTTTTTCACCCATGAGCAACATTCAGATGTAAAAAGAGTTGGGGAGCAACACAAGCATGAAAAATGTTCCTGGGTGGTTCCAAATAAGGGCTGTGACTGGCTATTGTTAGCCCCTATGTGGACTGGCAGCCTTCGGGAGTTTCTGTTTGGCAATATACTTAGTTTTTATACAACCAAAACTTGCTCTAAGTCTAGAATTGAAAAATAAGCTCCTGCTTTGAGGCCACTGAGAGCAATATCCAAGGGGTTGGGGAGCAACATGTTACTCACGAGCTACTGGTTGGGGATCACTGCTCTACGGGATGCAATGGAGAGGAGACAAGATACTATATTGAGGAAAGCTTATTTGGTTGCAGGTTCAGTTTCACTCGTTACTGTTCTTTTAAGCCCTGGCTTCCCCCAGCTATCTGTATCTGAGATATTAGTGGAATTTAGATGTAGATTAATGTTAGTGGGAGACTGGGCTGTTAGTCTACATGTTAGCCCATGATTAAGTACTTTGCAGGTAAAAAACGTGTAGGGCCTATGGAGATGCATTTCTACTTTTAATTTTTTAACTTAATTTTTTTTTACTTAATTTTTTAATTTATAATATTGGCCCTGTGGATTCCTGTGGAGTGCCGGATAGCCCTGTTTTTTTTGCTGTGAGTTTCTGTTAGTGTGCAGGACAAGGTTAAGGGGACAAATAAACACTAATGAGCTAACAGAGCAGGTGCCTTAATTGTTGCGCAGCCAGAGGGGGCTACGTGGTGTACATTTAAAACTGTTTTCAGGATTCTGGGAGTTGTCCATTTATCCTCTAGGGCAGTGATCCCCAACCACTGTAGGTGCCAGTTCATATTGGGGCTACCAATTAGTCAATAACAGGGATGTAGCGAACTGCCGATTTGGTGTTCGCGAACGCCGTTCGCGAACGCCGTTCGCGAACGCCGGCAAAAAATGCGAACGTTCGCGGACAGTTCGCGAACTCCGAACACCCGCTAAAATCGTTCGATTAATGGGAGACAAATGTGGCCACCTTAACTCCCTGCTAGGCTGCCTCACTCAGCTGCAAACTGTAACTCCCTGCTAGGCTGCCTCACTCAGCTGTAAACTGTAACTCCCTGCTGGGCTGCCTCACTCAGCCAGTAACTCTGCTAGACTTCCTTTCTTACTTAGCAGCGAACTGTAATTCTTTGCCTGGCATCCTTACTCAACATCAGTTAACTAACTTTGTGGCAGGCTGCCTCACTCACTCGCTTAGCAAACTGTGTGTAACTCCATTCCAGGCTACTTTGCTCACTCACTTTTATCAGTATATTCACTAGCCATTGACCTTAAATCTTCAGGTTCAACCTGCTGTCATCTATCCGGAGCAGTGATCCCTATCCAGTGGCTCATAATCAACATGTTACTCACTATTCCCTTGGCTTTTGCTCCCAGTGGCCTCAAAGCAGGTGATTATTTTTGAATTCCAGGCTTGGATGAAGATTTGGTTGTATAAAAACCAGGTGTACTGCCAAACAGAGTCTCCTGAAGGCTGCCTGTCAACATAGGGGCTACCAAATAGCCAATCACACCTTATTTGGCACCCCTAGGAATTTTTTTAATGGTTGTGTTGCTCCCCACATTCAAATTTAAAAAGAATTGGGGAGAACGCAAGTATGAAGTAGGAGTGCAATGCAAGTGCTGTTATTGACTAGGGATGTAGCGATCCGGTGCAAATGCTCAGAACCTCCTCACAGGGACACAAATAGGGTTGTCCCCTTTTCTCGAAAAAAATACCGGCCTTCCTATATATTTATCTTTTTTCCCTATTAATAACATTGGGATCAACCATTATTTTTACCGGCGAGGCCGGCAACCCTAGACACAAATGGGGGTCTGACAGGATTCTGAGGTGATTGGGGTCTGGTGTTCCTTTTACTTATACTCAGAACCTCCTCATAGGGGACACAAATGGGGGGTCGTACAGGATTCTGAGGTGATTGGGGTCTGGGGATCCCTTTACTTCTCAGAACTTGTGTTTATGGGAGACAAATGTGGGTTCTGAAAGGATTCTGAGGTGATTGGGGTCTGGTGTTCCTTTTACTTATGCTCAGAACCTCCTCGCAAGGGACACAAATGGGGGGTCTGACAGGATTCTGAGGTGATTGGGGTCTGGTGTTCCTTTTATTTACCAAATTCACAGCTTGTTATCAGCAACAGTGGCAGATCAATGCGTCGCATTGAAGAACCTTAACTCTAAATATGACATTATGACACGGAAAAGTCTAAGGTCAACAACAATGAAAGGACAAGGAAAGGTAAACTTACAGGAGTTGCCATTGTGTAAGGCGTCACATAGTGATCTGAAATGCAATGCTTTTTACTTGTTTAGCAGATATTATCCAGAGAGATGCACTGTAGTGTTTTGTGGGTTGATCTGATACCTACAGGTCTGGTGGGTTGAGGTCGCAAAGCGGTGTTGCTGGTTGGGGGTCTAGCTTTTCTTATTGCCAGACCTGTCGCTTTGAGCCCCTGTATTTTACCTTCTAGCAGGTCTTTCCCCCTTCTGTATGTCTATAGAAAACGGATTTAGCCACCAAACATTCAACGTTTCAGGGGAACACCCACCCTTCATCAGGAAGGGTGATGAAGGGTGGGTCCCGAAACGTTGAATGTTTGGTGGCTAAATAAAAGGGGATACGTGTGTGCGGATCCGTTTTCTATACACATACGTTGCTAAGGGACCCGGCCGGGTCAACGGAAGAAACGCACCACCAGTTGCAGGTTTGGTGAAGTACAGGTGTGCGGTAAGAGAAATTACATTGTTTCCCCCTTCTATGACATCACTGGTAGGTTCAAGCACAGTTTAAAGCAAAGGCTCCTTGGGCTCAGGTGGGTGCTGGTTACCTGGGGGTGAGTAGGGGTTATAGTTGTTGTGACCCACACATCATTAACTATTAAAGGGGTGATTCAGCTTCAAGTTAACTTTTAGTATGTTATAGAATGGCTACTTTTAAGCAACTTTTCAATTGGTCTTAATTTTTTCCTTGTTAGTTTTTGAATATTGATACTTTTTACTACTCATCTTTCTGTTCAGGCCACTCCTACTCATATTCCAGCCTCTTATTGAAATCAGTGCATGGTTGTTAGGGTACTCTGGCCCCTAGCAACCGCATTGCTGAAACTGCAAACTGCGGAGCTGCTGAATAAAAAGCTAAATAACTCAAAAAACGCAAATAATAAAAAACGAAAACCAATTGCAAATTAACTCAAGTGTGAGAACATATTCCCTTTCCTAGCATGTGCTGCTTCCCCATCAGTTAAAATGGAGAGGATCCGTTTATTTTTAGAACAATAGTGATTCAGGAGTTGTGTGTTCCACATTCATTTCCCTAATGGCAATGACTGGGAAGTCATTTTTGGCAAGTCTGTACCTAAAATAAAGGAACAAAAACCAAATTCCCTTCCGCTTGTTGAGAACAAGAGGCTTCTCTGGCATCTGCAGGGAGATTCCCTTGCTCAGCACAAATGATAAGAACCAAGGTTTGAGCAATAAATAAAGGCCTTTATACCGTACTATACAGGATGCGGTTTGTATTTAAAGGGCAAGTGCCATGGCACAGGATTACGATTCAACACCACTGAGATCAATTCCCCACATAGGATTTGCCAGTCTGCCATGATGGTGAGTAGCAAACATGGGAAAGAAGGGTAAGGGTTGCCTGAAAGTGGGGGTGAGTGTGCGGTATATGTACAGCATTGTATTCCTTATGAGCCCCCATCAAAGGACAAATATTCCTAATGATAACTTGAATTTCTAGCATTGCCCCAATCCTTTGCTTTTGGCTTGTTAACTAAACCCACCTTGTTTATCTGTGATGTATAAGCTTTACTGTCATCTATATATTTGTTGTTAAACTGCCTTGATTTTTCATCAATTAGTAAATTTTTGTCTCGCTCTTGGATTCATCAGGTACTGAACATGATAAGCAATATGGGTTTTAAAGTAGGGATGTACCGAATCCACTATTTTGGATTCGGCCGAACCCCCGAATCCTTTGCGAAATATTTGGCCGAATACCGAACCCAAATCCTAATTTGCATATGCAAATTAGGGATGGGAAAACATTTTTTACTTGTTTTGTGACAAAAAGTCACGTGATTTCCCCCCTCACCCCTAACTTGCATATGCAAATTCAGATTCGGTTCGGCTGGGCAGAAGGATTTTGCTGAATCGGAATCCTGCTGAAAAAGGCGGAATCCAGGGCTGGATTTACATAGTGGGCGCCGCTGTCATTCGTCGCCCTCATCACCTCCCTTTTATACGCTCAAATTTTCATCATCGGAACCAGAGAAATGGGGATTGGTGCACAGGAAATTTAAAAAACTATCGTATCTTGTGCGCATCCCCAGTGTTTCTGAACCAATGTGGGTGTGTTTGGGTAGCATGCCTCCCCCTAAAACGCTGGCGCCCTAGGCCCGGGCCTTGGTGGCCTCAACACAAATCCGGGCCTGGCCAAATCCCGAACCGAATCCTGGATTCGATGCACCTAGTTTAAAGAATGAGTGAATGATTGCTCCTTTTCTTTTACAGGGAATTTAAATTCCATCCCTACGAACCAATGTTTGAGGTGTCGGGAAATCTCACTGATCTGCTCTGCATTATTTGCACCTGCCTAGTTACTGGCCTACTGAATGTGGCAAAGGTACTGGCTTTACAGCTTTGGACCTGGGGTTATCTGGAGGTATTGCAGGCCTTTAAGTCAGCGCAAATTAGTGGGTTTTTTTTGTTGTGAAACAGGTTTTTCATCGTTTAACTAGTGTCACTTCTGGCATGTCGTTAGTGTAGTTCAGTTGCGTCTATGAATGCAAGATGCCAAGAGAACCCTACAATGACCCACAGGTCAAGGCAGCCATAATTCCAGTGTTCCCTTGTATCGATGTGTACATGGCAGCCAGTTGCTGTGTAACGTGTATGGACAGTGGCGGGATTGGCATCAATGCGTACTCTGTTTTGCAGAGGCGTAGGTACGTTATCTTCCCAAATTCATTCATAACAGCAATGTTCATCCAAACATCTTCAGGTGAGGAAACGGTTAAACTAAACTGCAGGAATACGAGGGGTATAAAAAGCAGCGCAAACATGAAAAAAGAAAAATTCAAAAGCGGAGATACAGAGAACAGAACACACTTGAAATCAGGATGCGGCGTATCTGTCAGCGAATAGATTTGTGATGCATTTTGTGGCGCTGTCAGTGCGGATGAATAGGTTCCCAGGCGGGATTCCTGCAGGAATAGCAATCAGTCTCATAGATTAGCCATCACCGCTGCTATTTCCACTACTGATGGGCTGTCGGCACACACTCTCTCTTCCTTGTTTCATAGCACAAACTCAAAGGGGGGGGGTAAAAAAAAAAGCAGAGACAATGCCCAGCTTGGAAAATGTATTTAACAATCAGCCAGGAGGCTTTTTGCTTTCAGAGACAGAGCCTGCGCTTGTGTACAGCAGCGCTCTTTTTTGCATGACTTGTAAGGATAATTACAGCAGGCAGAGGTGAAGTGACAGCAGTAAGTGCTGTTATATTGTGTATAGACTGCAGATCCCAGTATCACTAGATATTCTCAAAAAGACTGTTGGACCAATGGGGATACTGGGCAGTGGTGTGTACTGTAGCTGCCTGGCCTTGAAACTGCCAATTCCCATAGATTTACTGTGCACAGAGGGAAAAATGGCTTTTATAACGGCTAAAATTGCGATGAGTGTTTATCCCACCTATGGCGCGGTGCTTGACACGGAAATTTAGCAACAAGGAAATGAGGCATTAAGGGGAAAATGACATGGACTGGTCTTGTCTTCTGTATTGATTGTGCCAAATGGCAGAGGAATGTTCCCAGCGTTGAACAGTTGGTTGCACTTACGCGGGGACTAGAAATTATATAGAGCAGCGGAGAGAGGGATGGGAAGAGGGACAGAGAAGCCATAAGGTGTTGTAATTTAGAATACAAATTGGCATCTTCCACAGACAATCTGCTGGAGCCATAAATCAAAAGAAAATGAAAAGGCAATCTAGCAATCAGACAGGGAAAAGGTTTGGAGAAGTACAAACCTGTATGAATATTATGCAGACTAATGGTGTGCGGACTGTGCCGCTGTGAGTAGGGGGCCGAACAGCTGAATGCCAGGAATCTGCTGCAATTAACAGTGATTTATACACCAACTCTACCTACAAATAGACTGCCATGGGGTGCACCGTAAAAAACATCATCTTTACTCCAAGGGTGAACCTAATTTCACACCAATATATTTTATGCCTTGGTTTAAACATTAATGTAAACCTTGAGTGTTTATGGACTTTCTCATAGTTAACTTGAGCATGGGACTCTCTTTGTAGTGTTGGGGAAGAAACAAATCCATATTTAGGAACTGCTTCTTCAGGCCCTGAGTAATATTAGAGTTTCTTGTGCAGATCCTGGTGAGTATTATTTTCTCTTGGCGATGGAAACAAATCATTATTTAGGAACAACATATTGCTCAGGCATTAAACAATTATAGACTTCCCTGAGAGTAATAGATCATGTTCTACATGGGACTCTATTTGTGTTGTTAGGGAAGAGCCTAATCAATCTTAGGACCAGGGTCTCTGTGATTGGATCCTGAAGTCAAATGGAATGCTGTGGCTTCTGGACTGTTTGAGGACTTCAAAACCCTTTGTTTCACATCAGAATTTAATGTATTTTAGCCCAGTAATATATGATGTTGGATTAACAACTTGCCCACTTCATTGAAAACTTTGACTTGTTAAATATCAATTTTATCGGTGCTTCTGAGTTGTTTCATAATTGTCACAAAAGGGACATATTCTATTGGACCACTGCATTAAGGCCTATATGCCCTCTAACATGCAACCATGCTGCAGGCTTTTTGTGCCAAATCCACTATTTAAACTTACGTCCTACTAGTGTTGAGTGGGTTGACCAAAAAACAATATTCAGGTGGTGCTGGTTCAAACTACAAGCATGGCTCTTCCCTATTGATGATGTAATAGTGTTTGCACCTCACATGTGCTGGCTGATCCCACCCATGTGAGTCATCAGATGGGAGCAGGGCTGAATGTGGGGCATAAAGTAGAAAAAGACTTTGGGCTATTTAGGGAAGGCTGGGGCATCATAGGAATAGATGGTGAAGAAGTCAACAGTTGGCCAAAATGTAGGGCCGGCACTATGACCAAAAATGAGGTGCATATTTATTATGCTGTGTAAAAAATGGTGGCACAATACACTACACCGCCACGCTTCACCACTCATCGCCACTGCACATCACCACGCATCGCTACGTGTTTTTTCTTATGTGACTTCTGCAGTTACATAGTTAAATTGGGTTGAAAAAAGACAAAGTTCAACCCCTCCAAATGAAAACCCAGCCCCATACACACACCCCTCCCTACAGTCACATAAATGATATATACCCATATCTATACTAACTATAGAGTTTAGTATCACAATAGCCTTTGTATTATGTCTGTCCAAGAAATCATCCAAGTCCCTCTTATAGTCATTAACTGAATCATCACCCGGCAGTGCATTCCCCAACCTCACTGTCCTCACTGTGATGAACCCCCTACTCTGTTCCTTTAAATGAAAGTTCTTTTCCTCTAGTCTGAAGGGGAGGCCTCTGGTACGTGATTCTCTTTATGGGTAAAAAGGTCCCCTGCTATTTGTCTATAATGTCCTCTAATGTACTTGTAAAGTCTAATCATGTCCCCTCACAAGCGCCTTTTTTCCTCCAGAGAAAACAACCCCAACCTTGTCAGTCTCCCCTCATCATTTAACTCTTCCCTCCCTCTAACCAGTTTAGTTGCACTTAGTCTCTGCACTCTCTCCAGCTCATTTATATCCCTCTTAAGGACTGGAGTCCAAAACTGCCCCCATACTCCAGATGAGGCCTCACCAGGGACCTATAAAGAGACACAATTATGTTTTCATCCCTTGAGTTAATGCCCTTTTTTATACAAGAACTTTATTTGCTTTAGTAGCCACAGAATGACACTGCCCAGAATTAGACAACGTGTTATCTACAAAGACCCCAAGATCCTTCTCATTTAAGGAAACTCCCAACACACTGCCATTTAGTGTATAACTTGCATTTATATTATTTTTGCCAAAGTGCATAGCCTGCATTTATCAACATTGAACCTCATTTTCCTGCCGGAAGCAGTTATAAAATAATGGGGTCAAATCTGAGGTTCGCATGGCTTAAAATTACACACACCTTAATAAACTCACCATAAACAGCTTTTTACACTGTTTTTGTTGGCAAATTTTGTTTTACGCAGCATAATAAATATGCCGCTGAAAGTCATCTGCCATTATCATTCTTGCATGTGTTAATCCCAATATTGAACCTACGTTACAGAATGCCCTATGTTATTCCTAGTCTTTCTTGTGCTATTCCCAAACCACCTGCCACTGTAGAGCAGTGGTTCTCAGAATGTTTCCCTCTTGAAGGTCCAACCTTTAGTCAGGAGCCCTCTGAGCTCACACAATTAATATAGGTATAGGAAAAATCATGATATCAATCATTCATTATATTATCTAGGACATCAAATACATTTTTATCCCTGGACTTACCATAGCTAACCTTCAAGCAGGGCTTTCAGTTGTACCTATAAGCTTATTTTCCAGTCGCCATGACATAAAGTCTTCTGTGTGTCTTTTCCAACACCTTATAGTCACAATGCAAATTTAGTCTTGTTTTCTTTTTTACACAACATACCCGATGTGATAGGGCAGATTATTCCTTAAAACCTTCACTTCAACAGACGGAGCAGAGGACAGAGCAGGGTGTATACACTTGTTATAATAAATATCACTCTTTTAATCATGTTGCAAGGAGGATTCTGCCACATAAATCTGAAAAAGCAGATGCATGAGATGCACCAAGAGAAAAATGCTTCTGCTTTGTATTGTGTATGGTCGTTTGCCATCTGTTAAAGTAATATCTCCAAGCCCACATTTATTTATTAATATGAAGTTCAGTAAGTACATGGGAGAGAGCCTAGCAAGCAATGACTGGCTGAATAAGGTAAAAACATCATTCTTGGTACACACAGGCATGTCAGTAAGGTCCATAGTCTGGGAAAAGTACCTCTGTAGCATCTCTTGCCTTAGTTCTGGAATGACTTACTGTTTGGGAGCAGGGTGAGAATCCTTCAAAGTTGGGTAGGGAAAAATTGAAAAGCCTAAGAGAGTGGTGTGTGTATGTGAGGCGCCTGCATGAGAACACTTAAAGGAACAAGTTGCACCTGCTAGTATGGCATTATCTGACAGTCGTCACTGCCTCGAAAGCTATAAGTACTGTTTGGCTTTCACATTGTCTCTTTATTAAATGAACCCTAAAATTCAAAGTAGGTAGCAGAACGCCTGGAAAAGACCTTGAGTTCCTCTGAGCATGGAATAAGATGGAATATTACTAGTCTGATCTCAAGAAGTTATTTTAGGAAGTCCCACTCTGGTACTCAGAACTCAGAAGTTCAGGATTGGATGGTGTAATGGATTACAAAAAAACATTAACAAATTAAGATACTGATTATATAGTGAATAAAGTACCCCCTTTTGTAAAATATAGGGATATTATAAGTTACCGAGGAGTTTCATGACCATATAAAAACACGAGGCCGAAGGCCGAGTGTTTTTATACAGGTCATGGAACTCCGAGGTAACTTCTAATATCCTCATATTTTACAACTGGGGGTACTTTATTTATTATAATACACAAATTTCAATGAGTCATGTGACAGAAATGACATCAGAACTCACCGTTTATAACTGATGACATCAGAACTCACTGTTTATAAGGATATAATTTACAGGATATTCATGGCTTTTGTGTATTATATATATATATATATATATATATATATATGAGGAGACCTTTGTCAGATCTTCGTGTTGGCTGCAAGATTATACATATATTAAAGGACCAGTAACATCAAAAAAATTTTTACAAAATATTTGTAAGTATAAAACGAAAAAAAAACCACCAAGACAAATTAAACTTTAAAATAGCAAAGCCTTTATTTTGAAATAACTTACAGAAACTCTGCTTCCCCTCCTCTTCAGAAAAGGCCGAAAGGGAGACCATCCATCCTGCGGCACTTGATTTCTCCTCCCTGGCTATTCTACTGACAGCTTGTCCTCTGCCCCCATCTCATTCTCCAGCTCTTCTTCATCCTCCTCCCGGGTGTCCAACAGCAGCAGTAGGAAGGCGATGTCGGCGTGCTCCCCATTGGCTCCACAAGAGGTGCAGGAAGGTAGAGGAGGGCAGCGCCTCCATTCTGGGGCTGCGCATCTGGACAGTTCGGAGCTTCAGTTCTCCAACACACTCGGCTTTCAGCTCCACTGGCGCCTCTCACCTGCTCCCAAGGGGTCACCACCTACTCACCCAAGACACCTTCAAGCTGGTGCTACCCTCCTATCCTGACTCTGGAGGCCCCATTCTCACCGGAGCATCAGGGGCGGGAGCAGGGGGGTCAGGGCTTTGAGCCAGAAGGTACTCAGGACAGGCCATCCTGCTGTGACATTCCTGGCTGCGGTAAGGTTTACGGCAAAACGTCTCACCTGAAAGCGCATCTGCGTTGGCACACCGGGGAGAGGCCCTTCGTCTGCAACTGTCTGTTCTGCGGCAATCAATTCACTCACTCGGAAAGGACACTGAGAATGACTCCTAGGAAGGGGGCAGCCACTCCTGGGGGCACATTATAGACTTTATAGACTTTATCCTGGGTGCAGCCTGCTTATGGTGACTAAAACCTGTAAAGAGCTGGAGAATGAAATAGGGGCAGAGGACACGCTGTCAGTAGAATAGCCAGGGAGGAGAAATCAAGCGCCGCAGGATGGATGGTCGCCCTGTCGCCTTTTCTGAAGAGGAGGGGAAGCAGAGTTTCTGTAAGTTATTTCTTAATAAAGGCTATGCTATTTTAAAGTTTAATTTGTCTTGGTGTTTTTTTTCGTTGTATACTAACTAATTTTGTGATGTTACTGGTTCTTTAACCAATAGCTATCTGTTCTTTTGTATTTAAACCAACCCTTCAAAATAAAGGCACGTGCTGTGAACATTCTTTTAAAGATGATTATCTGATCTCCCATCCGCTGCCTGATTTCATTCTATCACTACTAAAAAAAACCCATCCAATTGACTCTCAGACCGATAGTTTGCACCCCATCAGTATCTACAATAAGTAGACAATTTTATCCGATTGTCCTAAAATCACCCTGCCTGTGAATGGTTGTTAGTTGCATCCTTTGCGTCAGCACTTGGCAGAATCAAAACTGGATACAGTTATAACTGACAGTCTTTTGGGGTAAGAACATAACCGTTTCTGGCACAGAGGGGGATCAGCTGGTTGATGAAAACAAAATAAAAGCGCAGATTCTGAACTCGTATTTTTCATCTGTTTACACAAATGAAGAACCAGTAAGTGAAGGTTTCCTTCTTAACACTCCCAATTCTAGTAATACAACTAATGATGCATGGTTCACACAAGAAGAAATTCAAAAGAGACTTGAACAGGTTAAGATTAACAAAGGTCCAGGGCCAGATGGTATTCATCCCAGGGTAATTAGCGAGCTTAGCTCTGTGATTGCCAAACCTCTTTACTTAATTTTTCAGGATTCATTGAGATCTGGTATTGTGCCAAGAGACTGGCGAATTGCTAATGTGGTGCCTCTATTCAAAAAAGGATCCCGTTCTCAGCCTCAAAACTATAGGCCAGTTAGTCTGACGTCAGTATTAGGAAAGCTTTTCGAAGGGTTAATAAAGGATAAGATACTGGACTTCATAGCAAATCATAATACTATGAGTTTGTGCCAGCATGGTTTTATGCGTAATAGATCTTGCCAGACTAACTTAATTTCTTTTTACGAGAATGTAAGTAGAGACCTCGATTCTGGGATGGCAGTGGATGTGATTTACTTAGACTTTGCTAAAGCATTTGATACAGTGCCACACAAAAGGTTACTGGTTAAATTAAGGAATGTTGGCCTGGAACATAGTATTTGTACCTGGATAGCGAACTGGCTAAAAGATAGACTACAAAGAGTGGTGGTAAATGGAACATTTTCTAATTGGACCAGTGTTGTTAGTGGAGTACCGCAGGGCTCTGTACTAGGTCCCTTGCTTTTCAACTTGTTTATTAATGACCTGGAGGTGGCCATTGAAAGTCCTGTTTCTATTTTTGCAGATGATACTAAATTGTGCAGAACTATAGGTTCCATGCAGGATGCTGCCACTTTGCAAAGTGATCTGTCTAAACTGGAAAACTGGGCAGCAAACTGGAAAATGAGGTTCAATGTTGATAAATGCAAGGTTATGCACTTTGGCAAAAATAATATAAATGCAAGTTATACACTAAATGGCAATGTGTTGGGAGTTTCCTTAAATGAAAAGGATCTAGGGGTCTTTGTAGATAACACGTTGTCTAATTCTGGGCAGTGTCATTCTGTGGCTACTAAAGCAAATAAAGTTCTGTCTTGCATAAAAAAGGGCATTAACTCAAGGGATGAAAACATAATTATGCCTCTTTATAGGTCCCTGGTAAGGCCTCATCTGGAGTATGCAGTTCAGTTTTGGACTCCAGTCCTTAAGAGGGATATAAATGAGCTGGAGAGAGTGCAGAGACGTGCAACTAAATTGGTTAGAGGGACGGAAGACTTAAATTATGAGGGTAGACTGTCAAGGTTGGGGTTGTTTTCTCTGGAAAAAAGGCGCTTGCGAGGGGACATGATTACACTTTACAAGTACATTAGAGGACATTATAGACAAATGGCAGGGGACCTTTTTACCCATAAAGTGGATCACCGTACCAGAGGCCACCCCTTTAGACTAGAAGAAAATAACTTTCATTTGAAGCAACGTAGGGGGTTCTTCACAGTCAGGACAGTGAGGTTGTGGAATGCACTGCCGGGTGATGTTGTGATGGCTGATTCAGTTAATGCCTTTAAGAATGGCTTGGATGATTTTTTGGACAGACATAATATTAAAGGCTATTGTGATACTAAACTCTATAGTTAATATAGGTATGGGTATATAGAATTTTAATTAAAAGTAGGGATGGGTGTGTGTATGGATGCTGGGTTTTCATTTGGAGGGGTTGAACTTGATGGACTTTGTCTTTTTTCAACCCAATTTAACTATGTAACTATGTAACTATGTAACAGTTGGAGAACAGCATTTTTTAAAGTCTTAACACAGATTTTCTGACAGATTGAGGTCTAGGCATTCACTGTATCAGTAAGACTTTCAGGTTCTTGATTTAAAATCTTGGGTGTGGTTAGGGTTTGTCCTGCTGGAAGGTGAACTTTGTCTCAGTCTCAGGTCTACTGCAGACTAAAACAGGGTGATAGTTTTGCCATATTTATTCCATTTTTAATAATGGATTGATTGATGACAATGTTCAAAGTTTGATAAAAAAATGTTTTAAAAACACAAACCTAATTGGTGATTCTCCAGAACTTTATTTCAGACATCTTTTGCTTCTTCTGGAACTTAGTTCTAAGAAAGGTAAAAGATGTCACTACAAAGTGTTATTACTTGAGGAAGAGCTACTGTCCCAAAACGTATGATCTTATCGCATGTGGCTAGAGCACCTTAATAAACTTGGGAGCAACACTTTGCACCACCTCAGTTATTATTGCATCTTTTCTTGTTTTATAAAATAGGGAGCTAGGAGCCTACCACAAAACTCTAGACTTTGATCAACCCTCCAAAAAAAAAACATATTTTTTTCGCCCCTATTTTGTCTTCTAATTGTCTTTTCCTTTATACTTTGCATCCTTTCCTTTCTTTATTCCTGTGTCTCTAATTCCTTCTTTTTGCCTTACCTCTCATATCTCCTGTTGGCTGAACAAGAGGGACCCACTGTTGGCCTAATGGGAATCTTCCCATTGCCGTGGTTGACTAGCTGAACCCTAGATGTTGTCAAAGAGTGGATCAGCAGATGGAGTTTACAGTTTGTTTCTTAGTGTCAAGGCCGCCGGGAGCATGAAGGGACGCGTCTGCTCCCTGCGGCGAAGAATCCAAAATGGCGGCGCCCAGTCGGCCCACGTGGACGCTGGGACGCCAGCGCCGCAACGCCGATGCATGCATAAACACGCATGCACAAACACGCTGGCGAAAGCACGCCGGCGTAAGGACGCCATTGACGTCACTATGGCGCCAAACTCAACTATAAAAGGGCGCCCAGGACACCAGAAGGGCGCCCAAGAATAGGTTTTGCTACCCTGAACCTGGGTTCCTGTATTCCTGATTCCTGTTTCCTGTATCCTGATTCCTGCTCCTGCCTTGGGTTTGACCCCCTGCCTGGACTCTTGTTATCTGATCCTGATCTGCCTGCCATTGAACTCTTGCCTGGACTTTGACCTTGTATCTTGCTTAACCCTTGGATACCGCGACCTTGCACCCTCAAGAGGGCTTTCCTCCTTGATCCTGACTACCTCCCTGGAGGGAGCTCCCGGCTCCCTGACACTTAGACCTCTCTTGATGGGGCATAATTATAACTTCTGATTCCTTTTCAACACACTGAAAACAGAGAAAGAGCAAGTAAGAAAGGTAATTGTGAGGCCTGTGGACTGTGAAATGACCAGACTATTTTTACTGTTTTTCAATGGTCAATTTATTTGATGGTGCAGTGTGTTTGAGTGCTGTTTTAAATGGCGCATTCTGTGTGTACAGCGCCTCTTAATGTTTTGTGAGGTTTCTATTTCCTTTCTGGTTCAGCATGCTTAGTATTCTGCTAATGTTTCCTTTATGGTAATCAGTTGTTGTTTTTGTATTTCTGGGGGATCTTGGAGGTCCCATAAGTCTTTGCCTCAGGAGAACCTGTTCCACTAGAGCAGTCTGATCTAAGGTAGAATGAGAGCATATGTGGAGGAGTTTAGAGTGCATAGGAAGTTCAGTAGGAGTCTAAAAAGTGAGCTAAAGTCTGAGGCACTGGAATCCTATGGCCCTGTGTTTGTTGTTAAACTACAGTTCCCAGTATTCTCCTATGACAACCCATGCTGTTAATATCATTTCTGGCAAGCAAGGATCCAACATTTTTATGAGACTCTTTTAGGACATGTCAGAGAAGTATTTTGCTCTGGGATCCCTGGGGGGTGGTTTAAAAGAAATTCAGTAAGTGCAAACAATACTGTATATTATATTGTGCAAGATGACTGTGTAACCATCCACTGTGTAACCATCTAGTTGTTGCTGAATGACAAGTTCCAGCAGCTGACAGCCAACAGGGAGTTGCATGTCAAGGAAGATTTGAAAGGGTATTCTTCATGTATGTTATACCATTCTCCTCGAATGGACCCAACATACAGTATTCCTCGTTTCTATCTCTTTCCCATAATTACAGTTCCAGAAGTAAATATTTTAAATTAATGAACCCTGGCAGATGGCATATAACAAAGCTTCTCAAGGCTAAAGAAACACTGAGCATTGAACAACAAAGCAGCTAATGGTTGGCGTATGAAGTTTGCACGGGTAAAACCAACAGTTGCTAAGTCACTTTAGGCAACAGTTGAAAACAGCTGATTGTGCTACAGGATTCAGGCCTACCTAACATAATTATTAATGTAACTGTTATCTTGTATTTGTAGAGCATTAACCACATTTGGAACTTGTAGGGTATCTCATTAGCTTCAGCATAATAAACATGTGCAACACGGATGCTATTGTGAAACAGATTGATCTGATTTAATTAATAAACAAAATGTATTTGTGCATCCTTGATGTACTTTGTTCAACTCTGTCCTCTGCCTTGTGTCTGCCTCTTCTAATATTTATAACGAAATTCTTATTCAAGGCCCACAAATGAGTATTTAATGCTACACACCAATTCACCAGCAGGTTGTTCTAAGCAGTGAAATGTGTGTAATATTTTAAGCGGTTTCATGCGCCCAGGGACAGTATAGTGGCAGGTAACAGATGGTCTTTACTGTAACGGAGAGTGTGCTGCTTGCAAGAGCAGATAACTCTTTGATTAGTAGAAAAGTCAGTCATAAAGGCTTCACAGGGCAATTATCAGGGGAGCACAGGGGGTAAACTGTATGGGGCTCCAGAGGAAAAGGTTGGCTTCTTATTGTGGCTTTTGGATTCCACAGAAGAAGATGGGTCATGATCACTGTCAAGGACAGTACCATTGGTGGGATCACTTCAGTATGGTATAATAAAGAAAGAAACAAAAATAGAGTAGCCCCATTAGTGAGAAATATATTTAGACTGTTTAATTGCTATGTGGCTAGCTGTTGAGTGAGTGTTGGTGCCCATAGAATGGATTTTGGAAAGAGTAGTTTGGCATCTTCTTCATAGCATGTTACAGGCCGATTCAGTTCTTGTAAAATCTATTGATCGCGGAAATAAATAAAAGAAGCCCAAAATATTAAAATTACTGAGTAATGTCCCATAATGCTGTGGATTGTTTCCATACATTGGAACACCATTTAGACAAAACAGATGTTCAATTCTGAATCTGTGGGCCAAAGTAGACTTCTATATGCAAGAGAGCAATGAAAAGTGGGGCAGAGCGAGATACATTTTGCAATGTAAGTCTCTGAAAGTCTTGCTCATAAGTATAACGTTTTTTCAGAATTAATGATTTGCAGTGTCATGTCAATGCTGAGTAGGGTTAGTGGTGAAAAAACCATCTAAGAAAGAGGTTATATTTTTATTCTTTACTTTATGTTTTTGTGCTTTACAAACCCTGACTAGTTTGTTGAGTGACAAACTTCTTTATACTTTGAATTAAAAAGCAAATCAACCTGTTTTTTTTCTGTAGGAGGTTCTTTAACCAAAGGATTAAGGGTTGTTATGGCAGTAAGAATATAAAATGCATGGCCCTTTTGCTGTGTTGAGTTTTGTAATACTATGAAGTATTTGAGCATCTCCTTAAAAGAATGGTTTCCTCAGATATGACTTACAGTATAAACAATAAGAATAAAATGATCTTGGGATAATGTCTGAGTGTCATATGGTGCCAGGAAAAGAATCTAATTGTTGCAACTGACTTCATTGATTTTTTCCTAAATGGACTTGTGAAAATTAGTTGACAATATGAAAGTGTAACTAAGTAGGGCTAGAAATAATGTACCTTATAAACAGAGATGCAATATTAAGGTGATGGAACTCTCACACAGTAAGGCTCCAGGGGGTTATATTTATCAAAGAGTATAGTTAAGAGGTCGCCACAGTCCACTAGAGTGAAATTACACCACTCCATTTATTTATGTTTATCAATGGGTGAAAGTGTAAATTCACCCTTTGATAAATACACCTTTGAAAATGTCATAGAAATAAATGGAGAATGTTCACTCTAGCGGACTGTGGCGATCTCTAACTTAACACTTTGTTAAATATACCCTTATGTCTCTTAAACAGACCTATAGAGTTCCACATCCTTACAGAGTTCTTGCATGACCTCCTTTGGGATACTCTGAGAGTTGTATTGAGTATGTTTATCTGTAGTGTGCATGTTTAGTACCACCATTGCCTTTGACCGATAGAAGAAACATTGAGCTTGGGAGGACAATTTTGAAGGCATGCAATATTATATCATATGACTTGTTCTTTGCCAATACTATAAGCCCAACACATGAGTTGAAACATCTCTAACCATGATGTCTCCTTTCAGTCTTCAAAACTATACAATTTTGCCCAATCGTTGTTGTTATTGTCAACCTGCTAAATTTACTCTTGTAAAATGTCCATAGCTATTGCACATCCAAAACAAATGTTTCTATCCAGTTTAATGAAAATGGCCAGGCAATTTTGCAATGGCCATTTGAATAATTGAATCATAATAACTTTCTCATCTAGTAAATGCACATTTCATCCAGCAGTAAATGAGTCAAGTAATTATGGTCTGTAAGCTGTAGAAATGTAGATCATGTATTTAAACAAATGAGACATTCAGCATGTGGTTGATCGGGTAGACAAATTATTGGGTGGGGCTGGGCATGACCCAACTGTCTTAATACATAGCGTTACTAATGACAAAATAAATGGTAGATAAAAAACTTTAAATAGTGATTTCAAGGATCTAGGCTGCTTAATAAATATACTTGTCAGTATATTCCACTTGTAAGCAAGGAACGTTGTTGCAAAGCAAAACCTTTTTGGTTCAATAGAAGTGTTGGTGTTGAGGTGGGTAAGAAAATATGTGCTTTTAAGGCTTTCAAGTTAGCTGGGACAGCCAAAATCATTTATAAGGTACAAGGAGGCAAATAAATCATGCAAAGAAGCTATAAGGCAAGCTAAAATTGATATGGAAAAGGATATTGCAGCAAGCAGTAAAAATGTTAATAGTAAAAAAATGAAGCAGGAAGGGGTGGGACCTTTACTATCAGAGGGGGGGTCAGCTGTTTGGTGAAAACAGAATAAAAGCACAGATTCTGAACTCATATTTTTCATCTGTCTACACAAATGAGGAACCAGTTATTGAAGGTTTCCTTCTTAATATTCCCAATTCTAGTAATACAACGAATGATGCATGGTTCACACATGAGGAGACTGGAACATGTTAAGATTAACAAAGGTCCGGGGCCAGATGGTATTCATCTCATGGTACTTAACGAGCTTAGCTCTGTGATTGCCAAACCTCTTTACTTAATTTTTCAGGATCTGGCATAGTGGCGCGAGACTGGTGAATTGCTAATGTGGTGCCTCTATTCAAAAAAGGATCCCGTTCTCAGCCTCAAAACTATAGGCCAGTTAGTCTGACGTCAGTGGTAGGAAAGCTTTTCAAAGGGTTAATAAAGGATAAGATACTGGATTTTATGACAAATCATAATACTATGAGTGTGTGCCAGCATGGTTTTATGCATAATAGATCTTGCCAGAGTAACTTAATTTCTTTTTATGAGAAGGTAAGCAGGGACCTCGATTCTGGGATGGCAGTGGATGTGATTTACTTAGACTTTGCTAAAGCATTTGATACAGTGTCACACAAAAGGTTACTGGTTAAATGAAGGAATGTTGGCCTGGAACATAGTATTTGTACCTGGATAGAGAACTGGCTAAAAGATAGACTACAAAGAGTGGTGGTAAATGGAACATTTTCTAATTGGACCAGTGTTGTTAGTGGAGTACCGCAGGGCTCTGTACTAGGTCCCTTGCTTTTCAACTTGTTTATTAATGACCTGGAGGTGGCCATTGAAAGTCCTGTTTCTATTTGTGCAGAGGAGACTAAATTGTGCAGAACTATAGGTTCCATGCAGGATGCTGCCACTTTGCACAGTGATTTGTCTAAACTGGAAAACTGAGCAGCAAACTGGAAAATGAGGTTCAATGTTGATAAATGCAGGTTATGCACTTTGGCAAAAATAATATAAATGCAAGTTATACACTAAATGGCAGTGTGTTGGGAGTTTCCTTAAATGAGAAGGATCTAGGGGTCTTTGTAGATAACAAGTTGTCTAGTTCTGGGCAGTGTCATTCTGTGGCTACTAAAGCAAATAAAGTTCTTGTATAAAAAAGGGCATTAACTCAAGGGATGAAACATAATTATGTCTCTTTATAGGTCCCTGGTGAGGCCTCATCTGGAGTATGGGGGCAGTTTTGGACTCCAGTCCTTAAAAGGGATATAAATGAGCTGGAGAGAGTGCAGAGACTAAGTGCAACTAATTATGAGGGGAGACTGACAATATTGGGGTTGTTTTCTCTAGAAAAAAGGCGCTTGTGAGGGGACATGATTAGACTTTACAAGTACATTAGAGGACATTATAGACAAATAGCAGGGGACCTTTTTACCCATATAGAGAATCACGTACCAGAGGCCTCCCCTTCAGACTAGAGGAAAAGAAGTTTCATTTAAAGGAACAGAGTAGGGGGTTCATCACAGTGAGGACAGTGAGGTTGGGGAATGCACTGCCGGGTGATGATTCAGTTAATGACTATAAGAGGGACTTGGATGATTTCTTGGACAGACATAATACAAAGGCTATTGTGATACTAAACTCTATAGTTAGTATAGATATGGGGATATATCATTTATGTGACAGTAGGGAGGGGTGTGTGTATGGGGCTGGGTTTTCATTTGGAGGGGTTGGACTTGATGGACTTTGTCTTTTTTCGACCCAATTTAACTATGTAACTAAAATGTAAATATGTAACATTAAAGTAAGCCAATGCAAGTTTGAACCTCTTACCTAGATATTGTGTACATGTAGTTCTATTTAAAGCATTCGAAACAATTTATGACAACAGCTGTGTAAACTAGTGTTTGCAAAGTATTTCAGGGGAAATTTTTAGCAATGAGGCCACATTAATATGCATTACTTAACCAGTATGATTCTGAGGCAATGGATGCTATGACCAGCTTGGGAATGTCATTGTGGTAAAAAGCATACAACATTCCAGCGTATAGACATTTTTAACCAGCGCTGAATGAGTTGCCAATTCTAAGCCGAGAAAAAGCATTACAGGGATGATGAATGTGCCACCGGATTTATTTCCGACATCTCCAAAAGTTGTGCAGCGGTGAGTGCAGTGCCGCGGTGCCGGAGCGATGGGAAAAGCATTAAAGATGATGGATGTTCATCCAAACTTTTATATGACAGGACAGAAGGCCCTGTGGATATTTAAATCATAATTAAATGAAGCACCCTTAAAAGACATGATAAATTAAGCAGTGTGGATTTATTTGACCTTTTTAGACCTTTAGGGTAGTACATTCTGCACCTGAGCAACTCAAGAGAAGGAGGAGTTTGGAAAAATGATAAATTATTTACCCAAGGCTAAACCCCAAATATAGTATAGACAGCAGAGCTTCTATGCACTTGAGGCTTCAAAGATGATGAATGATGATGTAGAGGACAATTTTAATAGGACCACAAAGACATGAAATTTCATGGTACCCATCTGTCGTTATGTGACTGACTATGGTTTAACTTAATTTTCCAATGGTTAAATCTTTACATACGGTGATGATACTTAGAATTTATACCCTGGGCACATTTGTACGATATTTACTGTATACGATAGCGTGGAGCCCATGGTGAACTCCCGTCTTCTTGCCATGGTCCATCGAGATGGTATATCATTTTGGATTCCCCAATACTATTTTATATTTGGTTTACGTTATCATCGGACATTATTGTGCCTTTCCAAGAAACAAAGCAGACTCCCGTCTCATAATTCAAGCATTTCTAGGAATCTGTTGTAGTCTTTTACGTGTTCCGCCATTTTTAATTGAATTCATTTATTTCTCGCTCACAAGACCTGCCCTATTCACAATGTATTGCGCATTGTTATGGAGATTTGAAACGAATGGCTGGAAACGTAGTGTTTCACATTAATCAAGTGTGAAAGAAAGAGGAAGATGGATTGGAAATTCAAATGCAAAAATATGCATAGGGGGCTCATTGGACTCCATCTTTGCCCCTTAAGATCAGAATGAGAAATAGCAACAAATAAACATAATGAAAAAGCAGATTGAAGAGGTTAAAACAGCAGTTCCCATATTTTCCTGTGTCATTTCATGTAATTTAAAATAATACGTAAAGATTAACTGTACCCCAAGCAACCATGATTGCTTTAAGGCATCATGACATCAATATACACAAAGGGGGTTATTTATTAAAGTCCGATTTTTTTCAGGTTGGCGTTTTAAAGGGGAAAACACCAAAAAACACTAAAATGTTTTTAGATTTATTAAACCCAGAGACTGTTAAAAGTCTCAAACTTGCCAAAATCATGTAGAAGTCAATGGCAGATGCCCTGTTTACAACTGGAAGATATCATGATCTGTGCTGGGGTTTGTATAGTTATGAGCAAAATTTAGAGTTAATTTAGAGTTTGCCAGCAAAAATCACGCTCATAGACTCCAGTGGGTGAAAAAAAAAATTGACGTGCCATATCTCATTGCAAAAAAAAAAACGTTGATGCTCATAGACTTCAAAGCATTTTGGTGAATTTTCACCATTTCACAAATTTTTGACCAAGCAAGATTGGTCAGATTCGCCCATCAGTAATTTTGTACAATAATCCAAATAATTTGTGGTTTTTGGCCGATAATCTGAAAAAATCAGAGTTTTCGGGTGTCAAATCCAAAATAATCGCACAATTCAGATTTTTTGTACAATTTTATAAAATCTTTTCCTGCACAATATTTTTTTGAGATAATTTATTGATAAATACAGTAAAAATGTAGATGGGAGTTTGGTCAAAGTGGTTTTAAAAAAAATAGTGAGACAGTTTTGGATTTTAGTAAATAAACCCCTAAGAGAACCCCCAGCAGGCGTGATACTATATATTGGCAGGCTCTGCACTACAGATAACATAAATAACTAAATCTTTTTTATTCTCTTGGAAAACTTTCCATAGCTCGGTATACAAGGAGACATATAACATGGCTTTTAGATGCCTGCTGGGAGAATGTTGCAAGATATATAAAATAACAAGAATTTACACAGTGCTGAATGGGTTTTTCTTTTACACTGATTAGGTGACCAGGTCAGAAATAAGTTCTGTTTTGTCTTTCTGAACACAGTGCTAGATGGTTTCACCAGGCTGAATCTGCACTTGCTCAGTGTAACTCTTAGGGCCAGAGCACATGAGGCTACTGGGGGAGATTAGTCGCCCATAGACAAATCGCCTCTTCTTCGGGTGACTAATCTCCCCTAAATGCAGTCCCGCCATCTAGAATGTAAGTCGCCGACGGGATAGCACTGGGAATGCTTCGTTTTCCGAGGCCTCACATGGAAACTTCTGGCGACTTCGGAAAGCTGAAGCGATCCGAATGCCATCCCGCCAGCATTCGACATTCTAGCTGGCGGGAAGGCAGTTCGGGGAGAGTAGACGCCCAATAGAAGACGCGATTTGTCGCTGGGCGGCTAATCTCCCCAGTAGAAGCGTGTGCCACTGCCTTAATACTAGACAAGCAGATTTGCTGTTTTAATATTCTTTTTTGGTGGAGGGAGGATAACATGAGCTAAAGGTTCAAGAAAGGTCTTCATATACATATACTGATTGTGTGCCTTGTCTTGTTAAAACAGCATGTTCATAAATGTTTGGTTTATAATTTTATAGCAAGTTCTTCAGTTTTTTTTGCTGTTAGTGGTTCCTAAATGACGATTATCCTTTTTTTTTTTTACAAATACTAAATCAGTAGAATTTCCCAAATGAGTCCATGTCAATTTATTCAAATACTTGTCAAAATATTTTTCAGAGGTTTGACTCCATTCTTTGCTCATACTTGGAATCTTTTGCTAGATCAAGAAGAAGTTTTGTAAAGGACACAAGTGATATCTGTGTAAATCTGTGACCCCTGTACCCCTGTCTGTCAAACCCGTGACGTTGTCTTTTACTTATCATTTTCATGGTGTAGTGCAGTGATCCCCAACCAGTAGCTCGTGAGCAACATGTTGCTTTCCAACCCCTTGGATGTTGCTCCCAGTGGCCTCAATGTTGGTTCTTATTTTTGAATTCCAGGCTTGGAGGCAAGTTTTAGTTGTATAAAAACCAGATGTACTGCCAAACAGAGCCTCAATATAGGTTGACAATCCACATAGGGGCTACCAAATGGCCAATCCCAGCCCCTATTTGGCACCCCAACAACATTTTTCATGCTAGTGTTGCTCCCCAACTCCTTTTACTTCTGAATGTTGCTCACGGGTTCAAAACGTTGGGGATCCCTATAGTATATGAACCAAAGATACTGATAAACACTGTCACAGTTGTTTGTTCATCACAGTTGCAAAATGCCTTTGGGTTGAATTTAGAGCTCATCTCTTTCATTAAAAAAAAAAAAAAGACAGAGTCAGAATTTGTGAATTTGTGTTGCAATAAATTGTCGTTGCACTTCCCAGAGTTTTGACTGAGGTATTGACTTTTTTTTAAATTTCTTAGAAAAGTGTTTGAATAGTTTTAAATGTCAGAAGTAAACATAAGCTCCATTAAGCACCTTAAAATCCTGCACCTCTGGCATCATTTGCCGTGATGAGAAAGACCAACTCAAGTAATTATATGGCTCTTGCAAAGACATTGATACAACCAATAAACATCAGGCCAAATGCTTTATTGCTCACCAACAAATAGAAAATTATCGTTGGCTTCAACACGTTATTACACTGATGTTATGGCAATTAAAAGTGCATTGATTCTTACTTCTGTTAACAAAATCACTCCGGACGGGAGACTAAAATATCTTTATTCAGGGTTTTAAAGTTAAAATGTTTGCACTTTTTGTTAAAAGCAATTACGATGGAGCAGGTAATAAAGATGGTAGGGTGGGCCGTGTGGTGGGGAATCTTGTACCGAGCTGACAATATATTCATGCCTGTAAATGTATTTTTATGTTGTGTCTTTTAAATACATTGATGCGGTTCTTGATGCACTCTCCTCTAGTCAGGGAATTTTCCATCGGATTCTGTTAACTCTGAAATGTTTTGCTGAATTTCATCTTGTGAAAAAATTATAAAATGGAAAATGAGGTGAGAAAACCAGAAACCTATGTAGTACAAGTCAGACATTGGCGTGTTGGTGTTGATATTTACGAAAACTTTCTCTTATAAATGGGAATTGTAGTATTTTTCAGTGGTGCATGAGGGACTTTTTTTTCGTCCTGGAAATATTTAGGCGGTTGAGAACTCACTAGTGTTATGTGAAAAAATAATTGGCTATTAATTTAAAGTAGCCAGAATGCAATGTATTGTGAGAACTGCACAGCGCTGCATGCTCGGGTAGTTATCTATAAATAAATATATACGGTTAAACTGTCCCCACAGCAACCAAATTATTATGAAAAGTGATAAAACATTTTCATTGACTCCAAAGAAATAACTATTGAAGGAAGCATCTGTTAAATGCCAGACACCCTTTTTTATGGTCATAATAAAGGCTAAAAAGGAAAAATATTAATGTTTCATAAACCTCTGATACATCAAAGAATTAAGCCACCAAAACAACCTCTAATAAGAAAAGAAATGAAATACCAAATCTCAAAGACCTGCTGAATGTTAATTGACTCTTGAGGTTTCTTGCTTACGGCATGGGGAAGTAAGAGGTACAGTAAATTGATTTGAATGTGAACAAATCAAGGTTGCAATTGTTTCTCGAATTTCAAAAACTCAAATCTTTGAGCTAATTTATTAAGTGCAGAAAACGTAAATATAAACGCTAGCAAGTGTGAATGACAAAATCGATGGGACATTTAAGCTATTTTAACATTTTTGTTTTCAAAGATTAATTTGAAACTTGACAAAGTCAATGAAAATCAAGTGTAGAAATTTGATTTTGCTGCATTCAAGTTGTTTTTTCATGTTTTTAAGCAATCAAGTTTTTCAGTGCATATTCTAGATTTTTAAGTTATTTCTGGGTCTATAAACTTGATCTTTCACTAATCCTGATGTCAACATTGCCACTGACCAATGCCAGTTGTGAAAAGCTACAACAGAAGTTGGGAGCCAAGGTTTCTAGGCTTAAAGGGAACCTGTCATCGGAAAACATGTTTTTTTTTCAGTTAATAGTGCTACTCCAGCAGAATTCTGCACTGAAATCCATTTCTCAAAAGAGCAAACAGATTTTTTTATACTCAATTTTGAAATCTGACATGGGGCTAGACATTTTGTCAATTTACCAGCTGCCCCCAGTCATGTGACTTGTGCCTGCACTTTAGGAGAGAAATGCTTTCTGGCTGGCTGCTGTTTTTCCTTCTCAATGTAACTGAATGTGTCTCATTGGGACCTGGATTTTACTATTGAGTGTTGTTCTTAGATCTACCAGGCAGCTGTTATCTTGTGTTAGGGAGCTGCTATCTGGTTACCTTCCCATTGTTCTTTTGTTTGGCTGCTGGGGGGAAAAAGGGAGGGGGGTGATATCACTCTAAAGGTGGCCATACACGGGCAGATAAAGCTGCCGATATCGGTCGTTTGGACCGATTTGACAGCTTATCTGCCTGTGTATGGGGGCTTCCGACGGGTCATCCCGATCGATATCTGGCCACGATATCGATCGGGAAGGTTGGATTTTTACCCGACCGACCCGTCGGAGCCGCTTGGCACATCGTAATTCGATCGTTTGGCCATACGGCCGAACGCTCGAATTACCCCCGATATAGCCACGCAGTTTAGTGGCATATCAGGGAAAGATCCGCTCGTTTGGCGATGTCGCCAAACGAGCGGATCTTTAAGTCTATGGCCACCTTTACTTGCAGTACAGCAGTAAAGAGTGATTGAAGTTTATCAGAGCACAAGCCACATGATTTGGGGCAGCTGGGAAATTGACAAAATGTCTAGCCCCATGTCAGATTTCAAAATTGAATATTAAAAAATCTGCTTGCTCTTTTGAGAAATGGATTTCAGTGCAGAATTCTGCTGGAGCAGCACTATTAACTGATTCATTTTGAAAAAAAACATTTTTTCCCATGACAGTATCCCTTAAGAAAGAAATTAGTAGCCTGTGTGTTGGGTACAGCCTCCAAATCTTAAAGCACCAATGGTTAAAAAGCCCTGCATTAGAACTATAGTCTGGCTTGTGCCAAGCAAACTGGAGATTTGGTCCTCATGGCACAAGGAATAAAGGCTGCGCTAAATTGATTATAATAGAAGAATGTTCTGCAAGATGCTTTAGATTTTTGCACATATCCTTAGACAGAGAAGTAACTTTGAAATGAGGTTAGCTCAAGCCCCGATCACAAGTGTTCTCCATGCAGTTTGTACATCATGTGCTCAAATATATGCAGAATAGATAGAGAGAATGGCTGATTAATTTGGGATGAGACATTTGCCTCTAGTGTCAATTGATCTTGGACGCCACAAGGTATGAAATCAAACCAGTTGAGCCAGCCTATTCCAGTCCTCCTGTATTGTCCCTTGATCTTTATTTTTCCTCCTGGGGATCCCTTTATTTACTGCTATAATCAATAAGAATCATTCATTATTCACACTCCTCCTTCTCCCCTGCAGTAACACATTTTAGGATTCCTAACTGCCGGGAACATCTTGTTAATATTCACTAAGCACAATCTGCTTTTAAATGAAGGACACCCTTAAAGACTGTATAATTGGACTGAGGTTCCTGTTCTGTGACCTTGTCAAATCTATGCGTGATCTTCAACATCTCTGAAAGAAGACATCAAGCCTTTCTTTGGAGCTGAAGCAAAATGAGATACCTGTCAATAGGTTCCTTCTTACAGTCGCCATGAAGAAGCACATTAATCAAGCTCAGGGTTGCAGCAGTAGGTTCTGGGTAGCCCAAGGGTCGATACATTGAGATAAAGGTACAGCGGATCTCTAGACTAGGAGGTGTGCAAACACAAACCATTTGATGTT
Source organism: Xenopus laevis (assembly GCF_017654675.1). Lineage (NCBI taxonomy): Eukaryota > Metazoa > Chordata > Amphibia > Anura > Pipidae > Xenopus > Xenopus laevis. Next base: position 134,961,210 of record NC_054382.1, on the reverse strand, counting down.
GAGCTTGAGTTGTATCACCCGTTAATGAGGCTCTGAATATTTTGTTTCCATATTTTAAACACAAGCTGATATATTAAGGGGCTGACAGGATTGACATTACCATATCTTACAAAAGGATGAAAAGCATTAGAAATAAACTCTATATTGATGGTTTATATGCAGGATTAGCCCATAAAATATTACTTAATGCAGTGCCCACCAGCCATAACTGGTATTATGATAGGCACAGAGATGCTTTCATTTTCTAAGCACTTGTAGATTTTTCTAATTGGACATTTAGGGGCCGATTCACTAAGGGTCGAATATCGAGGGTTAATTAACCCTCGATATTCGACTAGGAATTAAAATCCTTCGAATATCGAAGTCGAAGGATTTAGCGCAGATAGTTCGATCGAAGGATAATTCCTTCGATCAAACGATTAAATCCTTCGAATTGAACGATTCAAAGGATTTAAATCCAACGATCGAAGGAATATCCTTCGATCAAAAAAAGTTAGCCAAGCCTATGGGGACCTTCCCCAAAGGCTAACATTGACTTCGGTAGGTTTTAGATGGCGAACTAGGGGGTCGAAGTTTTTTTTAAACAGACAGTACTTCGACTATCGAATGGTCGAATAGTCGAACGATTTTTACTTCGAATCCTTCGATTCGAAGGTCGAAGTAGCCCATTCGATGGTCGAAGTAGCCCAAAAAAAACTTCGAAATTCAAAGTTTTTTAACTTCGAATCCTTCACTCGAAGTTAGTGAATCGGGCCCTTAGTGAGTATACCACAAGGAACACTGAATTGAAGATGAATTCCCTAACTGTTGACATTTAGTAGCATTAAGCAAATGCACTGGAGCCAATCCTAAAATCCGAGAAGTTAAGGGGAAAAAAAAGTGAGCAAACCAGAGTTCCTGGTCAATTAGGTTGCGTCCCCTCCAGAAATAATTCATAGTATAGCAGGGGAACAGAGAGTGCCATGAAGCCCCCTCTATTCCAAAAGTGACAAAAGACAAGGACTGCTGTTGTCTCACTTTCAATTAGACCTGGTTGAACAATGAGTAGCTACTGAATAAGATAATAAAAAGGGAATTTGAAATATGCTAAATTATCACCAAAAAGAAAGAAGGTTGGACACAAAAGCAGTGGAATTTACAGCCAAAAACAAAGAAACTTGAAGTGAATGAGGAACAGCTTTTGGCAGGAGTTTAATACTCTAGACTGGGATTCTACAGCAATATTAATCCATGAATAATATCTGATCTGGAAATCAACTGATCCCTGTTGCATGGATTTCATTAGGTATTCACATTCACACAGGTAAATAATCTTCATTAAATGATATCAATTTATAGCGTGTGTATCACAGTAACCATATACAGGTATGTATGAAGTCGTTCTTTGTTGGACACCCATAAATAATACAGCAAAAGTCTGAAAAGCATATTATAAAGTAAACATATTTGCATTTTCTTCCTGCCCTTATTGTACTAATATTGAATTGTGGGTAATATTCTAAACCCTCTGAACATTCAAATGCTCTGATTGGCTACAGGTTGATCTGGTCTTGTGAATGTCCTAATGCTTGGATTGGCTACAGGTTAGTATGCTCCATTCTGACTGGCTACAAGTTGATCTAGCCCTGTAGAAATCAAATGATCGGATTGGCTACTGGTTAATCTAGCCCTGTAAATGTTCTAATGCCCTGATTGGCTACTGAGGGCCATCTGCCATATGATAATTACAGAAGACTAAAGATGTTCATGTAATAAAGATATCAGTAAGGATCAGGTGATGATCCCCCCCAGTCTTTTCTGAAGATGGTTTCTTCATTCAGAGTTAAGTACCGCCAGACCTTCCAAACTTTATATATCACTCTGGAGAACCATGTCAATCATTAAGTCATCTTTTCATTACAACATAAAACATGTAATAAAGTTTGCTGTTGATATAGTAACTTATGCTGGTCAGGCATCTGACTGGTTGCTATGGGTTACTAGACCCGGACAAAACTCGTTTTACATTACACTCTAAGGGCAGAGGCACACGCAAAGATTCAGGGAGATTTAGTCGCCTCTTCTTCGGGCGACTAATCTCCCCGAACTGACTTCCTGCCGGCTAGAATCGAAATCCCCAGCGGGATGGCACTTGAATCGCTTCGATTTCCGAAGTTGCCTCACGACTTAGATTCTAGCAGGAAGTCAGTTCGGGGAGATCAGTCTCTTAAAGAAGAAGCGACTTGTCTGCCGGCGACTAGATCTCCCTGAATCTTCGCATGTGTCTCTACCCTTAGAAATTACTGATTGAAATAAAACACTGACTTTACCTTCCCAGTTCAGAATAACATAAAATCTATGTTATGTTTCTGGGACAAAATATAGGGGGGGGCTTATTACAAACGAAAGCAGTGATTTATTTTCTGGACATGGAATGCTGAAGCCCGTGTCAAGGCCTTAATCTTCTCCTTGTGACTGGTTCTCTAGTTTACAAAAATCATTCTGTGGGAATCTCAATGTACACCCCCTCTTCCCAGGCCCGGTGCCTTGGGGTTATTCTAGATTCTGCCCTGTCATTCACTCCTCATATCCAGTCACTTATTAAATCATGTCACTTCCACCTAAGGAACATATCCAAAATACCATCATTTATCAGCCAAGATGCTGCCAAAATTCTTATTTACTCTCTCATCATATCACGTCTGGACTACTGTAACTCTCTTTTAATTGGCCTTCCCCTCCAGAGACTGTCACCTCTCCAGTCCATAATGAACACTGCTGCGAGGCTCATACACCTCAGCAACCGCTCCTCCTCTGCCTCGCCATTCTGTCAATCCCTGCACTGGCTTCCGTTACCTTTCAGAATCAAATTCAAATTAATGACACTGACTTTCAAAGCACTTCACAACTCTGCTCCACCCTACATCTCTGAACTCATCTCTATATACTCACCCAACCGCTTACTACTCTCCTCTACTGACCTGCTCCTCAACTCTTCTCTCATTACCTCCTCACATGCTCACATTCAAGACTTTGCAAGGGCTGCACCCCTCCTCTGGAACTCTCTCCCACGGTCTGTCCGACTTTCTCCCAACCTTTCTGCTTTCAAGAGATCTCTTAAAATGCACCTCTTTCGAGAAGCCTCCCCTCACTCTGCTTAACTACCAAACGCAACACCACATACAGTACCACATTTCTCACCCACTTAATTTGATTTTGCCCACTCCCACACCTTGTGTATTACTCCCTTCCCTTTAGAGTGTAAGCTCTTTTGCAAAGGGCCTTCCTCACATTTTTGTACCAGTATTGATTGTGACGTATGTAACTCCATATGTTCTATGTATATAATTCATGTGATTTAGTTGTATGATCACATACTTTACAGTGCTACGCAATATGTTGGCGCTATATAAATATATGTTAATAAATAAAATTCTAAAAAAAAATTATATATATATATACACACACACATACACACATTTGTCTTTAATAAATATTATACAAACATAATAATAGGAGAAACACCTCCGGTAGAGTAATTTTGAATCCCTTTCTTCCCAACAGCTGCACAGCAATAAGAATTTAATAAAAATGACCTCATTGTGTCAATGGAGCGAAATGGATTGGTTAATTACAGGCAACTCATAAAATTAGTTAACAGATGTAATAGTTGCATCCCCAGCTGAAGGTGAAGCCTGTGGAGACTGCCTCACACGTTTGTGGCCTGCCCTTGCTCAGGTAGGGACCTCGCTTGTATTAGTATCATTAATAATTCACAGGTAATAGCTTGCCATAGAGTTAAACACTCTTGGTAGATGTCATTGTTAGATATACACAACATTTCCAGGCTCATCAAGACGATTTAAGAATTAATAGTAGTAGGGAGGCGCATGCGCGGCGATCCAAGATGGCCGCTGTTTGATTGAGCTCCGGTGCCTCGTCCGTAGCCTAGCCGCTTATTAGCTGACAGACGAGCGACCGGGAACCCTGGGTGAGCGGAATAGGAGTCGGACACTGCGGTCATGGGTAAAAAGAAGCCGAAGGATGCCAATACCCTATCTCCTTTTCTGAATCGCAGACCGCCACGCGGTCCGAAGGGGCAGGCCCAAGATGGCGCCGAGCACTCGAGTAGCGCTTCGGCATCTCCTACGCACTCCGCTATCATGGATTCACAGCATAATACTGCTCCCGTGTCTCCCCAGTCAGTGACCCATGCGACTTCCAGCATTATGTTGCCAGAGGTGAGCAGACATGGTCGGGTGGAATATGAGGTGGATGTGGTGACGTCAGCAGATCTTTCTGTGCAGCTGGAGGGGCTGTATGATAGGCTCACCAAAACGATTACAGACAGTATAAAGTCTTCTGTTACTGAATTACAGAAGGATATCAGGGACTTGGGGGAACGTACGGATCAGGTGAAGAAGGCCTCGGATGCGCTCTTGCAGCGCCAAACTTTCCTTGAGGAAGAAAACGCTGAGCTCCGGGAGGAGGTGCATAAACTGCAAAACATGCATGAAGACTTCGAAAATAGGGAACGGAGGCAAAATTTGCGCATAAGAGGCATCCCCAATACTGTTTCTGCAGCCGATCTCAGAACATATCTCAGATCCCTCTTCTCTACAATTAATCCTGACCTACCCCCGGAGGCCTGGCGCATGGACAGAGCGCATAGGGCCCTAGGCCCAGCTACGCCAAGTAACAACACATCCAAGGATGTCATCTGTAGACTCCACTACTACGAAAGTAAGGAATCAATTATTATCAATCTGCGCAATCAACCTTCCTATTCATTCCAGGGACATAAGTTGCAAGTTTTCAACGATCTCTCTCCACTAACGCTGGCTAAGAGACGAGCTATGCGTCCGGTTACCCAAAAGCTGAGAGATGCGCAGATCCCTTACAGATGGGGTTACCCCTTCAGGCTGATTGTGGCCCGGAATGGCCAGCAATTTATTCTCAGGGACCCAGCCCTCGGGCTTCAATTTCTTGCCCAGGTGGGTGTTCCAGCACAGACGGCTGAAGCATCCCTGACGCAGCATACGTCTCCGAGAAGACCGGACCAGACGCCTCTCTGGACAGAGGTTCCATCCAAAGAGAGGGGTTTACCCAGCACACCTACCAGGCAGTCTGCCTCTCCGCAGGGAAGCCCACATCCATCCCAGAATACTTGAGCACCATAGGACTGTGCTCTTTTTCTTCTATTAGGACTGAGGTCTCGGACTTTGGTCTGCGATTTGTAGATGGTTTCTACGGTTCCAGAACGACCCGCGGCTCTACCTTCCGAATCATTGTGTGATATCTGGACTTTGGAGGCACCACTCTCGATTTGACAAGGTCCTTAGTCATCCCATGCCCTCTGTGGTCAGGGGATTGACCCCTACATTGGACTTCTCCAGGTTTGGGTGGGAAGCCGTAAGTTGTTTGTTTTTTTGTTTATTGCTGCACCTCCATGTTGGAGTGTATGGTATATTATTAATGCAAAGTTATTTCACATTACCTGCTATGCATGACCGGTCCTTAGGAATTCTAGGCTGCTGCCCCCAGTATAATATGGAGCAGTACCCCACCAGTCATTATTCCTGTACGGGAGTTCCTGAAGGCACACTTAGCAAATTACTGGTATTGGGAAGAAACCCTAGTATTGGGATAGGTTGTTTTGGATCTTGTGGTGATATCAATGCTTTGCGTATTTGTTCCTCACAATGGTTAAAATTATTTCTGTAAATGTGAACGGGTTGAACTCTCCCCTTAAAAGGCAACTAGTAACGAAAGAAATTCATGCCCTCAAATCGGAGATTGTGCTCCTACAAGAAACGCACCATAGGAGAGGGGATCCTTGGCGTTTATACCATAAGTCTTTTCCTAACCATATTCTTGCTTCTGGTCTCACTAAGAAGGCCGGGGTAGCGATACTGTTCCGTAGAGACTCTAGATTTCAATGTGAGAATGTAATACGAGATCCAAATGGTCATTATTTAATTGTCCGGGGACGTATAGATAAGATTCCTCTTTTGATAGTTAATATTTATGTACCGAACAAGCGCTCCTTGGCGTTTCTCACGAAATGCTTTCATAAAATTGAATCTCTCCATTGTTCCAATGTGATTATAGGGGGGGATTTTAATATGGTGTTATCCCAAATTAAAGACCGGGCTCAGCTGGAATGCAGTAAGATCATTCCCAGTAGCGAACAAATGTCTATTAAGTTCAGGGACTTGTTGAGAGCCCATGCTTTAATTGATGTTTGGAGGGTTGGACATCCTACTGACCGGGAATTTACTCATTACTCCCATGTTCATAAGGTACACACCAGAATTGATTACTTTCTGATGTCCTCCCAACTATGCACTATGCGGCATTTCTCCAAAATTCATTCTATCACTTGGTCGGATCACGCCCCTATAGAGTTGACCATTGAGATGCTGAAAACCCAAAGGAATAGACATGCTTGGCGTTTGAATGAATTATTGCTGAAAATTCCAAACTATGCGGGAAAAAATTGGGGAGGCCCTCGTGGACTATTTTGCGCTTAATGACGGGTCAGTAACTTCTCAGGGGATATTATGGGAGGCCCACAAACCGGTTATACGTAGTCATTGCATTTCGTTGGGCGCAGCCCTTAGGAAGTCTACCCACTTGGCTATCCTGTCAACTGAGGCCTTACTGAAGGAAGCCGAGGAAATGCAGGTTAAGTTTCCTAGTAGATCTAGACTGGCTCAAATATTACAGCTACGGAACCAAATTAAAGATCTAAAAATTCACCAAGCGGAAAGAAGTCTGGCTTCTTTGAAGCAATTGTATTACGAGAGGGCAAATTCCTCCCATACTTTATTGGCACGTAAGTTGCGCCAGCGAAAGGCAATGACTACTCCACAAGTGATTCACACTTCTTCTGGCCCTACCTCTGACCCTAATAGAATAATGAGGGAGTTCAGTACCTATTACCATAACTTGTATAATTTGGATCGGACAGGGACTCAGAAGGCCCCACATATTAACGGGATTCAAACCTATTTAAAGGACTTGCATTTACCAACTTTGACAGCCGAGGAGCTAGATACCCTTAATGTGGACATCGGTGAAGATGAATTGTGGGAAGCGTTAAAAACGATGCCCTCCTCTAAAACCCCCGGACCTGATGGCCTTCCCTATAGCTACTATAAGACTTACAAACAGATTCTGACCCCACATGTCTTACGTATGTTTAACGGTTTTCTGAGAGGTGAGAGGGTCCCCCCTACCTTTAAGGAATCCTTCATCACACTTATCCCGAAGGAGGGCAAGGATTTGACCAGGTGTAGTAACTATCGCCCTATTTCCCTACTCAATTCCGACTATAAAATTTTAACTAAAATTCTCTCACTACGGTTAAATCGCCTGCTCCCTAAACTAGTCCATATGGATCAAGTGGGTTTTATAAAGGGCAGGAAGGCTGGGGATAATACACGGAGGGTCATAGATCTGATTGATATAGCTAACAAAAGACGGGATTCCATGTTACTCCTGAGCCTGGACGCAGAGAAGGCGTTTGATCGCCTGGACTGGGATTTTATGTTTCTCACTTTACAGCATATGGGTTTCTCGGGTGAATTTTTGGTTATTTTACACTCCCTTTATACGGATTTAGGAACAAAACTTAAAATATTGGAGAGAGTATCCCCGTCCATACCCATCACTAATGGTACGAGACAGGGATGCCCTCTCTCCCCGTTATTATTTGCAATTAGCATTGAACCGCTGGCTCAAAAGATTAGGGACAACCCTAACATACATGGCCTAACGGTAAGGGGGACGCAGTACAAAATTGCACTATATGCCGATGACGTTATTCTCTCGATCACTCGTCCCAGACGTCCCTTCCTAACTTGCATGTCACGCTAGATGGGTATGGGAGGTTCTCGGGGTATAAAACCAACGAGTCAAAGTCCGAGGCCCTACATATTAATATTTCGGATCCCCAGCTTAAACTTTTAAAATTGAACTTCCCATATAATTGGCAACCTACGTCCATTACATATTTGGGAGTTAAATTGACCCCCTCTCATAGTTCCTTATACGCGGCCAATTACCCTAGGCTAGTGGAGGTGTTGAAAAAAGACCTGCTTGAGTGGAATCGGTACAATTTGTCTTGGTTTGGGCGTATTGCGTCTGTTAAAATGAATTTGCTTCCCCGTCTATTGTACCTATATGACACTTTACCAGTAGCGGTTCCTAGGCGGACCATAGATGATCTTCAGCGAGCAATCACAAAATTTTTATGGAATCATAAGAGACATCGTGTGGGACAAAAAGTGCTGATGGCTCCTAAAGCCTTGGGGGGTTTATCATTGCCCAACCTGTATAGCTACTATTTAGCGGCCCAGGTCAAACAGGTAGCGGGATGGTTCTCGGAGTTTCCTTTGACTACGTGGGCGGAAATTGAGAGGAATTATATGCTAAAGGGGTCCCCTGCATGCACACTGTGGACGAGATGTAAGCAGGCTGCTCGTATTCTCCCTTTAGAATCTATGAAACAGACGGCCTCCTGTTGGAGTACGGTGTCTTCCCACTTAGGATTCCAACCTCACTTATCTCCACTAATCCCGCTACTCGATAACCAAGACTTTCTGCCAGGTCTGACACCTTCTACTAGGGAACAACTAATTTTGGCCAAGATCACCCATCTTTACTCTCTATTTCACAAAACGGAAGGTACCCTCTGCACCTATAGGGATATAATTGGGAGGGACGGTGGAGGCTCAATTTCTCCTTTCTTATATATACAGTTGAGACACTATGCAATGACCATATTTCCAGCGGCACGACTTCCGCAGAATCACCCTGCTCTGGCACTTTGCAGACTTGCTCCTACTCAAAAGGGTTTGATTACAAGGTGGTATCTGTCTCTTAATGCACTGGATCTTGAGAAACATCCTCATAGGTATATGGCACGGTGGGAGCATATGCTGGGAACTGAGATCCCTCTCTCAACTTGGGATAACATTTGGGAAAATGCTAGGGCGACCTCGGTTTGCGCTACCATTAAAGAAAACATCTATAAAATTATACTGGGTTGGTATCATACCCCACAACTCTTACACAAACTGTTCCCTGATTCAGCTGATTCTTGTTGCTGGAGATGTGGGGATGTCGGGGGTTCGCTTCTCCATATGTTTTGGACCTGTCATAAATTGAAACGGTTTTGGGATATGGTCAGGGGTTGGGTTGAAAAGGTAACTATGATAATAGTGCCTCTGGATCCCTTAGTGTATGTGCTGGGCAATAAAATCCCTGTAATTCGGCATCCCACACAAAAAATGGTTAATTGCATACTTACAGCGGCTAGGGGTTTAATAGCTAAAAGTTGGAAGGCTTTGGCTGCCCCATCTGAGAAGGAATTCCTGGATAGAATCCGATATGTTCGGAGGATGGATTATCTAACGGCACTCAAACATGATGCGGTAGATCAGTTTAATAAGATCTGGGGTAGTTGGGATGCTATTGAGGCCTTGTCACACTCTTGCGCTACTGTCGGGAATTGATGTGTAACGGGTTGTGGGGATGTTAAATGCTGTCAAATAAAGTCAATAAAGATGTCTTGGTGGGACGGTCGGGGATTTGATATATCTGTATGATGGGGAGGGGCAGGTTGGTGATTTGCCGGTATCATTGGGTCAAATATTTTACGGTCATGCATAGGAAAAGTTCTGTTTTCTGTGGGCTTGTATTATGGAAATTCATTTTGAGATGTTTATTTTGTCATGAAAGAACATGTCATGGCCCTCTGAGGGCAAACTGTTTGCTGTCTGTGTGAAATTTGAAAAATAATAAAAATTTTCTTTCAAAAAAAAAAAAAAAAAAGAATTAATAGTAGTAGAATAAAAGTGACAACTTAGCAAACTTACAATTTTCATCATAAGTTATGAGTAGTGTTGGTGAGAACTCATTATTCTGTATAAACATATCCATCACCTTGACCACCCATCTGCTAGTCACCAAACCATAACCTCTACTTCATGCTGCCTCTTCATTAATTAAACTCTTTAGATAGGGTCAAATAGTGAAGTGCTCAAGGCTTACTCAGAAAGAGGTAAACTAGTGAATTAATTGGCTCAGCAATTGTCCTGACCAATGAGCCATTACATACATGTGTACTAGTTACAAACAGTTGGGTGTTGATGAGTTCCCCTACAGCTACTTACACCACTGGAGTTGCTCATAATCTTAGGGTAATGACTGAAATAAAAGCTACTTCTGGTACACTGGGGCAATACCCTGTATCAATGTATATATAAGCGGGTAAAGGGAAAATCTTAAAGGAGAAGGAAAGCTACAGAGGCATTTTATTGCCAATAGATTAGCTGCAATAGTGCAAGCTAGAATGCTTTATTTATTCTGTAGAATGTTTTACCATACCTGAGTAAAATGCTCTAGAAACTCTCTGTTTGTTTAGGATAGGAGTTGCAGTATTATCTTGGTGTGACATCACTTCCTGCCTGAGTCTCTCCCTGTTCAGATTACAGCAGAGAAGGGGGGGGGGAGAGGAGCAAACTGAGCATGCTCTTGCCCAGGGCAATGAGGTTTAAGATGAAGGCAGGAAGTCTGATACAGAAGCCCATGTGTACACAATAGAAGGAAAGAAATGCTGTGTTTCTTTTGATAGGGGACTCAGAGCAGCATTACTTTGGGGGTTTACTGGTATATTTAGATGGACCTTTCTGATAAGGCTTACTTAGTTTTAACCTTTCCTTCTCCTTTAATTATGAGGAAAGACTGGCCAAATTGGGGATTTTCACGCTGGAGAAGAGTCGCTTAAGGGGTGATATGATAACTATGTATAAATATATAAGGGGATCATATAATAATCTCTCTAATGATTTATTTACCAGTAGGTCTTTCCAGCTGACACAAGGTCACCCATTCCGATTAGAAGAAAAGAGGTTCCACCTAAATATTGGGAAGGGGTTTGTTACAGTGAGAGCTGTGAAGATGTGGAATTGTCTCCCTGAATCAGTGGTACAGGCTGATACATTAGATAGGTATAAGGAAGGGTCGGATGCTTTATTCACCAGTAGCTCCTCCCAGCAGAAAGGAGGGAGCCAATGAGATTAGAGGGAAAGGGGTGTTACAGGGAGAGCTGGGAAGTGAATCAGGGGTACAGGCTGATACATTAGATAGGTACAAGGAAGGGTCGGATGCTTTATTCACCAGTAGCTCCTCCCAGCAGACAGGAGGGAGCCAATGAGATTAGAGGAGCGAAAGGGGTGTTACAGGGAGAGCTGGGAAGTGAATCAGTGGTACAGGCTGATACATTAGATAGGTACAAGGAAGGGTCGGATGCTTTATTCACCAGTAGCTCCTCCCAGCAGACAGGAGGGAGCCAATGAGATTAGAGGAGGGAAAGGGGTGTTACAGGGAGAGCTGGGAAGTGAATCAGTGGTACAGGGTGATACATTAGATAGGTAAAAGGAAGGGTCGGATGCTTTATTCACCAGTAGCTCCTCCCAGCAGACAGGAGGGAGCCAATGAGATTAGAGGAGGGAAAGGGGTGTTACAGGGAGAGCTGGGAAGTGAATCAGGGGTACAGGCTGATACATTAGATAGGTACAAGGAAGGGTCGGATGCTTTATTCACCAGTAGCTCCTCCCAGCAGACAGGAGGGAGCCAATGAGATTAGAGGAGGGAAAGGGGTGTTACAGGGAGAGCTGGGAAGTGAATCAGTGGTACAGGCTGATACATTAGATAGGTACAAGGAAGGGTTGGATGCTTTATTCACCAGTAGCTCCTCCCAGCAGACAGGAGGGAGCCAATGATATTAGAGGAGGGAAAGGGGTGTTACAGGGAGAGCTGGGAAGTGAATCAGTGGTACAGGCTGATACATTAGATAGGTACAAGGAAGGGTCGGATGCTTTATTCACCAGTAGCTCCTCCCAGCAGACAGGAGGGAGCCAATGAGATTAGAGGAGGGAAAGGGGTGTTACAGGGAGAGCTGGGAAGTGAATCAGGGGTACAGGCTGATACATTAGATAGGTATAAGAAGGGGTTGGATGGTGTTTAGCAAGTGAGGGAATACAGGGTTATGGAAGATAGCTCATAGTACAAGTTGATCCAGGGATTAATTCGAGTCAGGAAGAAATTCAGAGGTTTCAGATGGGGTTTTTCAGAGGCTTCAGATGGGATTTTTTGTCTTCCTTTGTATCAACTGGCAGTTAGGCAGATTAAAAAAAGTTAAAAGGTTGAACTTGATGGATGTGTGTCTTTTTTCAACCTAATTTACTATGTTACTATGTATGTTATTAAAAAACAGAACCTTGTACTTCATTCTAATTAAGCTGAATGAATCCATATTGGTGGCAAAACCACCCTATTGGGTTTATTTTATGTGTTTAGTAGACTTTGGGTACAGTGATCCAGACTTATCCCTTGGAAATCCCTAGGTCATAAACTTTCTCGAGAATAAATCGTATATCTGTATAAATATATAGTTGTAGCCAGTGTTCTTCTCAAAAAGCACTGTCTTGGTGCTGCCAAAAAGAACTTACAAGTATCACAACTTTTGAAGCCTCAGTTGAAGAACTGGAGCAGGGTTAAGGTTAGGACCCACATCATCAGTAGAGAAATATAGAATGTACATTAATGACTGTAGGATGCACTTGGCTTCAGTTCTTCTTGTCAAAGGGTATTTGTCTTTTGTGTTCTCTTCTCAGATTTGAAAGGACAAGGTAAGTTCTGGACGGATATAACACTCCACTTTGTAGTGGTGATTTTGTTCCCTGGACATCACCATGTAACACAATAAATAAATGAATTTTAAGGGGACAAACTAAATGGAATAACACAGTCTTTGTATTTTATTTTGTTTTCTATGTTTCTTAAAGACGTTTTGTTGAGTTTCAATCAAAGGAAGTTCCTTTAGAGCATTTTCATTTCCAGTTCCACCACTTCTTACCCACATGAACTGCTTTTAACAAAGAAGCCTTGGAAGTGGGAAAAGAAAGATTTTGCTACACCAGTGCAGCAATGTATGATTGTCAGCCTATGTGGAATATTTACTTATAGTCACTGGTCTTTAGACCCATAGCACTTGATAATTCCAGCATGGTGAGTCCTTGCTGTGCATTTTGTGTGCATTTTCAGACCAAACTGGTTTTATCTGAATGTTTAGTCTTCCTATTAACAGTCAGACAGCAGGGAGACAATGGAATGGTTTCCACACTGAATATATTGGATGGTTACTGTTCTAGGCTGATGGAATTCTATACCTGATGTTGGTTTTCAGCCAATGGAAATTTCTGCTCTATGAAAATCTTAATGAGTATAAGTCAGGAATGCAACTGTTTTGGACTCTTAGGGTAAGGCCACACTGGGCGTTTTGGGGAGATTTGGTCGCCTGGCGTCTAATCGCCTCGTCTTTGTGGCGACCAATCTCCCCAAACGCCTTCACTCACTCTGCGCTGGCTAAAATGAAAAAAAAAAAAAAACGCCGGTGCTAATCACACGCAGCAATTCGTTTTCCGAAGTCGTCTGAAGTTTCCTCGTGAGGTGACTTTGGCGACTTCGAAGGATCAAATAGACAGATGACTTGGACAAAAGAAGTTAAAGACTGCTCAGGTCACAGTTCATTTCAGGGTACAGAACATGGGTTGGCACAATGATAACACACAACTTTTTAAACTTACCTGATAAGTAAGGCTTGATAAAGGGCCCAGTGTGGCCTGAAACGCTGGCAGAATTAATGTCTACTTTTAAGCCAATAAAACACTTTTTGCACTAACAATTTTGGATCAGTTTGCTGCAGTACTTGAACTGGCCCTGGGCAGGTGGGCTTTTGGACTGTTTAGCACCTGAAACCTGAAAATGTATCGAATTACCAGGTAGAGCACTCTAACACTGTGGATTTCCTGATAAGTAATGACTTACTGGACCTCCAGCCCAAGAAGTGAATCATGAGCAGAATGTTACTTACACAACCTTCCCCATTGGTTGTAGCCAATAAAGCCTCACTTCAGTTTCGTCTTTGGAGTCCTTTGCTTTGGGGGCACAACAAGGAATCGCCATTGTAGAAGGCTACAAAGCGACTCGCGTGGACAGCCTATCCTTAACTCAATCTGTAAGTCAACAATCTACATAGACAAGCTGACAGCCAATCAGAGCAAGTATATGGAAACCTCCCACACTTCCAAGGCTGCTAAGTGAATCGTAGCTCATCAGGGTATGAACTGTTGCAGTAAAGGAATCGTTTTTGCAAACAAAAATCCAATGCATGTGTCTAGCACATTCCGCCTCACCCTTTCCATATGCAAATATACATAATTAATAATTCATTATTCCCAACATTATGGTAAGCAAATTACTTGCACCCCTAATTCCTTGCAATAAACACCACCCCACACTTCTCTCCAAGCAAAGATCACATTACATCCCATCTCTGCTTTGGTTCAGCAATGACAAGAGCCTTCCAGAGACGGTGGATCATTAATCGAGAAGAAGGCGAAGTAGGTCAACTGGCTGTTGGGTTATAACATAAATCACAAATCAGTACCATATGTAGGTAGGAAAAGCTTCTAACCAGAGGCAAAATACAATAGACTAAATTCCGTGTTTGAATTGGTACTTGAATTATTAGCAATCTGTCTGTCTAATACCTGCCCAGCTTGCCATTGTTTTGATAAATTGGGCACGCACTGAGGATAAATGACCCCTATAAAATCCTAACGAAATGGGCAGAGATTTTCCTGCTCAGTAATTGGTTCTCAGCTGTAAGTTAAATGGGTCTCATGTAACACAATGAACCTGACGGCTCATTCTGCTCTTTACAAAATGTATTGGAACTGAAGTGTTTTCTAGTATGGAAACAATGGCTTGCTCTTTTCATATGGATATAAACCCAGTTTATGGATACTATAAATTAATCTAAACTATATGCATATCTACTACTGCTTATTGTGTATAAAGTGTGATGGAGACAGAGGAAAGTGTTGGAAGGGTTACTGCCTGCTCTGCTATGTTTTTCATACAGAAATAGGGATTGGTAACACTAGATAGGTACCTAATATATAGAGACAAGAGGAAAGTGTTGGAAGGGTTACTGTCTGCTCTCTCTCATTTCCCTACAGAAATAGGGATTGGTAACACTAGATAGGTACCTAATATATAGAGACAAGAGGAAAGTGTTGGAAGGGTTACTGTCTGCTCTCTCTCATTTCCCTACAGAAATAGGGATTGGTAACACTAGATAGGTACCTAATATATAGAGACAAGAGGAAAGTGTTGGAAGGGTTACTGTCTGCTCTGCTCTCATTTCCCTACAGAAATAGGGGTTGGTAACACTAGATAGGTACCTAATATATATAGAGACAAGAGGAAAGTGTTGGAAGGGTTACTGTCTGCTCTCTCTCATTTCCCTACAGAAATAGGGATTGGTAGCACTAGATAGGTACCTAATATATAGAGACAAGAGGAGAGTGTTACTGTCTGCTCTGCTCTCATTTCCCTACAGAAATAGGGGTTGGTAACACTAGATAGGTACCTAATATATAGAGACAAGAGGAAAGTGTTGGAAGGGTTACTGTCTGCTCTCTCTCATTTCCCTACAGAAATAGGGGTTGGTAGCACTAGATAGGTACCTAATATATAGAGACAAGAGGAAAGTGTTGGAAGGGTTACTGTCTGCTCTGCTCTCATTTCCCTACAGAAATAGGGGTTGGTAACACTAGATAGGTACCTAATATATAGAGACAAGAGGAAAGTGTTGGAAGGGTTACTGTCTGCTCTCTCTCATTTCCCTACAGAAATAGGGATTGGTAGCACTAGATAGGTACCTAATATATAGAGACAAGAGGAAAGTGTTGGAAGGGTTACTGTCTGCTCTGCTCTCATTTCCCAACAGAAATAGGGGTTGGTAACACTAGATAGGTACCTAATATATAGAGACAAGAGGAAAGTGTTGGAAGGGTTACTGTCTGCACTCTCTCATTTCCCTACAGAAATAGGGGTTGGTAACACTAGATAGGTACCTAATATATAGAGACAAGAGGAAAGTGTTGGAAGGGTTACTGTCTGCTCTCTCTCATTTCCCTACAGAAATAGGGGTTGGTAACACTAGATAGGTACCTAATATATAGAGACAAGAGGAAAGTGTTGGAAGGGTTACTATCTGCTCTCTCTCATTTCCCTACAGAAATAGGGATTGGTAACACTAGATAGGTACCTAATATATAGAGACAAGAGGAAAGTGTTGGAAGGGTTACTATCTGCTCTCTCTCATTTCCCTACAGAAATAGGGATTGGTAACACTAGATAGGTACCAAATATATAGAGACAAGAGGAAGGTGTTGGAAGGGTTACTGTCTGCTCTCTCTCATTTCCCTACAGAAATAGGGATTGGTAACACTAGATAGGTACCTAATATATAGAGACAAGAGGAAGGTGTTGGAAGGGTTACTGTCTGCTCTCTCTCATTTCCCTACAGAAATAGGGATTGGTAACACTAGATAGGTACCTAATATATAGAGACAAGAGGAAAGTGTTGGAAGGGTTACTGTCTGCTCTCTCTCATTTCCCTACAGAAATAGGGATTGGTAACACTAGATAGGTACCTAATATATAGAGACAAGAGGAAAGTGTTGGAAGGGTTACTGTCTGCTCTCTCTCATTTCCCTACAGAAATAGGGATTGGTAACACTAGATAGGTACCTAATATATAGAGACAAGAGGAAAGTGTTGGAAGGGTTACTGTCTGCTCTCTCTCATTTCCCTACAGAAATAGGGGTTGGTAACACTAGATAGGTACCTAATATATAGAGACAAGAGGAAAGTGTTGGAAGGGTTACTGTCTGCTCTCTCTCATTTCCCTACAGAAATAGGGATTGGTAACACTAGATAGGTACCTAATATATAGAGACAGAGACATGGTGAATATGCTGGAAGGGTTTCTGTCTGCTCTGAATTAATTTTCCCTAATGAAATAGGGGTTGGTAACACTAGGTAGGTGCCTAATAATAAACTGGACTATATTTTGTAGGCTCTGTATGTGAGCATGTTTAAGAATGGTTGAGGTATAAGATTTGCTTCTTAAGAAATCAGTATTTTTATCAAGTATTTTTCCATTCAGGATGATTGCCAGCTATTTTGCCATTCTTTGTTCATTAAAAATAAAAAGCTAAAATCTAGGATGAGAGAGTCCATGGTGAGAAATCTGCATTGTAGACAGGCAGCCTGCTGCCAAATTGGGTCGTCTGTCCTGAGGGTTGGATATTTCATCTTCAGCGAGAGGTTCTCAAGCCAGCAATAAAATAAATAGAAGATGACATGTTTGAAGATTCTCTTTCTCTTCTTCTTTTTCGGATGGAGTCGCTGTGTAGGGATCCCATCGGGGACAAAATGTTTGAAATTAACAAGAGATGGAACATTCGGAGGCTCTTCAATCTAATGGGCAGATTCACTAAGATCCGAAATTGCGCCGGCGGTAGCTTCGCCACACTCCGCCGCACTTAGCCAGGCGTAGTTTCGCCAGCGCTACGCAAATTCACTAAAATGCGAAGTTGCACTCAGGGAGGCGAAGGGTAGCGAAGTAGCGCTAGTGTTAATTCGTCAAGCAAACCGAAGTTACGCTAGCGATGCCTAATTTGCTTAGGGAGCCAAGTTAAAGTACAATGGACGTATATGTTGCAGCAAATACATTACACTACACAAGCCTGGGAAAGCTTCATAAAATAAAAAAGAGTTTTTATTTTGCCCTATACATGTGCCCACTGTATAGTTTATGTGCCATATGTTAGTAAATGTAGGGGGGAAGGAGGGTACCCCCAAAAAAATGAACGATCTTTTTCAGCCTATCACCCTTAAAAAAGGAAAAGACACCAGCGTTTTTTGGGAAAAAATTTCAGCTTTTTTTTAAGCAAGCCCTATCTACTCCATTGCACTTCGCCTGGTCTCAGGTGACGAAGGCAAGTCTGGCGCAAGAGGTAACGTTCAGTAAAATGTGCAAGTTAGTGAATTAGCGTAGTTACGTGCTATTCGCCATAGCGCAACTTCGCCTGGGTGCAAAGTAGCGGTAGAGTAGGTTCACTTCGCTAGCGAATTTATGCCAGCGCTCGTTAGTAAATTTGTGAAGTAGCGAAATGACGTCACGCTGGCGAATTTGCACTAGCGTTAGCCACTTTGCGCTTTAGTGAATTTGCCCCATAATGTCCTCCTTTTAAGGGAGAGTCAGGCAGTCAGATCTTTCTAGTGAAGGCTTTATTGGGAATATAGAGGTAACATTTGGTAAGTGGAGATCCAAGAACTTTTCATCATTCACTAAACAGAACATCCAAGAAGGTCCCTTTGATTCTTCCTTGGACAGAGACAACTTTCATAGAAACCCAATAGTTTCTTCTCTCTCTATCTCTCTCTGTAGATTGGAATGTTCTGCACCTGTTAAACATGCATGCACCGTGAATGGTTTATTGGCTGAGAAATCAAATTTTCAGAAATTGGACAGGGAATGAAAAAATATATAAAACCGTTCTTATCTGACGTAGCCGGTGGGAGGCAAGATGTTCTCCTGATTTGCGTAATGCTGACATCGCTGTCACAGCTGGGGGTCCTAAAATCTGTCATGGTCCTCGGCAGATTATTTTACAATCCATTATGGTTCCACTTCAGTCCACTTGTTAGAGAATTGGGTTTTTGATTTTATTTAAAGAGAAAAGTTCAGATTCCTCAGCGTTTCTATTAAGCGGATGGATAATGACTGTTCTGCTCCTAAAAAGGACAAATATATGCCAGGCTGAGATCAGTATGGTAACTTGCTTCGACTTCCATTCCCCCCTTCTTCCGCATGTCTCTTGTAAAAGTGTATCTTTGCTGCTCACATTTAGCATTGATGGTGCGTCTGGGTTAAGTCGTATGTAACGAGAACAGTGAATAGGAACTGGGGGCTTTCATCCTAGCACATCTGAATTATACATTTCAGGGCTCCACCAAATCAACGTGGGGCTTTAGTGTCGGGACATAATTGTTCTCATTGGAACGAAATCCATAGGCCAAAAACAAGAAAGTGCTGGCACCGTTTCAGAACATGGGCAGCGCAATGCACTTCAATCATTATTAGTCTAAGAAGCCCCCCCAAAAAAAAGAGTAAGAAAGAAACTGGATATTCAGTGGACACATTTTTAATTTGATACATGTCACGTACAGGGAATATTCTGAGGTGTATGAAGGTAATTTACATACCTTAAGGAACATTTATTGTTTTCCTTTTAATAAAATCCGGGTGATGGTTTTGCTTCCTGATAACGGAACCACCAGTGCCCAATGGCAAAAACTTGCATCATCGCCAAACGAGCGGATCTTTCCCCGATATGCCATTAACGAGCATGTCTATATCGGGAGTAATCTGATTGTTCGGCCGTATGGCCGAACGATCCGATTATGATGTGCCATGGGCTCCGGCGGGATCGTTTGGGTCAAATCAAACCTGACCGATCGACCAAATGACCGATCTCCGCCGGACGAAAGATGTTGGCACACGCCACACACGATCTGAAAATTGGATTTGTACGATAGGATCTGTGTGTCTATGGCCACCTTTACTCTTACCATCTTGTCTTACGTTAACCATCTTGTCCTACTGTCCTCATCTTATCATACTTGCCATCTTGTCTCACAATAACTGTTTTGACCTACTGTTTTCATCTTGTCTTTCTGTAACCATCTTGTCCTGCTGTCCTCATCTTATCCTACTTTTGCCATCTTGTCGTACTGTGCCCATCTTGTCCTTCTCTTGCCATCTTGTCTTTCTGTAACGATCTTGCTCTACTATTTCCATCTTTTCTTACTCTTGCCATCTTGTCTTACTGTAACTGTCTTGCCTTACTGTTGTCATCTTGTCTTACTGTAACCACTACTACTCTTACCATCTTGTTTTGTGTTTTCTTATCTTATTGTCACCATCTTGTTCTACTGTCTCCATATTTGCTTAATCTTGTGATTTTGTCATATTGTACCCATATTTTCCTACAGTCCCCATCTTGTCTTGTCTTTCCACTATGTCCTACTTTGATTGGTTGCACAAATGGAGGGCACAGTTAGCTGCACAGTTCGAGGGCAGCAGGTTTGGTTTCACGATTGGAGGGCAGCATGTTTGGTTTCACGATTGAAGGGCAGCATGTTCGGTTGCTCGTTGGAGGATAGCAGGTTTATTTTCAGAATTAAAGGAGAGCATTCTGGGTTACAGAATTTCGGAGAGTAGCATGAAGGTTATAACAATTTGGAGGGTAGACTGGATGCGGGATTTGAAGAGTTAACACTGCTACATACAAGATACTGTTCCATACAGAGTTAAGGGCCTATGTCTTGTGCTTTGCAACTAATTCACTAATACACAGACAGGACGTCATTCTAAATCCCCACTGCGCTGCCCCTTGGGTATGGCACTTGGTGTCTGACTGAGAGAGTTATGGCACTTTATGCTTCCTATCCATAAGGCTGTTACTTACAGGAGAATCTAAAGCGGTTCCATCACGGGCCGGATGATCTCATGAAGAGAAATTGCTATTGATAATAAAGACTGTAAATTATTCAGCAGGGAAGAATGCGGATTTACTGTTTAGTGCTGAACTCAAACTTCAAGCCTGGTAATAATATTGTAATGCTTCAAATTTGCAATGTACGGATGGAATAAGTTTAGTTTATATTCCCCTCCGTAGCGCCCCCTAGAGGAAATGATGGAACTTACTCCCAGAAGGGAATGTTTCCCTGGGGCAGCATAAGTAGAAGAACCTCACTTTATGGAAGCTCCTGGGTGCTCATTGTAGACAAGGGACATAGAGGACGAGTTGACATTCCTTGAATCACCCATACTGGTGTGAACTTTGTCTAAATTCAGTGGGTGTACCAGAGGCCACCCCTTTAGACTAGAAGAAAAGAACTTTCATTTGAAGCAACGTAGGAGGTTCTTCACAGTGATGACAGTGAGGTTGGGGAATGCACTGCCGGGTGATGATTCAGTTAATGACTATAAGAGGGACTTGGATGATTTCTTGGACAGACATAATATAAAAGGCTATTGTGATACTAAACTCTATAGTTAGTATAGATATGGGTATATATCATTTATGTGACAGTAGGGAGGGGTGTGTGTATGGGGCTGGGTTTTCATTTGGAGGGGTTGGACTTGATGGACTTTGTCTTTTTTCAACCCAATTTAACTATGTAACTATGTAAAGGTGGCCATACACTGGTCAATACTCTATGATGTTTAGACAAGTATATATTTATATGGCTGAAAGGCCAAATGATCGGAACATCAGAACATCAGGAGCCCCCTACTGTGACCCAGTGCATAAACAAAAAAACTTCATCAATTATCAATGCAACTAAAGAACCATCAGAAAAAAATCTGTCCTCACATTATGGAAAGTGAAGGCAGACAAGTCCCCTGGCGGCAGATTGTTACCTGTTTCATCCATCTGGTTATTTGATTTGCTTCTTTGGTGAAGATTGCGGCTTTCATTTTTCCTTTTCTCTCCTTTGCTCTGTGAAGAGAAGAGACAGATGGTTTATTTTCCTCCTCAAACTCTACTTTTCAATGTATCACTTTGCTCTTAGGCAAGTTTAAATCTCAGTCTACAATAGCCTGACAGACGCTTGGAGGGGGTGCACTGTCCTAGTGGGGTAGATTAAACTTCGTTAAAGGCAATTGTGTTTGTGATACAAATATATCCTTTATTAATGGAACAAATAAAACTAGTATAAAGATCACAATCCAGATGTCTGACAAACTTACAAGTATTAAACCTGCTAATTAGTATATCTAAAATCTGCTGTTATGAGTTTGTCCAAGTTTAAGGATGTGTAGACCCCAGACTGGCTATAAATCTTTTTAACTTCACAGCAAGTCACAACTCTGGCTGCTGAGATGGAGAAATCCATTAATGTTAACTCAACTTAAAGTCAACGGTTAATAAAGAAAGTCAATTTAGATATGTAGTGGATAGCCACCCCTTCCTATTTTTCTCCCCCACCCATGTTAGCTCCTCCTAGTGAGTACAGGATGTCCAAACTACCTGTTAGTGAGTGTTCCCATGGGTAAATAGTGGGAGAGCTGCAACAGTCCCATTAGTGCTCTATAAACCAGATGATAAATGAAAGGGAATCACAGTCAATCCCTTGGAGATACTCCTGTTAGTGCCCAAGTGCCATAACCAGGAGAAGTCTGGACCAAGAAGGAAGCTGTAAGTGGAGAAGTCCAATACACGGTACCAATGGAATAAAGAAGCTTGTAGTTGTATCCAGGCAGAAAAGTCAATGCAGGCAGCAAAGGATCAAAGTCAGGAACAGGCAGAGAGTCAAGAACCACAGACAAGAAATTAATTTAGACATACCTAAAGACCTATGCTTGGGCATTCTGCGTCTATCTATTTTGAATTTTTGCGCCAGAGACACCGCCATCTGGGAAGCGCCGCCGCAGTGAATGAGAGCACCATCAGGCCCTCCTGACAGTACCTCCTCCTCCAGGGGGCCTCGAGAACAACATGACCAGGTTTCAGTGTGAACCTCTTGACAAATTCATGTACCAATCAAGGAGCATGCACATCAGAGTCCTTCACCCAAGAACACTCCTCAGGACCAAAACCTTTCCACTGGATCAGATACTGTAAGGAACCTTAAGAGAGTCTGGAAACAATGATCTTTTCATCTTCATATTTTTGCTGGCCATCAACAATGACAGGAGTAGGAGGGTGTTGTCCAAGGGAGAAACGGTTAGAAATTGCAGGCTTGATTAGAGACACATTAGGGATATTAGACATTAGGAATGCGCATTTCCGGAGGAAGTAGTTGAACAGCCACTGGATTAATGATTTCCAGAATAGAGAATGGACCAACAAATTTATGGCCCGACTTGGGAGAAGGGATCTTGAGATGGATATTTTTGGTGAATAACCAGACTTTGTCTCCAACAGAGTAGAGGTTCTGCGCCTCCTATCAGCGTAATTCTTTTCCGTTAATAAGTTCTTCTCCAAATTTGATTTAGTGGTGCTCCATATTGTAGACATGTGCTCAATATGATCATTGGCTGCTGGAACATCTCACAGTAGAAAGTCCTGAGGAAAAGCTTGGGTATGTTGACCAAAAACACACAAGAAAGGTGATCTTCCAGTAGCAGCATGGGTGGCATTATTATGAGCAAATTCTGCCCAAGGGAGAAGGTCGGACCAGTCATCGTGGCAAATAGACATATGGCATCTCAGAAATTGTTCAAGAGCTTGGTTTACCCGCTCAGCAGCTCCATTCAATTGGAGATGATAAGCCGAAGAAAACTGGAGAGTGGATGGACAGTTGATGATGAGGAAGGACAATTTCTCCTTATGCATAGACCCTATTGTGAGCATTAATTCCTCTGTGGTCTTAGTGATGAGTTCGGAAGTCAAGGGTTTATCTTCAATTGCCACAACTTGCAATGGACACAACATGGGTAGAAGGGGAATACCCAGATGCTTGGCAAAGGCAAAGAGTCAATGAAATTCCCTGCAGCTCCAGAGCCAAGGAAGGCTTGAGTGTTCACAGGCCCAGACAACAGCTGGAACTGCACAGGGAGTAAAAATCTGTTTGAATTCTTTTGTGGAGGAGGTATAACATTGCCCAGATAAGACTCCTCTATCCTACCTAGGTATTGGCGTTTCCCTGCTTCAGAGGACAGTTGTTGGCAAAATGAGCCTTGCCACCACAGTATCAAAAAAGGCCAGAAAAATGCACACTTCCGATCTGCATAGGCTCTTCCGAAGAAGTAGATGATATTTGAGGTATCTGGCTAGGAAGCAGAGGTCTTTGGAACCGTGGAGCCAGCATAGGTTGGAACTTCTTTCCACTATCCTTATCTGCTTGGCGTTCTCTGAAACGGGTAGCAATCATGATAGTATCAGTTCCTCAAGTTGCTCAGGGAGATCCCTATTGACCAAATCAATAGGTCTCTGCAGTCAATGTCCAAAACTCAATGGCATACTGACTCGCACTGAGAGTTCCCTGGAGCATCAAAGACTGTATGGAACGACTCCAGGAAGGCCCTTGCATCATTGATCAGAGGTTCTTCTCCCAGAGGGGATTAGCCCATTCCAGAGCTATTAGCCCACTTTAGCTCATTCTGAAGAGTAATGTGAGGGTTGAAGTGAAGAATCAGGCACTGATTCACTAACCCATCTGCAAGCTTGAGGATCACCAATGTAGCAAGGGGGTGGTGGAATACGGGGTTCTTTGGAAGGCACAGAAGGCTGGGCAACTGGAGGAACACTGGGAGCTGGAGAAGTGGCAGGAATGCTGGTCAGCAACCCCTCCAGGACTGACCCAATCTGAGCCTGTTGGGCTTCATAGGCCACCATACGAGGCGCCATCCCTCACAGAGTTGTTTCCAGTTCAGACGGGGCTTCCTCATTAGTGTCTATGGCCCAAGTATACTGTCAGGGCCCAAGTATCGTAACCAGAAGAAGTCTGGACCAAGGGGAAAGCTGCAAGCAGAAACATCCAATACGCGGTACCAAAGTAATAAAAAAGCTCATAGTTGTATCCAGGCAGAAAAGTCAATGGCGGCTGCAACAAATCAAAGTCGGGAACAGACAGAGAGTCAAGAGCCACTGAGTCAGACAAGAAATTAATTTGGACGAAACCCACGAACTTTACAAATAAAGACCTATGTTTGGGCATTGAACTCTGGTCTTTGGCGTCTATTTATTTAGAATTTTCGCGCCATACGTGACTTGATTACATCACGTGTCTGCGCGCCGGCGTTGCAACCACGTGATGGCCATGGGCGCCGCCATCTTGGAAGAGATGCCGCAGTGAACAGGAGTGCCATCGGGCACTTCTGACAACTCTTCAAAGGATAAAGGAAGGCTGTGTGTCCAGCAGCACAAGGGGGTACATTATTCATTATAATATATATGTGATCTTCAGAGTTACCTGTATAACTCAGCCTGCAGCCTTGTGCCTTTATATGGTCACAGAACAACCCCTCAGTGACTTCTAATATCCTTATCATTTACAGTAGGGGGTACATTATCCCTTATAATACATGAGTGATACTCAGAGTTCCCTGTATAACTCAGCCTGCAGCCTTGTGCCTTTATATGGTAACAGAACAACCCCTCAGTGACTTCTAATATCCTTATCATTTACAGTAGGGGGTACATTATCCCTTATAATACATGAGTGATACTCAGAGTTCCCTGTATAACTCAGCCTGAAGCCTTGTGCCTTTATATGGTCACAGAACAACCCCTCAGTGACTTCTAATATCCTTATCATTTACAGTAGGGGGTACATTATCCTTTATAATATAGGGTCCATGTAATTCCTAACTATTCTGCCATAGCAGTTGGTTTTCATTGCACACCATTGCCACCAGTCCGTCCCATCTGAATAATCCTGATCTAAATACACCGATATCCATATTCGCTTGACACTTTCTAATTGGCACAAAGAGCCCTGGGAAACCAATCTTCATTGTGCTACGGAGCCGGCGAGACATAACAAAACATCTGACTGCTCAGCTGATGATGAAGCCGATGTCCTGCTCATATTTAAGTACATGTATCCGGGGGGGGGGAGAGGTCACTTGGCACTGACTGATGGCCATGGTTGCAGTTGGTGAGTGTGGCCTCACACTGAATTTGGTGATTCATTTATTTGCAATGTAGAATTGAATTGTCAGTTCTGCTGGGCGCTCACCAGACGAGTCTCACAATGAGCCTCTGTGACAAGTCCAAGCTATTTAATGGGCTGCTCAGGAAGAAACTTCATCAATATGGAGATTGGGGAATGAATAGCGCGGATGCTTTTAAGAGCATTGTCTGGGCCATTTGGTCAGTAGAGTGGGGGGGACGCGTGCGTTTTTACTGTTCCCTGAAAATGGCTAATGTGTCTAAAACTGGGAGATTTCATGTCACATACTTGTCAGGGGAAGCCTAGCGGATGTGAAGGCTGCCATCTCAATGCTATGAGTGGAGCAACATCATGCCACATTGTTTCAAGAGCCGTTGCCTTCGAGATGCTTTTATTTCAAGGCTCGGCCGTCTCGTACACCCCGGCTCTCTCATTAAAGTGACACTAAAAGTATAAAAAGATTATGTTTTGGAAAGTGACTGACCTGTCTCTGTCACCGTGCGCTCGGGCTGAGCGGGGAGTTCACTCATCTCCTGGCGATTTCTCTTCAGTTCCTCCAACATGGACCTGTCACCAGCCACAAACATCTATTTATGTTAAAGGAAGAGGGAATCAACGACACAGCGGGTCAGTCCTTCAAGTTTCATGTATAGCGAGGAGAGCGGATATCCCAGTCTGACATCTAGAAACCCCCATTAATGTCTCACTAAATCTCATTATTACAAGTACAGTCAACAACTCAAATAATACACTGCACAGCAATGATAGATAAACCTGCCTTAACCTCAGCTACTAGTAGTTCATAGGAGATGCCACCAATCTGAACTGATGGGATGGCAGGGCTCTGTATCAAGGGATCCCAACAGCAGTAACTGTCATAGGCCCCATAATAACTCAAAGTAGATAGAAAAACATAAGTAACGGCCTATGACTGTGGGATAGCAGGTATAGTAGGGAGAGATGGTGCCTATAGTAACAGTGGATAATAGTCTCTGGGAAGGGAGTGTGACTGTGGGATAGCAGGTATAGTAGGGAGAGATGTGTCTATAGTAACAGTGGATAATAGTCTCTGGGAAGGGAGTGTGACTGTGGGATAGCAGGTATAGTAGGGAGAGATGTGTCTATAGTAACAGTGGGATAATAGTCTCTGGGAAGGGAGTGTGACTGTGGGATAGCAGGTATAGTAGGGAGAGATGTGTCTATAGTAACAGTGGATAATAGTCTCTGGGAAGGGAGTGTGACTGTGGGATAGTAGGTATAGTAGGGAAAGATGGTGTCTATAGTAACAGTGGATAATAGTCTCTGGGAAGGGAGTGTGACTGTGGGATAGCAGGTATAGTAGGGAGAGATGGTGCCTATAGTAACAGTGGATAATAGTCTCTGGGAAGGGAGTGTGACTGTGGGATAGCAGGTATAGTAGGGAGAGATGGTGTCTATAGTAACAGTGGATAATAGTCTCTGGGAAGGGAGTGTGACTGTGGGATAGCAGGTATAGTAGGGAGAGATGTGTCTATAGTAACAGTGGATAATAGTCTCTGGGAAGGGAGTGTGACTGTGGGATAACAGGTATAGTAGGGAGAGATGGTGTCTATAGTAACAGTGGGATAATAGTCTCTGGGAAGGGAGTGTGACTGTGGGATAGCAGGTATAGTAGGGAGAGATGGTGCCTATAGTAACAGTGGATAATAGTCTCTGGGAAGGGAGTGTGACTGTGGGATAGCAGGTATAGTAGGGAGAGATGGTGCCTATAGTAACAGTGGATAATAATCTCTGGGAAGGGAGTGTGACTGTGGGATATCAGGTATAGTAGGGAGATATGGTGTCTATAGTAACAGTGGGATAATAGTCTCTGGGAAGGGAGTGTGACTGTGGGATAGCAGGTATAGTAGGGAGAGATGGTGTCTATAGTAACAGTGGATAATAGTCTCTGGGAAGGGAGTGTGACTGTGGGATAGCAGGTATAGTAGGGAGAGATGGTGTCTATAGTAACAGTGGGATAATAGTCTCTGGGAAGGGAGTGTGACTGTGGGATAGCAGGTATAGTAGAGAGAGATGGTGCCTATAGTAACAGTGGATAATAGTCTCTGGGAAGGGATTGTGACTGTGGGATAGCAGGTATGGTAGGGAGAGATGGTGTCTATAGTAACAGTGGATAATAGTCTCTGGGAAGGGAGTGTGACTGTGGGATAGCAGGTATAGTAGGGAGAGATGTGTCTATAGTAACAGTGGGATAATAGTCTCTGGGAAGGGAGTGTGAATGTGGGATAGCAGGTATAGTAGGGAGAGATGGTGCCTATAGTAACAGTGGGATAATAGTCTCTGGGAAAGGAGTGTGACTGTGGGATAGCAGGTATTGTAGGGAGAGATGGTGTCTATAGTAACAGTGGATAATAGTCTCTGGGAAGGGAGTGTGACTGTGGGATAGCAGGTATAGTAGGGAGAGATGTGTCTATAGTAACAGTGGGATAATAGTCTCTGGGAAGGGAGTGTGACTGTGAGATAGCAGGTATAGTAGGGAGAGATGGTGCCTATAGTAACAGTGGATAATAGTCTCTGGGAAGGGAGTGTGACTGTGGGATAGCAGGTATAGTAGGGAGAGATGGTGTCTATAGTAACAGTGGATAATAGTCTCTGGGAAGGGAGTGTGACTGTGGGATAGCAGGTATAGTAGGGAGAGATGATGCCTATAGTAACAGTGGATAATAGTCTCTGGGAAGGGAGTGTGACTGTGGGATAGCAGGTATAGTAGGGAGAGATGGTGTCTATAGTAACAGTGGATAATAGTCTCTGGGAAGGTGTGTGACTGTAGGATAGCAGGTATAGTAGGGAGAGATGGTGTCTATAGTAACAGTGGATAATAGTCTCTGGGAAGGGAGTGTGACTGTGGGATAGCAGGTATAGTAGGGAGAGATGTTTCTATAGTAACAGTGGATAATAGTCTCTGGGAAGGGAGTGTGACTGTGGGATAGCAGGTATAGTAGGGAGAGATGGTGTCTATAGTAACAGTGGATAATAGTCTCTGGGAAGGGAGTGTGACTGTGGGATAGCAGGTATAGTAGGGAGAGATGGTGTCTATAGTAACAGTGGATAATAGTCTCTGGGAAGGGAGTGTGACTGTGGGATAGCAGGTATAGTAGGGAGAGATGTGTCTATAGTAACAGTGGATAATAGTCTCTGGGAAGGGAGTGTGACTGTGGGATAGCAGGTATAGTAGGGAAAGATGGTGCCTATAGTAACAGTGGATAATAGTCTCTGGGAAGGGAGTGTGACTGTGGGATAGCAGGTATAGTAGGGAGAGATGGTGTCTATAGTAACAGTGGATAATAGTCTCTGGGAAGGGAGTGTGACTGTGGGATAACAGGTATAGTAGGGAGAGATGGTGTCTATAGTAACAGTGGGATAATAGTCTCTGGGAAGGGAGTGTGACTGTGGGATAGCAGGTATAGTAGGGAGAGATGGTGCCTATAGTAACAGTGGATAATAGTCTCTGGGAAGGGAGTGTGACTGTGAGATAGCAGGTATAGTAGGGAGAGATGGTGCCTATAGTAACTGTGGATAATAATCTCTGGGAAGGGAGTGTGACTGTGGGATATCAGGTATAGTAGGGAGAGATGGTGTCTATAGTAACAGTGGGATAATAGTCTCTGGGAAGGGAGTGTGACTGTGGGATAGCAGGTATAGCAGGGAGAGATGGTGTCTATAGTAACAGTGGATAATAGTCTCTGGGAAGGGAGTGTGACTGTGGGATAGCAGGTATAGTAGGGAGAGATGGTGTCTATAGTAACAGTGGGATAATAGTCTCTGGGAAGGGAGTGTGAATGTGGGATAGCAGGTATAGTAGGGAGAGATGGTGCCTATAGTAACAGTGGGATAATAGTCTCTGGGAAAGGAGTGTGACTGTGGGATAGCAGGTATTGTAGGGAGAGATGGTGTCTATAGTAACAGTGGATAATAGTCTCTGGGAAGGGAGTGTGACTGTGGGATAGCAGGTATAGTAGGGAGAGATGGTGCCTATAGTAACAGTGGATAATAGTCTCTGGGAAGGGAAGTGTGACTGTGGATAGCAGGTATAGTAGGGGAGAGATGGTGTCTATAGTAACAGTGGATAATAGTCTCTGGGAAGGGAGTGTGACTGTGGGATAGCAGTATAGTAGGGAGAGATGGTGTCTAATAGTACAGTGGATAATAGTCTCTGGGAAGGGAGTGTGACTGTGGGATAGCAGGTATAGTAGGGAGAGATGGTGCCTATAGTAACAGTGGATAATAGTCTCTGGGAAGGAGTGTGACTGGGGATAGCAGGTTATTAGTAGGGGAAGAGAATGGTGTCTATAGGTTAACAGTGGAAATAGTCTCTGGGAAGGGTGTGTGACTGTCGATCAGCAGGTTATAGGTAGGGACGAGATGGTGTCTATAGTAACAGTAGGATAATAGTCTCTGGGAAGGGAGTGTTGACTGTTGGGATAGCAGGTATAACGTGTAGGGAGAGAGATGGTGTCTATAGTAAAGTGGATAATAGTCTCTGGAAGGGAGTGTGACTGTGGGATAGCAGGTATAGTAGGGAGAGATGGTGTCTATAGTAACAGTGGCATAAATAGTCTCTGGGAAGGGAGTGTGACTGTGGGAATAGCAGGTATAGTAGGGGAGAGATGGTGCCTATAGTAACAGTGGATAATAGTCTCTGGAAGGGAGTGTGACTGTGGGATAGCAGGTAAAGTAGGGAGAGATGGTGTCTATAGTAACAGTGGATAATAGTCTCTGGGAAGGAGTGTGACTGTGGGATAGCAGATATAGTAGGGAGAGATGGTGCCTATAGTAACAGTGGAATAATAGTCTCTGGGAAGGGAGTGTGACTGTGGGATAGCAGGTATAGTAGGGAGAGATGGTGCCTATAGTAACAGTGATAATAGTCTCTGGGAAGGGAGTGTGACATGTGGATAGCAGGTATAGTAGGGAGAGATGTGCTATAGTAACAGTGGATAATAGTCTCTGGGAAGGGAGTGTGACTGTGGGATAGCAGATATAGTAGGGAGAGATGGTGCCTATAGTAACAGTGGATAATAGTCTCTGGGAAGGGAGTGTGACTGTGGGATAGCAGGTATAGTAGGGAGAGATGGTGTCTATAGTAACAGTGGATAATAGTCTCTGGGAAGGGAGTGTGACTGTGGGGATAGCAGGTATAGTAGGGAGAGATGTGTCTATAGTAACAGTGGATAATAGTCTCTGGGAAGGGAGTGTGACTGTGGGATAGCAGGTATAGTAGGGAAAGATGGTGCCTATAGTAACAGTGGATAATAGTCTCTGGGAAGGGAGTGTGACTGTGGGATAGCAGGTATAGTAGGGAGAGATGGTGTCTATAGTAACAGTGGATAATAGTCTCTGGGAAGGGAGTGTGACTGTGGGATAACAGGTATAGTAGGGAGAGATGGTGTCTATAGTAACAGTGGGATAATAGTCTCTGGGAAGGGAGTGTGACTGTGGGATAGCAGGTATAGTAGGGAGAGATGGTGCCTATAGTAACAGTGGATAATAGTCTCTGGGAAGGGAGTGTGACTGTGAGATAGCAGGTATAGTAGGGAGAGATGGTGCCTATAGTAACTGTGGATAATAATCTCTGGGAAGGGAGTGTGACTGTGGGATATCAGGTATAGTAGGGAGAGATGGTGTCTATAGTAACAGTGGGATAATAGTCTCTGGGAAGGGAGTGTGACTGTGGGATAGCAGGTATAGCAGGGAGAGATGGTGTCTATAGTAACAGTGGATAATAGTCTCTGGGAAGGGAGTGTGACTGTGGGATAGCAGGTATAGCAGGGAGAGATGGTGTCTATAGTAACAGTGGGATATAGTCTCTGGGAAGGGAGTGTGACTGTGGGATAGCAGGTATAGCAGGGAGAGATGGTGTCTATAGTAACAGTGGATAATAGTCTCTGGGAAGGGAGTGTGACTGTGGGATAGCAGGTATAGTAGGGAGAGATGGTGTCTATAGTAACAGTGGGATAATAGTCTCTGGGAAGGGAGTGTGAATGTGGGATAGCAGGTATAGTAGGGAGAGATGGTGCCTATAGTAACAGTGGGATAATAGTCTTTGGGAAAGGAGTGTGACTGTGGGATAGCAGGTATTGTAGGGAGAGATGGTGTCTATAGTAACAGTGGATAGGGATGTAGCGAACTGTTCGCCGGCGAACTAGTTCGCGCGAACTTCGACTGTTCGCGTCCGCCGCAAGTTCGCGAACGTCGCGCGACGTTCGCCAATAGGCGTTCGCGTCAAAATCGGTCGCCCATTCGACCATTCGATCGCTAAAATCGAACGATTTTCGTTCGATTTCGAACGAAATCGTTCGATCGAACGATTAAAATCCTTCGATCGTTCGAATCGAACGATTTTCGGATGATCGAAGTTCGCGAACAGTTCGCGAACAGTTCGCAAATTATGCCGGTGTTCGCGAACGGCGTTCGCGAACACATCGGCGGCGGTTCGCTACATCCCTAACAGTGGATAATAGTCTCTGGGAAGGGAGTGTGACTGTGGGATAGCAGGTATAGTAGGGAGAGATGTGTCTATAGTAACAGTGGGATAATAGTCTCTGGGAAGGGAGTGTGACTGTGAGATAGCAGGTATAGTAGGGAGAGATGGTGGCCTATAGTAAACAGTGGATAATAGTCTCTGGGAAGGGAGTGTGACTGTGGGATAGCAGGTATAGTAGGGAGAGATGGTGTCTATAGTAACAGTGGATAATAGTCTCTGGGAAGGAGTGTGACTGTGGGATAGCAGGTATAGTAGGGAGAGATGATGCTATAGTAACAGTGGATAATAGTCTCTGGGAAGGGAGTGTGACTGTGGGATAGCAGGTATAGTAGGGAGAGATGGTGTCTATAGTAACAGTGGATAATAGTCTCTGGAAGGTGTGTGACTGTAGGATAGCAGGTATAGTAGGGAGAGATGGTGTCTATAGTAACAGTGGATAATAGTCTCTGGGAAGGGAGTGTGACTGTGGATAGCAGGTATAGTAGGGAGAGATGTTTCTATAGTAACAGTGGATAATAGTCTCTGGGAAGGGAGTGTGACTGTGGGATAGCAGGTATAGTAGGGAGAGATGGTGTCTATAGTAACAGTGGATAATAGTCTCTGGGAAGGGAGTGTGACTGTGGGATAGCAGGTATAGTAGGGAGAGATGGTGTCTATAGTAACAGTGGATAATAGTCTCTGGGAAGGGAGTGTGACTGTGGGATAGCAGGTATAGTAGGGAGAGATGGTGCCTATAGTAACAGTGGATAATAGTCTCTGGGAAGGGAGTGTGACTGTGGGATAGCAGGTATAGTAGGGAGAGATGTGTCTATAGTAACAGTGGATAATAGTCTCTGGGAAGGGAGTGTGACTGTGGGATAGCAGGTATAGTAGGGAGAGATGGTGCCTATAGTAACAGTGGATAATAGTCTCTGGGAAGGGAGTGTGACTGTGGGATAGCAGATATAGTAGGGAGAGATGGTGCCTATAGTAACAGTGGATAATAGTCTCTGGGAAGGGAGTGTGACTGTGGGATAGCAGGTATTGTAGGGAGAGATGGTGTCTATAGTAACAGTGGATAATAGTCTCTGGGAAGGGAGTGTGACTGTGGGATAGCAGGTATAGTAGGGAGAGATGTGTCTATAGTAACAGTGGGATAATAGTCTCTGGGAAGGGAGTGTGACTGTGAGATAGCAGGTATAGTAGGGAGAGATGGTGCCTATAGTAACAGTGGATAATAGTCTCTGGGAAGGGAGTGTGACTGTGGGATAGCAGGTATAGTAGGGAGAGATGGTGTCTATAGTAACAGTGGATAATAGTCTCTGGGAAGGGAGTGTGACTGTGGGATAGCAGGTATAGTAGGGAGAGATGATGCCTATAGTAACAGTGGATAATAGTCACTGGGAAGAGAGTGTGACTGTGGGATAGCAGGTATAGTAGGGAGAGATGGTGTCTATAGTAACAGTGGATAATAGTCTCTGGGAAGGTGTGTGACTGTAGGATAGCAGGTATAGTAGGGAGAGATGGTGTCTATAGTAACAGTGGATAATAGTCTCTGGGAAGGGAGTGTGACTGTGGGATAGCAGGTATAGTAGGGAGAGATGTTTCTATAGTAACAGTGGATAATAGTCCTCTGGGAAGGGAGTGTGACTGTGGGATAGCAGGTATAGTAGGGAGAGATGGTGTCTATAGTAACAGTGGATAATAGTCTCTGGGAAGGGAGTGTGACTGTGGGATAGCAGGTATAGTAGGGAGAGATGGTGTCTATAGTAACAGTGGATAATAGTCTCTGGGAAGGGAGTGTGACTGTGGGATAGCAGGTATAGTAGGGAGAGATGTGTCTATAGTAACAGTGGATAATAGTCTCTGGGAAGGGAGTGTGACTGTGGGATAGCAGGTATAGTAGGGAAAGATGGTGCCTATAGTAACAGTGGATAATAGTCTCTGGGAAGGGAGTGTGACTGTGGGATAGCAGGTATAGTAGGGAGAGATGGTGTCTATAGTAACAGTGGATAATAGTCTCTGGGAAGGGAGTGTGACTGTGGGATAACAGGTATAGTAGGGAGAGATGGTGTCTATAGTAACAGTGGGATAATAGTCTCTGGGAAGGGAGTGTGACTGTGGGATAGCAGGTATAGTAGGGAGAGATGGTGCCTATAGTAACAGTGGATAATAGTCTCTGGGAAGGGAGTGTGACTGTGAGATAGCAGGTATAGTAGGGAGAGATGGTGCCTATAGTAACTGTGGATAATAATCTCTGGGAAGGGAGTGTGACTGTGGGATATCAGGTATAGTAGGGAGAGATGGTGTCTATAGTAACAGTGGGATAATAGTCTCTGGGAAGGGAGTGTGACTGTGGGATAGCAGGTATAGCAGGGAGAGATGGTGTCTATAGTAACAGTGGATAATAGTCTCTGGGAAGGGAGTGTGACTGTGGGATAGCAGGTATAGTAGGGAGAGATGGTGTCTATAGTAACAGTGGGATAATAGTCTCTGGGAAGGGAGTGTGAATGTGGGATAGCAGGTATAGTAGGGAGAGATGGTGCCTATAGTAACAGTGGGATAATAGTCTCTGGGAAAGGAGTGTGACTGTGGGATAGCAGGTATTGTAGGGAGAGATGGTGTCTATAGTAACAGTGGATAATAGTCTCTGGGAAGGGAGTGTGACTGTGGGATAGCAGGTATAGTAGGAGAGATGTGTCCTATAGTAACAGTGGGATAATAGTCTCTGGAAGGGAGTGTGACTGTGAGATAGCAGGTATAGTAGGGAGAGATGGTGCCTATAGTAAACAGTGGATAATAGTCTCTGGGAAGGGAGTGTGACTGTGGGATAGCAGGTATAGTAGGGAGAGATTGGTGTCTATAGTAACAGTGGATAATAGTCTCTGGGAAGGGAGTGTGACTGTGGGATAGCAGGTATAGTAGGGAGAGATGATGCCTATAGTAACAGTGGATAATAGTCTCTGGGAAGGGAGTGTGACTGTGGGATAGCAGGTATAGTAGGGAGAGATGGTGTCTATAGTAACAGTGGATAATAGTCTCTGGGAAGGTGTGTGACTGTAGGATAGCAGGTATAGTAGGGAGAGATGGTGTCTATAGTAACAGTGGATAATAGTCTCTGGGAAGGGAGTGTGACTGTGGGATAGCAGGTATAGTAGGGAGAGATGGTGCCTATAGTAACAGTGGATAATAGTCTCTGGGAAGGGAGTGTGACTGTGGGATAGCAGGTATAGTAGGGAGAGATGTGTCTATAGTAACAGTGGATAATAGTCTCTGGGAAGGGAGTGTGACTGTGGGATAGCAGGTATAGTAGGGAGAGATGGTGCCTATAGTAACAGTGGATAATAGTCTCTGGGAAGGGAGTGTGACTGTGGGATAGCAGATATAGTAGGGAGAGATGGTGCCTATAGTAACAGTGGATAATAGTCTCTGGGAAGGGAGTGTGACTGTGGGATAGCAGGTATTGTAGGGAGAGATGGTGTCTATAGTAACAGTGGATAATAGTCTCTGGGAAGGGAGTGTGACTGTGGGATAGCAGGTATAGTAGGGAGAGATGTGTCTATAGTAACAGTGGGATAATAGTCTCTGGGAAGGGAGTGTGACTGTGAGATAGCAGGTATAGTAGGGAGAGATGGTGCCTATAGTAACAGTGGATAATAGTCTCTGGGAAGGGAGTGTGACTGTGGGATAGCAGGTATAGTAGGGAGAGATGGTGTCTATAGTAACAGTGGATAATAGTCTCTGGGAAGGGAGTGTGACTGTGGGATAGCAGGTATAGTAGGGAGAGATGATGCCTATAGTAACAGTGGATAATAGTCACTGGGAAGAGAGTGTGACTGTGGGATAGCAGGTATAGTAGGGAGAGATGGTGTCTATAGTAACAGTGGATAATAGTCTCTGGGAAGGTGTGTGACTGTAGGATAGCAGGTATAGTAGGGAGAGATGGTGTCTATAGTAACAGTGGATAATAGTCTCTGGGAAGGGAGTGTGACTGTGGGATAGCAGGTATAGTAGGGAGAGATGTTTCTATAGTAACAGTGGATAATAGTCTCTGGGAAGGGAGTGTGACTGTGGGATAGCAGGTATAGTAGGGAGAGATGGTGTCTATAGTAACAGTGGATAATAGTCTCTGGGAAGGGAGTGTGACTGTGGGATAGCAGGTATAGTAGGGAGAGATGGTGTCTATAGTAACAGTGGATAATAGTCTCTGGGAAGGGAGTGTGACTGTGGGATAGCAGGTATAGTAGGGAGAGATGTGTCTATAGTAACAGTGGATAATAGTCTCTGGGAAGGGAGTGTGACTGTGGGATAGCAGGTATAGTAGGGAAAGATGGTGCCTATAGTAACAGTGGATAATAGTCTCTGGGAAGGGAGTGTGACTGTGGGATAGCAGGTATAGTAGGAGAGATGGTGTCTATAGTAACAGTGGATAATAGTCTCTGGGAAGGGAGTGTGACTGTGGGATAACAGGTATAGTAGGGAGAGATGGTGTCTATAGTAACAGTGGGATAATAGTCTCTGGGAAGGGAGTGTGACTGTGGGATAGCAGGTATAGTAGGGAGAGATGGTGCCTATAGTAACAGTGGATAATAGTCTCTGGGAAGGGAGTGTGACTGTGAGATAGCAGGTATAGTAGGGAGAGATGGTGCCTATAGTAACTGTGGATAATAATCTCTGGGAAGGGAGTGTGACTGTGGGATATCAGGTATAGTAGGGAGAGATGGTGTCTATAGTAACAGTGGGATAATAGTCTCTGGGAAGGGAGTGTGACTGTGGGATAGCAGGTATAGCAGGGAGAGATGGTGTCTATAGTAACAGTGGATAATAGTCTCTGGGGAAGGGAGTGTGACTGTGGGATAGCAGGTATAGTAGGGAGAGATGGTGTCTATAGTAACAGTGGGATAATAGTCTCTGGGAAGGGAGTGTGAATGTGGGATAGCAGGTATAGTAGGGAGAGATGGTGCCTATAGTAACAGTGGGATAATAGTCTCTGGGAAAGGAGTGTGACTGTGGGATAGCAGGTATTGTAGGGAGAGATGGTGTCTATAGTAACAGTGGATAATAGTCTCTGGGAAGGGAGTGTGACTGTGGGATAGCAGGTATAGTAGGGAGAGATGTGTCTATAGTAACAGTGGGATAATAGTCTCTGGGAAGGGAGTGTGACTGTGAGATAGCAGGTATAGTAGGGAGAGATGGTGCCTATAGTAACAGTGGATAATAGTCTCTGGGAAGGGAGTGTGACTGTGGGATAGCAGGTATAGTAGGGAGAGATGGTGTCTATAGTAACAGTGGATAATAGTCTCTGGGAAGGGAGTGTGACTGTGGGATAGCAGGTATAGTAGGGAGAGATGATGCCTATAGTAACAGTGGATAATAGTCTCTGGGAAGGGAGTGTGACTGTGGGATAGCAGGTATAGTAGGGAGAGATGGTGTCTATAGTAACAGTGGATAATAGTCTCTGGGAAGGGTGTGTGACTGTAGGATAGCAGGTATAGTAGGGAGAGATGGTGTCTATAGTAACAGTGGATAATAGTCTCTGGGAAGGGAGTGTGACTGTGGGATAGCAGGTATAGTAGGGAGAGATGTTCTATAGTAACAGTGGATAATAGTCTCTGGGAAGGAGTGTGACTGTGGGATAGCAGGTATAGTAGGAAGAGATGGTGTCTATAGTAACAGTGGATAATAGTCTCTGGGAAGGGAGTGTGACTGTGGGATAGCAGGTATAGTAGGGAGAGATGGTGTCTATAGTAACAGTGGATAATAGTCTCTGGGAAGGGAGTGTGACTGTGGGATAGCAGGTATAGTAGGGAGAGATGGTGCCTATAGTAACAGTGGATAATAGTCTCTGGGAAGGGAGTGTGACTGTGGGATAGCAGGTAAGTAGGGAGAGATGGTGTCTATAGTAGCAGTGGATATAGTCTCTGGGAAGGGAGTGTGACTGTGGGATAGCAGATATAGTAGGGAGAGATGGTGCCTATAGTAACAGTGGATAATAGTCTCTGGGAAGGGAGTGTGACTGTGGGATAGCAGGTATAGTAGGGGAGAGATGGTGCCTATAGTAACAGTGGATAATAGTCTCTGGGAAGGGAGTGTGACTGTGGGATAGCAGGTATAGTAGGGAGAGATGGTGTCTATAGTAACAGTGGATAATAGTCTCTGGGAAGGGAGTGTGACTGTGGGATAGCAGATATAGTAGGGAGAGATGGTGCCTATAGTAACAGTGGATAATAGTCTCTGGGAAGGGAGTGTGACTGTGGGATAGCAGGTATAGTAGGAGAGATGGTGTCTATAGTAACAGTGGATAATAGTCTCTGGGAAGGAGTGTGACTGTGGGATAGCAGGTATAGTAGGGAGAGATGTGTCTATAGTAACAGT
Organism: Xenopus laevis; assembly: GCF_017654675.1. NCBI lineage: Eukaryota > Metazoa > Chordata > Amphibia > Anura > Pipidae > Xenopus > Xenopus laevis. The sequence continues at coordinate 134,922,734 of NC_054382.1, read as the reverse complement.
GGATAATAGTCTCTGGGAAGGGAGTGTGACTGTGGGATAGCAGGTATAGTAGGGAAAGATGGTGCCTATAGTAACAGTGGATAATAGTCCCTGGGAAGGGAGTGTGACTGTGGGATAGCAGGTATAGTAGGGAGAGATGGTGTCTATAGTAACAGTGGATAATAGTCTCTGGGAAGGGAGTGTGACTGTGGGATAACAGGTATAGTAGGGAGAGATGGTGTCTATAGTAACAGTGGGATAATAGTCTCTGGGAAGGGAGTGTGACTGTGGGATAGCAGGTATAGTAGGGAGAGATGGTGCCTATAGTAACAGTGGATAATAGTCTCTGGGAAGGGAGTGTGACTGTGAGATAGCAGGTATAGTAGGGAGAGATGGTGCCTATAGTAACAGTGGATAATAATCTCTGGGAAGGGAGTGTGACTGTGGGATATCAGGTATAGTAGGGAGAGATGGTGTCTATAGTAACAGTGGGATAATAGTCTCTGGGAAGGGAGTGTGACTGTGGGATAGCAGGTATAGTAGGGAGAGATGGTGTCTATAGTAACAGTGGATAATAGTCTCTGGGAAGGGAGTGTGACTGTGGGATAGCAGGTATAGTAGGGAGAGATGGTGTCTATAGTAACAGTGGGATAATAGTCTCTGGGAAGGGAGTGTGAATGTGGGATAGCAGGTATAGTAGGGAGAGATGGTGCCTATAGTAACAGTGGGATAATAGTCTCTGGGAAAGGAGTGTGACTGTGGGATAGCAGGTATTGTAGGGAGAGATGGTGTCTATAGTAACAGTGGATAATAGTCTCTGGGAAGGGAGTGTGACTGTGGGATAGCAGGTATAGTAGGGAGAGATGTGTCTATAGTAACAGTGGGATAATAGTCTCTGGGAAGGGAGTGTGACTGTGAGATAGCAGGTATAGTAGGGAGAGATGGTGCCTATAGTAACAGTGGATAATAGTCTCTGGGAAGGGAGTGTGACTGTGGGATAGCAGGTATAGTAGGGAGAGATGGTGTCTATAGTAACAGTGGATAATAGTCTCTGGGAAGGGAGTGTGACTGTGGGATAGCAGGTATAGTAGGGAGAGATGATGCCTATAGTAACAGTGGATAATAGTCTCTGGGAAGGGAGTGTGACTGTGGATAGCAGGTATAGTAGGGAGAGATGGTGTCTATAGTAACAGTGGATAATAGTCTCTGGGAAGGTGGTGTGACTGTAGGATAGCAGGTATAGTAGGGAGAGATGGTGTCTATAGTAACAGTGGATAATAGTCTCTGGGAAGGGAGTGTGACTGTGGATAGCAGGTATAGTAGGGAGAGATGTTTCTATAGTAACAGTGGATAATAGTCTCTGGGAAGGGAGTGTGACTGTGGGATAGCAGGTATAGTAGGGAGAGATGGTGTCTATAGTAACAGTGGATAATAGTCTCTGGGAAGGGAGTGTGACTGTGGGATAGCAGGTATAGTAGGGAGAGATGGTGTCTATAGTAACAGTGGATAATAGTCTCTGGGAAGGGAGTGTGACTGTGGGATAGCAGGTATAGTAGGGAGAGATGGTGCCTATAGTAACAGTGGATAATAGTCTCTGGGAAGGGAGTGTGACTGTGGGATAGCAGGTATAGTAGGGAGAGATGTGTCTATAGTAACAGTGGATAATAGTCTCTGGGAAGGGAGTGTGACTGTGGGATAGCAGGTATAGTAGGGAGAGATGGTGCCTATAGTAACAGTGGATAATAGTCTCTGGGAAGGGAGTGTGACTGTGGGATAGCAGATATAGTAGGGAGAGATGGTGCCTATAGTAACAGTGGATAATAGTCTCTGGGAAGGGAGTGTGACTGTGGGATAGCAGGTATAGTAGGGAGAGATGGTGTCTATAGTAACAGTGGATAATAGTCTCTGGGAAGGGAGTGTGACTGTGAGATAGCAGGTATAGTAGGGAGAGATGGTGTCTATAGTAACAGTGGATAATAGTCTCTGGGAAGGGAGTGTGACTGTGGGATAGCAGGTATAGTAGGGAGAGATGGTGTCTATAGTAACAGTGGATAATAGTCTCTGGGAAGGGAGTGTGACTGTGGGATAGCAGGTATAGTAGGGAGAGATGTGCCTATAGTAACAGTGGATAATAGTCTCTGGGAAGGGAGTGTGACTGTGGGATAGCAGGTATAGTAGGGAGAGATGGTGCCTATAGTAACAGTGGATAATAGTCTCTGGGAAGGGAGTGTGACTGTGGGATAGCAGGTATAGTAGGGAGAGATGGTGTCTATAGTAACAGTGGATAATAGTCTCTGGGAAGGGAGTGTGACTGTGGGATAGCAGGTATAGTAGGGAGAGATGGTGTCTATAGTAACAGTGGATAATAGTCTCTGGGAAGGGAGTGTGACTGTGGGATAGCAGGTATAGTAGGGAGAGATGGTGTCTATAGTAACAGTGGATAATAGTCTCTGGGAAGGGAGTGTGACTGTGGGATAGCAGGTATAGTAGGGAGAGATGGCGTCTATAGTAACAGTGGATAATAGTCTCTGGGAAGGGAGTGTGACTGTGGGATAGCAGGTATAGTAGGGAGAGATGGCGTCTATAGTAACAGTGGATAATAGTCTCTGGGAAGGGAGTGTGACTGTGGGATAGCAGGTATAGTAGGGAGAGATGGTGTCTATAGTAACAGTGGGATAATAGTCTCTGGGAAGGGAGTGTGACTGTGGGATAGCAGGTATAGTAGGGAGAGATGGTGCCTATAGTAACAGTGGATAATAGTCTCTGGGAAGGGAGTGTGACTGTGGGATAGCAGGTATAGTAGGGAGAGATGTGCCTATAGTAACAGTGGATAATAGTCTCTGGGAAGGGAGATGGCATATTAGGTTTATACATTAAGTATCAATCCCTATTTTGTAGGGGAAATGAAATCAGAACACAGTATTCCCAGATACATAGTAATAACATAAATTGAATGTACATTTCTGAGCTTTGCACAATCTTTTTCCTACACCTCCTGTTATGTGTGGCCCTATTAGCTGTGGGACACAGATTAGTGGCCCCTGATTGGACCAGGAGCTGAGTGAAGTGTCCCAAGTCCATGTGTATCTGGGGTTGGCTGTGTGAGTGGCAGTGGGTTGGCAGTTTGGCTGTACTGACAGTTTGGCTGTATTTACAGAGCTGATTGCAGGAGACACATGAACTGATTTATGGACTCGGCTCTTGTGCAACTCAGAGACCAGTAGATAAATGGTGGCGCTTCCGGCAAGTGTTAAACTCAACTAACATTAAAGTGAAGGATTTCCGGCTCTGCTTGGGCCCCGCTGCTCAGGGATTTGGGAGGAATATCCATCTCTCCCCAGTTGCACCGAGCCAAGCCGTGAGCAGCAGCAGTAGATTGGGGGTTCCCTGGCAGCTAGCACTCACTACTATTAATAGCAGCTTTATCCATTGCTTGGAGGAATTCGCTGAGTGTTACACTAAAGGACCAATAATCCTCAGCACAATAAACATAAATACAGTGGGACAATGGGTGGCTGGGAACATTGGGCAGGTATTATTGGGAGAGGGTTACCACCTATTCACCCAGGCTTGGACACAGCATTCCATAAGTAAAATGAAGGGTGAAGAATAATATTTCGTATTATGAAGCCCAAGAATTTTTGAGATCATTCAGATTTAGTCTTTTATATGGTTTGTTATTTATTTAACCAGTTTGGTATTTTAACAGCTCGGCTTACTGACCCTCCCAACTGCCAATTTCGTAATGGGGCACATTGAGACATTGGGGCAAATTCACTAAACGACGAAGTGCCTAACGCTAGCGTTAATTCGTTAGCGTAGCGCATTTTCGTTAATTTGCCGATTCACTAACGGGCGCTGGCGTAAATTCGCTAGTGTTACTTCGCACCCTTACGCCTGGCGAATTTGCGCAACGGACGTAACTACGCAAATTTACTGACGTGCGCATTTTTCTGAACGCTACCTTTTACGTCAGACTTCCTTCGCCACCTCAGACCAGGCGAAGCGCAATAGAGTAGATAGGGATTGCTTCAAAAAAAGTTCACATTTTTTCTAAGTCCCAAAAAACGCTGGCGTTTTTTCTTTTTTTATGGGTGATAGGCTGAAAAAGATCGAAATTTTTTTTGGTGCTCCCCTCCTTCCCCCCTACATTTCCTGACTCATGGCAACTTAACTATACAGTGGGCACATGTGTAGGGCAAAATAAACATTTTATTTGCTGTTTTGAAGGTTTCCCAGGCTTGTGTAGTGCTGCTACATATTCCTCCATTGTAACTTCAATTTGGCGCCGTATGCAAATTAATCATCGCTAGCGTAACTTCGCTTTGCTTGGCGAATTAATGCTAGCGCAACTTTGCAACCTTACATTTCCCCTGAGAGCAACTTCGGATTTTCGTGAATTTGCGTAGCGCTGGCGAAAATACGCCTGGCGAAGTGTGGCGAATCGGACGCTGGCGCAACTACGAAGCTTAGTGAATTTGCCCCCTTATTGGTAAACATTCATCCATGTGCAACCCATAAGTCCTTTGCACAAACTAGGGTGCCCCGGGCCCACTGGGCCTGCATAGTGATGGGCAAATTTGTCCCGTTTCGCTTCACTGCGAAATTCTCAAATTTCCCACAAAATTCACGAAACGGGCAAAAAATTCCCAAAGTGCAAATTATGACGCCGGCGACAACTCGCCGGCATCAAAATTGTCGCCGGTGTTGAAGTTGACGCCAGCGCCTATTCAAGTCAATGGGCGTCCCTTAATCGACGCCCATCACTAGGCCTGCTGCCTCAGGGCCCCCACACCATCCCCCGAGCCCCCCAGTCTTCTCTCCCCTAGCCACTCCCCCCGCATGTGTACCTTTATCCATCGTGTTAGGGACACAATTGGGTTCAGGGAGGGAAGTGAGGAGAAGAAGTTCAGGGAGTGGGTCTGAGCACAAAAGAGCCGGGTTCCACCAGGTTTTTTCCAGGTTTACCACCAGCCCAGTCCGCCCAAGTAGGATCCTCGTTGCTCTTGAGACTGGTCATACCCCTTAAATTTTCTCCTACCTGCTTTGTCTGGATTACACCCCATTGTGTTGCGTAGTTAGTAAGTAATAAATAATTCAATCTAACTTAAACCAACTCATTTCTTGATCACAGGACCTTTCTGACCCACCTTTATCTGCGGGGTTTCAGCTGAGCCCATCTCCGGGGGGTAGAGGAGGCCATATTAGTCTGATATTGTTTTTCTGTGATAGTAAAAAGGTAAATTAGCATTACGTTAACGAAGACTGTCATTATGATAACACTGTAGCTGTAAATGTAAAATGTAGTGGTAATTAAGTTTTTAATTTCTCTTTTATTGCTAATTTTATAGAAACTTTAATGACCTTTCCCATTGTTACGCTAATGGGGTGCTGCAAAAATATGATTTCCTTGTGGAAAAGAGGTCAAGGAACAGTGTCTGGAGGTTACAGGTGATTAAGACTGGATTCTAATTACTTTCCTACCCCTCCCTACACTTTGTGTAGCCGCATTGTGCCGAGCTGTGCGCTATTGTCTCCATTATGTGCCACAGGCTTCCACACAATCCCTATTACTTCCCTGCTTCCCTTCCATTATAGTCGCATTCTGAAAGCAATAAATACACATAAAAAAAGCTTAGATAAAAGTTCTTATAGAACAGACTACTATATATATATATATATGTGTATATGTAAATATATATATATATATGCCAAAATCATTCTTAAGAAAATATGAACCCCTGGTAGTTCCACCACAGTAGAGCTAGATGGAAACAATGGTGTATGGTGGCGACAGTAGAGCATGATGGAGACAGTAGGGCAAGATAGAGACAGTAGGACATGATTGAGACAGTAGTGCAAGATGGAGACAGTAAGACAAGATGGAGACGGTAAGACAAGATGGAGACAGTAGGAAAAGATGGAGACAGTAGGGCAAGATGAAGACAGTAAGTCAAGATAGAAACAGTATTCCAAAATGGAAAACAGTAGGACAAGATGGAGACAGTATGGCAGGGGTCCCCAACGTTTTTTTTACCGCGAGCCACATTCAAATGTAAAAAGAGTTGGGGAGCAACACAAGCATGAAAAAATCCCTTGGGGTGCCAAATAAGCTATGTGATTGGTTATTTGGTAGCCCCTATGTGGACTGGCAGCCTACAGGAGGCTCTTCTTGGCTCTATACTTAGGTTTTATGCAATTAAAACTGGCTTCCAAGCCAGGAATTCAAAAACAAGCACCTGCTTTGAGGACACTGAGAGCAACATCCAAGGGGTTGGAAAGCAACATGTTGCTCAGGAGCTACTGGTTGGGGGTCACTGCAGTAGGGTAAGATGGAAGCAGTATTGCAAGATGTAGACAGTAGGACAAGATGGAGACAGTAGGACATGATAGAGACAGCAGGACAAGATGGAGACAGTAGGACAAGATGGAGACAGCAGGACAAGATGGAGACAGCAGGACAAGATGGAGACAGTAGGACAAGATGGAGATGGTAGGACATGATGGAGATAGTAGTGCAAGATGGAGACAATAGGAAAAGATGGAGACAGTAGGACATAATGGAAATAGTCAGGCAAGATGGAAATAGTATTGCCAGATGGAAATAGTATTCCAAAATGGAGATAGTAGGGCAGGATTGAGACAGTACAGCAGGATGGAGCCAGTAGCACAAAAGGGAGGTAGAAGAAAAAGATGGAGACCATAGGGCAAGAGTCAGAAGGTAGGATGAGATGGTGAAAAAGGTAAGATGGAGAGTTTGGCAAGGTATTGACAGTAGGGAAAGATGGGGACAGTCAATTCTGGTGGGGTCTGGTGGGCTCTGTCTTCCCTTGGGCCTTTTGGCCTCTCAGTGGATCATCTTCTTTTGCTGGTCATCCTCTTCATCTTTTTTAGCTTCAATCCTTCCAAAAAATAACCGCTTTAAGCAGAAGGTCAGGCTCAGTTTGATGGAGAAATAAACCATGTCTTATAATGAATTCACAGTATGCAAATATTAGTCTCTAGGAACATAGATCTAATGTCAGGTGTGTCCAACAAGATGAGTGATTGTCTCAATCTCGCAGACGTTGCTCAAAATAGTTTGTAGTTGAGTTTCATTTTGATTTATTGCATTATCTTCCAGGGCACTAGTGCATGAAGCACAGAGATGAACAGAGTCTCTGTACCTACTGCAGAGTAATGCGCCTGTAAGAACATGCGTACAATCCCTCTTAAATCAGAAATTAAAGCAATTAATAAATATCAGTAATTATCAGGACATTTCCATTTCCAAGTACTTTCAAGATACCTTGTGCTTCATGCAAGTTCCACAATGTAGCACCATATTGAAAGAATTTATATATATATAAACATTGCTTCTCTACAGACAAAGATTACAGTAGGTGTGATTTGTTTCATTGTAAATCCTATTGTAAAGGCAACATCATGTAGAAATAGGAGGCTACAAGGAAAGGACACCTACTTCTGGAGCCCAGGTAGACCTGCCTTTATATTAGTGATCTACCATAGTATTACATAGTGGCGGGTTACATTTACCTAGTTAGACTTTGTAGAATTAGATTAGAATGAAAAGTCCATACAGCCACCAAGAAGATAGATGAGATTTTCTCCGGGAGTTGTGATGAACAAGGAGGTAGTGTAGAATGGAAGAGCCTCTGCTGCACTACCTAGAAGATCTTTCACCCAAGTTTATCTCTCAAAGTATCTGTCCTGCTTCTTTAATTGTCACAATGAGCAGAGGCCCATCTGAGTGTCTGAAGCCCCATGTAATCTCATGCTGTGCCAGTAGATACCAGACATTGCTCTAGCAGGTGTTACATTTACATACTAAATACAGTCAGTGTGTATTCAAGATAAGACAACAATATCTAGCCAAACCTCTTCTCATGGCCCAATTACAACATGGATTTAAGGACAAGTTGCGGAACTTAAATAATGTTGTACTAAAAATACTCTCCCAAAACTCCTTTTCTTTACATGGTGAACAATATTCTAAGAATAGTTGGCACTACTGTGAGGCTTTCACTGGCCTTTGAGGGTAATCTGGTCATATCTTGTATTTGCTCATGAACTGAATGGATGATGATGATGATGATGATGGGACAGATGTGAACTAACAAGGCCCAGCCTGAAGGCTAGTTTTGGGGTGAGTGCTTATTTGTGCCATGGGTACCCCTGGAACTATAGCAGGGTGACACCCCAATGTTTCTACATATCTGTAACCTTGTTATGAGCTAAGGGGGCCCAGTCTGAAGGTCAGTTAGGGGGAGATTTGGGGTGAGTTTTTATTTATGCCCTGGGTACCCCTGGAACTATAGCAGGGTGACTGTTACCCCAATGTTTCTATATATCTGTAACCTTGTTATGAGCTAAGGGGGCCCAGTCTGAAGGTCAGTTAGGGGGAGATTTGGGGTGAGTGTTTATTTGTGCCCTGGGTACCCCTGGAACTATAGCAGGGTGACACCCCAATGTTTCTACATATCTGTAACCTTGTTATGAGCTAAGGGGGCCCAGTCTGAAGGCCAGTTAGGGGGAGATTTGGGGTGAGTTTTTATTTATGCCCTGGGTACCCCTGGAACTATAGCAGGGTGACACCCCAATGTTTCTATATATCTGTAACCTTGTTATGAGCTAAGGGGCCCAGTCTGAAGGCCAGTTATGGGAGGATTTGGGGTGAGTGATTATTTGTACCCTGGGTACCCCTGGAACTATAGCAGGGTGACACCCCAATGTTTCTATATATCTGTAACCTTATTATGAGCTAAGGGGGCCCAGCCTGAAGGTCAGTTAGGGGGAGATTTGGGGTGAGTGCTTATTTGTACCCTGGGTACCCCTGGAACTATAGCAGGGTGACACCCCAATGTTTCTATATATCTGTAACCTTGTTATGAGCTAAGGGGGCCCAGTCTGAAGGCCAGTTAGGGTGAGATTTGGGGTGAGTGCTTATTTGTACCCTGGGTACCCCTGGAACTATAGCAGGGTGATACCCCAATGTTTCTATATATCTGTAACCTCGTTATGAGCTAAGGGGGCCCAGTCTGAAAGTCAGTTAGGGGGAGATTTGGGGTGAGTGCTTATTTGTGCCCTGGGTACCCCTGGAACTATAGCAGGGTGACACCCCAATGTTTCTATATATCTATAACCTTGTTATGAGCTAAGGGGGCCCAGTCTGAAGGCCAGTTAGGGTGAGATTTGGGGTGAGTGCTTATTTGTACCCTGGGTACCCCTGGAACTATAGCAGGGTGATACCCCAATGTTTCTATATATCTGTAACCTCGTTATGAGCTAAGGGGGCCCAGTCTGAAAGTCAGTTAGGGGGAGATTTGGGGTGAGTGCTTATTTGTGCCCTGGGTACCCCTGGAACTATAGCAGGGTGACACCCCAATGTTTCTATATATCTGTAACCTTGTAATGAGCTAAGGGGGCCCAGTCTGAAGGTCAGTTAGGGGGAGATTTGTGCCCAACAAGACATCCCCCAGAACCCCCCCCCCCACTGTCTATGTTAGAAAACATGGAAATCTAACAACATTGTCCGCCTTCCCATGAACTAGACTAGAGATGTTTGGCTTGGCAGTTCTTGCTACAGTACAACTGAGAATTATAGTTCAAGCCACATGTTGATGATCACTGACTCCTCATTCATGAAAGGCAAGCGATGTGGTTGGGAATGTACATATAGTTTAATGTAGCGGCCCCTTGGCTACCTGTCTGCTTTCTTTAACAGTAGAGAGACGTTGGGACTGGGCTATGAGCCAGCTAACAGGGATATTTCCATGTGCAGTGACCCAGGCCAGGACTGACATGGCTTTGCAACGTGGGTTAATGACAACACAACCGCCTTATTGTTTGGGCTCAGTGAAGCATCAGAGAACTCGGTGTAATCAGCCCGATCCTCTGTATGAGGGAGAAGCAATAACCCCAGGGAAGCCAGGCTCTTCCTACAATAAACATCGTGTCTGGCCTTGCAAATGACTCTTAGTGTACAATGGTTTCTGTAATATCCCATTTAATAAAGATTTCTTTAGGCGGAGCCATTGCAACAGGAGCCTTAGCGTGGAATATCTCTCTCATTATTATCTGCTTCTGCGCTGTTTGGGATTGTGAGTGAGAATGTCACGTTTGTGCGACTCTCCAACTGTGATATAGGTGACCCTAAAAACATTTAATGGAAATATAAAGTGTGGTCCCCAGTTCAGTAACGTGTAGGTTCTCTGCAACATCCAATAAATTCAAATATTCCAAAAGGTGTTACCTTAAAAAAAGGAAAATGGAGAAAAAAAATTTTTTGTTTGTTTTTTTATTCTTTGTAAAATTTAAAACTCAGCATAGTTTTATTCACACATTATCAGTGTTATATTCCCCTCCTAACCTAAAGTGCAGGTGATTTATTACAGACAAACTCACCATCAATTATAGTGAACTGTGTTAGCTCGACTCTATTTTTTCGGGCTTTTTTCTTCATATATAAGTTCCATTCGGGAATTCGGAGTTGCTCGAAGTTTGATATCAGAAATACCGAGATAAAATTCGGACCTTGATAAATAACCCCCTATGTGTCACACATCACAAATGTAGTTGCTCCTGGAATTCTTCCTTTGGACAATAAAGAGTAACATGCGTGGAAACGTTTTACTGTTCTTTAATAATAAAATATATTGCACTTACACTGTTTCCACTTTAAAAGAAATTTTAAAACCAAAATATTTCTCCCGCAGTGATGTACGAGACGACCATGGCGTCCCTCAGTCCTTCCTGCGCATGTCCGTGTTGCTTCTGCTTTCGTCACCACTGACGCGTTTCACAGAATAGGCGATGATGTGCGTTCCACGCGTCCACTCTTTATTGTCCAGGAGTCTTACACCTTTATTGATGTATTTACAATATCCTGGTTCTCACATTACAGCTACTCACTAGACCTAAACTACTATCACTACTAGACCTAAACCTGTTCTTATTACAATACAACAACCAACAATGCACAAAACAAGGTTAAATAAATACTCATGTCTATGAAAGGAAAGCTCTCGAGTTAAATTCTACGTGAAGGCCATTTGGAGAGAGGGACCGATTCTATGGGGTATATTTATCAAAGAGTGAAGTTAGAGATCTCCACAGTCCGTAGAGTCAAATATCGCCTTTCTCCATTCATTTCTATGGGATTTTTAAAGGCGTATTTACCAAATGGTGAACTTTCACTATCACCCTTTGATAAATACGCCTTTAAAAATCCAATAGAAATGAATGGAGAAAGGCGATATTTGACTCTACGGACTGTGGAGATCTCTAACTTCACTCTTTGATAAATATACCCCCAAGTATCCACCAACTCTCCCCTGCCGGGTACTTGTTGTCAAATCTCCTCCTCTCCAATCTGCCGAAATCCTCACTATACCAGATGTTTTGATACAAGATGATTAGTATAACCCTTCTGATATTATTTATTGTATATCCTCCCCTATTCTTTCCTTCATTTTTATTATTAGATTATTTGTGTTGCCCCCATGTTGGAGGCCACAAGGCACATTCCAATAGATAATTAACCTGAAATCCTGAATTATAAATGTTTCTCCAGTTAAACATTTTAGTCTTTTTAGTGTATCTACAGGATTTTCAAAGATTACACAGAAAAAACCCTTAGAGCATTCCATGGAGTTTTTGCTTTTTATTTTTCTTATGGGCACATACCGACTTTTGTTTCAAATTAGGGGCTTTTTGGAAGATGATTTCAGGTTTTGCTGGGAGTAAGCGTCCTCGTGTTTTATCCAATGTTTCTCAATATTATTTTTAATTTCCTTTTCTTTGGGATTATGTTGAATTACAAAACAAAGATCAAAACGATCTACTTTTTGTCTTCTGTTGGTCCTTCTTTTTCTTTCTTATATTTCAACATTTCTCCTCTATCCTCATTCCTCACAACCTCACACGTTTTATCTATCCTTTCTTTCTTATAACCTCTCTCAACAAACCTATTTATTAGGATTTCCAACTGTTTGTCTTAATCTTGTAGGTTTTTCTTACACGGCTAAACTGCCCGTTTGGAATGTTTTCCCTCTTCTATGTCGATTTGAAGCTAGGTCCTAAAAACATCATCATCATCATCATCATTTATTTATATAGCGCTGTCAAGATACGCAGTGCTTTAAAACATCTTGTAGCTCTTCAAAATATAAACTTGACAGGCCTTGTTCAGCCAACAAGCAGACAATTACATAAAAGACGAGGTTGCTTAACACAAGTCAGTCAAGTCTAACCTTTTTGTTTAAATGAAAAATACTGGCATTGCATCAGCTTTACTCTAGTCCAGGGAACCCCAACCTTTTTTACTCATGAGCCACATTCAAATGTAAAAAGAAGTTGGGGAGCAACATAAGCATGAACAACGTTTGGGGGGATCCAATTATGGGCTGTGATTGGCTATTTGGTAGCCCCTATGTGGACTGGCCTACAGGAGGATTTTGGCAGTAAATCTGTTTTTTTATGCAGCCAAAACTTGTCTCAAAGCAAGGAATTAAAAAATAATCACCTGAGAGCAACATCCAAGGGGTTGATGAGCAACATGTTTCCCACGAGCCACTGGTTGGGGATCTCTGCTCTAGTCTATATGAACCAGACACCAGTGAGTCTGAAAAGTAAGAGCTCGAAGGTGTATTCCATCCGGCCCCGGGCCCTTGTTTACAGTTGGTCACATTTGCGTTTTCAAGGTCACCCGCAACCAAAATATCGCTTGATGGAGCTGAACTCTCAACCTACACCAGCCTTCATCTTTTCCTATGATATACTTTTCGGATTAGTCTTTGCAAGTGAAGCAATCTTGTCCTCATTTTCCACTCTTGCCTTTTTGATTGCTACTTTACAGCACTTGTTCTAGTGTTTATAGTTCATAGAAGAAACATGTGTCCCCTTACAGGCCCCTAGATCCATGATAGCTTCTCTTCGGGTTGAATTACAGAATTCACAGGGTTCAGCCACCCTGTAGCCAATTAGATGATTAGAACCTCACATGGCCTTTCCTCTCCTTTTGTTTTTTTAGCTTTTTCTTCAGACTTTTCATTTACAAATTGAATTCCTACTTTAACCCACAATATAGAATGCATTTCCCACACTCGTATAACTATATCTATCTAGGAGGGTGGATTTTATCCCAATTCCATATCATGAACGTTTAGGCCCAGGCAAAACTCCCGTAGCTCATGGACATACGGAGGAGCAAGAGCTCAAATACTGTATGTTCTGTGTTATGAAATGACCCCAAATTAGAATTTAAATGGATCTACCAGAGATTCCTTCTTGTCCAGGACCCATGGTCTCCCTTAAGGCAATAAATGCACATCAGGTCCAGCTTTGAAAACATGGTGAGTGGTAGGGAGGGGTGTAATCGTGTGCTCTTAAGGGAATGGATAGACATCAATTAACCAGGCCAACAGAACGAGAGATATTTGCTTCTTCCCGGGGCAGGGGAACCAGCAATGAGCAATTAATTTCTTGCCAAGTTTGAAATATGTTCCTTCCCTTCCTCTCCTGCGCTCCCTGCTCTTTCCTTGGGCTGAAGAAATTTGTCTGCTTGAGCGATGTCTGCTGACAGTCTAAACAGCTAAAAATGACATGTCAATAGGGCCACAATTAAGGGAATCGAGTGCGGTTTGCCCCGAGGGATGGATATTTATCTGAAATCAATGCCCGCGCAAGCTGAAGAGGAGAAAATCCTGCTGTTTGTTTCTAACTTTCCCGGGTGCTTTATGTATCTTATAACAGAGACAGAGAGACAGTATTTTATTTTATTCAGCTGAACATCATTATTTGCACAAATGCGGCTTAATGGACCCGTTGTGGCTCCTTGGTGTAAGCTGTGACCCCCAGAGGGTGGGCTGTTACATATTGCTACATGGACTCGGTGTCACAGGGGATACACACGAAAGTGTCATGCCTCAGTTTGTAGGGTCTTGTCTTCCTTGTGTTATATCAGCCTTCTCCTGTGGAATATCTGCCGGATGCCTTCCTTGGAGTTTCTCATCCCTCAAGTTATATCTGCCTGTTCCAGTACAACCATGGTGTGATAACTGCTGAGTCCTGCCTCGTACAGTGGGATATCCTCCTGATACTTTCTTGCCCAATTTCTCTGCCAGCTCTTGCCTTCCCTTTTATATCATTCTCCTGCTTCTATCTCCCATCTCTCTATCTTTGTTTTCTCTGGGGTGCAATGCAACTCCCCCTGCCACCACTTGATGCCATTATATGCCTCATACCTCTGGTGTGTCATTAGATCTTTCCATCTAAAAATCATATGCCTTCAGTTGGAACATTGTCAGTGCCAAACTGTCTCCAGAAACAATGCGAGAACAAGAACTGTATGTAGGGAATGGAGCTTTTTATGGGGATCACAAACCTAACATCCCCATGTGCAATGATAAGAATTGGCTGGAGTGGGGTAAAGACACACCATTGAAATGGAAACGCAACGGAAAAGGCTTGATTTGGCAGAAGACCACTACCTGCCTCAATGGGTAATGGCAGCAGCAAAGTTTGGTGGAGGAGGAATAATGGGCTGTTTCCATGGTTTAAACTCCCCTGAAACCTAAAGACTACATGGTACAATGACATCCTTGATAATTCTTTATGGAACAGTTTGAGGAAGGCCCTTTCCTACAGAATGGCATTGCTGAGTTGGAAAGAACCTGATCGTTGAGGTGATCTAAACCCAGCTGAACCCCTGCAGGATCAATTGGAACCCCAGTGCCCAACCCTCACTAATGCTCTTGTGGCTGAAAGGAAGTGACTCCCATCAACAATGTTCCAACATCTAGTGGAACCTTCCCAGAAGAGTAGGGGCTGTTATAGCAGCAAAGAAAGGGGCAACCCAACTGAAATCCTGTGGGATGAATTGGATCCCAAACTGTGAGCCTGATCCCCAACATCAGTGTCCAACCTCACAAATGCTCTTGAGGCTAAATGGAAACAACTCCCAGCAACAATGTTCCAACATCTAGTGGGAACCTTCCCAGAAGAGTAGGGGCTGTTATAGCAGCAAAGGGAGGGGCAACCCAACTGAACCCTTGTTGGATGAATTGGAATCCCAACTGCTCCCCAACATCAGTGCCCAACCTCACTAATGGTCTTGTGTCTGAATGGAAACAACTCCCAGCAACAATGTTCCAACATCTAGTGGGAACCTTCCCAGAAGAGTAGGGGCTGTTATAGAAGCAAAGGGAGGGGCAACCCAACTGAACCCCTGTGAGATGAATTGGATCCCCAACTGTAAGACTGATCCCCAACATCAGTGCCCAAACTCACTAATGCTCTTGAGGCTGAATGGAAACAACTTCCAGCAACAATGTTCCAACATCTAGTGGGACCTTCCCAGAAGAGGAGATGTTGGACTGGCAGGTGTCTTTTGGCCATATACTCTATACTAATTATCTAATAATTAAACACAGACATAAGGGATCTGTTTGTTACAATGGGGCTTGGAGGTACAGTTGTTAATCCGGTGCAGTATTTTTCCTAGACCGCCCTCTACTGTGTGCCTTTTTGTGTTTTGTAGTTGCGTTTGTATCCGTGAATAAGCCCTCCAATGTTTGCCTTTCATTTGTTGGCTGCAATAGGTTTCTGTATCAGCAGAGAATGCTGCGCAGATTTGCCCAGAGCAGGGGGCTCCATCATGCCCAGGTTACAGCACATTCAGTCCCCTGCAATGTACACCATTCACCTGGAAGAATTGCTCTGTCAATGGCCTATAGATCCACGTTTCAATCAGAAATGCCAAGTGACAAAAGCCCTTGCTCATCATGTGGGTGCGAAATCATCCAAATGTATGTGCCACTACTCACCCAAGCTGAGCACATTCAGTCTGCGGGGTCCCTCCATGTGTTCAGGGCCAAACCCACTCTGCACTGACACACGGATATGAGGAAATGCCACAAGTGGGCACAACATGATGGAAGTTGGTTGTTTTGGGGCAGGTGACTTTATTTTATACAGACAAGTCCAACAGTGGTGCCAATGCCCAGAGCAGCATGAAAGACAAATCCAAGAATAGTCGAGGAGGAGCCCAATGAAGAGAACAATAAATAGATTTAGCCCAATCATCAGGACAATAAAAAGGCAGACCCAGTGAACAGAACAATGAATTGGCAGAATCCAATGATCAGAACAATAAATAGGCAGAGCCCAATGAACAGAACAATGAATAGTTGGAGCTCAATGATCAGAATAATGTATAGATAGAGCCCAATGAAAAGAAAAATAAATTGGCAGAGCCCAATGATCAGAACAATAAATAGATGGCGCCCAATGAGCAAAACGATTAATAGGAGGAGCCCAGTGAACATAACAATGAATAGGAGGAGCTCAATGATAAGAAAAATGTATAGGTGGAGCCTAATGAAAAAAAATAGAAATTGGTGGAATCCAATGACCAGAACTATAAATAGACTGAGCCCAGTGAACAGAACAATGAATAGGTGGAGCTTAATGATAAGAACAATGTATAGGTGGAGCCTAATGAAAAAATAAATAAATTGGTGGGGCCTAATGATCAGAACAATAAATAGACTGAGCCCAGTGAACAGAACAATGAATAGGTGGAGCTCTATGAAGAAAACAACAGAAAAATAAAATAATATGTAAAAAAAATGCTGCAGGATTGTCAAAGGCAAAATCAGAGGGAAATGATTCCCGTGTTCTTCTCTAAAGCTCATCTTGTGCTGTTGCCTCAGTGAGATTCCAGGGAGGCCATTGATCTGAGGGATGGGCCCCTCTCCAGGCCGTTATTCTCCATGATGGATTCCAATCCGATGGGCCCATGTGAGCGAGATGAGAGGGAGATGGAAGCTTTTCCGACATATCTCTGGCTCCTGATCCTGCTCGATAATTCCTGAGATTTATGGAACCAGAATAGTAGGGGGGCTGGAGTCATGGCTTGTTCAATAGAATCATCTCTGGGCCCCCAATGTCAGGGGATGAGTGTTGCATTTACACTGCAGATAGTGTGGGATCTGTTATCTGGAATACTTGGGACAGATACATTTCATTAATGTGGGTCTTACAATAAAATTGATTTGCCTCAAACATGGACTTGTGTAGCTCAGTTCCCATCAGGTATAGGGCACCGACATATTTAGGCAATACTTTATTTGGGATCTTCCTACATTACAGGTTTTTGAATAATTCATCTACAAATATGCCCCATATATATTTATATATATCCTACAGCTTAATTTAAAGGCACAGGCCCCATGTGAGCAAAATGCCAACCCTGCCCTTTCACTGCCTGTTAGTACTAATGTCCCAGTGCTGGAGAGAAATATCTGATTGCAAATAATTCATGAACTACAAAAAACAAAGAACAATTAAAATGTTGCTAGAATTAGCCATTTTTATAATTTGATAAAAGTTAACTTAAAGGGAGACTGTCATGGGAAAACATGTTTTTTTCAAAACACATCAGTTAATAGTGCTGCTCCAGCAGAATTCTGCACTGAAATCCGTTTCTCAAAAACAGATTTTTTTATATTCAATTTTGAAATCTGACATAGAGCTAGACACATTGTCAATTTCCCAGCTGCCCCCAGTTACGTGATTTGTGCCTGCACTTTAGGAGAGAAATGCTTTCTGGCAGGCTGCTGTTTCTCCTACGCAATGTAACTGAATGTGTCTCAGTGGGACATGGGTTTTTACTATTGAGTGTTGTTCTTAGATCTACCAGGCAGCTGTTATCTTGTGTTAGGGAGCTGCTATCTGGTTACCTTCCCATTGTTCTGTTGTTAGGCTGCGGGGGGGGGGGGAGAGGAGGGGGTGATATCAGTCCAACTTGCAGTACAGCAGTAAAGAGAGACAGAAGTTTATCAGAGCTCAAGTCACATGACTGGGGGCAGCTGGGAAACTGACAATATGTCTAGCCCCATGTCAGATTTCAAAATTAAATATAAAAAAATCTGTTTGCTCTTTTGAGAAATGGATTTCAGTGCAGAATTCTGCTGGAGCAGTACTATTAACTGATGTGTTTTGAAAACACATCAAAGGTGAACTACCACTTTAAATATTATCTCAAAAACGGCCCCCTAGTGGCCTCTACCTTTGGCCTTTTCCTTTACCAAGAAATAATGTAAATGATCCATCATTACCTTTAGAGCACTGTTACTTTACCCATAAGGGCAGAGACACACGCTCAGATTGGGGGAGATTAGTTGCTCGGCGACAAATCTCCTCTTCTTCGTGGCAACTAATCTCCCCAAACTGCCTCCTGCCGTCCCGCCAGCTAGAATGTAAATTGCCGGCAGAATGGCACTCAAAGTGATTCGTTTTCAGAAGTCGCCCGAAGTTTCCTTATGAGGCAACGTCAAAAGGAGAATGTCCGCTAAGTAGCACGGGACAGCTTGTGTGTCTGTAGGGAAATGAGAGCAGAGCAGGCAGTAACCCTTCCAACACAAACCCTTCCCTCTATCCCTACATACTGACAATGGCAGGTGCTTCCCTTGTTACTGATGTTTATACATTACAGACATATTCACCAGCTATTGCCCATCACACAGAGGCCTGACCTGCTTTGTTAGTGGATATAATGAGACATGCGGGAGGGAAGGTGGTAAAGGAGAGTCGGGGCAGATGTTTCCTCTCTCTCTCTCTCTCTCTCTCTCTCTCTCTCTCTCTCTCTCTCTCTCTCTCTCTCTCTCTCTCTCTAAGAGAAACCAATTATCTCCGAGTCTCTTGCTTTGATTTTCTCACTGTGACAAATTCTGGAGTAAATTAAGGAATAAAACTACAGATAAGCCGGATGTGCCGGGGAGACATTGGCGGTGGGAGGGGAATGTGGGGGAAAGAGAATAAAAATGGCTGACCAGGCAAAAAAACCTCTAAACTTCCGGCCATAAAAGTTCTTTTATTGTGTTAGAAATTCCCCAGGAGAGGCTCCGGCGGTGATTTCCAGAGACCTGGAGCAGCACATTGCCGGTATCGCTGGCACATGTAATGAAGTTGCCATTAGGTTAGCGGTTCCTCCGGGAGCAGCTTGGGAACTGATGGAGTTGAAAGCAAAACAGCAACTCATTGCATTTCATTTCAATTTGGTCACGGAAGGAGGACAAAGTCACAATCGTATTGTCCTACAGATCCATCAGCCAACATCTCACTGTCCTTGTTATACACACGGATATGACTCCATAATACTCCCAAGTACTCAGCCTGCAGCCTTGTGCCTTTATATGGTCACAGAACAACCCCTCAGTGACTTCTAATATCCTTATCATTTACAGTAGGGGGTACATTATCCCTTATAATATATGAGTGATACTCAGAGTTCCCTGTATAACTCAGCCTGCAGCCTTGTGTCTTTATATGGTCACAGAACAACCCCTCAGTGACTTCTAATATCCTTATCATTTACAGTAGGGGGTACATTATCCCTTATAATACATGAGTGATACTCAGAGTTCCCTGTATAACTCAGCCTGCAGCCTTGTGCCTTTATATGGTCACAGGACAACCCCTCAGTGACTTCTAATATCCTTATCATTTACAGTAGGGGGTACATTATCCCTTATAATACATGAGTGATACTCAGAGTTCCCTGTATAACTCAGCCTGCAGCCTTGTGGCTTTATATGGTCACAGAACAACCCCTCAGTGACTTCTAATATCCTTATCATTTACAGTAGGGGGTACATTACCCCTTATAATACATGAGTGATACTCAGAGTTCCCTGTATAACTCAGCCTGCAGCCTTGTGCCTTTATATGGTCACAGAACAACCCCTCAGTGACTTCTCATATCCTTATCATTTACAGTAGGGGGTACATTATCCCTTATAATACATGAGTGATACTCAGAGTTCCCTGTATAACTCAGCCTGCAGCCTTGTGCCTTTATATGGTCACACAACCCCTCAGTGACTTCTAATATCCTTATCATTTACAGTAGGGGGTACATTATCCCTTATAATACATGAGTGATACTCAGAGTTCCCTGTATAACTCAGCCTGCAGCCTTGTGCCTTTATATGGTCACAGAACAACCCCTCAGTGACTTCTAATATCCTTATCATTTACAGTAGGGGGTACATTATCCCTTATAATACATGAGTGATACTCAGAGTTCCCTGTATAACTCAGCCTGCAGCCTTGTGCCTTTATATGGTCACACAACCCCTCAGTGACTTCTAATATCCTTATCATTTACAGTAGGGGGTACATTATCCCTTATAATACATGAGTGATACTCAGAGTTCCCTGTATAACTCAGCCTGCAGCCTTGTGCCTTTATATGGTCACAGAACAACCCCTCAGTGACTTCTAATATCCTTATCATTTACAGTAGGGGGTACATTATCCCTTTAAAAGGAGTATTGACTGCAGCAAATGAAGCTGGTGGTAGCAGATAGCAGCAGATGATCAGTCATTGGCTGGTTGACACTACAGAGTGGAGAGAGCAGGAAGAATCTTTATGGTATTACTGGATTACTAAGTAAACATTCATCATGTAATAACAGAATAAAATGGAAATTAACTACCAATAATGGAAATTGGCTCTAAACCTTTCAATATCCTTTATTAGTAGCGGATATTTTCCCAGAGACTTGGCTTTGGTTAAGAAGCCAAAAAGATGTTCCAATTAGGAGCCCCTGTTGTATAATTGAGAAAAGTCTGCCAAGTGAGACTGCAGTGTCTGCAACACGAGGCACAAGGGAAGATACAGTCACTACACAGCAGATAACACAGCTCAGATATCAGTGTCTGCACCTATGTGCACACATTAGAGTAAGATGGAGACAGTTGGGCAAGATGAAGACAATAATGTAAGATGGAGATACAGGTGGAAACAGACTAGTGAGGCACCCTGCCAAGTAGTATTACCTTGGGCAGCAATACTACTTGGTCTATCTCTGGTAGAGGTGGGAATCTGGATGCAGCAAGACAAGGTGGAGACATTAGTGCAAGATGGACACAGTAAGGCAAGATGGAGACAGTATGAAAAGATGGAGACAGTAGGACAAGACGGACAAAGTAGGGCAAGATGAAGACAATAGCGTAATATGATGTTATATTTGCAGAGGAACTGTAGGGCATCTGGCCAGGTAGTATTGCCTTTGGCAGCAAACTACTTGGTCTATCTCTGGTAGCGGTGGGAAAATGGAGACAGTAGGACAAGATGGAGACATTAGTGCAATATGGAGACAGTAGAGAATGATGGAGACAGTAGGACAAAATGGAAACAGCAGAGTAAGATGACAGTAGGACAAGATGAAGATAATAGCATAAGCTGGAGTTATAGGTGCAAAGGAATTGGTGGGGCACCCACCCAAGTAGTATTGCTTTGAGCAGCAATACTGCTTTGTGTGACTCTGGATAGAGGTGGGACGATGGAGACAGTAGAACAAGATGGAGACAGTAGGACATGATGGAGACAGTAGGACAAGATGGAGACAGTAGAGTAAGATGGAGATAGTAGGACATGATGGCGATAGTAGAGAAAGATGATGACAGTAGGGCAAAATGGAGACAGTAGAGTAAGATGAAGACAGTACAGTAAGATGAAGACCGTAGAGCAAGATGAAGACAGTAGAGAAAGATGGAGACAGTGGAGAAAGATGGAGACAGTAGGGCAAGATGGAGACAGTAGAGTAAGATGATGCAGTAGAGTAAGATGAAGACAGTAGAGAAAGATGGAGACAGTAGGGCAAGATGGAGACAGTAGAGTAAGATGGAGACAGTAGAGTAAGATGGAGATAGCACAGCAAGATGGAGAAAACAGGGCAGAGGGATACAGTAGTACATGTCAGTGCACTAGAGTTCTCACTCTACCTTTGTTACATGAGTATGGGTTGGATTGAGTGGAGTGGGAGAAGATTGCTGTTCACAGTGTAACTGGTTCTATATAGTACATTTTGAAGGTTGTGCACTGAGGAATGATATGTCAGGTACAAATAACAGAAGTGTTTCACACACTGGGCCTAAAACATATGGAGCTATCTATCTCTTGTTTGAATTGCCCACCCGCCCAGATCCCAGTGTTGGTGGAACAGTCTTCATATTGACAGACAGGGAGATGGGCAAGGGAGGACAAAGGAGGTGGGGCAAGCTTGGGCGCACATGAGGGGAAAACAAGGGGGAGTAGACTTTCCAGCCTAGGGGTGTCCCAGGTTTAAAGTAGAACTAAAGCTTAACTAAAGAAGTAGGTAGAAATGTTGTACAAGATGTTTTTTGCTTCTGTACCAGCCCAAGGCAACCACAGCCCTTTAGCAGTAAAGATCTGTGTCTCCAAAGATGCCCCAGTAGCTCCCCATCTTCTTTTCTGCTGATTCACTGCACATGCTCTGTGCTGCTGTCACTTACTGAGCTTAGGGAGCCACTCACAATATACAGTACACATAGAATAGAAATGTCACAATATAAGGCTGATTAGTAATTAATACACATAATTACTACATGGCAGCACAGAAACCAGTGCAATTAGCATCAGAATTGAATAATCAGCAAACCTGTAGCATCAGCTTATATTACAGCCAGGGAAGCTCATTTTCTGCTGGATAATTAGTGACGAGCCCTAAGCTTAGCTTCTCAACAGCCAATCAGAGCCCACTGAGCATGTGAGTGTCACAGACACTTTCCAAGATGGTGACCCCCTGTGACAAGTTTGAAGTCCTGGATCATTGCTGCTATTGACAAGCTCAAACTTTAGCCTCGTGCAATAAGTTCACTATATCAAATAGGACATTTTTAGCCACATTCGTTTTTAGGGTTAAGTTCTCCTTTAAGCCATTAACAAGTACTTGGATTTTATTCTCAATGAGCCGCTCTTAATTGCAATAAAAAAACCGAACATATTCATCGTTTTCTCCTGACATAAATTAAGTCTTTAAAGGGCAAAATGGTTTATGGGAAGTCGATGGAGGAAGAGATAGAGCCGGTTCCCCAGGTGACAAATCCACTTCCACCCTTCCCAGTCGCTTCTAAACGTCTTGTTTTGGGGCCGGTATAATTTTTGTTGTACTTTTATGTCCACTGCTGATCCGACTTTCAGTAAATTCCCTGCTCCTTACGAGCCTTTCTGGGAAGTAATATTTCTCCGTCGCTTTCTGGCACGCGCACTTTACGCTCTTTTACGGCGCAGCTAATACGTTCCCTTCCAGCCGGGTGCATGGAAGCCCCTGACCTAATCATAACCTATTAATTAAGCCTGTAAATCCCGCCACATCCGCACGTAGGAGACGCCAAGCCAAGAGTCGGCAGGTTAAAGTGATCTTCCAAGAACTTTAAATCTCTGGCAGTGAGAGGAGCAGACACAAAGACACGGAATAGCTGATTTTCATCTCACAGACGGGGGTTTCTGGTGACCTTGTGGCGGGTTATATATGAGATTTCTCATCATATGAACATTTCTTTAGAGAGACTCACCATGTGAATGAGGAGACTCATGTGCTCTGGCCCAAGCCTTCAGCATAAGGGAGTGGACATCACATTATTGTTTCGTAGGGTAGGGACTCAAACATGTCCTACAACTACAGGGAGGGACTTGGCTAGGGCCACATTGAGGAGCCTTACACGCATTAAAGGGCCACTTTTCCTGCATATTTAATATTCTCTGTGGATCTGACTAATGGAAATACAAAGGTTAAACAGTATTTCTTTCCTTTTACCATCTGAGCTTGCAATCATAGCTGAGCACCCATTGTCTCACTGTCCATGTGCCTCCCACTCATCTCCTACAGGATTTGTATTGTCTTTCTAATCTCACAGTGAGGAGGCAGAAGGGGAGTGGCCTAGCAGTCAATAGGGGTGGTATAATGAGAAAGGAGGTGTGGCCACCTTTAAAATATATGGGCATGACCCATGGGTCGGGCGGGTTTCGGGCCAACCTCGCACCCTCATTTGCAAGTCATGGGTGGGTTTGGGTTGAGCTCTTCTACCTGCTCTCTCTGTCCGCGACGTAACACTGTCAACTTCCGACTTCCATGGACAAGTGCCTGTCTGCTCCGCCCTTTTTGTGATGTCATCAGCGGGTCTGTAAAATGAACTTGCGGGCGGGCGCAGATCAGGGGCGAGCGGGTTAGGGTCAGGTGTGAGTCGAGTTTTTCTCAACCAGCAGATCACTGTTGTACAAGTATGCAACGCATTTGGTACTTGTTAAAGCAAGTTAGGCTGCAGCTCATAGGAACAGGCCTGTCACCAGTGGGGTACAGTGGGTACTGCAGTCAGGGGGCCCAAGGGACACAAAAGCATTAATTGCACATTTTGTGGGCAATGGATGTGGTTTTGATGGATTGTGGGAGGGATTATATCTTAATGGGGTGTAAGTAGGGTTTGTGGCCCTGCATAGAAATAACTGTTGAGTGATTATCTTCTCTACTGTGCCAGGGCCATGGGTTCAGCTGTGATCATAGTATTGTCTATGTGGGGTTTGTATGGTTCCCTGTACAGTGGATTCATACTAAGTACTAGGTCCCATCATTCCAGTCATCACTGGGGTAACATAACTCCTTAGATCCCAAGTGCACAGATAATGCCCCTGCACAGGGTCAGACTGGGGGGCTTGGGGCCCACCGGGGCTATTTACTTATGGTGCACAGTAATAAAGGGTGCCCCCGTACATGCTATTGGTGGGCATTTCCCCTGTCGTGATAAACATGTGCAACTATAGCTCTACGTACCAAAACGGATGAGCGTAGTGACCTCTACACAAGTGTGGCTGTCAATGTCCCACGAGCGGATGACCACCAGCCGTGAGCTCTCCTCGTACTTCACTTCAATGTTGTCCAGATCTAGACAGCGGTGCACATTCCGGTCCACCACACTAACCGTAACAATATAGGCGAGAGGGTCCTGTGAGCTCCCCCTAACAGTCACACTGCAGGGCAGCTGCACGTTAAGGGTCTCTGTGGGCTGACAATCATTGCTTGAGAGGCTTGTTCCGAGGCTCCGCTGCCTGGCTTCCCTTCTATCTACCACCCGGGCCTTTTCCCTGCCAAACTCAGGCATCCTCCGTATACCAAGGAACTCATCTCTCACCCATGAACCCCACTCCACCTCCTCAACACTACTAGTTCCTAGTTTATTGTAGGGAAAGCAAGCGAACGATGAACTACAAAGACCAACATGCCTTGCGCTGGAGATAAGTTTGGTTCCAGCGTCACCCCAGTCCCAGTGTGCTGAAAGCTGGAGCCCAAACTGTAACGCTGTGCCAGAAGCTCCAACACTACACCAGAGAATTTATTCATATACAACCTCAGGCCTTCAGGGGAGGGATGTGTGGACTTCTGTAATTCCATTCACCTCGCGGATCTGGGCCGGCGGGGCCCACACCTGCTAACGAAACAGTTAGAACAAAGGGTGAATGGTTATCTACCTCTCAAGGACCAAACATGAAGGAGCTTCAGTTCCCCTGTTCAGCTCAAGAAAGAACAAACAGCATCGATTTTTCATGAGTAAAACAATATTATTCATTTCACTCATGTTCAACAAGTGGCTACACTTTAAATGCAGACAATTATGGAAGTGAATAGTTAACACTTACTTACCTGCCCAATCTATCAAGCTGCATGGATTTGCGGAGAGAGAGAGAAAGAGCAGTTGATGCTTATTACACACATTTTATTGATGCTGAAAATGAAGCCAAGTGTGATTTAATGGCACAAAAACAGTGATTGTCGCACCAGGAAATTCCTCTGGACAAAATGATCAACTGGGCACAAAAAACGTAATTAAATGGCCACCAGAATCTCAATGGTCTTTGGCCTGTGTCCCAATCATTGTGATCCGATTGTTTGGCCCTAAGGTGGGCGTATCCGGGAAAGATCTATGAGCAAAGTCAGGGGGCTGTTTCTGATTCCCCTGAATTTCTACATTTCCCATTGGCTGTCATGTAATTGGGCTTCTTGGGACACTTTAAGTAAATTGATTGTGAATCCACTGCAGGTACAACATGGAGACAGTTTCTGTCCGAGGATTTAGGGTACAATTTGTAACCTTTTGGCACACTCACACTATACATTTTGTGTTATATTCTATTCCTCTGGCTTATAATGGGCATCCGCACAACCTGCTGCATCATTTTCAAATTCGTTCATAAAGTAATTGTTTTTGTAAAAACGAAAGAACCTGCTAGAAAGGTGTCGGAATGTCAGGAACTGATTCCAATTCATTTCTGATGACGTTTCCATGTAATGTGGATCTTTCTTTCTTTTTATTTTAATAAAAAAATTGGTCTCTTTAGAAGAAAGTGATTGTATAGTTCCACTGCGCCAATAATCAGTACCATTGGGAAATGCTATATGAGTACATTGGTTTCAACCTTGACTTGTCACTGAAAAGCAAACTTAATTCTGGGAGAAACACCAGGTGGTAAATAATGGAGGACACATACATACCTATTGTCCATATTCCGAGGGACTACCGTATATACTCGAGTATAAGCCGAGTTTTTCAGCCCCCAAAATATGCTGAAAAACTCTACCTCGGCTTATACTCGGGTCAAGCGCAAAAATGGTCGCCGGGGCCTAAGAATAGTCGCCGGCGTCCAAGAATAGTCTCCAAGAATATTCGCCAGTGTCCAAGAATGGTCGCCAACATCCAAAAGAGACGCCGGCACCTCCAATGGGAGCAGAAACCCTCAATTTTTTGATTGAAACTTACCAGAAGCTGCTGCATTTCTCACCCTCGGCTTATACTCAAGTCAATAAGCTTTCCCAGTTTTTGGAGGTAAAATTAGGTACCTCGGCTTATACTCGGGACGGCTTATACTCGAGTATATACGGTATATTAATATTGTGTATTTAGGCCATATAAGTCCAGTCTCAGTAGTTGGAGGTATGAGAAGTTGTTGACTCCTCGATGTTCCCAGACAATAGGTGGCCCATCTATTGCAATGAATCACGGAGCTCTGAATATTTGGGGTTTAGGGTGGGTTCTTTCTAGGGAATCAGTCTCTTGTCTATACCAAGAAAGGGGGTATTGTGTAGGGGATGTAGAAATTTGGGAAGTATATTGGACTCCAACTTGATGAGAGAAGTATTTTGGGGACTAGAAGAGCATGCAACGGTGATCAAAATAAATATCTGCAATGGAAAGTTTCAGTAGAGAAGAGAGAATTTAGGAGAATAAGGAACCAGAGGGCCCAGATGTACTCAAGGTCAATACAAGAAAAAAAAACCTTTGTGCCTGAACTTGTCTAAGAAGGGATTTTGTTTTTCGCTACTTATTTGTTTTCCCATGAGCTAAGGACAGATATTTATATAATTGCTCATATGAAATGAACACAAGGTGAATCGGTGGTTTTATTGTCGACCCAACGGATTCTATTTTGGAAATGGCTTGTGTACGGGTCCAGTGGAAGTTCTGAGCTGAACTCCCGGCATGTCCTGTTCTTTAGGACCCTGGTGGTACTAACGAAGCACCTGATTGTGTACAGATGGGCCACTGTCATTAGACAGATTGTAAACAAATGAGGGCCTCTCCCATTGCATATGTGGCATCTGGCACTGGCTGCGCATGCAGCACTTTCCCACTACACGGAGCTCACGTCTGGACTGCTACGTCTACACATTCCAAACCTTTCCTTTGTTTCATGGCGTGAATGAGAATCTGGACATTAAAAGCACTGCTTGAACTTTCTAATTTATTCCAACATCCTCACCTTCACTTTATCTCACGGTCACAGGGATAACTGCTAATGCAACCGTTCCATTCCGCATGTTGCGCGTGGTCAGCGCAGGGTATTACTGTCCTTCTGAACTTTGTTGGTTAAAGTGATAATTCTCTTGTGTTAATATCGTTGCTGCTATAGTTTATATCTGTATCAGGCGCTGGTTCATTTCTTTACTAATAAGTCAACTCACTCCTAGAATCACATATATCAAGCAGCACAGTACATACTTACTGCTATAAGTACATCACTTGAAGACCACCCACATCCGGGTCATTAATCCCACCATCCCGCTGAGCTATACATTCTCCAATTCCATTACCGATGTTGTGGATTCCATAGGACATGATAACTCTCTTTGCTCCTTTCAGCTTGATTTTGCATTAGGTTTTGATCTCTCATAAATGGTTGCCATCTTGGACCTCGTGAAGGACTTATTTCAATTTCTTATTGAGTTATTTCTTATTGGCCTTAAAGGGATACTGTCATGGGAAAAAATTTTTTTTTCAAAATGAATCAGTTAATAGTGCTGCTCCAGCAGAAATCTGCACTGAAATCCATTTCTCAAAAGAGCAAACAGATTTTTTTTTTATTCAATTTTGAAATCTGACATGGGGCTAGACATATTGTCAATTTCCCAGCTGCCCCCAGTCACGTGACTTATGCTCTGATAAACTTCAATCACTCTTTACTGCTGTACTGCAAGTTGGACTGATATCAACCCCTCCCCCAGCAGCCAAACAAAAGAACAATGGGAAGGTAACCAGATAGCAGCTCCCTAACACAAGATAACAGTTGCCTGGTAGATCTAAGAACAACACTCAATAGTAAAATCCAGGTCCCACTGAGACACATTCAGTTACATTTAGAAGGAAAAACAGCAGCCTGCCAGAAAGCATTTCTCTCCTAAAGTGCAGGCACAAGTCACATGACCAGGGGCAGCTGGGAAATTGACAAAATGTCTAGCCCCATGTCAGATTTCAAAATTAAATATAAAAAATCTGTTTGCTCTTTTGAAAAATGGATTTCAGTGCAGAATTCTGCTGGAGTAACACTATTAACTGATGCGTTTTGAAAAAAACATGTTTTCCGATGACAGGATCCCTTTAAGTGTACAAACCCATAGGTCTAATACTATTGCAAGGGGCTGCTACCAATGAAGTCATAATAATAATGGTACAACCTCATAGGAGAGAGTTTGCTTCTAGGCCGAGCATTTTCTAAATCTGTGGAAGAGGGATCAAGCACCCGTCCCTTTATAAGAGTCAATGGTAATCGTTGCCAAAAACTGGGTCCTATCTGGTGCTGTATATTTGGAGCAAAACACATTTCCCACTAGACAGGAACCACTGCAATTCCCATTGACTGTGAGAGGAGGTGGCAGAGTTTTTTTTAGCCAAGTGCCCCACCCCACAGAACCAGAAAACCCTTAGCCAACAAAATGCTACACATTACCCTGAAGTTTATTAAGAATCACCAACAGAACCAGTCAGAACCTACCAAAGATAAAGTCAGTGGAACATCTAGAAGTTCCTGAGCCCCGTAAAGTCTCTTTAGGTTGAACCCAACCCCAAATTTATAGGAAGATCCAAGCAATAATTGTTTCATCAGAAAGAACCTCTGAATTGTTGGGCATGTGACCCAGACGTACCAGATATCTGTGTTGTGAGACATATTTGCAGCTGATATACTGTATCCGTCTTTTGGTGTTCCTTGATATTGATGGTTTATAGGTTCTCCAGTGAGACTGTTATATGGTAGTAAGGAAAAAAGGCAATGGCACACTGGACACTATCAAGCAGGGAAAACCCTTGCAAAGATTTATTTGCACACGATGCAACGTTTCGGGGTAGTCCCCTTTGTCAAGCATATCAAAGTGAGGCAGTGAACAGCAATTTAACACCAAACATTCAAAGAGATTGGTTCTGTAGAGATGAAACATATGGAAGGTGAAGGGGCATCATGAGATGTTTCAGACAATATTTATTTCAGCTTATAACTGCAGGAACTAGTCCATGTGGAGAAGTCTCGCATCCAGAGGCAACTTGCACACATGGTGGGATCCAAAGAGCCTGGGATAAAAGGAATAACAAAGCAACATGGAGCCAATAGGGCAAGATGGTAACTTAATGTTTTATAACCAGGTTGTCTTACCTGTAGATATCCAAACCACCTCTGAAGAGGTCTACTAGTGTATCATTAAAATCAGAATTAATGATATAAAGCAGCCAGAAAAGAAGGACCCATTGCAATTACCCAAAATAATTTTGTGAATGGTTGGCTCAGCTGGGCAATGATTAGCAAGTGCTTCATGACCAACCCTTTAAAGAAGTATAAAATGTTTAACATGTGGCTGATATTAACCAAATACATCACAAGGTTGACCATATAACAGTAAAAGAAGAGTCACCTCGCACACCCTGGCCTTCAGCAGCTCTGCCAGGTGCTCAAATACCTGGAGGGATCGGCACCCTCCTCAACCAGTAGTAAGGAAAAAAGGCAATGGCACACTGGACACGATCAAGCAGGGAAAACCCTTGCAAAGATTTATTTGCACACGATGCAACGTTTCGGGGTAGTCCCCTTTGTCAAGCATATCAAAGTGAGGCAGTGAACAGCAATTTAACACCAAACATTCAAAGAGATTGGTCAGTTACAAAAAAAAAAAATTTTTGTAACTGACCAATCTCTTTGAATGTTTGGTGTTAAATTGCTGTTCACTGCCTCACTTTGATATGCTTGACAAAGGGGACTACCCCGAAACGTTGCATCGTGTGCAAATAAATCTTTGCAAGGGTTTTCCCTGCTTGATCGTGTCCAGTGTGCCATTGCCTTTTTTCCTTACTACTGGTTGAGGAGGGTGCCGATCCCTCCAGGTATTTGAGCACCTGGCAGAGCTGCTGAAGGCCAGGGTGTGCGAGGTGACTCTTCTTTTACTGTTATATGGTCAACCTTGTGATGTATTTGGTTAATATCAGCCACATGTTAAACATTTTATACTTCTTTAAAGGGTTGGTCATGAAGCACTTGCTAATCATTGCCCAGCTGAGCCAACCATTCACAAAATTATTTTGGGTAATTGCAATGGGTCCTTCTTTTCTGGCTGCTTTATATCATTAATTCTGATTTTAATGATACACTAGTAGACCTCTTCAGAGGTGGTTTGGATATCTACAGGTAAGACAACCTGGTTATAAAACATTAAGTTACCATCTTGCCCTATTGGCTCCATGTTGCTTTGTTATTCCTTTTATCCCAGGCTCTTTGGATCCCACCATGTGTGCAAGTTGCCTCTGGATGCGAGACTTCTCCACATGGACTAGTTCCTGCAGTTATAAGCTGAAACAAATATTGTCTGAAACATCTCATGATGCCCCTTCACCTTCCATATGTTTCATCTCTACAGAACCAAAGAACACAGCGAAGGATTCTTGACAATGGCGATGGATTCCACATCTTTACTTCATGTAAGGAACCCTACATTTGTGCAAGCTCAGCACCAGCACCTCCTGAGAGATTTACAGCATTTTAGTGTCATTATCTGTTTCCCATTATCCCAAGGCAGCCCAAACACCCTCGTTTAGCAGTTATTATGCTCAGAAGTCTGTTAATAACGGCGCCACTTCACCATAAATAACCCTCGCCAATTTTTAGTTCATTACAGTGGGATGTGAAATAATCCGATTTCTCTTGATATGAACTGGTAAGCGCCGGGCGTCATAAACAGACTCAGCGGTGATGAAGTTAATTAATGTTAAAAGAGAAATGCAATTTCCATCGGCGGGCTCCTCTGTGATACGCAAATTGTCAACAACACAACACAATCGCCTAATAGTCTGCTCCCCTCTAAATATATATCACCTCGTATTTATAAGTGCCTCCTGCTCTTCTCTATATCTGTGGTAATGAGGTGAGAATTCCATGACAGGATTCTACATCATCAAAATTATATTAGTATTAAATAGTCAATCAAATAATTCAAAACGTTCGCCGGCCCGACAGAGACATCCATTTCTTTTATTCCAGCCTTTAAATAATAATAATAAAAAAAATGAAGTCAATTCCTCTGGGTTCTTTTCATAATGCTGTCCCCGAGAGCCACCCCACCTCACCTTCTCCTAATCTCCCTCCTCCTTGGCCATTACTGACTCTCCTTGTCTCCGTGACAGTTACCTTTTATAATGAAATTATCAGAAATAATGGGAACTCTCTGGGAGAATGCTGAGACGCTAGAAATGAAATGCTGCACGGATATGAATTTTGATAGTTAGTCAATACCTCCGCCTGTTTCAATTAAAAAAGAGCAGAATAAATTGGGGCTTGATGGGCAGCATTTCAGAGCCCATAAAAACCAAACGCCAGGCTGAGGGAGAGAGAGAGCGTTCTGACCGTTACCTGGACTTTTATAACTCGTGCTAATGGGAATTTTGTCATGACAAGGTCCTTGTTCTGATCAGGCCCAAACATCTTACTAATGGGAGGTGTAAATCAAAAATGTCTTGCATTTGGGTTACAACTCTCTTTATAAGAAAGTAATAATTATTCTAACGTCAATGAAGGGTTTCATTCATTCAGGTCTCGATACACGGTATCTTGTAGAAATAGTCATCAACACGTCGTGGATTAGTGGTGAAGTCTTTTCAAGTTCAGTTGCTTTAGACTTATTGCAACTAGGTGCCAATACTCACTCGTGCTCATTTCCACCTCTTTTCAAAATTCAGAAGAATTTGGTTACATTAAGAGTCAGTCAACAAGCTGCACCTTTTGGAGATTTTGGCCGAATCTTGTCAATGCAGACAGTCAACAAGTTGAGCCATTAATGCTTGGGTGAGTGGTGAAGAAGACTCAGCAAGTCCACTAACTCTAGACGTTATTACTATTTCTAATTTTCACTTGGGGTAATGTTTTCCCTTGTTTTCAAAATCCAAGAGTACTCAGCAAGTCCAGATGCTATAGACTTATAACTGCTTGATATTTATAGTGATTGGTGAAGATTTTTTCACCTTCTTTCCAAATTTCAAAGATATCTGGTCAAATTTCCGGATTGGAGACAGTCAACAAGTTGTACCTTTACCATTTGGATACGTGGTGAAAAGTTTTCAAGATGACTCAGCAAGTCCAGTTGCTTTGCACTTATCACTTCTAGATACATCGGCAATTGTTTCCCCCTTTCCAAAAATGAGATAATTTGGGCAAAATTTTGGATGTAGACAATACATAAGTTGCACCTTTCATGCTTAGATGAGTGGTGAAACATTTTCAAGATGACTTATGGAGTCATGTTACCTTAGACCAGGATCCCCAACCTTTTGTCACCCATGAGCCACATTCAAATGTAAAAAGGGTTGGGGATTAACATAAGAATGAAAATAGTTCCTGAGGATGCCAACGAAGGGCTGTGATTAGCTATTTGGTAGCCCCTATGTGGACTGGCAGCCTACAGAAAGCTCTATTTGGCAATACAACCATTTTTTTATACAACCAAAAGTTTCCTCCAAACCTGGAATTCAAAAATAATCCCCTGCTTTGAGTCCACTGGGAGCAACATCCAAGGGTTTGGGGAGCAACACGTTACTCACGAGCTACTGGTTGGGGATCACTGCCTTAGATTTATCACTGCAAGATACTAATATTCTCTTGTGACATTTTTCCCTCTCTTTCCAAAGATCTGAATAATTTGGTGAAATTCTCTAGATGCAGACCATCAATGAGTTGCACCATTAGTGCTCGGATGAGTGGTGAAAAGTTTTTAAGATGGTTTAGCAAGTCCAGTTGCGTTAGACTTATCACTACTAGATAATATTTACTCATCATGATTTTTTTCCCCCTCTTTTCAAAATTCAGAAGAATTTGCTCAAATTTTCTGGATGTAGACAGTCCTACTATGATGCTCAAATAAGTTCTGAAACATTTTCAAGAAGGCTCAGCAAGTCCAGTGCCTATAAACTTATCACTTCTATATACTAATATTCACTTGTAGATATTCCCTCCCTCTTTCTAAAATTACACAGAATTTGGTCCAATCTCCTGAAGTTGCACCATTGATGGATGAGTGATGATATGTTTTTAATATGACTCAGCAAGTCCAGTTACTTTAGACTATTAACTAATATTCACTCATGGTCATTGTTTCCCTCTTTTCAAAATACAGAAGAATTTACTAAAATAACCTGGATGCAGATAGTCAAGTTGCACCTCTGATTCTCTAATGATTGGTGAAAACTTTTTAAAAAATACTACTCAAGTCCAGTTGCTTTAGACTTATCACTACTACATACTAATATACACTCATGGACATTCTTTCTTTTTTTTCCAAAATTCAAAAGAATTTGGTCATAGTTTCTGATGGAGACACTCAACAAGTAGCACCTTTGATGCTCCGATGAGGGGTGAAACTTTTTCAAGATGAATCATCAAATCTATTTGCTTCAGACAACTACAGTAGATGCTAATATTGACTTGTGGTTACTTTCCAAAATTCAGAAGACTTTGGTCAAGGTTCCTGGATGCAAACAGTCAAGAAGTTGCAATCTTAACACCTGGAAGAGAGATAAGATCTTTTCAGGAATACTCAGTAACTACTACTTGATACTAATGTTTACTCATGGTCATTTTGCTCCATCATTATTTCCAAAACTAAGAAGACAGTCAAGTTGCACATTCAAGATGGCTCTTTTCTGTATTTTGTCTGTTTCCATCATGTTCTTTGTGTATCCTGAAGAGCAAAGGCCTTTGTTTTAGTTTTGCAAAGAACAAAACCAACAAAACTGAACCAGACAAATCATCTTAAACCATAAAATAACATCTTAATCGTGCTTGTTTTAGACACAACAATTCAATATGAAAGGAAATCTCACTGGACCTGAAATAAATGGTTTTAGTGATACCTGGACTGTTAATCTGTGGCAGGAATTCATTACCAGTCTCTGCTCCATTAACACCGGCTGTTGGTTTTCCCTACACTTTAGCTCTATTGATACAGAGGTCCTTATAATGGACCATTAATGCCGAAAGGATAATATCTTCATTAAAACATGACCCATTTGCGGCACACTCATTTCAGAAGCAGACTTCCCAGTGTCCATTATTTGGCCAACAGAGCTGTGGTTGCTTGGAGGCCATCAGGGTCACAGTGGATCAATCATGTGCCGGTGTTGTTTCTTATTGAGATGAGATTTAAACTGGTTACAGGTAATTTGAGGTTTTTCCATTGAGGTTTGGGAACCGTTTCCCCAAATTGTCAGTCTCTGCTTTGTGCATTTTGATTGGTTGCCCTTTAATAAGCTTTGCTAATGATGGGAGATACCTCTCTGAAGCACCAGGCAGACTAGTAAAAGAAGGATTGCTTATCTTGCTGTGGTGCTCATTACTCCCCTATGTTGCGCTGCAGAATTATCTCTTCCAAGGGCTCGATACCCACACAGTCAATGCAGCCCCTTTCTACACGTGAGCTCTGATGAACGGTAGTCCGGTGGGGATGCAAGGGGAAGCTAAAACTGAAATGAAAGTTGCTTCCAACTAAAAGCCTTGTCTTATTGTGATGCACAAATTAGTTGGCTAATGAGCATGGTTTTTAATTAGTTATTGTCTTTCTCTTTTGTACAACAAGCCCTTAAACCTCTAGCAATTGGGACCTTCAGCAGTTGGGTGCTGGGAGTTGGGTATCACTGAGAAAAAGGTGTTAATTGTCACCATCTTGACCTACTTCTGCCCTAATTGTCACCATCTTATGTTTTCTGCCCTTATATCTCCATTAAGCATTACTATTATCAGTTGCTCAGCTATACTCTTCCTGCCTTTAACTTCTGCTTTCACCGACCCCGTTATATTTGTGGCCAAGGGCCTTATGTGCATAGCTCATCAACATTGGATACATATTTATTTACTACTATTAGTTTTATAGATATTTAAAGCAGGCTTCCTCAATCCAACATTCATGTCTTGCTGCAAGCGACCCAACTCTGCTAGAGCAAAAAACAAAGGCTGGTCCAGGAATCGGCTTGTTACACAACTGTCACCCTGTACAACCTGTTGTCCCTTCTGTCCATCTGGGATGCATCGCATTGTTTTGTCAAGTGACAGTTTCCCTTTAAAGGACAAAGAAATATAAAATGACGTATAAGAATTTGTTATACTGCTCATGCCCCTGCCCAGCTCATGCCCCTCTCCCCAGCAAATTAAGAAACTCACTTGGGTAAAAGGAAACTTTAGGAAGAGTCTCAAACTGTCACCCCCCCCCCCCGTTGATTTTATGTTTCCTTTTCCTTTAATCAGCAGACTTGCCCTTCACTTATCTTACAGTAAGAGTTGCATTTCCAGTATCACTCGAGACCACAGTCTTCCTCAGGCCCCAAATCTGCTGAGTGAGTGGAGATGACCCGGTTGTGTTGTGTCTAGACAGACTGACAGTTGTGATCTCCAGACCCAGCACAGGAGGGCCGGGGGTCTTATCAGCAGTGATACCATGTCTGCTCCGACCCCGGGGAATCTGAATAAGACAGAGACAGACAATTACTGCCGGAATGTGTGAATGGAAGGAGAGAGATTGAGATTCAGTTGCAGCTGATGAGCGGATTGGTGAACTTGTTAAACAGTAACACCAAAAAATGAAAGTGTTTTAAAGAAATGAAAATATAATGTAGTGTTGCCCTGCACTGGTACAACTGATGTGTTTGCTTCAGAAACACTACTATAGTTTATATAAACAAGCTGCTGTGTAGCCATGGGGGCAGCCATTCAAGCACAGGATACACAGTAGATAACAGATAAGTACTATTATAGTTTATATAAACAAGCTGCTGTGTAGCCATGGGGGCAGCCATTCAAGCACAGGATACACAGTAGATAACAGATAAGTACTACTATAGTTTATAGAAACAAGCTGCTGTGTAGCCATGGGGGCAGCCATTCAAGCACAGGATACACAGTAGATAACAGATAAGTACTACTATAGTTTATATAAACAAGCTGCTGTGTAGCCAGGGGGCAGCCATTCAAGCACAGGATACACAGTAGATAACAGATAAGTACTACTATAGTTTATATAAACAAGCTGCTGTGTAGCCATGGGGGCAGCCATTCAAGCACAGGATACACAGTAGATAACAGATAAGTACTATTATAGTTTATATAAACAAGCTGCTGTGTAGCCATGGGGGCAGCCATTCAAGCACAGGATACACAGTAGATAACAGATAAGTACTACTATAGTTTATATAAACAAGCTGCTGTGTAGCCAGGGGGCAGCCATTCAAGCACAGGATACACAGTAGATAACAGATAAGTACTACTATAGTTTATATAAACAAGCTGCTGTGTAGCCATGGGGACAGCCATTCAAGCACAGGATACACAGTAGATAACCGATAAGTACTACTATAGTTTATATAAACAAGCTGCTGTGTAGCCATGGGGGCAGCCATTCAAGCACAGGATACACAGTAGATAACAGATAAGTACTACTATAGTTTATATAAACAAGCTGTTGTGTAGCCATGGGGGCAGCCATTCAAGCACAGGATACACAGTAGATAACAGATAAGTACTACTATAGTTTATATAAACAAGCTGCTGTGTAGCTATGGGGGCAGAGATTTCTGTAGTGATGATGCCGCCCCTTTAACCGCAGCAGAACCTAATGCAGATGTAGATCTATGTCTCTGTGTGCTGCTCGCTGCACTTATTGGCACAAATGAGCAGAGTAAGTGCAGGACTGATGGAGAGACTGTTAAGGCTGAGAGCTAATATATGTGGGGCGACTAAAGATTGATGCATTGCCCCATTTACTAACACACGCAACCCAATGGGGGGAGTTGTCTCATCAGCAGGTTGTCAGGCCCCTCTCTGCCGCTCGCTGACACTCAGTAGTCACTTTTACATTGATACATGATACTTTGGCCTCACGGTTATACAAAGTGCCAACACCTCAGCTTTCCCTATTAATGTCGCTCTCTGCTGCTGCACCGTATCAACACGACTCCAACCATCCGCAGCCTGGGCTGAAACTGCTAGTGGGGCAAAGAGAATCAGTGGGGCCCATTTACTGTTTGCTTAGCCATCAGCATTAGGGCTAATTCTGGGCAAGTAAATAAAGGAAATGTATGTTGTAGAGAATAGTATTATTGCCCAGGGCTATGACACCCTCATCATCCCTACAGCTCCCCATGATATCAATATTCCCCCTCTCTTGGTAGGGAATCCCATAACCTGACTGTCCTTACAGTAAAGAACCCCTTCCTATGCTGATGGTGAGATCTCCTTTCCTCCCCACCAATGAATCACTCATTCCCCTCTCTTGGTAGGGAATTCCATAACCTAACTGTCCTTACAGTAAAGAACCCCTTCCTATGCTGATGGTGATATCTCCTTTCCTCGCCACCAATGAATCACTCATTCCCCCTCTCTTGGTAGGGAATCCCATAACCTGACTGTCCTTACAGTAAAGAACCCCTTCCTATACTGATGGTGAGATCTCCTTTCCTCTCCACCAATGAATCACTCATTCCCCTCTCTTGGTAGGGAATCCCATAACCTGACTGTCCTTACAGTAAAGAACCCCTTCCTATACTGATGGTGAGATCTCCTTTCCTCCCCACCAATGAATCACTCATTCCCCTCTCTTGGTAGGGAATCCCATAACCTGACTGTCCTTACAGTAAAGAACCCCTTCCTATACTGATTGTGATATCTCCTTTCCTCGCCACCAATGAATCACTCATTCCCCCTCTCTTGGTAGGGAATTCCATAACCTAACTGTCCTTACAGTAAAGAACCCCTTCCTATGCTGATGGTGGGATCTCCTTTCCTCCCCACCAATGAATCACTCATTCCCCTCTCTTGGTAGGGAATCCCATAACCTGACTGTCCTTACAGTAAAGAACCCCTTCCTATACTGATGGTGAGATCTCCTTTCCTCCCCACCAATGAATCACTCATTCCCCTCTCTTGGTAGGGAATCCCATAACCTGTCTGTCCTTACAGTAAAGAACCCCTTCCTATGCTGATGGTGAGATCTCCTTTCCTCCCCACCAATGAATCACTCATTCCCCCTCTCTTGGTAGGGAATCCCATAACCTGACTGTCCTTATAGAACAGAAACTCTTCCTATGCTGATGGTGAGATCTCCTTTCCTCCCCACCAATGAATCACTCATTCCCCCTCTCTTGGTAGGGAATCCCATAACCTGACTGTCCTTATAGAACAGAAACTCTTCCTATGCTGATGGTGAGATCTCTTTCCCATTTATAAACATCTCTGCCATTAATTAATTTGGCTGCTTTTCTCTGGGCTTGTTGCAGTTCTCTCTCTGGTTTGGCTATGACTGCCTATAACAGGACACCCCTCATTTAGGAGACAGGCACCCCACTTTCACACAGAATGCAATGTAGAATAAATGTGTGTATGTTGCTTTAGGATTTTCATTTCTGTGAATTAATCATTTTTTCCAGTTTAAAGCCTTTGAAAAATGACTTTTGGGGCCTGGAGACCAGTAGCCGAGGCCGAGCCAAGGCCCAATGGCAGGTCAGGGAATTGAGACGCCGTCACATGGAGCTGCGGTTTTATTTCTGCCTCAAGTTTACATTTTCCATCAGTGAAATAAATCCTCTTGTGCTCTCTCACCCGGAAATGGGAATGAGTGTGAGTGTGAGTGTGAGTGTGAGTGTGAGTGACAATAAACACACACTGTGGACCTTGCACCTTACTGACTCACTGGGACAGACACAAGCATCTCTCTGATTGGTCCTAAACACTTTTAGCAAATGAGCCTCAATATGTGACAAATCAAGACTGTGCCCCCCACACACACTGCAACAATATGATGTTTTCATTTTGCTATAAAGTCCCGTCTTGGTGCCTCTATTACTATTACTCTACAGCTGTCCTGTCCTGCTCCATTCCACTCCTTTATTTCCAGACATCTAGGGTCAGACTTGGCAGTTGTACAACATGGAGACATGACAGCAAGTTGGCAACAGTATCACTTTATGTCA
Source organism: Xenopus laevis (assembly GCF_017654675.1). NCBI lineage: Eukaryota > Metazoa > Chordata > Amphibia > Anura > Pipidae > Xenopus > Xenopus laevis. The sequence continues at coordinate 134,883,137 of NC_054382.1, read as the reverse complement.
GAGTTACTGAACCTTTCCACATACACAGGGAACATAGAGCTGGAAAGGATGGCTACAGCTGGGATAGTATAGAAGGCTACGTATAATAGAAGAGTGTTGCCTACATGGCTGTAGTTAGGCAAGGTGGAGGCATTAGGGGAAGATGGAGACAGTAGAGCTGGATGGCAGTAGTTGGGCAAGAAAATGGCATAAGGGAAAGATAAAGTCAGTAGCTGAATGGCAGTAGTTGGGCAAGGTGGTGGCATTAGGGGAGGATGGAGACAGTAGCGCAATAGCTGCAGCTGCACATGAGGAGAATGGGGTAAGAGACAGTATCACTATACACTGCCCATGTCTCACATGAGGACCCACAGAGCAGCCTATAAGGAAGGGATTGGAGGCGGAGGAAAGCAGGTAATATGGCAGCAGTAGGACAAGGTGGCTACACTGGCACTTTATAATTACATGGCTCAACCTGTTATTTAAAGTGCAACTCCCAGCACCCTCCAACAGCCAAAAGCCATGTACCCCCCCCCCCTTACTGAAAATTCCCTTGACAGGATTTTCTCTGTAATGGAACGAATAAAACTCAATTAGACTGTGACGTGTTTGTATGAATGCGCGGGAAATCCTCTCCGTCTCAGTCTGCAGCAGAACCTTGTAATGTATCCGTGTAACCCAACCTGCACCCTCTCTGCACCTTCCTGTGAATCAGCGTCTGCCTTGTGACATCTCCCCTCCTGGCAGACCCCGTTCTTTTAGCTCCACTGATAAACTGCAAGCTCTGGGGCCCAGGCTCCAAGGGCTTCTCACTCCTGCTGGCTCTTATTACCAAAGGTCTGCGGGAGTTATGGGACTTTCATTTGTATTCCAGGTGTGCGACTCAGAAAAGCCACCGCTCAGGGCTAATTGCCTCTAAATGTGCTGGAAGAATTGAACTGGAGAGAAATAGCTCTTACCCTTTAACGTCCCTTTATTACTCCTGTTTGAGTGAATGGAAGAACTGGGCTACTGAGCCACCCACCATGTACATCGGCCCAGAGTCAGCTCCCTGTGCAGAAGGAGGTCCCACTGTGCCCCCATGTTTTTTGGAAAATCTAAAGGGACATTTATTACATTGTACTGAAAGCAGTATCTGCCTCACTATTCTCTGCACTGCTGGTCCTGACTTTTGAATCTCTGAAGCAATGAGACATCAGTCTGTTCCACTCCGGCCAAGACTTTACTTCCCACAACGGCAACTGTTAAATGAAGAATCAATGTTTGTTTTCAGTATTAATTATGACAATATCAATTAGCTGATGGGGGATGACTGCGCCTGCTCCCCTCGGGGGGCACCACAGTGATAAAGATTAATCAGGGGAGTCACATTGGGTCTGTACAACTGTCTAACTCCCTGCCGTGGGTGATGATTAGTTCCTAACGAGGGATCTGTTATTATTTATGTCCGAGCACTGAGCTGCCAACAGCACTGGGTGTATCAGAGAAATCGGTGCTCCCAAACTGTTGCTGAACTACACTTCCCAGCATTCACTATAGCATACTCACACACAGAGAGTGCAAATGTTTCTACAGGATTCATACCTGAAAGATGGAGTCTTTTAAGTTAACCCTTTATACCTGTGTGCTTGTGCCGGTGTAAGATTGGGCATCCGGAGTCCACCAAGAACCTTTCCACCAGAAGTCCACCCTCCAAATTAGTTTCCTCTTCTGTTTAGTCACATTCTTTTTTCTTTTACATCCACCCTTCCCTCAATCCCCTTCCCACAATCCCCTTTCCACTATCCCTCCTTCTCTCCACCGCCTTTCCACCATCCCTCGATCTCCTTTCCCACATCTCACCTTCCCTGCATTCCCTTTCCAACTCCCCCCCCACCATCCTATTTCCCACATCCTTCCTTCTCTCCATTACCTTTTGCACACCCCTCTTTCCTGCCACCCCCCTTTCCAATTCCTTCCAGCCATCCGCTTCCCAGCATCCCTCCTACCCTTCACCCCTTTCCCCACCATCTTTCCTTCCCTCCATCCTTTTTCCCACAATCTTTCCACCCCCTTCCCCACATCCTTCATTCCCACCATCCCCTTTCCCACCATCTCTCCTCTCCACTATCCCTCCACTCCATTTCTCACCATCACTCCTTCCCACTATTCCCATTTCAACATACTTCCTTCCCACCATCCCTCCATCTCCTTTCCAACATCCTTCCTTCCTGTTGTCCCCTTTCCAACTCCTTCCAAGCAACCATCCTTTCCTCCACCCCTATTCCCACCATCCATCCTTCCCATCACTCCCTTACCATATCCTGCCTTTCCTCCATCCCTTTTCCATTTTCATAGGCTTATGTAGTAAAATATAGGGCTAGAGCATCCTACAGGGTTCTATGAGATACATCTCAGCTCTCCTGTGATCCAACTGGAACAGTAGAACAGTAGAACAGTAGAACAGTAGGCTACAATGAGAGGAAGCCCTTAGACATAATATAGGTTACATAATGTAGGTTAACCTAACATTAATATTACATTTCTGGTAAAGTTTCCATAGACCTTACTGGTATAGTTAATGGTTATTTACCCAACATAAATATTGGCAGCCAGGCTAAGTCTCCATAGGCTTAACTGATGTAACATAGAATATTCTCTGGCCTTCGGTGGTGCAACTAGGAATGCTGAACATGACCAGCAGGAGGAGAATGCCGGTGTTTAGGATCCTACAATGGCTTTATAATATACATGTCTAGGGCAGGTGGTGACACTGACCCACAGGAGGTCCTGAGATGCCACCAGAAGTGTCTGAACAGGGGAGGTCTGTTAATATTATATAGCAATTCCATTTATGAAGACTCAGTGATCCCCCATGTTGGGTCCTATCACTTATCCCACCCCATAGGGTCAATCATCCCCTGAAAAGGCTGCTACAGCATACAAATAGGACAAAACAGACCCCATCTGTACTTCTATTCCAGGCTGCGGACTGGGAAGGATGATCCTACAGGATGAGTCAAGTCCAAATAGAGCTCCTAGGAGATGTAGCTCAGCTAAAGGGCCACAATAAGGACAAGTATATGTGGGATCATGGAACTATTTTATCGTGTAATACTCCAACCCTAACATTTTCCTCACAACCCAAACTGGCCTTGTCAGCAGGACGCGGGGCATTCGCCAATATCGGCATCTTCTTTGTGTCTGTGCGCGGTTCCTGCAGGGAGAGAACATTTGGACAAAAGGGTCACAACAAAAATAGAGGCGACGTTTTATATTTCCACCTGGAAAGGGTAATGCCCCTTGTTCTGGGCTTAATTACATCCTTGAAACCTGAGCTGTGAAAGCGCGGCTCCATTACTGACTCACAAGGGCACCGATGATCCCACGTAGACGACTCCTTGGTCCCTCGGCACAAGGTCACCCCGACATACTGTGACAAATTTCCCTCTCTATAAATATACTCCAACTTAGAACTGTCGCCTTTAACCTATTAGCTGCATAACTCAAACTTGCCCAGAACTGTAGATTACACTGTAGGGATGGGGTACAATGGCTCCAAAATTATTTCTTCGCTAGTACGGAGCTCACCAATTGGTTCCAGGCGTCCCACTTCCTGGCAACAGAACCTTTTACATAACCACAAAACGTCTTTTCCCGGGGTTAATACTGTATATTCTTCTTTTATTTATTAAAATACATAAAGGCATGTCAGCATTGGCCCAGTGCATATAGCAACTACTGACGCGTTTCGTGCCCCATGACAATGTATAACACATTATTCACCATATACAACTTTATAGGTATTCCTGTACAGGCTACGTGTTCTAAGATTCTATCCTTCGTTCTCCGCATATTTCGACCAATGTACTGACATCCACATTTGGGCTACAACTGCCCCCCCTAACACAAAGTAATGGGTGGAACCTACTTATAGAAAACATGGGTTATGGATAGCGGGAGGGTTTCTAGCAGCCCCACAGATCTGTTTAGGGCCCTTATACAGAAGTTGAGAGACGGTAGAGCCCTTACCCTACTGGTACCCATCAATATTGAGATCTTGAGTAGATACACTTGGGGGAGTAAGTGAGGCAGGTCATGTCCACTCCACTAAGTCTGCTCTTGCTTTGTAACCTATAATAACAGAAGGTACATTTAACTGGTCTAGAGAGCAAGAGTCTGATTTGCTGTGGCCAGTCTGTGCCAGATCCTTGTCCTTTAAGGGGCAGTGCACACCTGTGTTCATCAGAAGTCCCATGAATTGGTTTAATGTATCAATATCAAGAACTCCTCCTTATCTGTAAGGTTAAGACACAGGTAGCTATTAGCTAGCTTATTGTCTTACACCAACTATACCAACTCCAAGAGGAGGGTGTGGGGGTCAAAACAAAACCCTACAGTGTAGTATAGACTTGAGGCTACACATTGGATAGACTTAGCAGAAGGGGGCTGGGTATGACATTGCAGTGACTTCGTACCCCAAATAGATCTCATGATGCACCATGATCACCTTCTCTACTGCTGGGGAATTCTTTCATTAACATTAAGTCTTGTTAACGGATAGTCATCCCTCTAGGGCAGGGATTCCCCCTACTTTAAAGTGACGACTGGCGTATGAAGCAATGAGAGGCCGTAAACAGCCCCCCCCCAAATTATTTGTTCTAACACTTCCCATATTTCATTCGCTTAAACGTGAAACTGTCATTATTCAGAGCAGCGGCAGTCGGGGCTCAGCCCGTCATGATTGGCCGATGGGAAGATATATGGTAATTGGAATGTATGATTGAAATCCTCAGATCCTCTGTCTGCAGGTGCAAAGTGCAGAATATATGGGGGGTTGTGCCAATTTGCTCTTTGCCCTCCACCTACTAAATAAGGCTTCACCCCTCTTATACTAATTCTTTAAACTTGGCACAAAATAAATAAACACATTCCCATTTTACTTCTCCTTGATGATGCCGCTTATGCAGTTGGTCACATTATCCATAGATTCAACTGGATTTCTGATTTTATTGTTTTAACTTCACCTGATCAGAGGAACTGGCAGCTGATTGGTTCCTGCCTCCTTGTTATAAAGCCAGAAGTGCTCCTGCAGGACCAATAATCAGCCTTTATATATGAGAGAGAAACCACAAACCACTGAAGCTTTCCCTGGGCCCGGCTGTGGGCAGCGTAATGACTCCCGGCATTTATTTATTTAATTGTCAGCTCTTTCCTTCACAACCGCAGGCGGGTAAATGCGTCTTTATGGCACAAAGTGACTCTGGGGTCCCTGCGCAGAATAACAAATAGGCTGCATGGGTTAAGTTACCCTTTAAGGATGCACTGTTTATGTATTTGCAGTATATTGGCACTGATGTCGCTTTACCTTTAATAAAATCTGAGAGCCTGTGAGATGCAATGGGGCTATTTGTTACTGAATCAAGTTGGCCAATCATTAGGAATAACCAGACGCGTATCTGATATGTTTTATATATATATATATATATATATATATATATATATATATATATATATATATATATAAATCTATTGTATAATTTATGCCTGCCTTCAGTTAGTGACTATATCCAGATTAAACTGAAAATTCCCCCAATCTATGCCACTTGCCCATTGGGATTATCTGTCATTTTCTTATACCTGTGACGCAAGTGTTGAAGCACCAAGGGGTGTAAGAGTGTTAGAGTTCACCCCTCAGCATTCAGCACCTAATAGCACCCTCATGCTCTGCATTGGGAAACTCTGGCGCAGGGGTGCAGAGAGCAGCTGACTGCCTGTCAAAGGGCCACACCTTAAAGGGTAAATAAACCTTTAAAATAAGTGAATGTAAAACTGATGAGGGGCTATTCTAAGCACTTTTGCAATGTACATTCCTTATTTATTTTGTTTTGATTCCAAGATATTAAGGGATACATGTACTGTTAATATGAATGAATTTTGTTACAACAGCGCCACCTGCTGGTCAGTTTCCCACCAGTCTGACCAGCAAGTAGTCAAGGAAGTTGTCAGGAGAAAGAAAGAGGCTGATGTTCTTCTGCTTAGGAAAGATGTGAGAAAGGTTTCTAATTTTATTCCTAAGCAGAAGAACATCAGCCTCTTTCTTTCTCCATTTTACATTCTCTTATTTAAAAGGTTTACTTATCCTTTAAAGGGCACTTGTTATCCCAGGCAAAAGTGCAGCTAATAGAAACCTCACTCCAGTTGGGGGTAACAGTAGTTTTTTTTTAGGACACCCACACCAGGAGGGAGCTCTCGGTATGAGCGGCCATGTTGGGTCACACGTATGCGGATAATGAGTAAATGCTGCGACTTGCTCATTATGACGTGACATCAGAAGCGTAATTATTAGCTGCACCTTTCGCTGGGGATGAAACATTTTCACCTACAGATGCCCTTTAACTTGCACTTGCAGGAGCCAATCAGAAAGCCTTATAACAAGCCCCCACCCACTTTCTTTATCCACTTTAAATGCCCCCTCTCCCCATTCCTCCTTTTATCTCTTTCCTCTCAGTAACATGGAGATGCCAATGGTATAGGAATATGGCTGGATACGCAGGAATGTCGGGAGTTTGCTGGAAGCTGATAGGATGAGGCTGCCTGGAGCTGATGGACTTGGCTTGTGATAAAGCAGCTCCATACACTGTATCCAATATTATGCACTGAATTACTCTGTCAGCCCTCCCCAGGCCTATAAGTGCCCCACAGTGGTACCTACTGGCACCAAATCTCAGGTAAAGCAGGAGAATGAGGAGCAGATATAAAAGCCCCACAGCCAAGGAGCCATTGCCGATACAGACTCCCCCGGGGGTAAAACCTTGACTCCCAGCAGCTGATTTGTGTTTCCGGAGACGTTTCTCTCTCGTGCAATTGCTGCGGTGCCCAGGGATTGGCAGAGGGTCTCAGGGGGTGAGAGACGGAATAGTGAGCAAATGGCATTGGGCACAGAGCATTGTGCGGCTCTACTGGAGGCTCAGGGAGGTTAATAACTCAGCTCCTCTCTATGGTATTGGGAAATCACTGGAGCTGATAGAGCCATGAGAAATTAGAAGAAGTAGAAGAAGTCATCATTTCTGCAGCAGCGTAACCCACGTCTGATGCCCCCCATATCTTCCCAATGCACTTGTTCTGCAGTGTGGCCCCTAATCACTCTCATTACTTCCACTGGGCCCCATCCTTAGAGACTTGCACTCCTTGGGGCTCACTTACTGGATAAACATGGACCTCTATCATTCTCTGTATGTCTCATGTTTGTCAGTAGAACCCGGCGGAGCCTCCCGCGGCCAATAAACCCAGTAAAGGAAAGAAAACAGGTTTAATTGCTGGACATATTTCATTGGCTGAAGGGGCTGATGCTGAATTTCATTTTTCCTGAATTCTCCAAGCAGAGGAATAATTCCGTCACGTTCCATGGACGACTGCGGCCAAATCCTCAGTTGTGTCATTCTTATTAGAAACTGCTTATGCTCCCCCTTATTTAATCTTATTGCGCCGCATGCATCGCTTATCAACCCCACGCACTCACATCTGGCACCGGCAAGATTTAAAAGATCCCGTCCCCGGCCCTTGTGAGGAGCCGACCCCCTGCCGGGCGCCATGATTAAACAACAAGGTCTCATGGAGAGCCACAGAAATAACATTAATAACCTCACTTCTGTACATACTCAATACTCATAGGGTTTACTGAAAGGGACAAAAAAGTGATTACATTCATCTTTGTAGGAAACGTAACAAAGGTATCAAGATTCTGAAATTAAATTTACAAGGCCGATACGGTTAAAGATAGTTTTGTTTTTTAATTAATTATGGTGGAAAATGCTCCACTTGGTTAGGAGGCCAGGCTAAAGCCCAAGGGATTCTGGGAGGGCAGCTGGGAATGGAGCTCTGCTTTAGACCCTAAAGGTGGCCATACACGGGCCAATAAAAGCTGCCGACAGACCAAGTCGGCAGTTTATTGTCCCGTGTATGGGGCCCCCCGACGGGCTTCCCTGATCGAGATCTGGCCGAAAGTCGGCCAGATCTCGATCGGATGGGATTAAAAATCCCGTCGGATCGCGGCCGCATCTGTTCGTTGATGCGGTCCGCGATCCGACCGGCCGTTTGCGAAAGCTAGGATCCAATCGTTGGGCCCTAGGGCCCACGATCGGATCTGCCCGATATTGCCCACCTCAAGGTAGGCATATCAGAGGGAGATCCGCTCGTTTGGCCATGTATGGCCACCTTAAGCCAAATAAGGCACCCCAAGGGGCAGCAACCTGCATGAGAGGACCATGCAGGGTGGAAGGGGGTCTCCTGATCTCAAAGACTGGAGCTTTAACCCCAATTAGTGGGAGGAATCAGTTGACCATAAAGCTTCCAGAAGCCCCAGTGGAGACCAACACTGATATTAAGTGTTCCAGTACTGCAACCTCCAGTGAAATGTCTTCTAAGATCCCCCCAACACTGGAAGGACGCTGACAGGGGTACCAACTTTATACCCTTGCTTAAAGGGGTGCCAAAATCCTTATTTCTGGCCAGTTACCTTATGTAGAAGATTTGTCCAAGTTGTTCCCAACAAGATCCCTTGGGAAAGAGGACAAGGCCAAAATGTTTCCGTTAAATTGTCAAACTGGAGCTTCCAACTGGCCAATCATGTCCTCATACTAGCCTTAAGGCTACTGCCATGAATTTTGACTTTGATGGCATCTGACCATAATCAGAGACATCAACTGTAGCAACCCAAACTGTGGGGCAAATCCCAGTCATGCCACCAACTAAACCCCATTATGGTCTCTTGTGCAATGCATGTTGGGTAGAGTTGATGCTTTCTCCTCCTCTGTGCCAACCTCCTACCTGGGGTAAGGGGGGGGTAAGAGTCAGAAAAGACATTGCAGCTGTAAGAACCATATCGCCCAAGTGTTCAGTCTCCCGTGGGGTAGTGCTAATTCTTGTAAAGTGGTGGAAATTGGTTAAACTGAGGAAAAGGGTGGGACAATAAGACAGGAATCAGGCAGCTTGAGGGTGGGTCAGATGATTTCTCTCATGTCTCTTAACTGAAGAAAAGATGAAAATATATATATGTAATTATTGGGGCTGCCATGTTATTTTTCTTTAACAATTCTGAGCCCCAAAGCAGAGAGCGGGGATGACACATTTTCTGCAGCTAATGCAATTTCCTGCATTTGTGCTCATTTTCTGGTCTGCACTTTGATCCAAATGCCTTTAGTTCTGGGTGGATAACGGTTGGTCCGTCTCATATCCCGGCTTTCCATTCTGCTTCTATGAAGGACCCTATGGAGAAGCAAGTGATACATTCATGAACGAGGGCAAGACCAATAATCATCCCAGGAATGTTGCTTAAGCGAATACTAGTGATGGGCAAATTTATTTGGCAGGTGCAAATTTGTGGCAAATTTACACGTTGCCGAATAAATTCACGGCGGCAAAGTTCGCCCATTACTAGCGAATACGTTGTGTTTGTCAGTTGGTTTTACCTTGAAACCATGTGATGGGCGTCAGACAGTTAATGAGGCCTGGGCTGCAGTGAGGTGTATATGGCGCCCGATGGACAGTCTTTCATTCTTTTATATACTCTTTTATCTCCCACGTCCGGGAGAGCCGCCCCCCATCCCTCCCGCGTATGAAGACTACGCTTCCTTATTTCCAATTAATTAGCAAATTGATTTGCATTGACCTTTTGTACCGCCGAGCGTAATCTCATTTAGTGATCTTATAAAGGTTTGATAAAGCACTAAACTCGATCATTTTGATTTAACATCTGCCCCGCGCGGGTCCTCTCGGCCCTCTCTTATTGTAAACATTGATTATTGGGGATGTCGTCCTGCGCTGGAGATAAGTGGGAGCAACAACTGTGTCTCACTCGCTCCCATTAATGAGATCTGACACAATAATGTACAGAGGGTGCACTGTCAGTTCAGAATGTGTGTAATCCTGCAGAAACCTGTAATATATGTGCTTAACGGGTACCACTCGGGTAATTATGTTACTCTGTCACTGCTCTCGGCCCACCCCTTGATATTTCTGATCAGAGACTTTCCCAACGTCTGGAAAGCTTGCTGGAAAATTCAAGTTATTTCAAAATGTTGAAGCAAAGGGACTAGTGTTTGGGTAACAAAGTGCACTGAGGAAGCAAGAGAAATGGGTCCCAAGGAGCCAACAAATAAATCAAATCCAAATGAGTAAAACTAAAAGACTTATTTACATTGCCCAATTAAATGGCACAGGGACTCCCAGCATTAAATGACCCCCGCATGATATTAAGTTGCTCAGGGTTTCTTTCACTTTGACTGTGACATTGTGGGAGGCAGCCATGGGAAGAGTTAGAGGAGTAGTAAAGTAGTAGTACCGTGGGGAGGCTCCAGCACTGCCCAGAACTGACTAGAGCTCTCACTACTTGCTATCCATGTTCCAGCAATGGAGCTCCTGGTGGGGCCTCGTAGCTTGAAATTTGGAAATTCCTAGATGTAAATGCTGCCTATTGATTGGTTGGTATTTTCCATTGTGTTTTCCTATTTCTGTAACCTAGCAATGGGGGGGCCTGACCAAGGGTCACATTTACTTAGCTTTTTTTTGGCTACTTCGACCATCGAATTGACTACTTCGACCTTCGACTACTATTTCGACTTCGAATCGAAGGATTCGAACTAAAAATCATTCGACTATTCGACCATTCGATAGCCGAAGTACTGTCTCTTTAAAAAAAAACTTCGACCAAGTACTTCGCCAACGAAAACCTACCGAGCATCAATGTTAGTCTATGGGGAAGGTCCCCATAGGCTTTCTAACAATTTTCTGATCGAAGGAAAATCGTTCGATCGATGAATTAAAATCCTTCGAAACGTTCGATTCGAAGGATTTAATCGATTTTTCCCTCGATCGTTTGATCGTAGGAAATGCGGTAAATCCTTCGACTTCGATATTCGAAGTCGAAGGATTTTACTTCGACGGTTGAATATCGAGGGTTAATGTGCCCCCTAGTGTTGCACCTTAAAGGGAACTCGAACTGTAAACCCTTTAATGTCACAACAGTTGCGTCCTGTAACGACATACACTCCAGTCTTTTATTTGTTACTAGTAACATCACTAATACTAACAATATTAATAATACTAACCGCATTACTAATCACATCATTATCTCTCTGTGTATCTGTACTGTCTATAGGGGAAGACATGATAATAAGTGTAGGGCCTTTCTATTTAACCCGTTATATGCTGATGATGAGCAGGGTGACATGACAGTAGCAACTGATTTGTCTCACTGAGCAAACTCAAAATTGGAGAATCCAAGGTGCTGGCGCCCTGGTGCTTGAGCTCTACAATGTTTGGCACTTACAGGGTTAAAACAAAAACAGTGGACACGGTTACGTTTCTCCTGTGAGCTTTTAAGTGTTTGGTTGTGAGTGAGTGTGCAAGCTGTGGCCCTAGAATGCTGCACTCCAGCAAGGAAAGGGTTACACATTACAAACAGAGGGAAAGTGAGAGACGTCCGTATTCCTTGTGCCCGGCACAATAACTGAGCTGATGCTCTGATCAATTCCTCATCAATTGTTAATGTGCACTTTAACTCAACTGTGGCACTAATCAGATCCCTCACCCCCATCCTCTGAGCTCTAGTGATCCCTGCTGCCCCAAGCACATGTGCCCACTACTCCTGTGTTACAGCGCCCCCTAGTGACAGCAGGGCATGGCCAAGACTAAACAGAGTTACTGGGACTTCAGGCAGGACACCCACAGGGGCAAACACACATTTTCATAAATGTGTGTGTACTACTTCCCCTTTAAAATAGACTCCACCACAGTCTGACCTCTGTATAATCTATGGGCATAAATACACCATCATATCTGTAACTATATATATTACATCCTATGTGTGACCCGTGTGTACAGAACCTGCAAAGAAGAGCAACTAAGCTGATAAAGGGGATGGAAGGGATCAGTTATGGGGAAAGGCAAGTTGTGATTGGTTACACTGGAGAAGAGACAGTTAAGGGGATATGATCACTATATATAAATATATAAGGGGGATATGATCACTATATATAAATATATAAGGGGGATATGATCACTATATATAAATATATAAGGGGATATGATCACTATATATAAATATATAAGGGGGATATGATCACTATATATAAATATATAAGGGGATATGATCACTATATATAAATATATAAGGGGATATGATCACTATATATAAATATATAAGGGGGATATGATCACTATATATAAATATATAAGGGGGATATGATCACTATATATAAATATATAAGGGGGATATGATCACTATATATAAATATATAAGGATGATATGATTACTATACATAAATATATAAGGGGATATGATCACTATATATAAATATATAAGGAGGATATGATCACTATATATAAATATATAAGGGGGATATGATCAATATATATAAATATATAAGGGGGATATGATCACTATATATAAATATATAAGGGATATGATCACTATATATAAATATATAAGGGGGATATGATCAATATATATAAATATATAAGGGGGATATGATCACTATATATAAATATATAAGGGGGATATGATCACTATATATAAATATATAAGGGGATATGATCACTATATATAAATATATAAGGGGATATGATCACTATATATAAATATATAAGGGGGATATGATCACTATATATAAATATATAAGGATGATATGATTACTATACATAAATATATAAGGGGATATGATCACTATATATAAATATATAAGGAGGATATGATCACTATATATAAATATATAAGGAGGATATGATCACTATATATAAATATATAAGGGGGATATGATCACTATATATAAATATATAAGGGGATATGATCACTATATATAAATATATAAGGGGGATATGATCACTATATATAAATATATAAGGGGGATATGATCACTATATATAAATATATAAGGGGATATGATCACTATATATAAATATATAAGGGGGATATGATCACTATATATAAATATATAAGGGGATATGATCACTATATATAAATATATAAGGGGATATGATCACTATATATAAATATATAAGGGGGATATGATCACTATATATAAATATATAAGGGGGATATGATCACTATATATAAATATATAAGGGGGATATGATCACTATATATAAATATATAAGGATGATATGATTACTATACATAAATATATAAGGGGATATGATCACTATATATAAATATATAAGGAGGATATGATCACTATATATAAATATATAAGGGGGGATATGATCAATATATATAAATATATAAGGGGGATATGATCACTATATATAAATATATAAGGGGATATGATCACTATATATAAATATATAAGGGGGATATGATCAATATATATAAATATATAAGGGGGATATGATCACTATATATAAATATATAAGGGGGATATGATCACTATATATAAATATATAAGGGGATATGATCACTATATATAAATATATAAGGGGATATGATCACTATATATAAATATATAAGGGGGATATGATCACTATATATAAATATATAAGGATGATATGATTACTATACATAAATATATAAGGGGATATGATCACTATATATAAATATATAAGGAGGATATGATCACTATATATAAATATATAAGGAGGATATGATCACTATATATAAATATATAAGGGGGATATGATCACTATATATAAATATATAAGGGGATATGATCACTATATATAAATATATAAGGGGGATATGATCACTATATATAAATATATAAGGGGGATATGATCACTATATATAAATATATAAGGGGATATGATCACTATATATAAATATATAAGGGGATATGATCACTATATATAAATATGTAAGGGGATATGATCACTATATATAAATATGTAAGGGGATATGATCACTATATATAAATATGTAAGGGGATATGATCACTATATATAAATATATAAGGATGATATGATCACTATATATAAATATATAAGGGGGATATGATCACTATATATAAATATATAAGGAGGATATGATCACTATATATAAATATATAAGGGGGATATGATCACTATATATAAATATATAAGGGGATATGATCACTATATATAAATATGTAAGGGGATATGATCACTATATATAAATATGTAAGGGGATATGATCACTATATATAAATATATAAGGGGATATGATCACTATATATAAATATATAAGGGGGATATGATCACTATATATAAATATATAAGGAGGATATGATCACTATATATAAATATATAAGGGGATATGATCACTATATATAAATATGTAAGGGGGATATGATCACTATATATAAATATGTAAGGGGATATGATCACTATATATAAATATATAAGGGGATATGATCACTATATATAAATATGTAAGGGGGATATGATCAAAGTACAGAGAAGAGCGACTAAGTTGATAAAGGGAATGGAAGGGATCAGTTTTGGGGAAAGACAAGTTGGGATTGGTTACACTGGAGAAGAGATATACAGGTATATGTATGTAATTATATGTATGTAACTCTATGTATGTAACTATGTGTATGTAACTATGTGTATGTAACTATGTGTATGTAACTATAAGTATAGTCTCGGCTCCTTGTCTCCTTTACCACCTCCCAATGTGATGAATTTCGCTCCTCGTCTCCATAAGTTTCGTGCCCCTCACACTTGTTCTTATTAAAATCGTCACTTTGTGAAACAAAAGCCCCCGCACCCCCATCCATCTTCCCCAGGTGACACTTATTAAGCACCGCTCGCTATTTGCTCGTTGTTATCGGAGCAGCTGCCGCTGATGAATGATATTTATTAATGTTCAGCCTGTGATGTATCGAGTCTCTCCCCTCTCTGCCGAGTGCTGGGGGGGGGGTTACACTTATGTTATTATTTTATTTTTTACACTCATTTATCGGCGGAGCAGCACGTGTGCGTTTAGACCCAGGGATGTTTCCTACCAATAAAAATTGAATTTTCTGAGTTGAACGATTGGGACGTAGAAATTTAATCAAGGGGGTGATTGATGAGCGTCTCCCGCTGCCCGGACTCCTCTGAATAAAGAGAGAGAAGATTCCCTGTATCAGCGGCTGAGAGATGGAACCAACCCAATCAATGCACTGCCCTCCTGTAACTCACACCCAATAATTCACTTTTCATTGTGGGACGTAAACTTGTTACTCAGTTTCACTGGAAGCATCAGAGAGTTTGCTGGACCTTCACTCAGTTACATTTCTTACAATTCCACTTCAAGGTCGCCCGATCCTGGACCCCTTTTTTTTTTTGCAAAGGCAGTTGATGGCAACTTTCACCTTCTCCTCCTTCTCAGCCATCAAAGGTTTAAAGTCCACCTTGGTGACATCAGGACGGAGTTATACCTCTAATACCTCAACCTCCCTCTCATTGGGGACCTCCTCTCCTGCCCCGACAAAACCATGTCCAGGTGACCCTCCTCTCCGCACATCTGTAGGTGTGTCTCCATCTCCAGCCTTTCCAGGTGGGGACCTCAACAGTCCTTCACCATGATCTTCCAGTCTAATGTCCTGGTTAAAATCACCAGCCAGGATCACCAGAAATGATGTGTGTTTGACATAGACTGTGGCCCATAAACGTTAATATATATATATATAAGATTTAATTGTTTTAAGTTTAAGGTCACATCCAATAATAAACAATGGTCCATCTGGATGTTGAGGAGGTTATGCACTGTACAGAGGTCACCTCAAAGCAGTGTCCCTACTCCTCCATGTGGCTTCTCTGCTATGGACCAGATGATCTCTATCCCCACAGTGAAAACATCGGCATATCTGGCCAATATATGAAGACATGAAGAATATATTGGGAAGATGATTTTCTCTTGAGTGTCCTGACTGAGCGAGAGGGCGAGTTTCTCCTCCATTCAAAAATACTTTGTCCTTTGCTCTCTTTTAATCTATTCTCCCTTGATCCACTCTCTATTGCTCCACTCTCCATTGCCCCACTCTCCCATGCTCCACTCTCCCTTGATCCACTCTCCATTGCTCCACTCTCTAGTGCTTTGCTCTCCCATGCTCCACTCTCCTACGCTTCACTCTCCCGCGCTCCACGATCCACTCTCCTACGCTCCCTTGCTCCAAGCTCCACTCTCCATTGCTCCACTCTCCATTGCTCCACTCTCCCGCGCTCCACTCTGCATGTCTCCACTCTCCCGCGCTCCACTCTCCATTGCTCCACTCTCTAGCGCTCCACTCTTCATTGCTCCACTCTCCATTGCTCCAGTCTCCCGCGCTCCAATCTTCTGCACTTCACTCTCCATTGCTCCACTCTCCCGCACTCCACTCTCCATTGCTCCACTCTCTAGTGCTTTGCTCTCCCATGCTCCACTCTCCCTCTCTCACTCTCCCGCGCTCCACTCTCCATTGCTCCACTCTCCCGCGCTCCACTCTCCCGCGCTCCAATCTTCCGCGATTCACTCTCCATTGCTCCACTCTCCATTGCTCCACTCTTCATTGCTCCACTCTCCATTGCTCCACTCTCCATTGCTCCACTCTCCATTGCTCTAGTCTCCCGCGCTCCAATCTTCTGCACTTCACTCTCCATTGCTCCACTCTCCCGTGCTCCACTCTCCATTGCTCCACTCTTCATTGCTCCACTCTCCCGCGCTTCAATCTTCCACGCTCCACTCTTCATTGCTCTACTCTCCATTGCTCCACTCTTCATTGCTCCACTCTCCATTGCTCCAGTCTCCCGCGCTCCAATCTTCTGGACTTCACTCTTCATTGCTCCACTCTCCCGCGCTCCACTCTCCATTGCTCCACTCTTCATTGCTCCACTCTCCCGCGCTTCAATCTTTCACGCTCCACTCTTCATTGCTCCACTCTTTATTGCTCCACTCTCCCGCGTTCCACTTTCCATTGCTCTACTCTCCAGCGCTCAAAACTTCCGTGCTCCACTCTCCATTTCTCCACTCTCTCAAGCTCCACTCTCCATTGCTCCACTCTTCATTGCTCTACTCTACCACGCTCCACTCTACTCTTGCTCCACTCTCTAGTGCTTTTCTCTCCCACGCTCAACTCTCCCTTGCTCCACTCTCCCACGCTCCACTCTCCCATGCTTCACTCTCCCTTGCTCCATGCTCCACTCTCACTTGCTCCACTCTCCCTTGCTCCATTCTCCATTGCCCCATTCTACCTTGCTCCACTCTCCATTGCTCCACTCTTCATTGCCCCACGCTCCACTCTCCCTTGCTCCACTCTCCCTTGCTCCAAGATCCACTCTCCATTGCTCCATTCTGCATTGCCCCACGCTCCACTCTACCTTGCTCCATGCTCCACTCTCACTTTCTCCACTCTCCCTTGCTCCACTCTCCATTGCTTCACTCTCCCTTGCTCCATGCTCCACTCTCACTTGCTCCACTCTCCACTCTTCCTTGCTCGATTCTCCATTGCCCCACGCTCCACTCTCCCTTGCTCCACTCTCCCTTGCTCCACTCTCCATTGCCCCACGCTCCACTCTCCCTTGCTCCAAGCTCCACTCTTCCGCGCACCACTCTCCATTGCTCCACTCTCTAGTGCTTTGCTCTCCCATGCTCCACTCTCCCACGCTCCACTCTCCATTGCTCCACTCTCCATTGCTCCACTCTCTCTCACACTTAATCATGCGTTTCCCTGTATCTGTAGTTTCGTTCCTTCCTTCCTGCACAACTAGATTTGCTCAGAGGGTTCTAATTAACTTCACCTTTTGCATTTGGAAAATCTGGACCAACCCTGACTTGACAATAACTCAGAAGTCTTTCCAACCTCCGACTCTTGTTTTTTTCACATTTGCAACTTTGGGTTTTTCTTTTCTTGTGTCACATCATTCGCCGATGTGACTTTCCCTTGCGTTTGTACATTCTTGGGATCAACGTTTGATACTCAGTTTCCCCATAAGGCAAGTCGGGGTATTGAACCGCTGGGCAGGACAGACTTTAACCCTTTAACCAATTCACTTATTTGGAAACCATTGTCAGCGAGTTCATCCCTAAGTCTAACTGAGATACAGATCATTATCCCTGTGTTTAGCCTACAAGTCCCAGAAGCCCCTGTTGGCCATTTTCAGACTGGACACCCCATTATAAGAATCAGTTTTATCTCCTGTTTTCTTGTTTCATTGGAATGTTTTAGATTATTCCTTGTGGATAATAAAGACGTTGCCGGTAGAAGAAGGAGGAAGAGAGTAAAACCCCCGGGATGTCGTATCTCACTGGGTGAGTCCAGGGGCCGTAAATCCCCTGAAATCCATGAGCCTTTGTTTGGGGAACATGAGCAGGTGATTGTGTTTGAATCAATTAGAACAGCAGAGGCTCAGGCAAAGCTCAAACAATCAGGGGGCACAATTAACAGGAAAGCTTTTAATTGGCAATTACAATTCCATTAGCGACTCAGGCAGCTCATTTACGGGCGCAGGAAGCTTTCGGGCAGAGATTAGTGGCTGCCACTCAGGGGCTTCTGGGAGTTCCCCCAATGTCCGGCCTGTAGGGAACATATTTGGCTCCAGTTACCAGCGCCGGTGTGATTGTGATACAATGGACACAAAAGTTGCACAACATTCGCTTGTGTCCGAAGCCGCTCCTTGCACTTCTGCACAGTTCCGCTAAAAGCCATTGTGTCCTCAGGCCCGGATTTGCGGCAAGGCCGCATAGGCCCGGGCCTAGGGCGGCAAAAAAATAGGGGCGGCATGCTGCCCAGCCGCATTATGGGGACGTGTGTGTCCCCATTCAATTACAGCAGCTGCGCCGGCGTTTTTTCACCGGCACTCTGGGAAGGGGAGGTGAGGTGGGCGATTGGACCGCGCGGCCGCCTAGTCGGACCGCGCGGCCGCCTAGTCGGACCGCGCGGCCTAGGGGCATCCGTCAATGAAATCCGGCGCTGTGTGTCCTCCTTCCCATGATGTTGGGGGAACCTTGAACCCTTGGGCGCCCCAGACCCCCACACTAATGCCGTTGAAACGGAAATGACATAATTCAAACCTTCAACCCTATTTGCGAAAATATCCACCCGCAATTGTGTTCATCATAAGGCAGAAGTGCAGCTGATGCAACTTCCCACTCTGGTGCTATTTTGATGGAATTCTAGTGAAAATGTTGCATTGTGGGTAAAAACATGGTGATTTACATCAAAACATTAAATTCCCAGCATCCTCTGTGCTAGGGGCCCCAGCCTTTGGCATATTTGGTGTAATATTAGCCGTCCCCTGGCACTTGCACACTTACCCCTTACACTGACTCATGTAGGAACACAGTAGTGCGTATCGGCACCCTAGTCAGTCAGGCCCTGTGTTTCCATACTGTATATACACATTAACAAACACAACAATATGCTCTCACTTTCACTTCTTGGAAATCTGGGGAAAATAAATAACATCATGAAAATCCTTATTATTATCCAAATCTTTGTACCAACTGCAACTTTCATTCATTCCCCCGTTCCTTTAATATCCTTCTGCTTTATAAGTTTCTTTAGTCTCTATCTTGACTGTAGGACAAAATGGAGACAGTAGGACAAAATGACGAGAGGTGGGAAAAATGGAGATAGTAGGACAAGATGGAGACAGGAGGGCAAGATGGAGATAGTAGGGCAAGATGGAGATAGTAGGACATGATGGAGACAGTAGGGCAAGATGCAGACAGTATAATAAGATGGAGACAGTTGGGCAAGAAGGAGACAGTAGGACAAGATGCAGACAGTATTATAAGATAGAGGCAGTAGGACAAGATGGAGAGAGTAGGACATGATGGAGACAGTAGGGCAAGATGGAGACAGTAGGGCAAGATGGAGACAGTAGGACAAGATGCAGACAGTAGGACAAGATGGAGACAGTAGGACAAGATGGAGACAGTAGGGCAAGATGGAGACAGTAGGGCAAGATGGAGACAGTAGGACAAGATGCAGACAGTAGGACAAGATGGAGAAAGTAGGGCAAGATGGAGACAGTAGGACAAGATGGAGACATTAAGGCAAGATGAATACAGTAGGGCAAGATAGGGACAATAGGTCAAGAAGAAGACAGTAGGACATTATGGCAACAACATATCAAAATAGGGACAGAAGAACAAGATGGAGACAACAGACCGAGATATAGACAGTAGTGTAGTCAGTACAGTAGCCAGTAGCTAGTTTTCTCTCATTACCACAGGCAACATGACTGGAGTCAATTTATAATTTTAAAACTTTTGGAAGAATGAAGAACTCAATGTGTATTCTCCCAGTTACTTGCTTGGGTTGAGAAACAGGATTGGCTCTTAGGTGTTGTGTTACCCACGCACCCCGTGTCAATGATCTGTGCTTTTGTAGGGCGAAGTTGCAGTCTGAATATCAGCGTGTGTATAAATAATACATCATGGAGGAAGTGTAAATTAGATTAAGAGATAGGGTTTCATGCTTGGCTATTGATTAAAACGACACATCCTTTTGAAAGAAGAATGAGCGGTAGAGTGAAGGCATCTCTCCCGGGTGCAGAGCCACAGTCAGCAAGAAGCCAGCTGTGCAGGAAAGCACAAGCCTCACTAATGTCATTATGGACCCATAATGCAATCTTGCCTCAATGAACTGCTAATTGCTATTGATACAGTTCACCTTCCTTGTAGTATTCATAGGGGTGGTGCAAATAGACATAGGAGGCATTGGCCTTGCAAAATTTAGGGGCCTTCAGAGCAGAGACTGTAAGTAAGAAGAGCATGGGATATCAGTAGTACAAGAAGGGTAAGGTGTTAATGGCAGATAAAATGGTGGGTAGCAGTAGGTCAGGATGGCAATGCCTAGTCTGGCAAGAAAGACAACAATGGTGCTATATGAAGAAACAGGAAAACATCGTCACAGTAGGGCAACATGATGGATGATAGTAAAGTAGTAACACCAAGACCAAATCTTGACATTTTGCTGTTTCTCAAACTGTGGTCTTTTTTCTTATTAATAAAAATACAACTGTTGTGGTGCTTCTGTGGGAGTTAAATCTCTGAAACACCCAGAGATTTAACTCCCACACCAGGACCTGCCACAAAAAGAGCACATCACAAATATGAAGGACATTATGTTTTAGTGGATTCCAATAGCTTTACTTACAGCTGTATTGTCACCATAGTCTCATACTGCCCCAACTTCTCCTATTCTCATCATCCTGTCCTAATGCCTCTATCTTGCAATACTTTTTTCCATCTTGTCCTACTGTCTCCATCTTGTCCTACTGTCTCCATCTTGTCCTACTGTCTCCATCTTGTCCTACTGTCTCCATCTTGTCCTACTGTCTCCATCTTGTCCTACTGTCTCCATCTTGCCCTACTGTCTCCATCTTGTCCTACTGTCTCCATCTTGTCCTACTGTCTCCATCTTGTCCTACTGTCTCCATATTGTCCTACTGTCACCATCTTGTCCTACTATCTCCATCTTGTTCTACTTTCTCCATATTGTCCTAAAGTCTCTATTTTCTCCTATTGTCTTCTCCATATTATTGCATCTATCTTCCTCTACCTTGTACATCATATTCTGCTGTCTCCACCTTGTCCTATTGTCTCTTGGCCTGCTGCATCTTCTCTACTTTGTCCATATTATCCCGCTGTCTCCACCTTGCCCTCGTGTCTCCATATTGCTATACTCTATTATCTTATTCTATCTTCTTCTACTTTGTCCATCTTACCCTACTGTCTCCATATTGCCCTACTGTCTCCATCTTGTCCTACTGCCTCTATCATTCTCTAGATTGTCCATCGTATCATGCTGTCTCCATATTCCCACGGTCACCTAGCCTTAGTAATGTGGACTCTTTTCACCCTCCCCCCATCCCATGGCAGCTTTGATAATAACCCTTGGTGAAAAGGGAAGAAGTGCATTGTCCTAAACCCCGGACACTAGCAGGTTAGAGACAGTTAGAGACTAAAATGTGTAAGCAGAGAGAAGCAGAGAGAAGCAGAGAGAAGCAGAGAGAAGCAGAGAGAAACAGAGAGAAGCAGAGAGAAGCTTTTAAACACTAGTCATTCCTTCCCTGGGCTGCGCTCCATAACTAAAACCTACACGGACAGGTTAAGTAACATTAATACACAAGCGCTGGACCCCAAATGTACCTGGAGGAGAGGAGAGCAATCTAATGCGGCGGCTCTTGTGCAACCGCTTCATTGTGTACCTTATGCATTTTACATGTGCAATTTAGGCACTTAGACCTGCAATCTGATAGGTTAGATACAGAGAGAGCCGGGGGAGGGGGGTATTCCACCTGTCTGACTGCATGTTAATAGCAAAAGCTTCCAGTAATCTAGAATATACAATCACTGCCCTCACATTAATGCCTCATGGAGACCAGTCCTACGTCACTTTATACAGTCAAAGGTGCTAAAAATATTCCTCATCTTTGCATTAGAATGGACATGTAAGGGTTAAAGTTACAACTGAAGGATGAATATTAAATTTTTTTCTTAGATTACCATGAGGGGAGGGTATGAGTTTGTTCTTGTTGCAGAGATGACCTGCATTTTACAAAGGTTCTGGCCACACAGTCCACTTTTAGCTCCTGACTTGGCCTCAATGAGTTGGTTACTTATTGGATTGTGCATGGGACTAAACTAACATCTGACCATGAGCATCTCATCAGTGGCCTGCAGCCCAGCAATCTGGATCAGTACCATTTGGCCAACCATGTGTGTGGCTTAATCTGGCAAAAGAACATTCTGAATGATGCCCATACTTATTTTCCCCAGAAACCCTCTGTATCTCTTCCCTAAAACTATATGATCCTTGACCAGTCGAGAGTGATGGGCCGGCACAGTTTATGGGAGTTCATAGGCAGAAAGTGATTACAACCATGAGGGAAGCAAGATAACTTAGTTTTATCCTTTTATGATGGGTTATTTACCAGTCATTTCTTTTAGAGAGAAACCTTATCCAATATACTGTATATCCAATAGGGATGTAGTGCATCTCCACCCCTGTCTAATAAGAATAATAACATTGAACCTATCTCTCCGCATAGTGTTTCA
Organism: Xenopus laevis; assembly: GCF_017654675.1. NCBI lineage: Eukaryota > Metazoa > Chordata > Amphibia > Anura > Pipidae > Xenopus > Xenopus laevis. The sequence goes on along the minus strand of NC_054382.1, from coordinate 134,860,195 downwards.
ATGGGAAAGATGACCGGGAGCACCAGGACAGCTCCCTGGTGCCCGGAGACCCCTTAGTATAAAAGAGAGGGAGTGACTCACCGAATATTCCTTAGAACCCACTCAGTGAAGGAGGGAACATAAAGTCCATGGAATGGGGTGGGAGGCTCCCTGGGAGCAAGTCTGGGTAAGGGGGCTTCATGAATGAGGACAACCAAGAGAATATGTAGGTTTTCTAGGAGCATGAGATAGTGAGGGCCATTCTGGGGTGGGGTTGTTCTTCCAGGGTAGGGACCCAAGACATAGGGCTGAGATGAGTTCTCCAGTAGTCCAGTAGGGAAGGTGACCTGTAGCAGTTATTGTTGGAACCCACGAGTCTGGAATATTCATTGGTCACCGTAATACACTTTTATCAACCAAGTGACTGCACCTCACTGGACAGTGCTCACCATCCTATGAATTAGGTGAAGGGCCATTCAGTGTTGGGGGGACATGACATGACCAAGGTCAGTTATAAAAGGTTGGTGGCCATTTATATTGGTGCATGACAAGAAACCCGTGATAATATTAAATAACAATAAATGTAATAATGGTACTATGAGAATGAGTTCATGGAAATTCCTGAGAGTCCGGCTCCAGCCCCATGAGAAGAGGTGGCGCAGCTTGATCACAAAAGGTTAAAGGTCACATAAAGGCATCATCTGCCATCTTTTTTCTTTAACTGGCTCCAGGGAATGGCAAATCAAAGCCCAATGAACAACCATTAATTATTTCTTACATCTATGTTGCTGCTTGTAATTTCCTGATACATCGGCACACGGTGACCTTACTTTCCGGCTGCGCCTCAATCACTTGACCCTGGTTATTAATTGACAGTTCAGGTCATCCAGGCTGTGCAACCAATAGGTCATGCCCACCATTGATCGGGTCACACAGTAGCAATAGGAGATGCATCAAGACTAATAGGAACCTGGGGACACAGGATTGGGTTCAAGGTATGGACACATGGACCTGGGTAGATACTGGCAGTTCTTCACAAAGTGTATTAGGGAACAAATTTCCATGTTAAACATCATTAATGATGGTACGCACTCCCATACCTACTCCTTATAATAATGATATAAGCACAGGCACAAGGGCCCTGGCCCCCTCTCATGGAGGAGCTGGTATTTCGCTTGTGATTGGACTTACTCGGTGGAACTGGTGCAACACACTGAAGGTACACTAATTTGCTCCTCCATTGGGTAAATCAGGCAAAGTTGTTGTTACCGCTATAATATGGGAAACCCACTGGAATTCTGGGGAGGAGAAAGCTGCATTGTGGTTAAAAAGCATAATTTGGACATTTTGGGTCCAAAGTTCGGTTAGGGCCCCTCTTAGCTGTAGACAAAATCACATTTATTGATAAATTAATTTTCTATCTGCAACTCAAAGGCAGTTGCAAAAAGATTAAGAAAAATGTGACCCTAATTTACCTGGATGGACTTAACAAGCCACTGTTTGGAGCTCCACAATTTGGGAACCACTGCTCTGAAAATATCACTAGTAGACGTTAGTATTAATGGGTGAATTTATTTGCCAGGCGCGAATTTGCGATGAATTTCAGCGTTTCGCTGCTGGCAAATAAATTCCAGAAGTTGCAGCAAAAGGCGGCCATTGACTTTAATGCGCGTCAGAATTGTCGCCAGCATCAGAACTGTCGCTGGAGTCAAATAAATTTTGACGCCAGCGATGACATTCGCTTTACGTGAGTTTTGTGGCAAATTCCCAAATTTTCCAGTGAAGCAAAACAGGAGAAATTTGCCCCTCACGAGACATTAGTTGGTCTATTTCCCAGCAGCCCCTACTGATCATGCTCCCTGAATGTTACTCAATGGGAAATGACACATTAAGAAGAATTCTTCTGGTTGGATGATTGGCCTCCAACACTTGCAGAAGCTTCCAGAACTTCCACCCCACCAACCAATCATGTGCCTGGCAACAGAAGGGTTTTTCCAATGACGTGGCAGTGGAATGTGGGTTGGAATGTGAAGTTGTGAATGAGAAGGTCAGAATGTTATTTGGATCAGTATATTGTAGGAAATAGAAGACTTATTGGGGGTTTCTCTCTTGAAGGGTCTGTGTACAACTATAATCTCTCTGTACCACCCAACACTGAATTTCTCTGCACATAATGAAAAGTGAATGGTTCGTTGGGTTATCTGTTTGGATTGTCTGTTTATTTGGAGGAAAGGTTCATTCCACTAATGATAATTAGCAGAAAACTCAATGACCCAGAGTTAAATTGAGCGGATATTATAGGTGGCACACATTTAAATACATTTGCGCCCTTATTACTTCATCAATGGACATTGAGTGTTTCTCCTCTAATCAAATTCGTCAACTTGAGACCTTTGACCTGGACACCAAGGGATGCAAAATTGTCCCACAATGGCCCATCTGTCATGGAGAAGTCAATAAGCTTATAGTCCCCTCCCCTCCTGCTCCACATGCAAGTTCAGAGGTCCAGAAGTATATACATAATATATATGTCATACACTGATTTTAAAGTAAGATAAGTCCTCAGTGACTTCTAATATCCTTATCATTTACAGTAGGGGTACATTATCCCTTATAATACATGAGTGATACTCAGAGTTCCCTGTATAACTCAGCCTGCAGCCTTGTGCCTTTATATGGTCACAGAACAACCCCTCAGTGACTTCTAATATCCTTATCATTTACAGTAGGGGGTACATTATCCCTTATAATACATGAGTGATACTCAGAGTTCCCTGTATAACTCAGCCTGCAGCCTTGTGTCTTTATATGGTCACAGAACCCCTCAGTGACTTCTAATATCCTTATCATTTACAGTAGGGGGTACATTATCCCTTATAATACATGAGTGATACTCAGAGTTCCCTGTATAACTCAGCCTGCAGCCTTGTGCCTTTATATGGTCACAGAACAACCCCTCAGTGACTTCTAATATCCTTATCATTTACAGTAGGGGGTACATTATCCCTTATAATACATGAGTGATACTCAGAGTTCCCTGTATAACTCAACCTGCAGCCTTGTGCCTTTATATGGTCACAGAACAACCCCTCAGTGACTTCTAATATCCTTATCATTTACAGTAGGTGGTACATTATCCCTTATAATACATGAGTGATACTCAGAGTTCCCTGTATAACTCAGCCTGCAGCCCTGTGTCTTTATATGGTCACAGAACAACCCCTCAGTGACTTCTAATATCCTTATCATTTACAGTAGGAGGTACATTACCCCTTATAATACATGAGTGATACTCAGAGTTCCCTGTATAACTCAGCCTGCAGCCTTGTGTCTTTATATGGTCACAGAACAACCCCTCAGTGACTTCTAATATCCTTATCATTTACAGTAGGGGGTACATTATCCCTTATAATACATGAGTGATACTCAGAGTTCCCTGTATAACTCAGCCTGCAGCCTTGTGCCTTTATATGGTCACAGAACAACCCCTCAGTGACTTCTAATATCCTTATCATTTACAGTAGGGGGTACATTATCCCTTATAATACATAAGTGATACTCAGAGTTCCCTGTATAACTCAGCCTGTAGCCTTGTGCCTTTATATGGTCACAGAACAACCCCTCAGTGACTTCTAATATCCTTATCATTTACAGTAGGGGGTACATTATCCCTTATAATACATGAGTGATACTCAGAGTTCCCTGTATAACTCAGCCTGTAGCCTTGTGCCTTTATATGGTCACAGAACAACCCCTCAGTGACTTCTAATATCCTTATCATTTACAGTAGGGGGTACATTATCCCTTATAATACATGAGTGCTACTCAGAGTTCCCTGTATAAAAGAGCTGTGTATAGGAAGGGGTTATTCTCAGAGAGCTTTAGGGAGAGATATGTTGGAAGTGAAATTTCCTGTTGGTTATTTACATTTACAAGTGATTGGTACATTAATGAGACAGATATTACAATCAATGTGCATTTCCCAGTGATGTTCAGTTTCACGTCTGACTCAGCACTTAGCGTCTCTATATCTATAAGATGTTTCAGTCGAGATGAAGACGAGGAGGTTTCACTGCTTATACATCAAACTGACTAAATCCTCATCTCTTCTGGCCGCAGCCGCTCAGCTTGTGTTAATGGGACGGTGGAAATCTTCCTACTTGTAAAATCTGCTGCCCCGACCTCCATTGTCTCACATTTACTTAATGCCGGGGGGGGGGGGAGATGGTATTAGGGATAATTCACTGATTCACTAGAATTTTTCTTGTTTCGTTGAAAAATTTGCAAATTTACCATAAAATTTGCGAAACAACGTAAAATTTGAAAAATGCATTGAAGTCAACAGTATAAGTACTGTTGACATTACAGTAAGAGTACAGTATGGCTATAGTATCATTACAGTAAGAGTACAGTATGGCTATAGTATCATTACAGTAAGAGTACAGTATGGCTATAGTATCATTACAGTAAGAGTACAGTATGACTATAGTATCATTACAGTAAGAGTACAGTATAACTATAGTATCATTACAGTAAGAGTACAGTATGACTATAGTATCATTACAGTAAGAGTACAGTATGGCTATAGTATCATTACAGTAAGAGTACAGTATGGCTATAGTATCATTACAGTAAGAGTACAGTATGACTATAGTATCATTACAGTAAGAGTACAGTATGGCTATAGTATCATTACAGTAAGAGTACAGTATGACTATAGTATCATTACAGTAAGAGTACAGTATAACTATAGTATCATTACAGTAAGAGTACAGTATGACTATAGTATCATTACAGTAAGAGTACAGTACGACTATAGTATCATTACAGTAAGAGTACAATACGACTATAGTATCATTACAGTAAGAGTACAGTATGACTATAGTATCATTACAGTAAGAGTACAGTATGACTATAGTATCATTACAGTAAGAGTACAGTATGACTATAGTATCATTACAGTAAGAGTACAGTATGACTATAGTATCATTACAGTAAGAGTACAGTATGACTATAGTATCATTACAGTAAGAGTACAGTATGACTATAGTATCATTACAGTAAGAGTACAGTATGACTATAGTATCATTACAGTAAGTACAGTATGACTATAGTATCATTACAGTAAGAGTACAGTATGACTATAGTATCATTACAGTAAGAGTACAGTATGACTATAGTATCATTACAGTAAGAGTACAGTATAACTATCGTATCATTACAGTAAGAGTACAGTATAACTATAGTATCATTACAGTAAGAGTACAGTATGACTATAGTATCATTACAGTAAGAGTACAGTATAACTATAGTATCATTACAGTAAGAGTACAGTATGACTATAGTATCATTACAGTAAGAGTACAGTATGGCTATAGTATCATTACAGTAAGAGTACAGTATGACTATAGTATCATTACAGTAAGAGTACAGTATGACTATAGTATCATTACAGTAAGAGTACAGTATGACTATAGTATCATTACAGTAAGAGTACAGTATGACTATAGTATCATTACAGTAAGAGTACAGTATAACTATAGTATCATTACAGAAAGAGTAGGAGAGGTTGCTGGGAGTTGCTGGGGGAGAGGTTGCTGGGAGTTGCCAGGGGAGAAGTTGCTGGGAGTTGCCGAAGGAGAGGTTGCTGGGAGTTGCTGGGGGAGAGGTGGCTGGGAGTTGCCGGGGGAGAGGTTGCTGGGGAGAAGTTGCTGGGTGTTGCCAGGGTAGAGGTTGCAGGGAGTTGCCGAAGGAGAGGTTGCTGGGAGTTGCTGGGGGAGTGGTTGCTGGGGAGAGATTGCTGGGAGTTGCCGGGGAGAGGTTGCTTGGAGTTGCTGGGGGAGAGGTTGCTGGGAATTGCAGGGAGAGAGGTTGCTGGGGGAGAGGTTGCTGGGGAGAGGTTGCTGGGAGTTGCCGGGGGAGAGGTTACTGGGAGTTGCTGGGGGAGAGGTTGCTGGGAGTTGCCGAAGGAGAGGTTGCTGGGAGTTGCTGGGGGAGAGGTTGCTGGGAGTTCCGGAGAGAGGTTGCTAGGAGTTTTCAAAGGAGAGGTTGCTGGGAATTGCAGGGGGAGAGGTTGCTGGGGGTTGCCGAAGAAGAGGTTGCTAGGAGTTGCTCGGGGAGAGGTTGCTGGGGGAGAAGTTGCTGGGAGTTGCCGGGGGAGAGGTTGCTGGGAGTTGCTGGGGGAGAGGTGGCTGGGAGTTGCCGGGGGAGAGGTTGCTGGGGAGAAGTTGCTGGGTGTTGCCAGGGTAGAGGTTGCAGGGAGTTGCCGAAGGAGAGGTTGCTGGGAGTTGCTGGGGGAGTGGTTGCTGGGGAGAGATTGCTGGGAGTTGCCGGGGAGAGGTTGCTTGGAGTTGCTGGGGGAGAGGTTGCTGGGAATTGCAGGGAGAGAGGTTGCTGGGGGAGAGGTTGCTGGGGAGAGGTTGCTGGAAGTTGCCGGGGGAGAGGTTACTGGGAGTTGCTGGGGGAGAGGTTGCTGGGAGTTGCCGAAGGAGAGGTTGCTGGGAGTTGCTGGGGGAGAGGTTGCTGGGAGTTCCGGAGAGAGGTTGCTAGGAGTTGTCAAAGGAGAGGTTGCTGGGAATTGCAGGGGGAGAGGTTGCTGGGGGTTGCCGAAGAAGAGGTTGCTAGGAGTTGCTCGGGGAGAGGTTGCTGGGGGAGAAGTTGCTGGGAGTTGCCGGGGGAGAGGTTGCCGGGAGTTGACAAGGGAGAGGTTGCTGGAAGTTGCTGGGGGAGAGGTTGCTGGAAGTTGCCGGGGGAGGAGTTGCCGGGGGAGAGGTTGCTGGGAGTTACCGGGGGAGAGGTTGCTGGGGGAGAGGTTGCTGGGATTTGCTGGGGGAGAGGTTGCCGGGGGAGAGATTGCTGGGAATTGTCGGGAGAGAGGTTGCAGGGGGAGAGGTTGCTGGGAGTTGCCGGGGGAGAGGTTGCCGGGGGAGAGGTTGCAGGGAGTTTCTGAGTCTGACCTCAATAAGCAGCAGCCATTAGTTGTGCCGCGCCAGCACATATAGAGGAATTTAATGGTCACTATGGGGGAAGAGGCTGAACATTAGATAAACAAAGTCGCTGCTAAATTGCTGAAGTGCAGCCAAATAATGAGGCCAGAGTGGGAGCTTTACATTAAATATTCATATCCCCCAATATTACAACTTTGTGCACTTGATCAGATCCACCAACGGAGCAAATTGGGGGCTCTGGGCTGAGCACGGGGTCCCTGCATTTCAGCAAGAGATATTTCTGCCAATAAACTGCAAATGCTCCGCCCCTCCTGTGATGTTGCTGAACTACAACTCCCAGAATCCCCTGAGCCAACATCACCCCCCCCTGCCTTTCAGTCCATAACAGAATGAATTGCACCATCTCCAGAGATATCAGCTTCCAGCTAATGCTGCTCCATTCCTACACTCAATAGACCACTTCTTTGGTAACTGTTTCAGGGCAGGAAGGAATAATGTTCAGCCAAGTTGTGACTCTCTAGAAGTAGTTGAACTACACTTCCCAGCACCACTGAATGACCTTGTTGATTATAAACTATAAGTGTATATAAGTCAATTCCAGGCACTTGTATTGCATCGGCTGCAGTTTAGTTGATTTTGAGAAAGTATTTTGGGCTTTTTGAATTTAGAAAGGTAAATATTGAGCCGAAGTTTAAATTCACTGATACACAACCCGCTGTCCCTCGCTCAGGGAAACACTCCTTTGTGCAGGTAGGATTGTTACCCTCTAGGGGGGCTACCACATGGGGTCCCCTGATTCCACTCATACAGACTCCCCAGTGTTGCTGCACTTGGCTCCCCCTCTGTCCCTATTACCTCCCAACCGTCTCGTTTTTAGAGGGACAGACCCGCTTTTGACAGCTCAACCCGCAGTCCCTCGTCTGTACTGGAAAGTCACAATTTTCTCTGCACTGAACAGCCAGAAAAAGAAACAAAGTTTCTAACTTAATTGGCTTTTGGGAGAGAGCCCAGAACAGCCACAGGTGCAGATCAGATACTTCTGTAACAATTTTGAGATAAGCAAATAAGTAATTGTAACAATATAAGATAACAGGTCCCTTGGGAGAAGTTAGACTCACAGCTTAAAGGGCAATTCACCTTCATTAGCAAAACTGTAATAACTGAAAAAAAACACAGAAATATGTTCAAACTTTCATAACCAAATTTTGTAAAATGAACATGGTAATTAGGGAGTGTGGCCACACAATGGACGTGGTCAAAAACATCTCTCTGCGCTACATGCACCATTTTTTTGTCCCTCTTTTTATTTCCAAACTGTTGGGAGTTATGTTTATTGGTCGCTCATTTTCTGCAGCCAACCCTATTAGATCTCATTCTCCCTCCCTACAAATCAGACCAACGTTTTCATCAATAGACAGTTGGGGCAATTAGACTTTATGGGCCCTAAATTTGATTGAGAAGGAAAAGATTGGGATCAGAAGGGTTTACTTCCCCTTTCCCAAGCCAAGTGCCGTTCACTAACTGTCAGATGCCCAGTAATGACTTCCATCAGTCTGGGGGGATAAGGACCTACAGGGGGTCAGAGTGGGAGACTGGACATAAAGTGGTTCCTATCACTTCCAGCAAGTGTGGCCCGTGGGAAGTTTGTGTTCCAGAGTATGAACCATCCATTCTCCCTACTGACAGAAAATAGCACCACCTGGGGGTTAGTACAAGCTCTTGGGATGGGATTTTGCTTTACAGTCCTCAAGCAATGATTTTAATAAAGGAGAAGGAAAGGCTAAAAGTAAGTAAGCTTTATCAGAAAGGTCTATATAAATACACCAGTAACCCCTCAAAGTAATGTTGCTCTGAGTCCTGTCAAAAGAAACAGCACATTTCTTTCCTTCTATTGTGTACTCATGGGCTTCTGTATCAGACTAACTGTTTTCAGCTTAAACCTCCAGGGCTAGGGCTTGAGCATGCTCAGTTTGTTCCTCTCTCCCTCCCTGCTGTAATCTGAGCCCAGAGCTATAAGTGAGCAGGGAGAGACTCAGGCAGGAAGTGATGTCACACCCAGCTAATATGGCAGCTGCTATCCTAAAAAAAGAGAGAATTTCTAGAGCTGTTTACTCAGGTATGAGAAAACATTCTGCAGAATAAATATAGTCTAATAGCTGCACTTGTGGCTAATCTATTGGCAATAAACTGCCTCCATAACTTTCCTTCTCCTTTAAGGGACCTGTTATAAATCGACATTTGGACAGATGGGCCCGTGTGGCCCCATTTCTTATATATTGTATTTAATACTCCTTTTATATATATATATAATTGCACCGTAGTTTTCCTTTTCCTAATGGGGCTCCTGGCGGTGATTCCTGCAGGACCACACGGGGGCGCTGTGTATATCTGGTCAGTAAGTCGTTTCCAAGTGTACCCCAGTGTACCTCACTAATTATCCTGCCCCACATCTGGTGCCAAGAAGGGGTTACATTTATTTCCATTTTGGGATCAGTACACCCCCCCTCTCTCTATCCAGCAAGACATTTACTGTCCTGACTAGTTGCTAAGGCTAGTGACCCTGGCAACCAGAAATCACATTGATCATTGAGCAAATAAATGTTTATACAGAGTTCATTTTCAGGTCAATTTGACAATTTAAAGGCAAACTAAGCCGAGAATTATTATTGTTGTATCAGTTATTTCCAATCATGGCAGTGACAATACGTTTCTATCAGGAGAATCCCCGGAGCCAGTGGAGGGGGTGCATTTAGGGGAGCGGCAGCCAATCAGAGACGTCTGGAGCCCGGCACCCCCCCCCCCCCCCCAGCACTTAGTGTTCGGCGCAGTTAAAAGCTCAGGATCCAAATAAGTTATAGGGAGACATTGGGAGAGTGGCAGTAATGATTTTTCATGTCGCTTAAAGATTCGAGACCTCCTTAATTACTGTTTGGCTCAGGGAGGGCTGGGGGGGCCACTGGGCTCATGAATAATTAAGGGCCACTTTCCCAGAGCCGCACTGGGGGGCACAAACACCACAATTCTGTTGGTCACTTACTGGAACATTTACTGTGATGAGATGTCAGACGTGAGCAATCACAAGCCCTGCCGGGAGATTAAAGGGGAAGTTCACTTTACATTCACTCCAGATACAGGAAAACATTCAGCACATTTGCCGACATTTCCATGAAACCAGTTGTCAGAATGGAAAGCGCTTTCTATTACCAGAACCCCTAGTGCTGGATACTGTGGAACGCTTTACTGTTCTGCTGTAAAAGTCATTGGCCTCTTGGACGGTTTCCAGTTTCCGTGTGATGATTTCCGTTTCCTTTCAGGCAAACAACATTAGTTTTATCTTGCTTTATGGCAAGTCTAGATCTACAATTCCGCAGGATCAGTTACCCTTTATCTAAATGGTTTATCATAGGGATGTAATAAATCCAGGATTCCGTTCAGTATTGGGCCAGAATTCAGCGAGATTAAGATTCGGCTGAATCCTTGTGGTCGAACTGAATCCGAATCCTTAAAATCACATGACTTTTCATCGTACAAACAAGAAAGTAGAAAAATATTTAACGGCGGATGTAGCGCTCGGTTTACTTTTTCCATTTCTGAATATGCAAATTAGGATTCAGATTCAGTTCAGTATTTGGCTGAATTTTGTTATGAAGGATTCAGATTCGGGTGAAAATAGTGTCTTCAATGTTTATGAGGAGTTGCTGCACTGCTGCCTGGAGAGTAGGGATGGCGAATTTTTTCGCCTTGTTCACTGCTAAAATGATGCCCATAGACTTGTATATCGTCGTGCGTCAAAAAAATTCTGCCGTGCAATCAAATTTTTGTTGACGCCCATAGATTTTAATGGGCGTTGGTGACATTTCGCCAGCGGCAAATTTTTGGCGAAACTAATCGGGTCAAATTCGCCCATCCCTACTGGAGAGACCTGAGGCTGAAGTGATTCAGAAACAAAGTAATGAAGCGGCTGAAACAACGAACCCATAGGATCTGGGGATTCTCTCCTTATTATTAATGGTGGGATTTGACTCTCCGTCTCTTTATATATAATTAACTGGTCCCCCTACCACAGGGTTGCCTGGTTGGCGGGTTTCCAGCCTCATTGGGCTTCTAATTTTTTAGGTTTTGAAACTACAAACTAGCCAAAGTATGGATTTGGGCTACTTTTTGGGCCTTTGTACTTTGGAAACCAGCCAAAGTTTTTCTTTGCCCTAAGGTGCCAAGCCTGTGTCTCCCAATGCATGTTGGGTAATGCGGTTTTTGTTTAATAATTTCCATACTGCCGTGTTTAATGTAAGACTACAATACCCAGCATGCAATGGGACTGACTTGTGTAGAAGTCGGGAGTTACCAGGTTTGGGTACCCCAGTCTCCTGACACATTCTTACATTTTCCAGTGACTTTGATCAATTTCAGACAATTTTGGGGCAAAAATCGGCCCTAGAGGTTGAGCTGTTTTACCAATATTTAATGAAATTGTATTTGTATTAGGCCTATGGGGCCCCCCTCTGTAGTTACTCCCCTGGTGAAGGTCGAATCTGTCCCATTTTGCTTTATGGAAAAATTAGCAAATCAGTGAAAATTTGAAAAAGGCGTATTTTCACAAATATTCGTTTATTTTTTTTAGACTTTTTTCACTGCACATATTGTTTTATTTTTTTTGGTTTACTTTTGAAGTGCCTCTTGGCTACTTTTGGGCTGGTTTTGAAAATGAAACCTGACAACCCCGCCCCACCTGAATATAAAAGCCGTATGTTTATTGGGCCCATATCTGCACTTGTATTGGGTTATAGAATAGGGGGTCCCCTGGAAATGCCCAAGACTGACAGTTACATTTCTTGGTGTAGCCCTTACTATATATACACACAGCAGTTACATGGGATATAATAAAGCCATAAAGACTTCATGGGGCCTCCTGATTGGCTGACACAAATTAAGTTTAATACATTAGCAGAAAGGTATTAGACAGGAGACTGAGGGGCCAGCACTGGAGAGGGGGAATCAATCAATCACTGGGGCGATGCTTTACTGGTCTTTATTCATCACGGGGGGTATCACTGGGGTACCAGGCCTGTCTCACGGGGCCCAGTATAATAACAATGGCTCTTCTGTGCTGGGGAATAACAAGAGGAAGCAAAACCCCAGGACTGAGGGGAAATGCAGGGGAACGTTGGGGTGGGGGAGATATTAAGTGCCTGTACTTATAAACCGCACGGAATGAATAAATCATCTAATGAAATGCACTGCCTGGAACACTCCCCCTGCCCCAATCTCACTCACAGCTCAGAGGGGAGACGTTAGCAGTCGCTTGTGGTTAGTGAGGTGCACCCTCTGCCCCCCCCCATACCCACCAATTGTACGCCTGGGGGTTGCGGTTGCTCCAGAGTCTCATCGCTGCCCATTCCATAGCAGCTCCTTTACTCACGTTCACTTTTTTTATTGGTCCCAATACAAGAAATGAGAGACATTAAGAGACTGAAGTAAAGGGGAAGTAAACCAAAAAAAAATTAGATGCTGCCTAATGAAAGAAAATATGATTCTACAGATACGTGTAGATTTGCTACTGAGTCTGTTTATAGTCTCTGCTCCACTGGCTTCTGATTCCTGAAATAATACAGCAAAAGTCAGTTCTGCTCTTCAAGCTGCCCTTTAGGAGTCTAAACCAGCAGTGCAGGGAATATAAACAGAAAGACAGATATTGCTACTGGATATTCATGAAGTTCCGAAAATTGTCATCTATTATTAAATGTCATCTATTATTATATGTCGCTATTACTAAACAAGTGCAAGAGTCCCGTCCCACCACCGGCCGACGCTTCTGAATACTTTTCACATGAGGAAATGAGACGGGAGCTGCCCAGGGTGCTGAAAGCCTTAATGTTCATGCCGAGGCTGTGTATATATAGTGAATTAAATACCCCCTATTGTAAATTATAAGGATAATATAAGTCACCGAGGAGTTCCATGTCAATATAAACACACAAGGCCAAAGGCACAGGTCATGGAACTCAGAGGTTACTTCTAATATCCTCATATTTTCCAACAAGGGGAACTTTATTTATTTATCACGTTTTAGTGAGTCATGTGATAAAAATGACATCACTACTCACCGTTTATAAGGATATAATTTACAAGATATTCATGGCTATTGTGTATTATATAGTGAATAAAGAACCCCCTCTTGTAAAATATAAGGATATTATAAGTTACCGAGAAGTCCCATGACCATATAAAAGTACGAGGCTGAAGGCCGTTTTTATACAGGTCATGGAACTCCGAGTTAACTTCTAATATCCTCATATTTTGCAACTGGGGGTACTTTATTCATTATAATACACACGTTTTAGTGAGTCATGTGACAAATATGACATCAGAACTCCCCGTTTATAACTGATGACATCAGAACTCACCGTTTATAAGGATATAATTTACAAGATATTCATGGCTTTTGTGTATTATATATAAATATTACACAAAAGCCATGAATATCTTGTAAATTATATCCTTATAAACGGTGAGTTCTGATGTCATCAGTTATAAATGGTGAGTTCTGATGTCATCAGTTATAAAGAGTTCTGATGTAATTTCTGTCACATGACTCACTGAAATTTGTGTATTATAATAAATAAAGTACCCCCAGTTGTAAAATATGAGGATATTAGAAGTTACCTCGAAGTTCCATGACCCGTATAAAAGGACTCGGAAAAAAAGAAATCCAGTAGCCTTCGGCCTCGTGTTTTTATATGGTCATGGAAATCCTCGGTAACTTATAATATCCTTATGTTTTAATATATACATATATATAATACACAAAAGCCATGAATATCCTTTAAACCATTCTTCTAAAAGGTGCTTAGTGATGTCATCAGTTATAATCGATGCTCCTTGATGTCATTTCTGTCACATGACTCATGTCTGTACGATTATAAATATTGTACCCCTTGTTGTAATATATGTGACCTCAGACTTCAATAACCTTTATAGAAGGGCTTGGCCTTCAGCCTTGAGCTTTTATATAGTTGTGGTATACCTTGGTGACTGATAATATCCTTATTATGTACAGTAGGGGGTGCTTTATTCAATACATAAGCTTCTGGTCATTGACATTGGCAGTCCTACTAAATGAGGCCAGTTGAGAAACGAGGGGCAGCAAAAAAAGTTGCTCCTGGTTGATTTAGGAGCCAAAATTCCAATTTTCAAATCTGAATTTCGGCTCTGCTAGTAAGGAGAACACAATTGGGAGGGGGCATCAGAAAGGCTGCCTCAGGTTGGCAAGGACCCCCCAAACCCCCTGAATGTAACAACTGGGGTCTGTTTTGTCCCATAACTAAAGACGGGCCCATTCCATGTTTTGGAAGCCACCATGAAACTCAGCATCAGGTCCAGTCCGGGAATTCTGCCTTAGGACACTTTGTATTTACAGAGACAATTCATCTATAGCAGCGAGTGGCTCCTCCAGCCATGAAAATGTATTTTCTGCCGGTAACATATGTGAGTCTCACACTACAGGACTGGGGAAGGGATTTATGGTGCATTTACCTACCCCCGTCACATTGTACTGCCCGGCACCATTATCACATAAAAGGAACGTCATGAAACATCCCTAAATATCCTGAGTCTCTGAAAGCTGCAGAACAAATGGATCTTCTGCTGGAGACGTTTACCATCCGGGGCTCTTCTTCCTCCTGAGCCACCGGGAAAGGAAATATAAATGGGCCTGCGATTGAGTTGAACATAAAACAACATTGATATTCAAATGGATTCCACTGCCTGGAAATGGGAGTCGAGCCGAATGTGAAACAGTGACCAATGGATTCCACTTATGGAATAATCCAGGAGGCCAAGTATCCAATACTGACCCAACATCCACAGGCAACAGACCCAACCACAACAAACTCAAGAGATGAACAACTAAGTTTGTCAAGTTTGGAAAAATTTTTTGTGAAGTATCGACTTTCTTAAAGGAGAATGAAACCCTAAAAACGAATGTGGCTAAAAATGTCCTATTTTCTATAGTGAACTTATTGCACGAGGCTAAAGTTTGAGCTTGTCAATAGCAGCAATGATCCAGGACTTCAAACTTGTCACAGGGGGTCACCATCTTGGAAAGTGTCTGTGACACTCACATGCTCAGTGGGCTCTGATTGGCTGTTGAGAAGCTAAGCTTAGGGCTCGTCACTAATTATCCAGCAGAAAATGAGCTTCCCTGGCTGTAATATAAGCTGATGCTACAGGTTTGCTGATTATTCAATTCTGATGCTAATTGCACTGGTTTCTGTGCTGCCATGTAGTAATTATGTGTATTAATTACTAATCAGCCTTATATTGTGACATTTCTATTCTATGTGTACTGTATATTGTGAGTGGCTCCCTAAGCTCAGTAAGTGACAGCAGCACAGAGCATGTGAATCAGTGAATCAGCAGAAAAGAAGATGGGGAGCTACTGGGGCATCTTTGGAGACACAGATCTTTACTGCTAAAGGGCTGTGGTTGCCTTGGGCTGGTACAGAAACACAAATCATCATGTACAACATTTCTACCTACTGCTTTAGTTTAACTTTCCTTGTCCTTTAAGATTCCCAAGCTCCTTCTTCTGAATCACTTTCTCTGTACAACACATGATATGGCGCTAAAGTCTTTGCATATCTTGCAATGAATATACTGAGTAGGACAAGGGCCAGGGGTGTCTCTGCAGGGTCTCAAATAGGAGACACTGTCCTGGGACTTGAACACAGTGACATCTTGTCAAGATGGAGATAGTAGCACAAGATACTGATAGTGGAAAATATTGGAACACCAGAGCAAGTTACTTACAGTAGGACGAAAATTAAAAAGTGGGCAGTATGGCAACAGTAGTGGTTGTAGGAAAATAGAGAAAAAGGGGAATGTAGTAGAACAAGATAGAACAGTAGACACAGTCAGAGAAAATACAGATGGAGACAGCAGGACAAGACGGAGACAGTAGGCCAAGAGAGACAGTAGGCCAAGAGAGAGAGTAGGGCAAGATAGAGACAGTAGGGCAAGATGGAGAGAGTAGGACAAGATGGAGACAGTAGGGCAAGATGGGGACTGTAGGGCAAGATGGAGACAGCAGGACAAGATGGAGAAAGTAGAGCAATATGGAGACAGTAGGGCAAGATGGAGATAGTAGGACAAGATGCAGAGAGTAGGACAAGATGGAGACAGTAGGACAAGATGGAGACAGTAGGGCAAGATGGGGACTGTAGGGCAAGATGGAGACAGCAGGACAAGATGGAGAAAGTAGAGCAATATGGAGACAGTAGGGCAAGATGGAGATAGTAGGACAAGATGCAGAGAGTAGGGCAAGATGGAGACATTAGGGCAAGATAAAACAGTAGACACAGTTGGAGAAGATAGAGACAGCAGGACAAGATGGAGTCAGTAGGACAAGACGGACAGAAGATGGAGACAGTACAAGAAGATGGAGACACTAGAGAAAGTTGGAGACAATAGGACAATATGGATTGATTTAAGGGAATATACTACATGAAGGGAATACACAACATGGAGTGAATATACTATTTGGAGGGGACATAGTATTTTACACTGTTTCAGTAGAAAGCCAGGACTCCACCTGGATCCTCTTTGCCTTATTTCAGCAGTGTTTGAAATTGCTGGGGGGAGTTTTTGCCTCATTGAGCAGATACAGAACAGAATCCAAAGAGAAAACATGGTGCAATTTAAGATTCAGCCAATTGTGTGGGTATCAGCGGCCACTGAAGGTGGTTTCCTCTGCTGCCTTTAAAGGATAAGTAAACCTTTAAAATAAGTGAATGTAAAATGGTTGAGGGGCTAAGCAATTTTGTATTGTACTTTCATTATTTATTTTGTTTTAATTCCAAGATATTAAGGGATACATGTACTGTTAATATGAATGAATTGTGTTACAACAGCGCCACCTGCTGGTCAGTTTCCCACCAGTCTGACCAGCAAGTAGTCAAGGAAGTTGTCAGGAGAAAGAAAGAGGCTGATGTTCTTCTGCTTAGGAATAAAATTAGAAACCTTTCTCACATCTTTCCTAAGCAGAAGAACATCAGCCTCTTTCTTTCTCCTGACAACTTCCTTGACTACTTGCTGGTCAGACTGGTGGGAAACTAACCAGCAGGTGGCGCTGTTGGAACACAATTCATTCATATTAACAGTACATGTATCTCTTAATATCTTGGAATAAAAACAAATAAATAATGAATGTACATTGCAACATTTCTTAGAATAGCCCCCTCATCCATTTTACATTCACGTGAAGGTTTACTTATCCTTTAATCTGAGGATCAGCCCGGCCGGTGGAGATTCCCAGTGAGTAGAGCGATTTCCCCCATGTGGCTGCAGATCATCTCTGGGGGGCACGGGTGTTGGAATGAGAAGCGCAGACCGACGCAAAGTTTATGTAAATACAACATAATAAATATGCATCGATTCTCCGCTTCTCCTCCGCGAGGAAAAAATACGCATTTGCTTCGCTTCCTCCTTCTCCACTGAATTCCGCTTCCATTGTCCAATTGATTGCCGCGGCCCTGCCGATGCTTTTCCCAAAGTTTGAATTGGTTTATAGGAAGAAATACAAAATGCTATAATTATTTATTTCCCTATTGGTTAACCCCATCATTTTATATATATAAAAAAAAAAAAATATATATATATATATATGCAACACCCGTCTCTGTCAGTTCTATAAATGTGATAAACCAGTCTGTGTGTTCATTGGTCACATTCCTTGCTGGAGTCTCAAAACCCAATAGGCTGATTTTGCTTTTCAATAATTATATCTTAGTTGGGATTTTAGATTATTTCATTATAATGGAGTCTATGGGAGACAGCCATTCCGTAATTCAGAACTTTCTGGGTAATGGGTTTCAGTATAACGGATCCTATACCTGTATAGACAAAAACACATGTCAGTAAAGAAGGGAATTTATTTAGGTCACTGGATAGTTTCTAATGTAACTAATAAGATAAGCAGGTCTCTTGGGGGAAGTGAGACTCACAGCTTAAAGGGCAATTCACCTTCATTAAACTGTAATAACACACAAAACAAGGTCCTTAACCCCCAGAAACATGTTCAGCCTTTCTATAAACTGCCAAATTTTATAACATGGATGTGGTATTTGGGGGGGTGTGGCCACAAAATGGGAGTGGTCACAAATGTTTTGCCAAACAACACACAGCAAGTCTTTTTTTTCCCTCTTTACATTTTCAAATGTTGGGAGATATTTGGGGGCTGCCAATGTGAATCAGGATGTTACTGGGTCACAAACTGGTGTCCAAACAAACCTCTGACTCACAAACGCAAAATCACTCATCCCAAGGGGAAATTCAGGGATTAAATTATAGAGGGGAGGAGACACAAGGTAGGAAGGTTTCAGACAAGATCAGTGGGTGTGGATGGTGTAAAAAAGACAGAGTAGAGGTGATAGGGACAGAGGAGTGAGGAGCAGAGGAATAAGAGTCAGAGGAATATGACACAGAAGAATAAGGTGCAGAGTAATGAGGGGCAGAGGAGTGAGGGGCAGATGAGTGAGGGGCAGAGACTCTATAGTCCATGTAACTTTTATTATGTCATTGAGTCATTACTGGTGCCACTGTTTCTTTGGTGAAAGCGACTCTTCCTGGGTACAAGCGACTCCTCCCGAGTACAAGCGACTCCTCCTGGGTAAAAGTGACTCCATCTGAGTACAAGCGACTCCTCCTGGGTAAAAGTGACTCCATCTGAGTACAAGCGACTCCTCCTGGATACAAACGACTCCTCCCGAGTACAAATGACTCCTCCTGGGTACAAGTTACTCCTCCTGGGTCAAAGTGACTCCACCTGGGTACAAACGACTCCTCCTGGGTACAAACGATTCCTTGTGGGTACAAACAACTCCTCCTTAGTACAAGCGACTCCTCCTGGTTAAAAACGACTACTTCTGGGTACAAACAACTCCTCGTGGGTAAAATCGACTCCTCCCGAGTACAAGTGACTCCTTCTGGGTACAAACAACTCCTCCCAAGTACAAGCGACTCCTCCTGGGTACAAGCGACTCCTCCCAGATACAAGCGACTCTTCCTGGTTATAAGTGACTCCTCCTGGTTACAAGCGACTCCTCTCGGGTACACGCGACTCCTCCTGGGTAGAAGCCAAGTATTGATTCCACATTGATTCCAATGATTCCACAATGGATTATGCTGATCAGTTCATGCTCTGTAGATTTGTGTCCCTGCCCATTATATTGGGGCCATATTATCTGTGCCCCTCTGGGTGCTGCTTATGGCTGAGGCCAGATTATAAGTATCACTGTTATTTCCTATTTATCTTGATGTAACAGCCCAATGAGTATTGGGGGAATATTTCCCATGATGTACCAGATTTATCATTCTTACAGGAGAAGATATGAGGAACCTTCAGTATCTCATAGACTTTCCGTTCATGTTCTTTAATGTAAATAAGTAGTTGAGTGTCGCCTGAGGTGCCCAAACCTGTTACATGTGTTGATGACTGATACACTGGGGGTTCTCACTACAACACAGTTTAGCCGTGGGCTGGTGAAGCTTCCTAGAGAAGGATCAAGTATCCATCAGTTGTGATCAAGGGGAGAGTCAATCAAGTGCGTGTTCATATCTCTTGCCAATGGGCTTGTGGCTCTCTCACATGTCCCTCAGGTTTCCCCAGTGGACACATTAAACCATGTGATGGATGGAGCCAGCCAAGGGGAAAGCAATTATTATTGATCTGGGTGTATATGAGATGATCATTGTATATCCAATTGATTGATGACATGGGGACTTAATGACAAAACAAAGTGACGGCTTGTGGACGCTTAGTTAAATTTACATGACGTTGCTTGGTAGGAGCTGTCGGCTCAGACCTCTGGTCTCCTGGCTAATAGTCCGCTCTCTACTTTCTGCTCATTCACCTGAGACATTAGGACTGAGAGCCGTTAGACTTCTACTTGCTCGATGCACTTTAAGTCTCCCACACACTCAGCAATATCATCTAATAGTCAGGATAAGCTGATCTCCTGGGCTGCTTCATTCCCCAAAGCTACAGACTTATTCTTTCCTTATCCTTTTATTTCTGTAGATTGGAAGCTCTTTAGGGCAGAGGCCTCATTCATTTATATCACTCTACTCCGGTCCATGGCTCCATGGTGCTTATAATGAATTAATTTTTAATTATTCAGGGACAAAGATGTTTAATAAAAGGCAGGGAGTGGGGGACAGGTTCCAGTGAAGGGGGGGGGGGCACATGGAACAGTCTGGTCTGAGCCCTCAACAAAGTAACATAAGGACCAATTGCAAAGAGTAAGGACATAGTGCTGCCTGGATTATACTGAATATTAAATACTGAAATCCTCAAACAAGTGATAAGGCTGAAATGGGAACTAATACCAATATAATGTTCACTCTCCTCATTCATAGAACACGTCAATGAGAGGCAAAGTTGCCCTGGGGTTTATTTGGGATGTGCCCCTCCCCCAGGCAGGAATGTAATGGACTTGTATATAAAAGCCCCCCAGTCCCAAGCTGTGAATATGACACAGACAGTGAATGGGACACATGAAGTCTATTCAGTACAGACTAATCCTCACTCTCTCTTGGCTTCTCTACATTCAGTCCCAGCAGTGAGTCACATACAGCAATGTCCCCATTATACACCTATAGGGCCCATGCAAGTGGGTGATTTATAGTCAGACAGTGTGGCCCTAGGGTGCCAGTCTGTGATACCCCCGAACTGCAACGGCACCTATTTATTTACACCTGTGAGAGCAACGACTGTCTCTGTGCTGAGAATATTCATCTGCCCCTCACCTTATGTTCCCTTATATATAGAGTTTTATATACACTTATATATAGAGTTGTATATACACTTATATATAGAGTTGTATATACACTTATATATAGAGTTTTATATTCACTTATATATAGAGTTGTATATACACTTATATATAGAGTTTTATATTCACTTATATATAGAGTTGTATATACACTTATATATAGAGTTTTATATTCACTTATATATAGAGTTTTGTATACACTTATATATAGAGTTTTATATTCACTTATATATAGAGTTTTATATACACTTATATATAGAGTTTTATATACACTTATATATATAGAGTTTTATATTCACTTATATATAGTTTGATAGAGAGAAACATAGATAGACAGACAGATAGATAGTTACATAGTTACATAGTTAAATTGGGTTGAAAAAAGACAAAGTCCATCAAGTTCAACCCCTCCAAATGAAAACCCAGCCCCATACACACACCCCTCTCTACTTTTAATTAAATTCATTTTTTTTGACACCAGCGAATTTTTGCGCCAGTTTCACAAATTTATTCGCCGGCAGCGAATCGCGCAAAGGTTCCCCTTGTCTAAATCAGTGCCCTAAAGCCTAGTTAAATAGGCTTTAGGGCACTGATTTAGACATGGGGAACCTTTGATGTGTTGTGATTCAAAGGGTTAAACTAAAAACACAGTTTGCGCATTAATCCTGGATATGGGACTGTTACTACAACATCAGTTCCACTGAGCTCCATTAATATCTGAGGAAGGAGAGATGATCTTCCCCCAAATAGAGTTGGGCCCCTTGGGCTCCGCTGTACAAACTGTCACCCCTCCTGCTAATGGCACATTCCATCTGTTTGCACTTTGTATTTACAACTATTACTAGTGTCAAACACACTGATAAACTTTACTCCCTGGCACCGACCAATCACACGCTGAGCTGCTGGCACCCCCTCCAATCACCTGCCAACAGTTCTAGTTACTGCTGCATCTGGCGCCTAATAATAGTAATGATAAGAAACTGCCCCCGGGCTAACTGTCAGCTCACACGACTCTATGACATATATATATACAGTATATACACATAACCAGGGAACCCCACTTCCATATAAACACAACACTAGGAGAGGAAGACAAGGATCACTATTGTTTCTAATAGTCGGAAGGAATTGTGAGTGTGGGATCCCTTGGATAGTGGAAGGACTGGGGTGCCTGGGGCCCCACCAACCTGATCTCAAGGGCCCGCGCCCCACCCAACAGTGAGGGTTCCCTTGTGGTGGAATCCCCAGTGGCCCCCGACCTGCAAGTCTGACACTGTTTCCTCCTCCCCAATACCCAATGCCATATGCACAATGCAACGACTTCTAAACAAAAGCAGAAAGTTGTAGGGTATAAAATGTGGAATTGGGGAAAGGAAAAGCAACGGAATAGGGTAACGGAAGAAGGGAGAGCAGAAGACTAAAGGGGGGTCTCAGGGCTTTAGTAGAGGTTGGGGATTGAATGGGGGAACTGAAAGAGAAGGTGACAGCAGAAGAGAAAGTGAATGTAGAAGAGGAGTAGGAGAATAATTTAAATGTGATACAGTGGGCTGTTCCTGCTGAATTGTGCTTAGTACAGGGAATACCTATGTACCATAGTTTTATGGGATCTCTCTGTACAGACTATGAGCAAACTTAGGGGACTGTTCCTGCTGAATTGTGCTTAGTACAGGGAATACCTATGCTGCCATAGTTTTATGGGATCTCTCTGTACAGACTATGAGCAAACTTAGGGGACTGTTCCTGCTGAATTGTGCTTAGTACAGGGAATACCTATGCTGCCATAGTTTTATGGGATCTCTCTGTACAGACTATGAGCAAACTTAGGGGACTGTTCCTGCTGAATTGTGCTTAGTACAGGGAATACCTATGCTGCCATAGTTTTATGGGATCTCTCTGTACAGACTATGAGCAAACTTAGGGACTGTTCCTGCTGAATTGTGCTTAGTACAGGGAATACCTATGATGCCATAGTTTTATGGGATCTCTCTGTACAGACTATGAGCAAACTTAGGGACTGTTCCTGCTGAATTGTGCTTAGTACAGGGAATACCTATGATGCCATAGTTTTATGGGATCTCTCTGTACAGACTATGAGCAAACTTAGGGGCTGTTCCTGCTGAATTGTGCTTAGTACAGGGGAAGTTTTATATACAGTATTAGCACAGGCTACAATCAAAGTTAAAAGACTGTTCTTGCTGAATTGTCCACATAAAACCTTACACTGACACAATTCATTAGAACATTATTCCTGCCAAAATCAGACAAGGGAAAGTTATGGAAGACCAACACATGGAGATGATCCATTTAGTTTCAATAAAGAAAGGAAGAAGGAGATACTTAATATTTTCAATATTGAACAAATGATTTGATTTCCTCGTCACCCTTTCCCTTCTGTTCCAGCCAGTCTGCCCCACTGTTATTGCCTCTATATCACATAGAAATACCCCAGCGAGGGCATTTGGGGCTTATGGTTCCTTCTACCCATTAGTTGGTCCAACATCGCAGGGACCGGGGGGCTGAAGTTCAGGTGCAACTGTCTGACCTGATTCCCCACAATGGCGCCCAACTGCCAGCACAGCTGATACAACTGCCAATGGGAGGAGCCAGCTCTCACCCCTATACCCAGCCTTCTTCAAAGACCCTGAGGAAGACTATGAGAAAGTAAATGGCCCAATATCAGAATCCTCAGCTTCATTTCATCCCATCAAGTTATTGTCCAGATAAGCAGTTTGGATATTTTCGCCTGTTCCAAGAGCAGAATCAGACGTAAGTAATGAGCTCTCACTAAAGCTCTCCCTCCTATCAATATTAACTCCTTATTTACTATATATCACTCTGACTGCCTCTGATTGATGTGCTCTTAACAGAGGCTGCATTGTTTTTGCTTAATAAGACATTCCCGTGCCTTTTAGGGGTTGTACTCTATGAATTTGTTTCTTTCCCATTGATCCCTTGTGTATAATCTTCACTAACTTACTCTTCATTGTCTCTACTAATATCATCTCTTCTCTTATTCCCACATAATGGCTCCATGTAGCTCATCTCTTGTATACATTTTATTTTCTATATATTAATAACTGCCTGTAGCCTTGTGCCTTTATATGGTCACATAACCCCTCAGTGACTTCTAATATCCTTATCATTTACAGTAGGGGGTACATTATCCCTTATAATACATGAGTGATACTCAGAGTTCCCTGTATAACTCAGCCTGCAGCCTTGTGCCTTTATATGGTCACAGAACAACCCCTCAGTGACTTCTAATATCCTTATCATTTACAGTAGGGGGTACATTATCCCTTATAATACATGAGTGATACTCAGAGTTCCCTGTATAACTCAGCCTGCAGCCTTGTGTCTTTATATGGTCACAGAACAACCCCTCAGTGACTTCTAATATCCTTATCATTTACAGTAGGGGGTACATTATCCCTTGTAATACATGAGTGATACTCAGAGTTCCCAGTATAACTCAGCCTGCAGCCTTGTGCCTTTATATGGTCACAGAACAACCCCTCAGTGACTTCTAATATCCTTATCATTTACAGTAGGGGGTACATTATCCCTTATAATACACGAGTGATACTCAGAGTTCCCTGTATAACTCAGCCTGCAGCCTTGTGCCTTTATATGGTCACAGAACAACCCCTCAGTGACTTCTAATATCCTTATCATTTACAGTAGGGGGTACATGATCCCTTATAACACATGAGTGATACTCAGAGTTCCCTGTATAACTCAGCCTGCAGCCTTGTGCCTTTATATGGTCACAGAACAACCCCTCAGTGACTTCTAATATCCTTATCATTTACAGTAGGGGGTACATTATCCCTTATAATACATGAGTGATACTCAGAGTTCCCTGTATAACTCAGCCTGCAGCCTTGTGCCTTTATATGGTCACAGAACAACCCCTCAGTGACTTCTAATATCCTTATCATTTACAGTAGGGGGTACATTATCCCTTATAATACATGAGTGATACTCAGAGTTCCCTGTATAACTCAGCCTGCAGCCTTGTGTCTTTATATGGTCACAAAACAACCCCTCAGTGACGTCTAATATCCTTATCATTTACAGTAGGGGGTACATTATCCCTTATAATACATGAGTGATACTCAGAGTTCCCTGTATAACTCAGCCTGCAGCCTTGTGTCTTTATATGGTCACAGAACAACCCCTCAGTGACTTCTAATATCCTTATCATTTACAGTAGGGGGTACATTATCCCTTATAATACATGAGTGATACTCAGAGTTCCCTGTATAACTCAGCCTGCAGCCTTGTGCCTTTATATGGTCACAGAACAACCCCTCAGTGACTTCTAATATCCTTATCATTTACAGTAGGGGGTACATTATCCCTTATAATACATGAGTGATACTCAGAGTTCCCTGTATAACTCAGCCTGCAGCCTTGTGCCTTTATATGGTCACAGAACAACCCCTCAGTGACTTCTAATATCCTTATCATTTACAGTAGGGGGTACATTATCCCTTATAATACATGAGTGATACTCAGAGTTCCCTGTATAACTCAGCCTGCAGCCTTGTGCCTTTATATGGTCACAGAACAACCCCTCAGTGACTTCTAATATCCTTATCATTTACAGTAGGGGGTACATTATCCCTTATAATACATGAGTGATACTCAGAGTTCCCTGTATAACTCAGCCTGCAGCCTTGTGTCTTTATATGGTCACAAAACAACCCCTCAGTGACGTCTAATATCCTTATCATTTACAGTAGGGGGTACATTATCCCTTATAATACATGAGTGATACTCAGAGTTCCCTGTATAACTCAGCCTGCAGCCTTGTGTCTTTATATGGTCACAGAACAACCCCTCAGTGACTTCTAATATCCTTATCATTTACAGTAGGGGGTACATTATCCCTTATAATACATGAGTGATACTCAGAGTTCCCTGTATAACTCAGCCTGCAGCCTTGTGCCTTTATATGGTCACAGAACAACCCCTCAGTGACTTCTAATATCCTTATCATTTACAGTAGGGGGTACATTATCCCTTATAATACATGAGTGATACTCAGAGTTCCCTGTATAACTCAGCCTGCAGCCTTGTGCCTTTATATGGTCACAGAACAACCCCTCAGTGACTTCTAATATCCTTATCATTTACAGTAGGGGGTACATTATCCCTTATAATACATGAGTGATACTCAGAGTTCCCTGTATAACTCAGCCTGCAGCCTTGTGCCTTTATATGGTCACAGAACAACCCCTCAGTGACTTCTAATATCCTTATCATTTACAGTAGGGGCTTTGGTTTGGTTTATGGTCAATTTGTTGTTTTTATTTTGTTGTTTTTATTTTGTAATATTTAGGAAACAGCCAGTGAGATGTTGGACTCATAGCTGTTGTTACTTAAGTATAAATAAGGGAAACCTGCAGTACATGTGGGAATATGAATACACATAGTAGGGATATATATATATATATACACACAGACACAATATGTTTACACTAAAGTCCATAGAGTCGTACGTATAAGAAAGTGACCAGTTTAACCCTTTAAGTGCCACAGATCGTAGAATCTACGTTCTGTGGATCAAAGGACCAAAGTGCCACAGATCGTAGATTCTACGATCTCCAGCACTTCCGGGTTCCAGTGCGCAGCGGTTGCATTTAAAACCGCAAGCGCACGTTAGATGCTGGCAGAACCCCCTAGGCAACGAGCAAAACCGGTCATACTCACCGGTCTCCCCACCGATCGTCGCTGGAACCAATAGGAGCGCAGGGCGCACGCAGGGCGCATGGCTGTGACGCGCTCCTGCTGCCCAAATAAATCCAGCCCTCCTGACGCCTCCCCTTTCACTCCTACTGCGCACTTGTGTCTGTTGGAGCCCTCCTGCTGCCTTCCTGCGGTTCTCCTGCTGGTTTGGTCGCCTTGATTGCCTGCCTTGGATTCAGTGAGCTGAACTACAACACCCTTACACCTTTTATTTTACTTGTTTCCTTCTAATCTCTCTAAATTTGTTTTTTTTTTTTGAATATTTTTTTCTTCTGTCTTTATCATTTAGCACACTTTTGTACACTCACACACTTACAGGCATCTTTGCCAAGCACACACTCACACTCACACACTCACTCACACACACACTCACACTTCTACACTTTTTCTTTCCCCTATACTTCTTTTCTTTTCTTTCTTTCTTTGCTTTCTTTAGTAGTTGGTTTTTTTTTTTGCTAAAACTTTATTTCTACTCTTGTTCTATAATTATCTGCTTTATTTTATTGTATTTTTGCAGTTTTTTACCATTTTCATTGTTGCTTTGTGTTTTATATCTATTATATTGCATTTTCACTTTTATTTGCTGTTTGGTGCCTTTACAGTGACGTTGGTGGATCAAGGTTTCTAACCACCAATTTCATTCCAATAGCTGTTATTTTTATTGTCTTAACTGATTTTTATTATATTTTGTTTTATTCTGCTTTGCCCTTTGCTGCTTGTTTAGTGCCCCCAAAAAAGTTTGCCTTTGCAGTGACGCTGGTTGGTCTAGGTTTCTGGCCCCCGATTTCATTCCAATAGCTGTTGTTTTTGTGCTTTAGCTGATTTTTATTAAATTTTGTTGTTTTATTCTGTTTTTCATTTGCATTGCCCTTTGCTACTTGTTTAGTGCCCCAAAAAAAGTTGTGTTTGCAGTGATGCTGGTTGGTTTAGGTTTCTGGCCCCCGATTTCATTCCAATAGCTGTTGGTTTTAGTGCTTTGGGTGATTTTATTCCGGACTGTTCCTTTGCCCTGTTTGCTTGTTTAGTGCCCCCAAAAGGTTCTTTTCGATTTTGGGCACGTGCAGTGTCTTGTCTGTAATCTATTCTGTAGATTTCTGGAAGGAGTTCAAGTTCTAGTTTTTTTTCTTCTTCTGATTATTTGTATTAGCAGTGGTTAACTGTTGGTCAGATCTTGCTGCCTTCTTTTTTTTTCTTTTTCTTCTGGTTGTTTGTTTTAGCAGTGGTTAACTGTTGGTCAGATCTTGCTGCCTTTTTTTTTCCCTCTGGTTGTTTGTATTAGCAGTTGGTCAAATCTTGCTGGATTGGATTTAGGAGCTTCTTGCTTTGCAGTTGTTACTAGTTTTGCAGTGGTCTGTATTTTTCTGGCACAATGGCCAAACGGTTTTATACCGCTGCAGAAGCAGCTAGGTATTGTGAGGACTCCAGCTCAGAGGAATTTAGCAATTCTGATTCGGAGTATGTCCCATCTGATGACTCTACTGATGAATCAGAGGTTGGTGATAGCAGCACTATTAGCGCAGAGGCTAGTAGTGGCGGCACGCTTACTGCTGAAGAAGTAGAGGAAGAGGGAGAGGCTGGTGGCAGTGTGCCAGATGCACCCATGGAGGTAGAAGAGGGTGAGGGTAGTGGTGATGCAGCAGTTGGAGCACCTGTGTGGGGGCCTCCCTGTAATTATGCCCCTGAAATTCCCCCATTCACTGCAGTCACGGGCGTCAAGGTGGACACCACTAACTTTGAAATCCTAGATTTCTTCAATCTTTTTATCACAGAGGCCATCCTACAGGACATGGTCCATTACACAAATTTATACGCTGAGCAGTATCTTGCCAGCCACCCTATACCAGGGTATTCAAGAGCCCAGGCGTGGTATCCCACTACTGTAAATGAAATCAAAAGATTCCTGGCGCTCACATTGGCAATGGGACTCGTAGAACGCAACACCTTAGCTTCATACTGGGATACCACTACAGTCCTTTCCATCCCTCTTTTTTCAGCCGTTATGCCAAGAAACCGTTATCAAATTTTACTGCGGTTTCTTCATTTTAACGACAATGCAGCGGCTGTTCCCCCTAATTAGCCCGGTTACGACAGGCTTTACAAATTGAGGCCCCTTATAGATAGCCTGTCTCAGCGCTTCACAGAGGTCTACTCCCCCTCCCAAAATATATGTGTGGACGAGTCCCTTTTGCTCTTCAAAGGGCGCCTAAAATTTCGCCAATACATCCCTAGTAAGCGTGCTCGATATGGGATGAAATTTTACAAACTCTGTGAAAGCAGCTCGGGCTATACTAGTTTTTTCATGATCTACGAGGGAAAGGACACTAATTTGGACCCCCCCCGGCTGTCCCCTTGACTTGACTGTCAGTGGTAAAATTGTCTGGGAGCTCATTACTCCACTGTTGGGCCAAGGTTACCACTTATACGTGGATAACTTTTACACAAGCATCCCCTTATTCAGAACCCTTTACTGGTTGGACACCCCAGCTTGTGGCACTGTTAGGCGTAACCACAGAGGACTGCCCAAGGAACTGGTGGATAAGAAATTGAAACGTGGAGAAGTAAATGCTCTAAGAAGCGATGAGCTCCTGGCATTAAAATTTGCAGACACCAAAAATGTTTTTATGCTTACTACTATCCACAATGAGAGTGTAGTTGTCCAACACAGAAGTGGTGATAGGCCCGCAAAATCAAAGCCACTCTGTTGTAAAGAATATAGTAAGCATATGGGTGGCGTCGATAAAACCGACCAAATCCAAACTTACGACGCCACCAGAAAAACCAGGGCCTGGTACAAAAAAGCCGCAATTTATATGATCCAAATGGCCCTTTATAATTCTTATGTCGTTTACAAAACGGCAGTACCAGGCCCAAAATTGAGTTTTTACAATTATCTGCTGCAGCTGCTCCCTGCCCTTTTGTTTGGTGATGTACAGGAGGTTCCAGAAATGCCTGGCAATGACAATGTTGCCCGAATGGTGGGTAAGCATTTCATTGCACAAATTCCACCAACTCCTAATAAAAGATATGCCCAGAGAGCTTGTAAGGTTTGCCGTTCCAGGGGTGTTAGAAAAGATGTGCGGTATTTTTGTCCCAAGTGTCCTGGCAAGCCTGCTTTGTGTTTCCAACCCTGTTTTGAGGTGTACCACACTGTGGTACACTACGAGAGGGCTTGAATTCTGGGTTGTGTTGGTAGGTTAGGGCTCTCTGGGTTTGTTGGTGGTAAAAGGATTTAGTAAATCTGTATAGTAAACTTGGCATGCTCTAGGTTTTTATGCACATGCTAGCAGTAGCTGTTTAGGTGTGCTGGCAGAGTGATACTTTTCTTTTTTTTGTTTTTTTTTTTGTGGAGTGGTTTTTCAGATTCAAGCCCCCCTATTGAGATCTAACATTTTGGCAGGTCCCTACTTCGCTTATAACTAGGTATAGATGTTGTTAATAAAAAAAAAAAGTTTGACAAGGCAAACAATGACAGTTTTTTTTCTGTATAGTAGTGATCTTTGATTTTTTTATATAGGATTTGGCACTGGGTGAGCAGTGCAATGTAGCAGTAAAAACTTGTATGTAGGTTTGTTCTTAGTCTAAATCAAAAAACCACACTAGCACACGAGACTTGTATCTGCAGGGCAAGCCCTTGCAAAGGTTTTTACTGCCGTGGTGCCACCGCAGTAAAAACCTTTGCTAGGGCTTGCCCTGCAGATACAAGACGTTACTAGGAGGCCACCGTATCCTCCATTCACTGTGCACCGAGCAAAGCTATATACCTGCACAACGGGTGTGCGAGTGTCTACTCCAATTGTTCTTAGTCTAGGCATTCAGCTTTTGTGTTGAGCAATGGTGTTTTAGACCAGTTGTGTTATGGATAGCACTTCTATTGCGCTGGTGGTAAATAGCAAAATGAGGTGCTGGTTGGCGAGATGATATATGGATACATGCACCTAAATTCACAGCCCCAATATTACGCATTGTCCCTGTTTTGGGATGATTGGTGGCTGTGTCTCTATGTTTATGCATACATATGGGGTATCATTTTATTCAGGGGGACTTGCAGATTGTTATTGAGCAGGTTTTTGGTAGTTACCATGGAAACTTAGGGGGAAATCTAAGTTTGTATATCTTTTTTCCTTTATTTCAGACCAAGTCTCGGATTTCTACGAAGGACTGTGGCCACAATTCTCCGTGTAGAAAAGTAAGAATGGCATCTTTGAATATCTAATGAAGTGTACTTTTCAAAAATATATGGTTTGTGGGGGTTATTTAACAGAAAAGGTGCAGTTTAGGATGAGAAAAGTTGAGAACCTCATATAAATTCGCAGCCCCAATATTATGCATTGTCCCTGTTTTGGCGTGTTTGGTGGCTGTGTCTCTATGTGTATCCATACATAGGGGGTATCATTTCATTCAGGGGGACTTGCAGATTGTTATTGAGCAGGTTTTTGGTAGTTACCATGGATAGTTAGGGAGAAATCTAGCTTTGTATATCTTTTTTCCTTTATTTCAGGCCAAGTCTCGGACTTCTACGAAGGACTGCGGCCACAATTCTCCGTGTAGAAAAGCGAGAATGGCATCTTTGAATAGCTGAAGAAAAAAAAAAAAACTAAAAATGCAACAAAAAAGCTCTAAATTTCATGATGCGCTGGTAAAATGTATTTCAATTTTGAGTAAAAAATACAGCACCCCTACAAACCTGAAGGTCTGTTGTTTCTAAAAATACCAAACTTGAAGGGATAATTTAAATTTACATATAAGTTATGCTGCATCAACTGTTACATGTGCTTATCTACTTTGTTCTGGTGTAAAATTCTAGAAAATGCTGATTTAGTTTGGGGGTTACTCCTGGACAAAAAAAGTGGGTTACTGATACATATTTGGTATCGTTGGACTTGGCAGGATCACGGCTTTTACAAACACAAAAAAAATGCTCGTAAAATCAACTTTTCTGTGGAAAAAAAACTCAAGATATACTCCATTTTTTAATAATTTTTTTTTTTTTTTTACATATTTCACCCAAAATACACACTAAATCTCCAGAAAAGTTGCAAAATTACACTTGCATGTCAAAGTCCGATTTATAACGAAAAAAACAATATATAATTTTCCTAGTTTCATGGAGGTTTTCCTACAGAAAAACCTTGTTAAACTGAACAAGTACCAAATGCTTAAAAAACGTCTGGCATTTCGCGTACCAGAAATGTGAAATTCTGCTGGCACTTAAAGGGTTAAGGTGAAACATGTAGAAGCTGCCGCTGAGGATTCTGGGATGTGGCTCAGTATAGAGGGAATATTCCCATATAAGTAGCCAGTAGGGAGTGAGTTATTCTGGGGATAAGGTTATTGGCTGCTGTACGTTTCATAATCTGACTATAAAATCCATTGTAAGGAGATAACAAGATCCAATAGAGATGCCCCGGCCGCTCCTCTTTTATCTCCCTGATATACGGCCTCCGGCGCAGCGACTTATCGAGACGTCAAACACAGCGTTTTTTAAAGACAGAATTATATTGGGGAGGGAAAGGATTTCTCCCAAATTAATGAAAAATCAATCCGGCCTCAAAAATCCATTAATGCTCATAATGCGCCGGTTACAGGGAGAAACCAGAAAAAGATTCAATAAATACGGGGCAGGCAGTGCGGACGTTACTTATTCTTTTCATTTATGTTAATTAGCCGGGAATTAATTCAGCAAACCCATTCCAGGGAATATAAACTGATAGGGGTCATATTGTCTTTAGAGAGGGAAAAAAAGAGTCATTTTAAGCAACTTAAAGGAACAGTAACATCTAAAAATAAAAGTATTTTAAAGGAAAAAACAATGTAATGTAGTGTTGCTCTGCACTGGTACAACTGGTGTGTTTGCTTCAGAAACACTATTATAGTTTATATAAACAAGCTGCTGTGTAGCCATGGGGGCAGCCATTCAAGCACAGGATACACAGTAGATAACAGATAAGTACTACTATAGTTTATATAAACAAGCTGCTGTGTAGCCATGGGGGGCAGCCATTCAAGCACAGGATACACAGTAGATAACAGATAAGTACTACTATAGTTTATATAAACAAGCTGCTGTGTAGCCATGGGGGCAGCCATTCAAGCACAGGATACACAGTAGATAACAGATAAGTACTACTATAGTTTATATAAACAAGCTGCTGTGTAGCCATGGGGGCAGCCATTCAAGCACAGGATACACAGTAGATAACAGATAAGTACTACTATAGTTTATATAAACAAGCTGCTGTGTAGCCATGGGGCAGCCATTCAAGCACAGGATACACAGTAGATAACAGATAAGTACTACTATAGTTTATATAAACAAGCTGCTGTGTAGCCATGGGGGCAGCCATTCTAGCACAGGATACACAGTAGATAACAGATAAGTACTACTATAGTTTATATAAACAAGCTGCTGTGTAGCCATGGGGGCAGCCATTCAAGCACAGGATACACAGTAGATAACAGATAAGTACTACTATAGTTTATATAAACAAGCTGCTGTGTAGCCATGGGGGCAGCCATTCAAGCACAGGATACACAGTAGATAACAGATAAGTACTACTATAGTTTATATAAACAAGCTGCTGTGTAGCCATGGGGGCAGCCATTCAAGCACAGGATACACAGTAGATAACAGATAAGTACTACTATAGTTTATATAAACAAGCTGCTGTGTAGCCATGGGGGCAGCCATTCAAGCACAGGATACACAGTAGATAACAGATAAGTACCAGACAAGGTGCATCACGTGTTCGGTCTAATGTCGGGTCCCCTGTCTCCTATAACTTATGCCCCATGGAATCAGCTATTCCTGCTGGGGGGTCCCTAATTATATACAGGGGATCTGCGCTCAGCTGAGCAGTGGTTGCCCTTGGTTACAAGACCTTTAACACCCTTCATTGCATTATCCCCTATGTTTTGATCATTAAAGAAGGGTCCTTTGGGGAGAATCTCTAAGGTTCTGTAGCTTCTACTAGTGGGGCCCTCCTGGCCCTTCCCCTCTTATGTCTCCCAGGAAATTCACAAGTGGTTCCAGCACCCAAAGAGGAGGAAGAACAGGGTGCACCAAATAAATAGCCAGGATATCCACTACATCATTACTTGCTGCTTGATTTAATGAAATGATGACCCCCCTGCACAGGAATGGGAATACACTAACCAACAGCTGAAGAAATGGGGGTCAATGATAGTTCCAGTTCTACATCAGCTGGAGGCCCACAGGGGCCCCTCTCCTTTTCCTTAAAGCCTGGAGGTATCACTTTTATACTATACTGTAAGGCCTTTGGCTCATTGTTACAGGAGAACAGGGATGTCTTGGCTCCCTCTGCTTCACGTCAAACTCTCCATTAGAAGAAGGAGGGAAAGGTCACACTCCACAATAAGTGACACGGGATTATTCATTCCTTTTGTATCACTTGGTCCTGTGCCACATTCATCATAATAAGCCTGAGCGCTATTAATATGAGTGTTAGATATAATTCCGCCGGCATTTCATTGTCATTTAGCATTAATTAACGTCCACTCACAGTAAATTGTTACAAGCAGGGAACGAGGTAACGTCCAGGCCTATTAATATCACCAATGACAATGTCATACTGGATCCAGAAAGCCAAGAACGACAATTACAAGGGATCTAAACACTACTGCTGAACAAAGATGGACCCTGTCCAGACAGAGGGGAAGGTGAGGGCAACATACAGAATGAGGAACCACAGATGGACCCTGCTCAGACAGAGGGGAAGGTGAGGTGCACCTACTGAATCAGAAACCACAGATGGACCCTGCCCAGACAGAGGGAAGGTGAGGGGAACATACAGAATGAGGAACCACAGATGGACCCTGCCCAGACAGAGGGGAAGGTGAGGGGCACATAAAGAATGAGAAACCACAGATGGACCCTGCCCAGACAGAGGGGAAGGTGAGGGACACATACTGAATTAAAAACCACAGATGGACCCTGCCCAGACAGAGGGAAGGTGAGGGACACATACTGAATTAAAAACCACAGATGGACCCTGCCCAGACAGAGGGAAGGTGAGGGGAACATACAGAATGAGGAACCACAGATGGACCCTGCCCAGACAGAGGGGAAGGTGAGGGGCACATAAAGAATGAGAAACCACAGATGGACCCTGCC
The DNA here is from genome assembly GCF_017654675.1 of Xenopus laevis. Classification (NCBI taxonomy): domain Eukaryota; kingdom Metazoa; phylum Chordata; class Amphibia; order Anura; family Pipidae; genus Xenopus; species Xenopus laevis. The sequence continues at coordinate 134,825,555 of NC_054382.1, read as the reverse complement.
CAGACAGAGGGGAAGGTGAGGGGAACATACAGAATGAGGAACCACAGATGGACCCTGCCCAGACAGAGGGGAAGGTGAGGGGTACATACAGAATGAGGAACCACAGATGGACCCTGCCCAGACAGAGGGGAAGGTGAGGGCAACATAGAGAATGAGGAACCACAGATGGACCCTGCTCAGACAGAGGGGAAGGTGAGGGGTACATACAGAATGAGAAACCACAGATGGAGCCTGCCCAGACAGAGGGGATGGTGAGGGGTACATACTGAAATAGAAACCACAGATGGACCCTGCCCAGACAGAGGGGAAGGTGAGGGGCACATAAAGAATGAGAAACCACAGATGGACCCTGCCCAGACAGAGGGGAAGGTGAGTGGCACATACAGAATGAGGAACCACAGATGGACGCTGCCCAGACAGAGGGGAAGGTGAGGGGAACATACAGAATGATGAACCACAGATGGACCCTGCCCAGACAGACTGGAAGGTGAGGGGCACATACAGAATGAGGAGCCACAGATGGACCCTGCCCAGACAGAGGGGAAGGTGAGGGGTAGATACAGAATGAGGAACCACAGATGGAGCCTGCCCAGACAGAGGGGATGGTGAGGGGTACATACTGAAATAGAAACCACAGATGGACCCTGCCCAGACAGAGGGGAAGGTGAGGGACACATAAAGAATGAGAAACCACAGATGGACCCTGCCCAGACAGAGGGGAAGGTGAGGGGCACATACAGAATGAGGAACCACAGATGGACCCTGCCCAGACAGAGGGGAAGGTGAGGGGCACATACAGAATGAGGAACCACAGATGGACCCTGCCCAGACAGAGGGGAAGGTGAGGGGCACATACAGAATGAGGAACCACAGATGGACCCTGCCCAGACAGAGGGGAAGGTGAGGGGCACATACAGAATGAGGAGCCACAGATGGACCCTGCCCAGACAGAGGGGTGAGGGGCACATACAGAATGAGGAACCACAGATGGACCCTGTCCAGACAGACTGGAAGGTGAGGGGCACATACAGAATGAGGAGCCACAGATGGACCCTGCCCAGACAGAGGGGAAGGTGAGTGGTACATACAGAATGAGGAGCCACAGATGGACCCTGCCCAGACAGAGGGGAAGGTGAGTGGTACATACAGAATGAGGAACCACAGATGGACCCTGCCCAAGAGGGGAAGGTGAGGGGCACATACAGAATTCATAGCCATGAATGTTTACTGTCCAGTGAGAAATTGAGTTTTGTATGTACTAGCTTAAATAAGATGGACTTATTCCATATTAACTTGGAGAGCAGTCAGTCTTTATGCCATGGCATCCCTAGTTAAACCCCACTTTCTATTGTTAAAACTTTAGTAGGGTTGTGTGTTTCCCTTTAACGACATGGCTTTTTTGTGGGTTTGAACAAGAGATACAGATATTTATACCTATTTATAGTATAATATTTAACGCCGCGCCAGAAAAACAAAGGAAGTAGGAAAGGCAAAATTTTTGGAGCACAACTGTTTTTTTGTAACTTAAATTTTATTTGGTTTAGCATTTAAGTTTCCAAGCATAATAAAAGCACAAGGTACAGACATAACAGGAAAAAAAAGTCATGTATATCGTTTTCACAAAGTTCTCAGTTGGTAAAAAAGAAGGAGTGTGGGAGTTAACATGGATGTCAGAGTAAACGTACAGAGTTACAGAGATGGTTGGAAAACATTGAACGACCAGAGGGCTTGAAGTATAGGTCAATGAAGCAATAGAGATGCAAGAGGCCTGCAATAGACAATCATCAGCAATACAATTATCAACATCCTTATTCTCATTCCCCCCCTTCCACCATACGCGTTTGAGATACATAATAGACCCATTTCGACCAAACAGCGTCATGCTTAGGCAAGGATCCGCGATGTTTGGCCGTCATTTCTTCCATTAATTTCATATCCCTGATACGGGAAATTGTCTCGCCTATGGATGGGGCACGAGAAGACTTCCAATTGGAAGTAATAGACAATCTGGCCGCAGTGTAAATGAAATTCAGAAGCTTCTGTTCTGGGGGGGAGATGCCGACATGTGGTAGGCCCAGTATTGCATTAGAGGCCTGAATTGGGATCTCATAGAAAAAGAGTTTCGTCACCAGATCCCTAACCGCTTTCCAAAATGCAGATAGTCTCGGACAGGACCACAATATATGGGAGAGAGAGCCCTCCTGTCCACAAGCCCTCCAGCACAGCGCTGAGGTAGTTGGATACATTTTGCTTAATTTCACCGGGGTATAGTACCAATGGAAGATAGCCTTGTAAACGCTCTCTTTCTGTCTTACACAAGTGACACTTCTCCTGGCATTCTCCCATATGTCCTGCCATTGTTCCAAGGTGTAAGTGGTGGAGAGCTCTCTTTCCCATTGTAGCATATACCTGTGTTTAGGAAACGGTTCCTCTAATACAGTGTTAAGTACAGAATAAATAGTCGAGATCAACGCTTTCTGTGGCAGACCCCGGAGACACGTCCTTTCAAAGAACGTCAGTGAGCGAGATGGAGGACGCCCCTGGAACACCCCCTTAATGAAATGTAGAATTTGCAAAAAGTCATAACACCAGGTCTGGGGGATTTGATACTTCTCTTGAAGTTCTGCGAACGAGTGGACTCTATTCTCCAATGGCTTGAGAAAATCATATATTCTAAAGAGGCCCTTGGAACCCCAACGGTTCTGGAAGGCGGGAGACATCCCCGGGATAAAGCGAGGATTAGCCAGAACGGATTGCATAGGGGACGGGAAATTGGTCAAGGGAGATTTCTTGGAGCAATGTTCCCAGAGTCTAATAGTGAATTTAGTTGCCTGCAAAACATTGGGAGGTAACTTCACCGGTTTAGGGGTCTGCCACAGAAGAGCATTCGGGTGAATAGGAGCCAGAGAAAGCGATTCAATGAGTGCCCATCTAGAGGTAGGGTGATATGTGGTCCAGCCTAACACCTGTCTCAGTTGTGCCGCTTCGTAGTATCTGCGGATATTGGGTACTGCCAATCCCCCCTGAGATCTATTCATAGACATTACCTTTCTGGAGACTCTGTGTCTCGACTTCGCCCAAATGAACTTAAAAAACATGGTTTGAATATTCTGCAGGACAGCATTAGGCACCGTCACAGGGAGGGTCTCAAAAAGGTATAACAGTTTAGGCAGGATAGACATCTTAACAGCTGATATCCTACCCAGCCAGGATATCGTGTAAGTGCCCCATTTTTCCAGGAGCGAAGAAATGGATTGCAGAAGGGGGGTATAGTTGTATTTAAATAGTTGAGAATAGGAGGCCGTCAACTGTACCCCAAGATAACGGAGCGAATGTTCCCTCCATTTATATTTAAAGTTGGCTTTCAACAGTTCCTTCACATGGGAGGGAGTATTCAAAGCTAAGGCCTCTGATTTCTGGAGATTCAGCTTATAACCCGAATAGGTGCCGTATAGAGTAAGCAATTTGTGCAGACTTGGGAGAGAGATTATGGGGTTGGTAATGGTTAGAATGACATCATCTGCGAACAGGGCCACCCGGAACTCACTATCCCCCAGCCGCGGACCCGTGATGTCAGGATGTTCCCGTACAGCTGTAGCCAGCGGCTCGATACTAAGGGCATAAAGAAGGGGAGAGAGTGGGCAACCCTGCCTGGTACCATTTGAGATAGAGATAGATTGGCTAGGAGCCCCAGGTAATTTGAGGGTCGCCGTAGGTATGGAGTAAAGAGCCTTTATTGCCGTCAGGAATGGGCCATCGAACCCCATGGTATGTAGCAGATCGAACAAAAAGCCCCAATCCAAGCGGTCAAACGCTTTTTCGGCGTCCAAACTAAGGACGACCGCTGGGATTTGGGCTCTATTAATAAGATCAATTACATCAATAGCTCTACGGGTGTTGTCACCTGCTTGTCTGCCCTGAATGAACCCAACTTGATCAGGGTGGACAAGTCCAGGCATTAAGGGGGCAAGTCTATTGGCCAAAATTTTCGTAAATAATTTAAGGTCCGAATTCAGTAGAGCAATGGGGCGGTAGCTGCCACACTGGTTGGGGTCCTTACCCTCTTTAAGCAGTAAGGTAATATACGAGGTCAGCATTGTCGGTGGAATAGGAGAACCAGTGAGAAAGGAGTTAAAGAGTTGGGTCAGGTAAGGAAGAAGGACACCATGAAACGCCTTATAATATGCATACGTAAAGCCATCTGGGCCTGGGGCCTTCATTGAGGGAAAGGCTTTTATGGTAGCTGCAATCTCCTCCGCAGATATGGGAGCATTGAGAGTCTCTAAATCAGATTGGGAGAGCCGAGTTTTAACATTATCCCTCAAAAACGCCTCTCTTAGCTGATCCACGGGCCTCCCTGACACAGAAGGACGGGTACCTATGTTGTACAATTTGGAATAATAATTACTAAACGTCTCAGCTATGGCCTCAGGAGAATATACTAGCTGGTTATCTCCTGTATCTATCGATGAGATAGCCGTCTGGGCCAGTTGTTCCCGCAATTTCTTGGCTAATAAAGTGTGAGCCTTATCTCCACTCTCGTAGTATCTCTGTTTGAGCCATCGGAGGGCCTTTTCCGTGTCAGCTAAAAGTAGGGTTTTAAGGTCTCTACGTGTCTGGGATATTTTTAGTCTGATCAGTCTGGTAGGAGTATGACTATAGGACTTCTCCCAATGTACCAGCTGACGCTCCAGCTGCGATATGCGGAGTGTTCTCTGTTTTTTAAGCTTAGAGGAGACGGAAATAAAGTGGCCTCTGAGGACTGCTTTATGAGCTTCCCATAAACATGCTATATCCTCTACCGACCCTCGGTTAGTGTCAAAGTATTCCGTAATGGTTTCTAAGGCCTTCTGTTTAAACTCCGGGTTATTCAGGAGAGTTTCATTTAAGCGCCAATGGGAGGACCTCTTAGGCGGGTGTGTTACCTCTAATTCTAGCATCACTGCAGAGTGATCAGTCCAAGATGTGGGGATAATAGTGGAAGTGGCCGGGACTAAGAGAAGGTCTCTAGACACAAGAAAGTAATCTATTCTAGTGGAGAGACTATGTCTAGCGGAAAAAAACGTATATTCTCTCTCAGTGGGGTGGTGCACCCTCCAAATGTCCCTAAGGTCAAGTTTACAGAGTAATTGGCGGAGTCCTTTGGAGTGCTCCGCCGTGTCCCTGGCAGTGGGCGGGAAGGACCGATCTCTCAACTCCGAACACACTAAGTTAAAGTCTCCGCCAATTACCGTGGGAACCGAATAGTCCCCCCTAGCTTTGCTCAACCTGGAGCGTAAAAACTTCAATTGCCTTCTATTCGGTGCATAGACATTCATAACGGTCAAAGGTTTGCCCCCCAGTGATCCCCTGAGAATCAGATATCTGCCAGCCGGGTCAGTATCCACCTGAGAAACCTGGAACGGACAATCCCTATGTACCAGAGTCAGCAAACCTGCCTTCTTAGAGTCTGCCGAGGCCTGATAAACCCTTGGGTAGAGATTAGACTTCAAGACGGGGCTAGGACCATCAGCACGCTTAATATGCGTCTCCTGTATCAAGGCAATATCAGGCCTGAGCCGATGAATCTCTCGGATGGTTAAATACCGTTTAACCACACTATTTAAACCATTAACATTAATCGTGAGAAGCTTAACCATTATGTACAATCAAGATAGGGATGCTCATATGAAACACTGACATTGTAACTCGTGCTATAGACCAAGCGTAGCAGTGAGAAGTATATAACCATTTGAGGAAAAACCAGCAACATATAGGCAGTGTAACAACAAAGTAAACCCACATGTAGCAAAAAAATAAGTGCAATAGAGAACCGGGGAGAAAAAGAAAAAATAAAAAGTAAAAAAGATATAAAGTCAATAAAAAATAAAGAAAAAATTCCAAAAATAACGAACCCAAAGTCACGCAGAAAATCTGCAGGAGTATGTCAATGGGGTCAAGGTAGACCGTACACAGCCTTACTGGGTAGCGTCCCGGAGGTGGTGGAAGTACACAAATATGAAGAACAGAGATAGTACTCACGGATCCTCCATGGCAACGGGAACCACCACATCTGCAGGCATGGGATAAGGCACAAAGAGAATGGGAAAAAATCTGCCGAATGGATGGACGGCAGGCTCACACAGATGCAGGTGAGGACGGAACATTCTTTGGCGATGATCCTCCCACCTTCGTCCAGACTGGATGAAGCTTGTCCTGGGGTCCAGAATCTTGCAAGCGAAGCCTCCTGCTGATGGTCTTTGGAGGAAATACCCAGATCCTTAAGAAAACGTGCGCCATCGGAGGGATCTTGGAGTATGTATTGGCGGTTCCCTTTCGTAGCCATCAAAAGGGGAACCCCCAGCGATATATTATCTTGTGGGCCCGGAGGGCCTGAGTAACAGGGCGCAGCTCCCTTCTTTTCCGCAAGGTGATTGGGGAAATATCATTAAAGATTTGGAGCTGATGACCCTGGTGTTCAATGTGAGGGGTATTGCGAGTCTTACCGGTAATAGCGTCCTTGCTTTCAAAATAATGGAGGCACACCACCACATCCCTGGGCCTGGTCGCACCTGGCAGCCTAGGTGCCAGGGCCCGATGGGCTCTATCAAACCGCCAGGCCTCCGCTGGGAGATCAGGGCAAATGCTGGAGAAGAGGGAGCGTAGGAAAGCTCTGATGTCTTGAGGGCCTACCTCCTCCGAAATGCCTCTAATGCGTAGGTTTTGGCGCCTGGACCTGTTTTCCACATCCTCAGCGTGGGCTTTGAGAAACACTACTTCTTCTTGCAAAGTAGCATGGCTGTCTTCCAGAGCATTATAACGCATGATTAAATCGTCCAAGGCCGCCTCCAGCTTGTCTGTCCGGTCCCCCAGGCCGTTAACATCAGTGCGTATGTCATGGAGGGCAGCGCGTATCGTGCTTGCGACAGACTCAGCGATCTTTTCATGCAGCTGAGAAAGCTGTTGCGTGAGCACTGGTACAGTCACCAAGTCAGGTGAGGGTAGAACTTGCCCCAATCCCCTTGCGTCGCCAGACAGATCCCCCTCCGAACCTGGGTGCGCTGGCGATGAGGCCTGCGAAGGCGGGCGAGGATCCGCATCGGAGTCATCGGCGCCATCTTGGAGCGCACGTCGCAAGGCCGAGGGAGTTTTCTGCAAAAAAGGCGACATCGTGCCTGCCTGGTCCTTATTTTTGCGTTTTCCCATGCTGGGGATATTGTCCCACACTGGCTGCTGGACCTGGTGCAAAACAAAAACGGCTCAGTCACGCTAATTACCAGGGTTAGCTGTCCCGGTACACGGAGCTCCGTGAACTTGCGACTGCACTACTCCATGCCGCGCATGCGCCCCTTGAGCACAACTGTTGAACCACAAATCGCCCCATCAAGTAACCAGTATGAACTTTTCGACATGAAATCTTATCTCCTGGGGTTAAGTCATTCGTGAATTTAGCAAATACTTCAGCCAGTGATTGCAGGAAGTCTTTCTATTAGCAAAAGCCCAAATGAAATATGGATATCCATGCATTACCTTAAGAGCCTGACTGTAAGAGCAGGTAAGCTTATCAAAGAAGTATAATGTCCATCATAAATCCATCCTCTAAGACCAAGTCAAAGAGTTTTAATAATTCAGTGTTTGCTTTTCAGAAGGATTAGAAGTGAAAACATGACGGGTGGAGACGGTGCAATCCAAACGGGGAACGAGGGGAGATTGATGGAACGCTCTGCATTATGAGACAGATGACTTATCGAGCTGTCACTGGCAGTGTTTTAAGACAGAATTATATGGGAGATGAGAAAGATTTTTACCAAATTAATGAAAAATCAATCAAGCCTCAAAAATCCATTAATGGTCATAATGCACTGGTTACAGATAGATATCCAATACTGGATGTTAAATACAACTCTGGGATGGCAGCACACAGGAAATACCTCATTCATTAAGCTGCATGTATTTACTTTTTAGTGGGACACCAATAGCCTGAGCATCCGATCGATCAATCCCACCTGCTGAGCTGGAAATGCTGAACTTTGTGCATTGTAAGTGCAAGAAATGGATAGCCATCATCAGCCGCCATTCCTTCTAGACAGTTACTCTAAGATGAGGCCTCAAAACATGATCATCAAAGGTTCTGCTTCATCTGTGGACCTTTACCAACTGCTGTATAAATTGGACAAATAAAAAGGGTAGTTTAGGGGAGAGAAGGAACACAGTCTCCTATCTCTGAGATTACACTATATAACCCCCTAAAAGGTCAATCACTAAGGGCTGGATATCAAGGAGCACTCTGGTCTCAGCCAAGAAAAACCAAGATTAGGTGGAGCTGATAGACTTGAATCAATTAAAATAATTTCTTCACTTGGATGTCCTTCATTAATACGAGGTGAAGCAGCCATAGTGAAGATGAGTTTTTCTCCTAATTGTTAGGATATTCATTTGGAAGGAATATGGTGCATAAAATTTCCATTAAGTCTTAATCCCAAGAATAAGGAGGCAAGAGTGAGAGAGAAACTGATAGAAAAAAACAATGTAAAGCAAGTTGGGTGCTGGTCACTATCTACCAAGGAAAGGCCACACTAACTCTTCTAGATGGTTCATTCTTTTAGAGCAAATTGTACTTTTTCTATGTTTCTATGTTTCCAATTCCCATTGGTTCCTCCTGATGAGATGATGTAGGAGGCACATCAATAATTGAATAAAGAAAGTACCATCATGAGTCCTGTATGAGATCAGATGGAGATCAGTTAAAGAGAGGTCCCCCATGATCAGAGAAGATTGACATAATTTCCCTTACTCCGTCAGATTAAATAAATTCTTTAGATACACTATGTCCTGCAAAGTGACCCATCCATATGGTCACATTCCTTATAGGTACATTTAGGCATTGAGTTGATATTTTTGCAAACCTTTGGGGAGTCAGACAACTCAGATTCCCACAAAGCAGCAGGTAGGTAGAAAAAATGGGGGGTCAGCAGGCATAGAGAAGGGCAAGAAGGAAACAGTAGGTCAACATTGTTAAGGTATGCAAGATGTGACTGTAAGCTAAGATTGCAACCATTTGGCAAGATGGAGGCCGCAAAACAAGATTCAGACAGGATGGAGAGAGCATATCAGTAGGGAAGATGTAGACTGTAACAAAAGATGGCAACAAGAGGGCAAGATTAGCCCAGCTGTCTTCATCTGGTCCTATTGTCTTCATCTTGCCCAACTATATACATCTTGCCCTACTGTCTCTATTTTGCCCTACTCTCTCTATCTTGCCCAACTGTCTCCATCTTGCCTACCTGTCTCCACCTTGCCCTACTGTCTCCATCTTGCCCAACTGTCTCCATCTTGCCCTACTGTCTACATCTTGCCCAACTGTCTCCATCTTGCCCTACTGTCTCCATCTTGCCCAACTGTCTCCATCTTGCCCTACTGTCTGCATCTTGCCCTACTGTCTCCATCTTGTCCTATTGTCTCCATTTTGCCCTGCTGTCTCCATCTTACTCAAACTGTCTCCATCTTGTCCTAATGTCTCCATCTTGTCCTCCTGTCTCCATCTTGCCCTACTGTCTGCATCTTGCCCTACTGTCTCCATCTTGTCCTATTGTCTCCATTTTGCCCTGCTGTCTCCATCTTACTCAAACTGTCTCCATCTTGTCCTAATGTCTCCATCTTGTCCTACTGTCTCCATCTTGCCCTACTGTCTGCATCTTGCCCTACTGTCTCCATCTTGTCCTATTGTCTCCATTTTGCCCTGCTGTCTCCATCTTACTCAAACTGTCTCCATATTGCCCTACTGTCTTCATCTTGTCTTGCTGTCTCCATTTTGCCCAACTGTCTCTATCTTGTCCTACTGTCCCACCTTGCGCTACTGTCTCCATCTTGCCCTACTGTCTCCATCTTGTCCTATTGTCTCCATATTGCCCTACTGTCTCCATCTTGTCTTGCTGTCTCCATTTTGCCCTGCTCTCTCCATTTTGCCCAACTGTTTCCATCTTGCCATACTGCTTCCAGCTTGTCTTTCTTCTCCATCTTTTTATCACATTCATTTTGATGCAAATGGGGTGGATGCTTGTAGGAAAAATCTGGAATTAAGGGGGACAATGCTGCATGGTGAGTAAAAACAATTGCATCTGAAATTGCACATTGCCCACTGCCCTTGTATTATTAAATGAACCTTATAGTCTAACTTATCACTGTTGGATAACTAAATATTACCTTACACTCCTTACAGTACAAACACATAAACAATATGAGTTCCTTATAGCTGAATTGGTGGCCCAGGGGGAATGGTTGGGGCAGGTGGTGCAATCCATTAGAGTTTGTATTTGGTGAGCAGAACATTGACCCTTCAATAAGAATGGATAAACATAAATGTCAGGGAGGCAGCATGTGACACTGTATCAGGGCCCAGCAGTGAGGAATGAAGATAATATTATCCCAACGTGATAAACAGTCATGGGTCTTAAAATCATGTCCTCAATTTATCAAAGGCAGAGAGGAGCTTTTTATCTGCTGATACTCGGTGCCCATCAAGCTCCCGTCAATGACAAGTGTGTGCCGGGTAATACATCTCGCCTTTCAGCGCTTCCCTATATTAACATGAAAATGGAAGATAAATGGGGGGTTACAAGCCTTCCAAGTGTGGCAGTTTGCATGGAGCTGGAGTAGAATGATGGATAGAAAGGAGCGAGAGGCCAGATTTGATGTTGTGCTTTTGCTTCAGCCCCTAATGCGCCGGGTCACCGTGCAGTGACAGTGTTTGACCAGTAATCTGTATATTAAGTGACAGCCGAGGAACAGTCTGATCTCCTGCAACAGACACGCAGGAAGCCTCTTATTCTCCAAGGGAGGAACGTTCCAATTATTATTTCATAGCCGCAATAACCTTATGGCTCCGGGATCCAGACTCATCCAATGGGGACAGTGTTTCATATTTACTGACAGACATTACCCTGGAGATTCTTGTTGTTGTTTTTACCTGGGGACTCCGTGAAGGTTAAGGCTCATGAGAGGTGCTCCACCCAAACACTGGCTTTGCCTAATGAAAGAAGATGTAAATCTAAGCAACTTCCCAAAATATTTTTATGAAACATCACCATTGGGTGAGTAAATAACTGGAAGCACTATAAACAAACTCACCCAATAATAACCGACTTCTGACATTTTTTTTTTACTCCATTTCCATATAAACTCATGTACAATATGCCATTACTGGCCTAACTGCCAGTTGATCCAGAAGATGGCAAAAAACACCATCTGAAGCCTCTCCAATTTGCCTTAGAGAGGGAAAAAATTCCTTCCTGACTCCAAAATGGCAATGGGACCAGTCCCTGGATCAACTTGTACTATGAGCTCTCTCCCATATCCCTGTATTCCCTCACTTGCTAAACACCCTCCAACCCCTTCTTATACCTATCTAATGTATCAGCCTGTACCCCTGATTCACTTCCCAGCTCTCCCTGTAACACCCCTTTCCCTCCTCTAATCTCATTGGCTCCCTCCTGTCTGCTGGGAGGAGCTACTGGTGAATAAAGCATCCGACCCTTCCTTGTACCTATCTAATGTATCAGCCTGTACTACTGATTCACTTCCCAGCTCTCCCTGTAACACCCCTTTCCCTCCTCTAATCTCATTGGCTCCCTCCTGTCTGCTGGGAGGAGCTACTGGTGAATAAAGCACCCGGCACTTCCTTGTACCTATCTAATGTATCAGCCTGTACCACTGATTCACTTCCCAGCTCTTCCTGTAACACCCCTTTCCCTCCTCTAATCTCATTGGCTCCCTCCTGTCTGCTGGGAGGAGCTACTGGTGAATAAAGCATCCGACCCTTCCTTGTACCTATCTAATGTATCAGCCTGTACCACTGATTCAGGGAGACAATTCCACATATTCACAGGTCTCACTGTAAAAACCAGTGTTTAACATGCACTGCAGCCCCCCAACACAGTTACCAATGAGATATGGCTGTTTCTGTTTTTTGCAGGAGTTTTGGAGCCTCCATGTTGCTCAAATGAGTGGATCGGCCTGAAACAGAGCTATCCATCATCAGCGGGAGCTGCCATCGACAGGCCAGACCTTGGGAATTCTCTCCAGGCTCCTGTAATTTCCCTGTAAAAGGCAGAACCCCTGGGACAAGAAAATATCAGAGGCAGCATTGGGAAAGCACTTAGCCTTGAAGCACAAGGAGATTGAGTGTAATGTCCTACTGCTGCTCTAGAACTGGGTGGTCATTACCTCTGGCATCACAATGGACCCTTAGGGATGAAATGGGGAAAATATTACATAGAACCTTTCTTATTTACAATGTGTTTTCATATATTGATACTGTTGAGATCTGTTAGAAAGGATTAATGAAATAACCCGACTTGTGCGTCCTCTACTTTCCAGGCTGTAAGAGCCTCGCACTCGTTCAGTTAATGAATGTATAAGAATGAAATAACAGTAAAGAGTAAGCAATTAATAACTCAACTTCTCTGAACCCTCTGGAAGCATCAAGGTTAATTTCCGCCTTCCTCTTCCCCCATTCTCCCAAAATGTATCCCTCACCTTTAACTCTTCCTAAATCAAAGTCCTTGTTGAGACAAATGCCCTCAGCAAGATGAATGGGGAGCAATTATCTTGTCTGCTACTTCCGCCGCTCCAGCTATAATTCCTTCACACCTTTAATATTTCTTCCCTTGACGTTTGTCAGCGGTTAATTCAAAAGCTTTATACTAATTAATGACCTGCGGTCTGCGGGATCCAGGGAAGGGAGAGCAGAGGGGAAGAGTAATGGGCCCATTGTGTGGGATTTTCTTCTGTTTTCTGGGTGTCAATCACACAATAATAATCAGTCATAAGGTTCTGTCCTGGGCAAGAGAGTCTGGAACTGGAATCTCCATCCTGCCAATGGTCTATTCTAACTTTGGCCAACCTGGGCTCCTCCAAACAATATCACACTACAACTCCCAGTACCCCCTGAGACAACAACGAGAAGGAATTGATCACTGCTTTAAAAGAGGGGGGGTATTTAATTTATACCCTGGTAACATCTTAACCTAATGCATTATAAATAGCATGAGCAGCTGGTGTTTTTATGTCTATATATTGTACATGTTTGACACTTTATTTTACAATATGGGCAAGTTACTATATGGGGATTCTCAACCTTAAATAATTGACTTCTGAAGACCTACAAAGCTTGGGCACAGGCCAAGTTCTTCTACAGTTGGGTCAGAACTGACTCCTACAGCCTGCCTGGCCTTTGAATTGTGAAGGTACCAGCAGAATTTCGTAGAGGCAACATAGACATATATCGATAATAAACTTGGTCTGGGTGACCTTAACCAACAATTGTAGCCCCCTGTGCTTCCTGCTTGGATGAATACCTCCCAAATTCACTTACCTAAGTCTTAAGATTAAAATTGTATTATTATTATTAACATGTATTTGGATAGCGCCAACATATTGCGTATCACTGTAAAGTAAATGTGATTATACAACTAAATCACATGAATTATATACATAGAACATATGGAGTTACATATATCACAATCAATACCGGTACAAAAGGTGAGGAAGGCCCTATGCAAAAGAGCTTACACTCTAAAGGGAAGGGAGTAATACACAAGGTGTGGGAGTGGGCAAGATTGAATTTAAGTGGGTGAGAAATGTGGTAGGCCAAGTGAATGGAGGGACTGGAGGAGGAGAGGGTGATCTACAGTGTCAAATGCGGCTGAGAGATCAAGCAGTATTAGTAGTGAGAAATGATTGTTGGCTTTAGCGGTTAAAAGGTCATTAGTTAGTCGAGTCAGGGCAGTTTCCGTGGAGTGTTGTGGCTTAAAACCAGATTGTAGGGGGTCCAGCAGGTTATTGTCAGAGAGGAATGAGGTTAGTTGGTTGTAGACTGGGCGCTCAAGTAGTTTAGAGATGAAAGATAGCAGAGAGATAGGTCAGAGGTTGTCAAGATTGGAGGTTGCCAAAATATTGCATTCTGGCTGTTCTGCTTTGAAGATTTTCTGTGAAGGCTTTGTGAACAATATATTCATAAAGAGAGATCATGTTTGCATGGTATAGGTAAGACCTTGATGATTACTAGGACTTGCTGAATAATAATAACTATCTGGGACCCAATCTATAGTGAAGCTACTTCATTAACAACTCTACAACGGTAGTTTATCCATATCTAATAAAGCTTTTTCTTGTCAACCCATTACTTTCCTGGTCTTCTGGTCATCATCCAGCATCTACTGGCAGATCTCAACCTTCAATGTATACCTCTGCTCTAAAAGATACTGTAGGTAGTCCTCTGGCACTGGATCTAAAGGTCTCCATAGACATTAACATTTTTCTCTACCTTAATGACCTAGCAATCCGATAAATACATCAAATTGTCATGAGGTTAGTGGGCACCAAACGATTATGATCTAATGATTTTTGGCCCGACTTTGGTCAAAAAATCGATTGGGTAGGTTGGAAAATTTTCATCAGTCACAGTGAAATGTATCCAATGTCCAATTGTCTGCAGGCCAAGCAGGCATCTACCAATGGTTTCCCTGGCTTCAACTAGACAATATCACTTGAAATAGTCTTTTTAGTTGATGGACAAATCATACATTTAAAGATGGTTTCAAGATAAGCTATGATAAGGAAAAGATCTTTGAAAAAACTTTTGTTTATGGCCACCTTAACACCAGTAAGATACATTAAATAAAGAATGGATGCAAGCGCACATGAAGAGGATAATGTCCTTTACTCATGTCTCTTTTTAAAACATGATATTCTACATGCTCGGACATCTTCCCCGAAGTATTCATGCATCAAAGTTCAAATTTGCCCAAAACCATGTGAAAAAAAGCACTTAGACACTTGCTATCTGTGCAATAGATGTATAATTCATGTGCTACAAGACAGGTTAGACACACAATGCATTTGAATCTTACAGTCATGCATTATTGAAAGGACCACGCTGGAAGTCAGTTGACCTTCCAGAAACAAGAGGCCCCCGATTTTTATTCCATTTGAAATGTTGACAAATAATAATGTCACTGCCTTTTGCTTTTGCACACAAATGGGTTACCCACATAAACCACAACTATACAATTTGGCTTCACCAAAGGAAGTCTATTGCAAAAAATTGCTCTTTTGGATAAAGCGGGGTTGGCTATCGTAAGGCATTTGCCCCAACCAGGATAGCAAGTGGGATTTAGTGGAAGGGGATGGAAAATAACACCAACATTCTTTCTTACTTGTGGAGGCTGAACTAGAAACATTGATTATTTAATTTTTTTATATTTAAATTATTAGTGAATTGATGAAAGGAAGGTTCCATTGGGTTTCTTTGTGATTCTGTATTATAAATTAAAACTGATGTTTGGCAATTTTTCTAAAATCGGTTCTAAGATTAGTTTTCTGGCAGTTGAAGTAATTACATAATTCACTGACTACGAACCATGGGAAGTGCAAAGCTTGCAGAGCAGAAGATGCAGTATGTTGTTCAATACACTTTTTTACAGGCAAAGCTTGAGGAACCAAACTTTAGAATACAAATCTTCCTGCCCATCAACTCAACACCATCCCAAACACACAAACCAATTCTCCAATGTAAAATCTCCCAAATCTGGTGGCCTACTGGCAAATCTCAAAAGGATTTACATTCATTTACAGTGAGTAAAGTGCAATTTTGAGCACAATTGCCAAGTTTATTCCCATAATGCAGCATTTTTACCAGAATTCCAGCATCATTACAGTCGCAAAGGGATGATGTGCCTGGTACATCTACACTGCACAACATGCAATGGCATCCAGTTGACTAAAATTAAAGGAGAACTAAACCAACGAAAGAGAAAGTGCCTATCCAGTACTATTCACCCCTCCCCAGTTCCCCCGCACAGTCCACTGTTTAAAAAAGTTACCTGAATATCAACCTCTTCATGCAGAGCAGTGCAGTAGAGCTCATGGGCTCATGTGCACGATCATGAATGGAAGGCATGAAGGACTGAGCTGTGCCGAGTGCACCTATATGGAAATTCAAGGAATGCATATACAACAAATACCTTAAACGTATCTTGAGTTCCATAAATCTATTTCATGTTGAGTCAATGTTAAGTGAGAGTAATGCTAAGGTAGAAAATCAAGGTGAGGTCTTAGTAAGAAGAACGAGCTGGCCATATACTGTCTGGCAACATAGCCAAATGAGAAGTTCTTTACCCAATAAGGCCATCAATGCACTGGGCCAAATCAAGATGATTAATTCATGTATTAGGTCCCAAAGCCAATGATCAGATCATATGGGGCCTAGGGAGACCCACCAGGAGAGAACCACATCAACACACTATTACTCAACACGGTCTGGAGGGGCTGACTCTGCAACTTTTATAGGACCATGTATGGCCACTTTCATTTTTTTAAACGAGAACCTAATATCCAACATTAGAAATGATTGATTGGCAGTGAGATTGTGTTGAAATCAAACAACCAAAGTTTAGAGCAGCAAATAAATGATTGCATGTGTGTAAACTTTTAGGATAATCTAATTAATACTCATTTGCCTGGATAACTAAATGATTCATCTGCCACATCCAGCCTATTGATCTATTACATTAGGAAATGACACTTATACTAACGAGCTTTATATACATAATACGTATTTGTCTGTAACTGAACAGGCCATAGTTCTTCAATTAATAAGTGTTACTCCTCAACTGTTCATTCCCAAATAGGGATGTCGCGGACTGTTCTGCGGCGAACTTGTTCGCGCGAACATCGGCTGTTCGCGTCCGCCGCAAGTTCGCGAACGTCGCGCGACGTTCGCCAATAGGCGTTCGCGTCAAAATCGTTCGACCATTCGACCATTCGGTCGCTAAAATCGAACGATTAGAATCCTTCGATCGTTCGAATCGAACGATTTTCGGATGTTCGAAGTTCGCAAACTGTTCGCGAACTGTTCGCATTTTTTGCCGGTGTTCGCGAACGGCGTTCGCGAACACATTATCGGCGGTTCGCTACATCCCTATTCCCAAATCCCCACGTTAAATTTCAGAGATTGTATTGTAAAGAAAGTAGAATATCAATAATCTTCCAATAACCCTATAGAATTTGTTTTAAGATATTATTATAAAAAAACTCATAAAATTACTTTTTGATATAAGTTCTTACTGGAACTTGTGAATGACTGGAGAAAAATTGGGGCGCAGCTACGGCCAACAGATGAATTTTTATTAATCATGTCTTCAGAGCCAGTAAGAATCAAAGTCACGAGGATTCAGGAATTTAATATTGCCCCAATTTTTCCATTTTGTGTTGAGGTTTTACTAAGCAGCTTTTCAATTGGCATCGATTTTTTTTTTTACGTTTTTCAATGATTTCATGATTTCTTGAAGCTTCTTCTGCTTTCCAGCTTTCAAGTGGGGGTCACTGACCCCATCTAAAAATCAAATGCTCTGTAAGGCTACAAATACATTGTTATTGCTACTTCTCTGTCTATTCAGGCCTCTCCTATTCATATTCCAATCTCTTATTCAAATCAATGCATGGTTGCTAGGGGAATTTGGACCCTAGCCACCAGATTGTTGAGATTGCAGACTGCAGAGCTGCTGAATAAAAAGCTAAATAACTCAAAAACCACAAAATAAAAATCATATTAATCGCCAAAGCCTTACGCTTCTTCCTCTGCAATATAGTCCAGATAAGCCTCTTTCTTTTATAATGCCCTTAGACTATTGCAATCTCCTACTAACTGGTCTTACTGACTCCCATCTCTCTCTCCTCAAATCAGTCTTAAACTCTGCTGCCAGGACTCTGCTGCTCTCTCCTAAGAGGGAACCTGTCCAATCTCAACTAAAATTCTTAGCATGGCTGCCTGTTAAGCAAAGTATAGCATACAAACTCCTTCTACTAACATTCAAAGCCCTTTACTCCTCTGCTCCTCACTATATTTCTTTTCTTGTCTCATCATACGTTCCTGGTTTTCTTCTCCTCTCAGAGCCCCTTCTCTTCACACCATCCACATCCACTGCCACCTCTCGTATCTATGTTACTGCTCCTTCCCTCTGGAATCCATCAATGAATTCCTCAAAAAGGAACCTGCTCTCTAAATCTCTTCAAAAAAAAAATGAAGAGTCTGTATTTTGGAGCAGTAGAACATTAGTCTAGTCCTGGTATTTATTGAACTTTACCTTCCCTTGTGCACTTTTTACCCTCCAATTTGTGCCTGTATGTTAGCCACCCACTAGACTGTAAGCTCTACGGGCAGGGACCTCTTTCCCAGTGTGTCTCTAACTACATAGCACTTAAGCTCTGGGTCCTTATATGAGCTCTGAGTACTGTGTATATTTATTGCATAATTTTATATAGTGCTTTTATGCATTGTATGACACTGCGGGTCCTTAACAACGCTTTACAAATAAAGTTATACATACAAGATAAAAAACAATTGCAAATCATTTCAGAATATCCCTCTCTACATTATACTAAAAGTTAATTTAAAGGTGAACAACCCCTTTTATTTGTGGGGAGAAAGAATTACAGCCTGCCCAGTGCTCCCTCTAGTGCCAGGGGAGTAAAGGACAAGTCAGGTGCTGTATAGTTATTTGTAAATCACTCCCACAGTCTTGCACTGAGGTTGCCCCAACTGTAAGAGAACCGGTAATTGAATGACCCTCGTTTATATTTAAGGACACAGGACCACGTGTATAGAAACTCTTGCCAGCAAAGCAAAACACTTGCATTTGTCTGTGCCTGTGATTAGTTGTGCCGCAGACACCCAGGATAATTGCTCTGCACGCTGGGAACCTGAGCCCGAGTGTTTGTGTGTGAAGCGTCGGACAGTATATCGGGGATATTTGTAAGGATCTGCAAGATGATATTCCCAGCAGTTTAATTAAGGACGTGCAACTTTAATTGCAGCGTGATGTATAAATAAAGCTCTGTGGCTGAAAAGTTCTCTAATTGCACTTTTTTTTTTTTTAGAAATATGAAGCGATTTTCAGAAAATGATCGTTTCTGTGTGTCGGCCAAACAGACTGGCTGCAGGTGGTTGAGCTTTTTTTTAGTAGAATATTCCCCAAAATGTCTAGCTTTTGAGCCCGAAAATAAATAATAAGGATATCCTGCAGCTCAAATGCTTTTATTTATAGGCACTGCCTACTAATATATACAGGAGGGCATGAAATGCACAAGGCCATGGGCTCTGTATGTTACAAAGCTACAGGGCACCTTTATTATATGTTTGGCTTCACTCCCTAACAATAATAATTTTGTTTCATCAAGGTTTTGGCCAAAAACACCGTTGTCCTTCAGTTAGTGACTGTTTCACTATTATTTAGCAATCCCCGACAGAAGAAGCCTTATATAAGTATGGGCTCCGTTATCTGGAAACCCATTATCCAGAAAACTCACAATTTATGGGACATTCATCTCCCATAGACATTCATCTCCCATTCCCCTTTTCTCTGTAATAATAAAACAGTGCTTTGTACTTGATCCCAACTAAGATATAATCATTCATTATTGTGGGCATATTGGGTTCATTTAATTTTTTGGCTACAGGATGGTTGAACACTATTCTGATTGGTTACCTGCTGGTCTGGCTATGTGTACAACCAGTTGGCTAAAGGATAAGCTAGCCCTAGGTGCAGTCACATATTCTGTCTGGTTAATGGATGGTCGCACTCACTGTTGATTGGCTAGTGCTGTGCCCATTTTAATGTACACCCTAGTGTTTACACCCTAGTAATAGTTTGGACACTGAGGGCACTGGTTTGTAAAAGTCTATGGGTTATCCTTCAACTTTAACAGGTAACACAATATGGCAGGTTCCAGGTGTATCAACAGATTCAAATATACATCTGCCCATGCCAGAAAAAGTATACTGTATGTATTCCATTTAACCTCAATGTAGAACAAATTGAACCCTGAGCAAAATTAGCCAGCGTGTTATTACAAGCCCTGGCAGCTGTACCATGGGAGATGTTGGGTGTTGTGTATTATGGCCCCACTAACAAAGTATGATTGAGGAATGACCTCCAGTCGCCAGCTCAGTCCCCATAGTATCCAAAGTAATTTGGAAGTATCAATTAAATCCTTACAGCTTCAACATCCTCAACAGCCCGACCGAGTGACTCTACGTCAAGGAGAACTGATTAATTGCACTCTCCCCTGGAAATCAAATGGTTAAGTTGTTGAGATCTCATTACCATCGAGCAGTTATTTAGCTGCTAATTAAGCTGTTGAGGGGTAGGATTATTAGAGTGGCCTCATTATATTTCAGCTCAGGTTTTATATGTCAGAGATAAATTGCCAGGGTAAATTTGTCCCCCATGGGCACCCATAAACCTTTATGTTAATGACCCAAAGAAAATAACCAGAAATGTCAAAAAGCCAGCCTTTCAGAACGCCAACTCCCAGCATGAACTGCCAGCCAGTACTGGGAGATCTATAGATGATGTGGTTTTGCTACAGTATGTAGAAGAGATCTTCCCTGTAACAATTTTAATGATGGAGACTGGTGAAAGGCCAACATGTGTCTTTTTGTGGGCTTCATCAAATTATATACAGATGAGAGGGCGGTTGGAGAGGATTAGAAAGTCCCAAGCGTTTATAGGAGTCACCAGAATCTCTGTGAGGAGAACCCAACCAGAGAACCATAAAAGGCTGCCCTGTAGAAGACTCCTGGGTATATGTTGGTGCCACAGTGTAAGAATGATGGAGCCTGTCTCAGAGAGAGAGAGTATCCTGAGGAACTGAGGTAACCAACGGTCAGGGACCTTACGGCTACAAGAACGGAGAAGCCTGGACCAAGGAGGAAGCTCTAGGGATAAATTCAAGTTCACGGTTGCAAAAGGAGGTCAGGAGTAAATGTAGTCAAAATTCAGGCAGAAGTTCAGTAGGCAGGCAGCAAGGATCGTAGGGACGAAGCAAGTGATCAGAAATCCAGGAATTAACAATATAAGAATTTATGAGCACCCAGGAACACCAGTCAGCGTAATCGTATCGGACATTGAACCCATGACCTTGGCGTCCTTTTGTTTAGAATTTTTACGTCACACACGCGGTGCAGTAATGTCAGTGCATGGCGATTGGTGCCGCCATCTTGGATACCAAGCTGAGCCATCCTGACACCAACATAGAGGAGCATTACTGGTGGTTTGGCCA
Source organism: Xenopus laevis (assembly GCF_017654675.1). Taxonomy (NCBI): domain Eukaryota; kingdom Metazoa; phylum Chordata; class Amphibia; order Anura; family Pipidae; genus Xenopus; species Xenopus laevis. The sequence goes on along the minus strand of NC_054382.1, from coordinate 134,804,456 downwards.
AAAAGTGTGATTAATTTGATACGGGATGAAGATTGAATGGGCAAGTTGAATTCTTGTACTGCAGATGCCATTATTGGAGATGTGGGTTGGTGGGGGTTTAAGGTTACTGGGAATATAATAAGAAAAATTGGATATTCTGAATGTACAGTAATAGTTTTTATTTTGCTAGTGATTCAGCATAAGAGGCAGGTACCCAGAGCTACACAACAAATCCATAAAACACATTGGAGACACTGAGGTTTGTTTTGTAGCTACACCCCGGTTACTGCATCCCTTGACTCCATTCAACTATTAACTAATATAATGTAACAGGAATTAGTGTCCACTTTCCCACTCCGACCCCAGTTAAAGTAATAGATCAGTGAATCCTTGAAGTCGAGGCGACCGGCTTATAGACTTCCATTCCTACTTTTTTTTCAGTGTTCCTTGATCTTGATCCGAGGGAGAAGTTATTTTCTGCACTGATCCTACTAATCTTTCATCCCGCGTCTGGGTTTTAGGCAACTCTGTGAAAAATGACGAGAGTCAGAGGTGAGAAGGAGAGGGATGGAAGGGGGGGACCGATATAAGATACCAGCACGCCGTTAGCCTGTAGTCAGCCATATTAATCTGGACGTTGATCAAGAAGCATGTCTCATGATACGCTGACCAAGCAGCAATACTTCCCTGTGCTGAGAGAAGCTCCAGTGCCGGCGAGGCTTTTAGACAGGGAGTGTAAATTGGCTCTCTGATGAGCAATGGCACCTGGAGATCATATGCAACCGTTTGATTGCATTTTATTTTATCAGAGTGATTCTTCTCCTCATGATCTGAGATACTTCTTATAACATCCCCAGCCCCCATGCCCAAGGCCTCCATCCAAGGGAAATGCAGAGTATCAAGAGTAATCTCATCTGTTGAGCCAAATAATTTTATTGCTTTCCCTTGGGCTTCAGCTCACAATATATACTGCACTATTGATATTCTTATTTTTGAGGGTTTTTTTTTTAGAAAGTAGCATTCATATAGGCTGGAAAAGGGAATGGGATTGACAGAGCATAGTGACACAGGAACCTACTGTGAGGTTAAAAAAAGACTCACATCAATCAACTTCAGTCCTTCAATTCATTCCTTCTTCATTTCTAGCTGAGCTCCTCAAGTAAAGACAAAAAAAGTCAGATCTAAAGCACTGCAAACCCTATGAAAGCACCAGGATAGATGAATAATGCCTTAATCTGGGAATACACAGTAAAACCCACTCATCTGGAAAAGTCACACTGGCCAATATAAGGCTTAGTAGCCAAAAACTTGGTGAAGATCAGCAGTATGAAGTATGGAAGTTTTTAGTTGAGTGTAATTACACCAAAGAAGGCATTACAGCACGAGAAAACAGAGACAATCAGAGCATCCAAATACTTATTTGGCCAAATTCTAGTAGGAGGAGGTTTGAGCCAGGTTTCAGACAGTCAAGACCTAAGATTATCTACATGACTTCACAGAGGGCTTAGACCCACCTCCAACTAATGAATATTAAAATATTTATAGGGCTTAATAAGATTATGTTCAATAATTAGTAGTGTGAGGAACCTTAAATGGATACTGTCATAGGAATTTTTTTTTTCAAAATGCATCAGTTTTTAGTGCTAGCGATGGGCAAATTTGACCCATTTCATTTTGCCAAAAATTCAGCAAAAATGTTTTGATGCGTGGCAAAAAATTTTTGACGTGTGTCTTTTTTTTTTTGACGCACTACGCCATACAAGTCTATGGGCATCACGTCCGAGGCGAAACAAGGCGAAAAAAATTTGCCCATCCCTAATTATGCTGCTACAGCAGAATTCTGCTCTGATATTGGTTTCTCAAAAGAGCAAACAGATTTTTTTTATATTTAATTTTGAAATCTGACTTGGGGCTAGACATAGTGTCAGTTTCCCAGCTGCCCCCAATCATGTGACTTGTGCTCTGATAAACTTCAGTCTCTCTTTACTGCTGTACTTCAAGTTGGACTGATATCACCGCCCTCCCTTTCCCCTCAGCAGCCTAACAACAGAACAATGGGAAGGTAACCAGATAGCAGCTCCCTAACACAAGATAACAGCTGCCTGGTAGATCTAAGAACAACACTCAATAGTAAAATCCAGGTCCCACTGAGACACATTCAGTTACATTGAGTAGGAGAAACAACAGGCTGCCAGAAAGCAGTTCCTTCCTAAAGTGCTGGCTCTTTCTGAAATCACATGACCAGGCAAAATGAGCTGAGATGCACCTACACACCAATATTACAACTAAATACACTTGCTGGTTCCGGAGTGTAATTTTATATTGTACAGTGAATTATCTGCAGTGTAAACAGTCTAATTTAGAAATAAAAACTACATCATAAAAATATTGACTAAATTATGCCCAAAATCTGTCCCTCACCAGAGCTAACTGCATTAGATAGCTCAGTTAGGGCCTATTTGATAGATACAAAAGGTCACTAGTTTCCAGAGTAAGAATGTTGCCCTCATATGGCCACAGAAATCCAGTGGAATTCCACAACCAGGGATGGAAGAAAAAAATTAATAAGTCATGTCCAACATGTCAAAGATGAAGTCAGCAAACACTCCGTATCCACTCGTAAGTTAAAGACGATGAACTTCATTTCAACAGATTAAAAACATCAAATGTCCTGTTAGCCTCCATCTTCATGGTTCTCCTCGTAGGATGCTCTTCTTCACTTGTCAGCAGAATGTTGGTGTTGTACAAAAGCCAAAGGGGTTCAAGTGAGACATCTCCAATTTAACCTGTTGCCATAGGTATACTGCCATTATTTTACAAATTAAGCCTTCACAGCAAGATGTTTACAATACTGTAAGATGTTGACAGTAAGTAAAGATGGAGAAGATAGGGGGAGGTGGTGATAACAGGGAAGGGCAAGATGGTAACCATAGGAAAAGGTGGGGACAGTAGGGTGAGGTGCTGACAGGGCAAGATGGAGTCAGTACTACAAGATGGTGACAGTAGGGCAAGATGGTAACCATAGGGAAAGATGGACACAGTAGGTGAGGTTGTGATAACAGGGAAGGACAAGATGGAGTCAGTACTACAAGAGACAAGTGACAGTAGGGCAAGATCATTGCAGCAAGACAAGATGGAACTTGTAGGACAAGATGGCAATAGCAGGGCAAAATTGAGACAGTATTATAAGATGAGAACAGTAGGATAAGATGATAACAGCAGGGAAAGATGTGGACTGTAGGGATGATAGTGAGAGTTTGGCAAGATGGTAGGGTATGGTGTGACACTAGTGGGACATTCCAGCATTAGGGCAAGATGGAGACACTGGGATTTGTTGAGTAGTGGGAGTTGTAGTTGTTGAAGCTGAAGAACCTTAGGGCCACACAGTATTATTTGCTTTGGGCTCTCCTGCAACATGGCACCCTGTGTCCTGTGTATCAGTCCACCCTTAAAACCATTATGACCCAGTCAGCCTTTCCCCGCGTGTCACTGGTGTATCATGTCAGATGCCACACAAAGAGCAGTGATTGGTTCTTGTTCTGATTTTTGGATTGGACTTTTTAAGGGCCACATCTTTGGACATGATTCCATGGAAAGATCAGTATGTGAGCGCATGTTTCCTTGCTGGAGGCTGACACAGATGGAGGAGCAGAGGGTTCTGTAGATTTGCTGTGATTACACATCTTATTTTACCCCTTCTGGGGCTCCAGGAGTGAAAAAGCAATGTCTGTAGCTGCTCCGACTGTGATCTCGGCAGCAGCTGTTACACAAACCCATTACGGCCTCTGAAAGAGACTTAATTTCCCCTTCCTGAGGGAAACATGTTCCCAGCCTTTGCTTGTTCAGAGAGAATGTCGTATTTGCTGGGCTTTGTGTGGCTGCGCTGCTGCCCGTACTGCTGACTCGCTACTTTCCCATCTGTGTTTTAGGAACAAAATGATTAATTTCAAAGGTAAAAAGGTAGAAGCAGCGGCGGGTCCCAGGCACGGCGTCAGCCTTGAAAAACTAAAAAAAAGGAAGAGACGAGAGAAAAATAAAAACGTTCTTCCCTCCCGCCATCAAGGTCAGAAAATTGTTTAACGGAACATTTAGAAAATCAAAGGATTAAACTGACTGGAACAAAAGCCCCATGACTTATGGCTTTGGACAAAATCTCATGCAAATAATACACAAGAGTTAATTAAGTAAATAAATGATGACGTGGTTTTCGATGTGCTCAAAGGGTTTATATACAAAGTATGTGGGCTCTGCCAGTAATAAATATGAACCGTGGGTTGACAGAAAATACAGAACGAGGAACCACAGATGGACCCTGCCCAGACAGAGGGGAAGGTGGGGGCACATACAGAATGAGGAACCACAGATGGACCCTGCCCAGACAGAGGGGAAGGTGAGGGGACACATACAGAATGAGGAACCACAGATGGACCCTGCCCAGACAGAGGGAAGGTGAGGGACACATACAGAATGAGGAACCACAGATGGACCCTGCTCAGACAGAGGGGAAGGTGAGGGACACATACAGAGTGAGGAACCACAGATGGACCCTGCCCAGACAGAGAGGAAGGTGAGTGGTACATACAGAATGAGGAACCACAGATGGACCCTGCCCAGACAGAGGGAAGGTGAGGGACACATACAGAATGAGGAACCACAGATGGACCCTGCCCAGACAGAGAGGAAGGTGAGTGGTACATACAGAATGAGGAACCACAGATGGAGCCTGCCCAGACAGAGGGGATGGTGAGTGGCACATACAGAATGAGCAACCACAGATGGACCCTGCCCAGACAGAGGGGAAGGTGAGTGGTACATACAGAATGAGGAACCACAGATGGACCCTGCCCAGACAGAGGGGAAGGTGAGTGGTACATACAGAATGAGGAACCACAGATGGACCCTGCCCAGACAGAGGGGAAGGTGAGGGGCACATACAGACTGAGGAACCCCAGATGGACCCTGCCCAGATAGAGGGGAAGGTGAGTGGTACATACAGAATGAGGAACCACAGATGGAGCCTTCCAAAACAGAAGGGAAGGTGAGAGACACATACAGAATGATGAACCCCAGATGGAACCTGCCCAGATAGAGGGGAACGTGAGGGGTACATACAGAATGAGGAACCACAGATGGACCCTGCCCAGACAGAGGGGAAGGTGAGGGGCACATACAGAATGAGGAACCACAGATGGACCCTGCCCAGACAGAGGGGATGGTGAGAGACACATACAGAATGAGGAACCACAGATGGACCCTGCCCAGACAGAGGGGAAGGTGAGGGGGCACATACAGAATGAGGAACCACAGATGGACCCTGCCCAGACAGAGGGGATGGTGAGGGGCACATACAGAATGAGGAACCACAGATGGACCTGCCCAGACAGAGGGGATGGTGAGGGGCACATACAGAATAGGGAACAACAGATGGACCTGCCCAGACAGAGGGGAAGATGAGGAGCAAATACAGAATGAGGAACCACAGATGGACCCTGCCCAGACAGAGGGGAAGGTGTTTGGTTTATACAGAATGAAGAGCACAAACACTACCCAAGAGAAAGTCAAAGTGAGTGGTACATCCACCATCAGTCGCATTTAGATAAAATACAGCCAATCAATTTGCTGCATCTTCCTATAGGAATCTGGTAATGTATTTAGTGACTGCCTTCCAGGGAAATAGAAATGCATCTCATTATTTGTGTATATAACATATGATAATGCTGCAGAGTTGGGGATTCAGGCCTCTGTATAAGTAATAGAATAAAGGAATATACTTCCCATATTTCACACCCACTGGCTCTGATCCCACAGTCAGACAGGCGCCTCCTTGAAAACAAGCGTTACCTCTGTTATAGAAATATATTCATTGTATTTATAATGTGAATGTTGCAGAGACGTATGAGACAGCCCAGTGGGGGGCCGGCGGGGCCACACCCAGTCATTACACATATTCCTGATTTCACACAGAGGACAATGTAATAGGGGACAGCTCTGATACACCTCTCGCTCTCATCCATGAAATGAGACTAAACAGGAGTCTCTCTCGGCTATTAAACAGTCACAATGGTGAGAATTTACCTGCTAATCATACCTCCCAACTCTCCCGTTTTTAGAGGGACAGTCCCTCTTTTGACAGCTCAACCCGCAGTCCCACGTTTGTACTGGAAAGTCCCGATTTTCTCTGCACTGAACAGCCAGAGAAAGAAACAATGTTTCTAACTTAATTGGCTTTTAGCAGAGAACCCAGAACAGTCACAGCTGCAGATAAGATACTTTTGTAACAATTTTGAGATAAGCAAATAAGTAATTGTAACAAGATAACAGGTCTCTGGGGAGAACTGAGACTCGCAGCTTTAAGGGCAATTCACCTTCATTAGCAAAACTGTAATAACTGAAAAAAAACCCACAGAAATATGTTAAAACTTTCATAACCTGCCACATTTTGTAAAATGAACATGGTAATTAGGGGGTGTGGCCACAAAAATGGGCGTGGTGAAAAATTGACTTGCTAGGCGCGTTAACTTTTTTGACCCTCTTTTTATTTCCGCAATGTTGGGAGGTATATAAGTGCTTTCTATCTGTACCTACCTCCTAGTTCCTAGTTCTGTGCTGAGCCAAATTGGTACAGTATTTACCTGCTGTCTATTCCTGCCTACATGAGCTTCTTCCTCCTGGTTTTGGGCTGACCCAAGCTGCCTGCAGTATTTACCTGTTTAAACACCTGCCTACGGGCTCTGATTCCTGTTTCTGGTCAGGCTTCTCTCTCCTTAAGGCAGCAGAGACAGTCAGCACCCGCTTGACTTCTTGATATGGATTAAAGGGCATGTAAAGGCAAAAATAAAATCCCATTTTTACTTTCTTTAATGAAAAAGAAACCTATCTCCAATATACTTTAATTCAAAAATGTGTACCGTTTTTATAAAAAACCTGACTGTATGCAGTGAAATTCTCCCTTCGTTTACTGCTGTGGATAGGAATTGTCAGACTGTCCCTAACTGCTCTGCAGGGAAACAATCATACTTATGAACAGCAGGGGGAGCCCCACCTTACTTCCCAGCCATGCAGAACTCAAGCAGCTTTGTTTGTGACGATCCCTAAGCAGCCCAGATCACACTGAGCATGTGCACAGTCTTAGTCTTGCAAAGATGTATAACAAAGTTACAAGATGGTGACCCCCTGTAGCCAAGTTTAAAAAGCATAAATCATTTGTTTGATTAGGCTTGTGGTGCAGTAAGTTCATGTTTATATTTAGTATACAAAATACAGCATTTCTAGCCTTATTTTATTTTACACTTTACATGCCCTTTTAATTGCTTTGCCTAGGGAGGACACATTTGTTACCATTAATATTTTTAATCAGGGCATTTTAGGCAACACCCCAATCTTTTCTAGACACCTGGAGAAACCCTCACTGTCACATCCAGGCAAGCCACTCCCCTTTTGGGGCTACAGTTCAGGAATGTCTCACTTAAACTGTGTCAGTTGGATGTTCTGCACTTTGGCTCCCGCACTACAGCTAGCAGACTTATGACTCATGGTCACTTACAGTAAAAAAAGGGATGAAATATGGCAGCTCCTGCACTAATATATTATATAATATTATATATTATTATACGTGTCTTTTTCTTTTGCTATTAAATAAACAACAGCATCAGGGGACAGCTGATCAGGGAGTAGATCAGTTGGGGATGGTTATGTAGATAAGTACATTTCATTATATGTTGACTATACTAATGTAGGAGGGTATATCTTATTGTATACCTAGAAATCCCATACTTGTATTCTTACATATGGGTGGAGATATTTCCCTTGGATAATACAGTTTAAGAGTCAAATACAGGGTATAACTTGTAGGGATGCACCAAATCCACTTTTTTGGATTCGGCCGAACCGCCGAATCCTCCACGAAAGATTCGGCCGAATACCGAACCGAATCCAAACCCTAATTTGCATACGCAAACAAGGGGTGGGAAGGGAAAACATTTTTTACTTCCTTGTTTTCTGACAAAAAGTCACGCAATTTCCCTCCCCGTCCCTAATTTGCATATGCAAATTAGGATTCGGTTCGGCCGGGCAGAAGGATTCGGGCGAATCTGAATCCTGCTGAAAAAGGCCAAATCCTGGCCGAATCCCGAACCGAATCCTGGATTCGGTGCATCCCTAATAACTTGTAGGTGTAGCTCTGCTCTTGTTACCCGCATTTATTCCAAGACAGTGATCCCCAACCAGTAGCTCATGAGTAACATGTTGCTCTTTAACCCCTTGGATGTTGCTCCCAGTGGCCTCAAAGCAGCTGCTTATTTTTGAATTCCAGGGTAGGAGACAAGTTTTGGTTGTATAAAAACCAGGTGTACTGCCAAACAGAGCCTCAATGTAGGTTAATAATCCACATAGGGGCTAATAAATGGCCAATCACAGCCCTTATTTGGCATCCCAAGAACATTTTTCATGCATGTGTTGCTTTTACTTCTGAATGTTGCTCACGGGTTCAAAAGGTTGGGGATCCCTGTTCTAAGAGCAGGAGCTGCCATACTGCCTCCGCAGAAGACAATAGCGTCCCTCTTGGCTGCAAGCAGAATGGCTGCTTTGGATCTGTAAATGGAATAAACACGGGAGCGGTAAATCGATGAAGATCAGAACACGTGTAATTATTTGGGAGTTCATATTCCTCCTCCTCTTTTCTGTAATTGAGATTCAGAAATGCAGGATCTTTCCCTTTGTTCCTAAATGGACGAGTGCATTAAAGCTTCCTCTCCTGTGACATCATCTATAAACCGGGGGGATGAAGTGAGGAGCAGCGGAGCCGGGAGAATTGGGAATGACTTTCTCACCCTCCTGGGATATGAGTCTCAGGTTATGACCTGCTCACAATGCTTCAATTCCGCCGGCTTCATGGGTAATCAAAATCAATTATCTAATTAATTTCCAAATGTGGATGGAATCCCGTGAGGATTCCTCGCGTTGCACCCGGGTCAGGATCAATACCATTCTGCACGTGAGCACTTCTGCAATTTCTCTCTTTTTTTCCCAGGCTTTTGCCTATTTATGATGACGTTGCACTCGCTTCAGTCTCCTGTGGGGTTGGGTTATTGGTTTCTCATTGTATTTTTACTATGGCAATGATGAGACTTGGGTCAAGTGAGAGTATTTGCTCATTTAGTTCCACAGGGCTCGGTGTTTTGCAGAATATAAAATAATTCTACATCAATACAATAAAACAAAAGACTAATATAGGTATGGAAGATAAGATACAATGCCATTATATTCTTGTGCTTACCCATTGGCATTACAAGCTGCTCTCTGACCCCTTCGCCCTACTCTTATACTCCTTCCTTATTGCGTTACGGTGGCCAACTCCCACACTTTCAATATCTTGCCCTATTCTTACCCCTTCTTTCACTATCTTGCCCTAATGTTACCATCTTGTCCTACTGTTATCATCTTATCCTAATGTGCCCATCTTGTCTTACTGTTATCATCTTATCCTAATGTGCCCATCTTGTCCTACTGTTATCATCTTATCCTAATGTGTCCATCTTGTCCTACTGTTATCATCTTATCCTAATGTGCCCATCTTGTCTTACTGTTATCATCTTGTCCTAATGTGCCCATCTTGTCCTACTGTGTCCACCTTGCTTTACAGTCTTCATCCTGCACCACTTTCTACATCTTCACATATCACCATCTTGTTCTGCCTTTTCTATATGGTCTTACTGTTTCCATTTAGACCTATCACCTTTATCTTGCCCAACTGTGACCAGCACCTTCTTGCTTCTAACTTGTTTACTGTGTGCTAGAGTCCTGCGCGGAACCAATTTCTGAGACCCGGACCCTACCCGAACCCACATATTTACCCACTTTGATCCTCTTCCCAACCCAGACCCAAAAATGGAACTAGAGGGGGGCGGGCCCTGGCGCAGGTCGCGCAGCCTGGCCCCCGCCCCCCTCCGTACACCCGGAACTGGCCGCCGAACATGCGGCGGGTGGACTGCCGGGGGGCCCTGAGGGGTGCACCCCCCTGCTCCCCCGGTAGTTCCGCCCCTGCCCAGACCCGCAACTGCCTTATACACAACCCGACCTGCAACCCACCAACCACCATCAAACAGGAAGTGATGGTGCTGCTAACCGGAAGTGACATCATCAAAAGTGGGCAAGGACAGAAACTATTTTTGTAAAACTTTAAAAGGAGTAAAATATAGACAATATTACATAAGGCAAGAAACCCGACCCACAGACCTGCATCTATACCCGTACCTGAAAATACTCCCCTCATTTCACAGGGTGCTCACTTTTTTTGCGGGTAACCCGCAGGGACCCGACCCCGCTGTGTGCATCTTGTCCTACTTTGCCATCGTACCCTGCTGGGACCATTGTGTCCTTTAATTTCCATTTTGACCTACTTTCAAGATATTGCTGTACTATCTCTACACTGTTTATGGTGGGTCTCCATACTCACCACTGCACTAGTGATCTGGGCTTCTCTACTACATTGGCCAATCGTGATTAAATAACAAACACAATTCACATTAAACCAACTACTCTGGGGATTAAAGGGATTCTGTCATTGGTGGTGTTTATTTTATCACTAAAGTACACTGTGCACATTGCAAGTAATTCCACCATTTAACATTTCATTTTTGAACCAATAAGTGTATTTTTGTTGTTGTTGTTGTAGTGTAGGCAGCTATTGTTTATCCTATTTATTGTAACTGGAGGAATGGCAGTGGGACATGGGTTTTACTACTGAGTGTTATTCCCATACAGTATCTACCACTAGGAGCATTTTTAACAATGAAGGTTTCAGGAAGCTGTGAACTTGTTATTTGCCCATTGTTCCGTCGATAGGCTGCTGGGGGGGGGTATGGGCGGTCGATAACACTCCAACTTGCAGTGCAAAAACAAATGACTAAAGTTTTTGTCAGAGCACAAGGCACATGGCTGTGGGGACCTGGGAAACCAACAACATATCTAGCCCCATGTCAAATTTCAAAATAATATATACATAAAATTCTCTTTAGAAAAATTTATATCACTGCAGGATTCTGCTGGAGGAACGCTATTAACTGGTACATTTTGTATAAAAAAAATGTTTTCCCATGACAAAATCTCTTTAAAATAGTTCCCCTTAGAAAAAAAATTAAGAATCACTTTCCTATGCTTGGAGATGGAAACATCCCGATCTTAAGGAGTATTCCTGCCACTCAACTACTTATCAGTCCTTCTCTAGGATCGATTTGGCACTAGTTACTACTGATATACTCCCCCTCATTGATAAAGTTCAATTTCTCCCTAGAATACTCTCTGATCACTCCCCATTCCTTTTATCCTTGAGATGGATATCCCCAACGAACTCTAGGTTATGGAGACTAAGTCCTCTCTGGTTAAATAACAATACGGTCCAAATAGCTAACTCCGAGGGTTATGTTACCTACTGGGAAACCAATGCTGAAACGGCCTCCCAGGAGGTCTTGTGGGACGCCTCCAAGGCAGTGATGCGGGGGGTTCTAGCCAGGGCGATACGGCAAGCCCGCAACCAGGCGCAAAATAGTGTGGAGCAGGCGGAAGCAGAGGTCTTGCAGGCTGAGAAAAATCACGTTTCTAATTCTTCACCGGAGTCATATGCACTATTAGTAGACAAACGGAACGCCCTAGAGCGACAGTACACTCTGGTAACAAAGAAAGCTCTCCTATATCAATCACAACGATACTTTGAGATGGGTGACAAAAACGGGAAATTGTTAGCATACTTTGCCAAAACAATGAACCCCTCAACAGCAATACCAGTCATAGCGGGAGCGGGTAATGCAACGGTCACGGACCCGAAACTAATGGTAGAAGTGTTTGCTTCATATTACCATGACCTATACGACACAACATTGACCCACTCTAATGACCTTCATACACCCTTCTTGGACAGCATTTCCATCCCATCCCTCTGCCCGGAAGACAAGACAGTACTGAATCAACCTATAACAATAGAAGAGGTTAGAGATGCTATTGCCTCTCTCCCACCTCACAAAACCCCAGGCACTGACGGCCTCCCCTCGTCTTGGTACAAGTCTCTACAGGAGCAATTAGCTCCCCACTTACTCGACACCCTGCAGGCCTCCTTCGTAACAGGCTCACTACCCCCCTCATTCAGTGAAGCCCTCATTGTAGTGATCCCCAAACCCGGCAAATACCCCTCGCAATGCAGCTCGTACCGACCCATTTCCCTTATAAATACGGATGCTAAAATCCTTGCAAAAATCCTTGCTAAGAGACTTCAACGGTACATCATAGACCTCATTCATCCAGACCAATCAGGGTTTATGCCAGGTAGATCCACTAACATCAACTTGAGACGTCTATATACCAATGTCGAGGTAATGCACGACAAGACGGGTACAAGAGCTGTAGCCTCCCTTGATTCGGCCAAAGCATTTGATTCCATTGAGTGGTCCTATCTTTGGGAAACTTTACGCAGATTTAATTTGGGTGACCAATTCATTAGATGGATTCAATTACTATACCAACGACCGACGGCTAGGGTGAGGGTCAATGGTCTCATATCTGCCCCATTTCAATTACATCGAGGTACTAGGCAGGGCTGCCCCTTGTCGCCATTTTTATTTGCTTTAGCCATTGAACCCCTGGCTATAGCCATCCGGGAGTCTCCTCAAATCGCTGGCTTAACTCTTGGCCCACTCACGGAAAAAATTTCCCTATATGCAGACGACATGCTCATATATCTTGCCGACACTCAGGACTCCCTCACTGCCCTTCTCACGGTGGTAGGACAATTTGGTGTATTCTCAGGTCTTAAGGTTAATTGGAACAAATCCATCCTTTTTCCCATCGACCAACAACCTACTCCCCCTCTCCCCCCCGATGCACAGCTTATGTGGGCACAGGAATTTAAGTACTTGGGTCTAAATATACAAGTGGACTTGTCCACCTTCATACAGATCAATCTCACTCCAATACTTACTAAACTCGAGGCAGACCTCCGACACTGGGCTAACCTCCCTCTTACGCTGTGGGGGAGAATCAACCTTATCAAGATGATTTACCTCCCTAAAATCCTATACCACCTACACAACGCTCCTACACATATCCCTAGCTCGGTGTTTAAAAAAATTAATCAGCTTATTCTCCCCTTCATATGGAACCAAAGAGTACCACGACTGGCCTGGGAAAAGTTGACAGCTGATACAGGAGAGGGAGGTCTAGCCCTGCCCAATTTCCATTTATACTATCTAGCATCCCAGATCTACTACCTACACTGGTGGCTTCACCCGGACCCATACAACCCCAATATGGCTCTGCAAGCCAACATAGCAGGGTCATTAGAAAGTCTCAAGAATCTACCGTATCGCACACTTACAGATATGGGGACCTTACCTTCCACCATCGTCACTCCCCATAGAGCGTGGTGTCAAGGGTTGAAACGGCTTAAAAAAAACCCCCTGAGACTAATCTCCTCCCTCCCGCTATGGGGCAATGCCAATCTTCCACATTTTCGTAACCTAGATGACTTTCTTTACTGGCCACGAAGGGGAATCAAATTTCTTGGAGACCTACTAATAAATAACACATTCCTCTCGTTCCAGGAGCTCCAAACCAAGTGTGCTCCGCTTAGCGTACCCATGTTTAGATATTTTCAAATTCGTCAACTATTCAGGGCACAATTTGGCACTCTCTCACCAGAGTTGACTACACTGGCGATGGAAGAGTCCCTGGCAATGGAGCAGCCCCAAAAGTTAATATCTAAATTATACCACAACTTATTAGCGAGTGTCCCCCCTCCATTCCACACAGCACAAACTAAATGGCAACTACTTGTACCTGAGCTAACTCAGGACGACTGGGAGGAAGCCACCGAGTCAATGTATACCAACTTGATATCCGTGAGAGATAAACTGATTCAATACAAAACATTCCATCAAATATATACCACCCCGTTAAAACTCAAGGCCATGGGTAAAAGAAACGATGACAGCTGCCCTAGATGTGGTGAGATGGCTGCGAACTTTCTCCACATGATCTGGGCGTGCCCCATGATAAACGCATATTGGTCCCAGGTAATGGCTGTCCTAGCTAATACCCTAGATTTTCCTCGGGTGAACTCACCCCAAGTGTGTCTACTGGGGATAGTGGAACAATTAGTACCCATTGCTCATGTAAGAGCTAGGTTTCGAGCCTTGCTATACTATGCTAAGAAATGTGTTATTATGCATTGGATGGGACCCAACCCTCCCACCACGGGCTCCTGGATCAAATTAGTGGACGAGGCCATTCCCTTGATTAAGCTTACGCATGAAACTAGAGGTACAGCAAGTACATTTGATAAAATATGGAGCCCCTGGTGGGAGTCGGGCCCGGGTCTGCAGTCAAGGAGTAACTGGACTACGGATTAGGATGCCCCTCAGATGATTCATATGGACTGCATAGTAAGTTGTTATGCATAGAGAGAACTAGCATGTACCTAGCACGATATTGTAATTGTGTTGACACAGAAATGTTTAACACTGTTTAATGTTGTGAATGTTTTAAGTGTTTAAATGAATAAAGCATTACCTTTAAAAAAAAAGAATCACTTTCCTAGTGTTTCCATCTTGCCCTACTTTACCTATCTTGTCCTACTGTCACCATTTTGTCCCACTGTCACTACCCTGCCATGCTGTTTCCATTGTCCTTAGTCTCTATCTTGTCCTACTGTCTTCACCCTGCCCTACTGTCTTCATCTTGTCCTACTGTTTTTATCTTGCCATACTGTCTCCATCTTGCACAACTGTTTTGGTCTTGCCCTACTGGCTACATCTTGTCCAACTGTCTTCATCTTGTCCTACTGTCTCCATCTTGCCCTACTGTCTCCATCTTGCCCTACTGTCTCCATCTTGTCCTACTGTCTCCATCTTGTCCTACTGTCTCCATCTTGTCCTACTGTCTCCATCTTATCCTACTGTCTTCATCTTGTCCAACTGTCTTCAACTTGCCCTACTGTCTCCATCTTGTCCAACTGTCTTCATCTTGTCCTACTGTCTCCATCTTGCCCTACTGTCTACATCTTGCCCTACTGCCTCCATCTTGTCCTACTGTCTTCATCTTGTTTACTGTCTCCATCTTACCTTAAAGTGTCAGCTCTCCCATCAACTGTTGTGCTGGCCCACAACATGCACTCTCCAAAATATTCATGCCTGTTTGGAACACCTTTATCAACGTGAAAATCCTGTCAGTTAGAATTATCCATGATGCTCTAATCTTAAAAACAGATAATTATTTGCCCAAGATGTCTATAAAGCTTTGAGGACAAATTGCAATGCAACACTAATAACCACTCTGTAGTAAGTGGATTCAATAACCCGTTGTTGGACTGGGAGACAAGGATGGAAATGGCTGCTGAGATGTATTCCAGACATGAGTCTGTGCTGGCGTGGAATAGAAGTCCATCTTTAGAGTGTGTGAATGTTGGATGAGATCTAACATATCATTCTTACACTCTATGTGACATACATAGAGGCAGAGCTGTCAGTATAAAAAATACATTATGCAAATGGACACCAGCCCCCGTTGCCAAACTGTGTTACACGACTTTTAGTAGGCACTCAAGAAATAGTTATGAGTTATTTAAACAGTGATCTCTCTTGGACGTATCTCGCACACTTTAATCAAATGAGCGGTGCCAAATACGTTATTTAAGTAAATGGACAGAACCAGCCGGATATTTTACCCGTCATTGACTCTGGACTGAATTAAAACAGAGACAGAGTAAGCACTTATGGGGGAGACCAGAGCTCCCAGTTGAATAATGCAAGATGGAAATGGATCCATACCGGCCTGCTAATTGGTTCCATTCTTAATGAGGAATTCAATGTTGTGGGCCCCTCTTTTGTGAGCAACAACTTCCATTCAGGGGTTCATGACTGCCACCTATGTTTTCAGTTCTGGTTTAGACGGTGAGCTCTGTGGTCTTCAAGGGAATTCATGCATTCTCATTATTGTGCATTCCAAAAGTCAACTCAGGTAGTAGGGGCCGACTAGAACACAGTGATGAAAGCTGATAGGGGATGGTCAGGGAGACTGTAAATCAAGCACTAAAAGAGTCAAGCACACTACAACACTCTTAGGGGCAGATTTACTAAGCTCGAGTGAATAGTTCAAAAATATTTGAATTTCAAAGTAATTTTTTGGGTACTTCGACCATCGAATCGGTCAAATTTGATCGAATTCGATCGAATGATTCGAATGATTCGAAGTAAAAATCGTTCGTCGATTCGATAATCGAAGTACTGTCTCTTTAAAAAATCCTTTGACTCAATACTTTGAATTGAATGTTAGCCTATTGCACTTTTTATGATCGAATAAAAATCATTCGATCGATCACTTCAAATCGTTCGAATCGAAGGATTTTATTGTTCGAATCGAAGGATTTTATTGTTCGAATCGAAGGATTTTATCGTTCGATCGAGCGATTTTTATTCAATCGTTTGATCAATAGGGATGTAGCGAACCGCCGATAATGTGTTCACGAATGCCGTTCGCGAACACCGGCAAAAAATGCGAACAGTTCGCGAACAGTTCGCGAACTTCGAACATCCGAAAATCGTTCGATTCGAACGATCGAAGGATTTTAATCGTTCGATTTTAGCGACCGAATGGTCGAATGGTCGAACGATTTTGACGCGAATGTCGCGCGACGTTCGCGAACTTGCGGCGGACGCGAACAGCCGAAGTTCGCCGCAGAACAGTCCGCGACATCCCTATTGATCAAACCTTTTGCGCTAAAATCCTTCGAATTCGATATTCTAATTCGAAGGATTTTACTTCGAGGGTTTTTTAACCCTCGAAATTCAACCCTTGATAAAGTGGGTGGGACTAGAATACTCTAAGGGAGTCTATAACACAAGCAGTAGGAGGGACTAGAACACTCTGATGGAAGCTTAGAGGGAGAGGAGTGGGTTGGGCTAAAAGCTCGTATGGAAGATTATAGTGGGAGGAGCATAGAATCTATAGCTCAAGCAGAGGGCCAGACCATAACACTAAGATGGCAGCATACACATGGAAGATGTAGGGGGTTATAATTACTAATAAAGAAAAAATATTGGGTTTGTTTGTTTTTTCTAAAGTTTAAAAAGGTAGAGTGCAATAATAAACAATTCTAATTCCAATAAATAATACATTTTTGGTCCCACTTTAAGAGAAGCGTATGTGCCCATGCATTATTTAATTTCATGTCCACCCTCTAATTACAGAGGAGATGTCAACTCTGAGCTTATTTACTGGTAAATCATAATCTACTTCCTCAATATGGAAGAAAAATAGCAATCTGGCCATATTTTATGACAGACCTTTCCAGTCAATGGCTTTCTATTTGGCAGCCGAATAAATCATTTTTACATAATAGTTTAACTAACTGAACTGACGAGCAAATAAAAAAGTCAAAGCAGACTGGGTAAGGGCAATAAATATGTTGTTATTCAAGATGGAATTGTCATGATTTAGGAAAACCACAAAACTATTTCATAGAATCGGGTGAGAGGTGGCGGCACAATGTCATAAATAAGTGAAAACACATTTTGCCTGCAGTGTTGCCATAAATAAATATATTGTGTACTCACAACATTCCTTCTGTGTATATTTATATTTACTATTTATGTGAGTCTGGATACTGTTTGTTTGAGGTATATATATACATATATATGGGGGAGATACCATATTGATGCCCATGGACAGTATGAGGGTACAGCTTATTGTGTGCCCAGAACATTCCTTCTCTGTATATTTGTATTTATACATATGGGAGGAGGTGCCATATTGATTCCATTAGACAGTACAGTATGAGGGTATAGCTTATTGTGTGCCCAGAACATTCCTTCTCTGTATATTTGTATTTATACATATGGGAGGAGGAGGTGCCATATTGATTCCCTTAGACAGTACAGTATGAGGGTATAGCTTATTGTGTGCCCAGAACATTCCTTCTCTGTATATTTGTATTTATACATATGGGAGGAGGGAGGTGCCATATTGATTCCCTTAGACAGAACAGTATGAGGGTATAGCTTATTGTGTGCCCAGAACATTCCTTCTCTGTATATTTGTATTTGTACATATGGGAGGAGAAGGTGCCATATTGATTCCCTTAGACAGTACAGTATGAGGGTATAGCTTATTGTGTGCCCAGAACATTCCTTCTCTGTATATTTGTATTTATACATATGGGAGGAGGAGGTGCCATATTGATTCCCTTAGACAGTACAGTATGAGGGTATAGCTTATTGTGTGCCCAGAACATTCCTTCTCTGTATATTTGTATTTATACATATGGGAGGAGGGAGGTGCCATATTGATTCCCTTAGACAGAACAGTATGAGGGTATAGCTTATTGTGTGCCCAGAACATTCCTTCTCTGTATATTTGTATTTATACATATGGGAGGAGGAGGTGCCATATTGATTCCCTTAGACAGTACAGTATGAGGGTATAGCTTATTGTGTGCCCAGAACATTCCTTCTCTGTATATTTGTATTTATACATATGGGAGGAGGAGGTGCCATATTGATTCCCTTAGACAGTACAGTATGAGGGTATAGCTTATTGTGTGCCCAGAACATTCCTTCTCTGTATATTTGTATTTATACATATGGGAGGAGGGAGGTGCCATATTGATTCCCTTAGACAGTACAGTATGAGGGTATAGCTTATTGTGTGCCCAGAACATTCCTTCTCTGTATATTTGTATTTATACATATGGGAGGAGGAGGTGCCATATTGATTCCCTTAGACAGTACAGTATGAGGGTATAGCTTATTGTGTGCCCAGAACATTCCTTCTCTGTATATTTGTATTTATAAGTGGGAGATGCCTTATTATGCCCCTAGACAGTCCGAGGGTACAGCTATTTACAGTATTTAGGTAGAAGAACCCCAATTTATCGAAGCTTTCCTAGGTAGTTAGATGCTTGTCACATGTTGGAGTAAAAAAGCTACATTGGGATGAGCAGTGAGTAAAGACCTGATGCTGCCAGACTGGTATTAATTCTCCTTTCCGCCCCTGGGTTTTGTCCTGGCGCAGAATAGAAAAGTTTATCATCTCTCGGATTTTCCAAAGCCAATATGGACATAGATTTCATTTTCATTCTCCAACGCTTCTTACAGTTTAAAACCGTCTCCCTTGATTTATGTGCTAACATATCCCCAATTAATTTCAATTTATGCCCTCTGCTGAGACTTCCCAACACTGAGCAAAATCAATTCTGACCTCAATTTCTACAGCAGCTTTTGTTCCGTACATATTTATCATGTCTAGAAAACGGTTAACCCAGATTTGTCCCCAAACCCCAAACTGCTAAATACTGGAGACTACTCTGGGGGTGCAACTCCTCTTCTTTGGGCGATGTGGGTTTTAATTGTTAAAAGAACAGAAAGCTTAGAATAAAATAAAAAAAACTCATTTTTAAACATTATCCCTTATTATAGGGATGAGATTAGTATAATTTGACTTTATTTTACTTAATATGAAATATTCAGATTTTTCTCTCTAAATTCACAATTATATATATATTTTTTTCCTGGCATCCCCCATTCTGCTTATTGTGAAGAGATTAAATAAACCATGCAAATGCATAAATGGAAAACAAAGCCCTGATGATCAAGGTATTAACATAAATACTACAGGTTGCCATATCATTAATTTTATAGGAGAATGAAAGTTAAAGTTTAACCAGGGGTCCATGGTACTGCCCCTCCTCCATTCTTAACCAGGGGTCCATGGTACTGCCCCATCTCCATTCTTAACCAGGGGTCCATGGTACTGCCCCTCCTCCATTCTTAACCATGGGTCCATGGTACTGCCCCTCCTCCATTCTTAACCAGGGGTCCATGGTACTGCCCCTCCTCCATTCTTAACCAGGGGTCCATGGTACTGCCCCATCTCCATTCTTAACCAGGGGTCCATGGTACTGCCCCTCCTCCATTCTTAACCAGGGGTCCATGGTACTGCCCCTCCTCCATTCTTAACCAGGGGTCCATGGTACTGCCCCTCCTCCATTCTTAACCATGGGTCCATGGTACTGCCCCTCCTCCATTCTTAACCAGGGGTCCATGGTACTGCCCCTCCTCCATTCTTAACCAGGGGTCCATGGTACTGCCCCTCCTCCATTCTTAACCAGGGGTCCATGGTACTGCCCCATCTCCATTCTTAACCAGGGGTCCATGGTACTGCCCCTCCTACATTCTTAACCAGGGGTCCATGGTACTGCCCCTCCTCCATTCTTAACCAGGGGTCCATGGTACTGCCCCTCCTCCATTCTTAACCAGGGGTCCATGGTACTGCCCCTCCTCCATTCTTAACCAGGGGTCCATGGTACTGCCCCTCCTCCATTCTTAACCAGGGGTCCATGGTACTGCCCCTCCTCCATTCTTAACCAGGGGTCCATGGTACTGCCCCTCCTCCATTCTTAGTGAAGTCAGGTGGGTGATCCCTATTACTTGCCACTTGCAGTATATCATGTCAACTGCCATCACCACTGCACATCTCAGAATGGAGACAAAGATGTAGGGCTGCCATGGGTGAAAGTTGAAAAGAAAGGAGTGGACCTTCCCTTTGGATAGGACAGCAGATGATGCCAATCTCATTTTCTCTACCCAATCCCTAGAAAAGAACAAGAACTTTGGGAGTAAGGTACTACATACTCCCTTTATCTCTCCTATAAAAAGGTTTTTTTCAAACTATAAGTATAAGAATACCTGAGTGTGTTACTTGCTCCTCTTACTTCTAAGCAGACTGGTTCTTCTAAAGACTTAGTCTCTTCTTCTACTGCACTAAAAACTGAATTCTAACCCAAAATGCTATAGCTGTATTTTTCATTTTGTTTGGCCACATTGTTACAATTTCTGGGTTTCTAGACCTCTATATATTTGCAAATACCAGTAAATGTACTTTCAGCAGATCTGGACCTGGCTGTTGACTATGACATGTTAGTCCTTGAACAAAATAAGTTTAAGAACCTCTGTGACAAGAAATCCAAGGATGGACCTAGGAGAGCAGTATAAAAAGGTCTAAATCTGTGAGCTTCAGCTGCAAAAGAGAGGGGAGAAAAACGGGAAACTATAAAATGTGGGAGTGCCAAGATGATAGAGACCTACTGTACCTACTTACTTAAACATCAGTTTGGTTCTCACTTAAATATTTTTGGCTGGTTGGTTACAAGTCCTTAAACGCTAAGGCCAAAGGTATACAGACATCTGCTTGTCCAATATCTCCTTCCAAAACCAAGTGGATTCATATTAGATTGACCTGCTCTTTGCTGCTCTGTTATCGTCTAATTTTCTTTGTAAGTCTTCTAGTAGATGTTGGGACACTGAATTAGATTTGCTTTAATTCTCGTATAAGAAGGTGGGCACTGATGTTGGGGCCTGGTTCACAGTGGGGGGTCAAGTTCATCACACAGGGTTTTACATGGGTTGAGGTCAGTGCTCTGTGCAGTCAGGTTCTTCCACTACCATCACATTATGGTGATCCATATTATGTAGTAGCACCTGGGTGAGCAATAATGGGTTTAGCTTAAGTAGTCAGTTCCAATTAGTAGAAGAGGTGTCCATGTACTTTAGGCCATCAACAAAACTGTGTGTAGCCTGTAGATATTCACTATTATTTCTGTTTTGCATCATGAAGAGAGATAAAGAAACAAGAAATTCCACAAGTCAAAATAGAGGGGTTCCTTGAGTCATTTAAATACTAAGATAAGCCCTCTACATAGGTAAAATTTAATAAAATGTGCAGTTTTCTGTAGATCTGGCCAGCAGCAGCAGCCAATTAACAGGTAGCATTTACATTTCATTCATTTGAAAGTAACCATTTGATTGGCTTCTAGACTTTGGGAAACTTTGCACCATTTATTACATAACTACTTGTACTATGTTGGCGAATGTCAACATGAACATGAGATAAGGACCGAATGCCAGGAAGGTTAGCCAAAAAAAACAAGTACTATAAGGACACTATAATGTGAACATTGATTTTGAAGTAGAAGGGATGATACATTAAGAATGTCCAACAATGATGCATTGCTTTGTGTGCAAAATGGGTCACTGATGCACCAGGGCCGTAATGACAGTTGTATCTGCACATTGAGCTTGCTTTATGTCTTTGTCTTCAACGTCTCATCCGAGGTTTGTGTTTGTCGAGTCTATTATAAACACTGGGTGGTCATCGAGAAGATAAGGAAAGGTTCTGCTTGGTGGTCGTATGAAAGCCTGACAGATGTGTTTATGTGTAAAAGTCATTATTTCACTGTACCTCTACTACTTGACAAATGACTCCCCATGTAAGAACAAATTGCTAACAGCTTGTCATCCCATACATCACTGGATTTCTCTTTTACCTGAGCTCATACTGCCCAGTTCTGCTCATTTATTACCAACAGTCTCGGCCCTCAGCCTGTCTCCGGGCTTCGGAGGTTATTCATCATCTGGCTGACGTCAGTCGTAGCATCAGCAGAAATGGAGCAGGTTCTGCTCGAGGGTACAGCTTTGAGGCCTAACAGGTGAAAGTCTCACCTAAGTAATCAAGTAATGTATTCACACAACTTTGGGCTCTGGTTTACTCTAAGAAAGGTCAACTCTTCTCTTACTAGTGCTTCAACCCCTACGACTGTATATTTAGCCATGTTAATGTAGCTTTGTTACAGAAACACATGATTGTAGCTCTGGTCACATTCACTATGTATTTCCCCAAAGAAATATTGATTTTCTTCATAATTCCTCAACTCAAATGTTCTGATCAGTTGGAAATTCTTTGGGTTTTTGGATAAGTCTTTGGATAAAATCAACCTAATCCAATATATGGGTAACTTGATTTGGCACAAGGATTTAGATAAAGCGGAGGTTTCCAAACTTTTCAAATCCCCCTTTTAAGCAGTTTCGTAAGGCTCTCTGGAGATAGTTTAGGTGAATTGAGGTGAAGTTTTATTACCCTGAACAAATGTTGAATCACAAAGTGGGATGTGACACAAAAAACTTGGAAGCCCTGAGATAAAGTGGGTGGTCTGATGTAATGCCAAATGTAAATAATAGGGATGCGCCAAATCCAGGTTTCGGTTCGGGATTGGGCCAAATTTCTGCCTTTTTCAGCAGGATTCGGATTCGGCCGAATCCTTGTGGCTGGTCAAACCAAATCTGAATCCTGCATATGCAAATTATGGGCGGAAGGGAAATCACATGACTTTTCGTCACAAAAGAAGAATTTTTTCAACTTTTTGGCAGAATTTTTCACCAAGGATTCAGGGATTCGGCTGAATCACAATTAGTGGATTCGGTGCATCCCTAGTAAATAATAATAATGGAAATTTTATTGGAGAAGGGAAAGAGTGGGGTTTCTGTTGCAATGCTAAACAGAAAAAATAATAATGGGATCCCGATTGAAGGAGGACAGGGGGTGGTATACACATATTTCTTCTGGGGTTCATAGGAATAATGTGGGGGAGAGAAGATGCACATGAGTAAAATAATGAAGTTGCTGAACAGCTGGGAAAAGAGGAATGTCATTTACATTACATGGGCTGTTTTTCTTTCTTACGTTTTCATTGGATTTAGTTATTGAACATGACCCTAAATTGTATCATAGATCCTCCTCTTTTCCAATAATGCATGTCAAGATTCATATGTATTATTGTACTTAATAAACTATACGAATTGAAGCTTTTACATGCTGAATACAATTGTTGGCTTAAAAAAATGAAGTGGGAAGATTTTCCTGAGTCATTGTTTTGTGGTCAAGGCTTTAATTAATGAATTGCTTGTCCAGAGGCAAATTGTAAAATCACTCCTGATCTGGCATGAGAGACAAATAAAGATACGGGAGATGGAAATATTTTAGGGGTTGAGGAAGGTGGAAACAGGTTGGAGGAAGGAAGAGCTAATGAAGAAGTTCTGAATGTCAGACAAGGGAGAAGTAGCAAAAGGAACATGGTTGGTTAGCGGAATGGCCTGGGGCAGATGGTGAGAATGGAAGGTTGTATTTTGGTTGAAGTAGTACCGTATATACTCGAGTATAAGCCGTCCCGAGTATAAGCCGAGGTACCTAATTTTACCTCCAAAAACTGGGAAAGCTTATTGACTCGAGTATAAGCCGAGGGTGAGAAATGCAGCAGCTTCTGGTAAGTTTCATCAAAAAATTTAGGGTTTCTGCTCCCATTGGAGGTGTCATTTTTGGATGCCGGCGACCATTCTTGGACGCCGGCGAATATTCTTGGAGACTATTCTTGGATGCCAGCGACTATTCTTGGATGCCGGCGACTATTCTTAGGCACGGCGACTATTCTTAGACGCCGGCGACCGTTTTTGCGCTTGACCCGAGTATAAGCCGAGGTAGAGTTTTTCAGCATATTTTGCGGGCTGAAAAACTCAGCTTATACTCGAGTATATACGGTAAGTAAGGAAGTAAGGAATGAAGAAGAAAAGGAAAGAGAACCCCCAACATTATTAAAAACAGAACTGAACAAATTCATTCTTTCAGAAGAATCCCCTGGCAGTAGTAATAAAGATGTCATTGCAAGCAACAGAACGGGAATCATTAGAGGAAGGGGAACTGACAGAAGTGGAGGAAGAGGAGATTCTTGCTGAATTCAATTCTGAAATCACTTTTTAACAACAAACAAGGGTTAACATAGAGGCAAGAGATAAAAGAATTATTAACTGGAAATGCTCTCTCTCCTTTTGGTCACTAGTAAACCAGCAGTAAGGTTCATTAAAGGAGGATTAACTTCAAGAACAGTTTGATTGATGACAATTTTTCTATAGCTGACTGCTAAGCCTAATGTAATAGTCATCCCTATGGATATTTTTGAGACAGAGGTAGAGATTTCTGGTTATTTGGCATTACTATTTGTTTGGGACTTCAGCAGATACCTCGGTTTGAGAAAGGTTTTGGGAGAATGGGGTATGGCCAAATCATTCGCAAAATTACTTATGAGGGATTTCTATGACTTCAAAAAAGAATTGTCAGAGGCAGCTTAGGATTCTTTATGAATCCCTTTAAAATCAATGTCAACCCTTAGAGAAGGGAGCTTGAAATCTGGATTTGGGAAGGGAAGTTAGGGGAAATATTGGCTTAAGTGTTGAGACAGAGTAGAGCCCATTGGTGTAACTGCTGGGGAAGAAGGGGTTGAGATCGCACCAGAGCCCACCCCCCGTTCGGGGCCCGCGATACAGGGAACGTAGTAAGGAAACCGCACACCTTAAGGGGGAGAGGGTTCACATTCTGCATCTGGGCCCGGAAGAGTTTAGTTACATCACTTGTAGATCCACTATAAGTTATTGGAAAGAGATTATGAGGCTTCTAGGTGTCCAGGTCCTTTTCAGAAGCCTCAGGAGTATAAAATGACTCTTGGCCAAGAAGAGTCTGAACAAGTCGCCAGAACGGTAACATTCATTATCATTTCTCTTACAACAAAGAAACGTCAATGTAAATGGTATATTTGTATTAAACGAATGCACTGGGCACATGATCAGCAAAACCCTCACACTGTTCTAGGCAATACAATAGGGCAGTACCTACCTCTGTGTTTTTGAAAGTCAAAGTAAACTTTATTGTCATCTCAGCAGTATACGAATATAAAGTGAGACGAGATAACGTGGCTCCAGCTGGTACAGATCACAAAAAGGCACTTAAAAATACACAATAAATATGTAAACAATAGGTGAATTGAGCAGTGACTAATAGGCTACACGTTGGACAAAAGTCACATAAAGTCTGGACAGGGACCACTATTTGGAGCACCTAAATGACATCTCTGCAGAATTGTGATTGGCTGTGGCTCCTCTTCCCTCCCTACTGTGAGGTCCCTGCCTACGTTCAGACCATCCATCCTCCCAGCTTCTGTCCCACCATATGAATGTCAAAGTGCTCATTAAAGTGACTAATGAGCATATGCTTTCCTTTTAAAATAATGCACCGTCTTGTCACAGGCTGTCTCATGAACTGTATATATTGACGCTGCGAATGGGATGTGAATACATTAAGTGCTCTGCCGCCCCGGCTTCCCTACTCCCAGCGCTGGGCCATTTTATCTGCACTCGAATAATCATCAGCCTATTGATAAATGTCCCACCGCCTCCTTACTTACTGCCTGGCTGCCTCTGTCACACGGGGAATTCGTTTCTCTCTAAAGAGAAGGAAAGAACAATCAGCGCAATAAATGGTTCAGGTCTCTTCAGTAAAGTTCCTCGGAATTAAATACTTAAAGGAGGAACAGAGAGCAGTCAGTGCTACTTACAGTAATATTCCTGCTGTCCTGATAGTACTTACAGTTATGCTCCTGTGGTTCTCATAGTACTTACGGGAATAATACCCTTGTTCTATGATTACATTTATAGAATACTCAGTACTTACAGTAACATTCCTGAGGTTCTATGATCGTACCTATAGTAATACCCCCACTGTCCTTACAGTAATATTCCAGCTGTTCTATGATAACACTTACAGTCATACTGCTGCAGCTCTATACATGTACTTACAGTAATATTCCATCTATTTTGTAATAGTATTTACAGTAATAATCCAGCTATTCTATAATTGTACTTCTCATTTCTATTACTTCTATAATTGTACTAAGTGTACTATAAGTGTACTACTATTATTCTACATACAGTAATAATCCATTTGTTTTATGATAGTACTTACAGTTATACTCCCGTACTGAGTATTACAGTAATACTCCCACAATTCTATAGTAATGACAGTAATACTCCTGCTGTTCTATAATTGTACTTTCAGTAATACTCCCACAAATCTATAGTAATTACAGTAATAGTCCCGCTGCTCTATGATAGAACTTATAGTATTATTCCTGCAACTTACTTTACTACATCTGCTGTTCTATGATAGTACTCACAGTAGTACTACTACAATTCTAGGAATCACAAACTATATCTGTTTTTTTCCCATTTGTCTAACAAAAATATTAGAAGGCAAATGTAAAATTATTTAGTCTTCCTCACAAGAAGTCAGCGGGTACATGAGCAAGAAGCCTATGTTGTGTAATGTGACATGACTAGGAGCACATGTAGCTAAAAGTACTCCATAATGGAAGTATCCAGGAATAGCTGCAGCAGGAACAAACATCTAAAGGTGGTCATACACTATTGGATCCGTTCATTTGGTGAGGTCTCCAAACACGCGGATCTTAACCCAATATGTCACTAACGTCTGGGCGATATCGGGTGAATCCGAATGGTCAGCCCTGGGGCCGGACAATCAGACGGGTCACAGGACCACATCAACTAGCCGGGGAGCTAGTCATTTGAAGTAGAGAATTCTGAGTGAAATGTACAGATACATTGGAGAGACCCTGTACTGTCCTTCATACAGTAGGAGACAGTATACTCAATGAGAGTGGCAGAGATTAGATACTATACTAACTAGGGGAGTTCCTACCAGGAGTTAAAAGTAGATCCAAGCCATAGACAATGACTATTTATTGGGCATGTGGGGGACTGTTTGGGCCTTTGCACCTGGAATGTCTGCGCCTGTTTTGTATCCCAATCCAGACCCAGCGAAGGGAGTAAATCAGTTGAAGTGGCAGATACAGCAGTGAGTGGGGATGACAGGACCGCCATCAGAAATTGCAGGGCCCCATACGAAAAAATTTCCTGGGCCCCCTGGGCTGCACCCACCGCAAGCCCCACCTACAGGTCCGCCCTCCCCCACAGGTCGGCCCCCCACCACACAGTAAAAAACAAAAAAAATATTGGTGGCTTGGGTTCCCACATGTTAATAAAAAATAAAAAGATATTGGTGGTCAGGGCCCCCCATAAAAAAAAACATTTGTGGCCAGGCCCCCCCCCATTAAAGAATATTTAATTTGTGACTAGGGCCCCACATGAGAAAAGAAAAATTGGTGGCCAGGCCCCCCCACACATTATGAGAAAATTGGCGGCCAGGGCCCCTTAAACGTCCATGCCTTCCCGAAGTCAGCAGTTCTCAGAAAGATGGGGGGCCCCAGCTAACCAAGTAAGTGTGGCGGGGCCGTAGCCCCCCCTTTCCCTAGGGGCCCCCTACAACTCTCCCCCTGTCTCCCCCTGATGGCTGCCCTGGGGGATGATACTGAGTGTGGTACATTGGTGAGTGTTGGTAAATGAGTGAGTGTGGGTACACTGGTGAGTGTGGGCTGGAAATGGCAGTGAGATACTGAGTGTCAGTTCGGAGCAGCCTGAGTAAAGTTGTCCATACACGTGCTTGTGTTGAGACATCTATGACCGCCTTGAGTGGTTGATATCAGGCTGAGCCGATTGTCCAATCACAGTGTGTGTGCTCCTCGATCCCACAGGATTTCTCAACCTGCCCAATTGTGTATTGCCGGATGGTATTGTTGTTGTTGTTTTATATATTACTACACTCCCCAACTTGGATCAGTTCTACTCAGAATGGATCCACAACAGGTAGGAGGATATAAAGTATTTATTATATGAAGACCCAGGAGTGCTCTTATACATGGTTATATACAGTATTTGTATTTACCTGTAATGGACGTGACTGGTGAGTAAGTTTTACACTGGACTAGTGAGTACGTTTTACACTGGACTAGTGAGTTAGTTTTACACTGGACTAGTGAGTAAGTTTTACACTGGACTAGTGAGTAAGTTTTACACTGGACTAGTGAGTACGTTTTACACTGGACTAGTGAGTACATTTTACACTGGACTAGTGAGTACATTTTACACTGGACTAGTGAGTACGTTTTACACTGGACTAGTGAGTACGTTTTACACTGGACTGGTGAGTACGTTTTACACTGGACTAGTGAGTACGTTTTACAAACTGGCAATCTGGGCAGCTAAGTGGCAAATGAGATTCAATGTTGATAAATGTAAAGTCCTGCACCTGGGATGTAACAATATCCACTTATACCCTTAATGGGACTGCACTAGGCAAATCCATAATGGAGACGGAGCTTGGAGTCCTTGTAGATAATAAACTTGTCTGTAGCAAGTAATGCCAGTCATCAGCATCAAGGGCAAATAAGGTCTTGACTTGTATTAAATGGGGCAGAGAGTCACGGGAGGAGGGGGTCCCACTGTATAGAGCACTGGTAAGGCCCCATCTAGAATATGCCGTACAGTTTTGGTCTCCATCACTCAAACAGGACATTATTGTATTAGAGAGGGGACAGAGAAGGGCAACTAAGCTGGTAAAGGGAAAATCTTAGCTATGAGGAAAGACTGGCCAAATTGGGGATGTTCACGCTGGAGAAGAGGCGCTTAAGGGGAGATATGATAACTATGTATAAATATATAAGGGGATCATATAATAATCTCTCTAATGATTTATTTACCAGTAGGTCTTTCCAGCTGACACAAGGTCACCCATTCCGATTAAAAGAAAAGAGGTTCCGCCTAAATATTGGGAAGGGGTTTGTTACAGTGAGAGCTGTGAAGATGTGGAATTGTCTCCCTGAATCAGTTGTACAGGCTGATACATTAGATAGGTACAAGGAAGGGTCGGATGCTTTATTCACCAGTAGCTCCTCCCAGCAGACAGGAGGGAGCCAATGAGATTAGAGGAGGGAAAGGGGTGTTACAGGGAGAGCTGGGAAGTGAATCAGTGGTACAGGCTGATACATTAGATAGGTACAAGGAAGGGTCGGATGCTTTATTCACCAGTTGCTCCTCCCAGCAGACAGGAGGGAGCCAATGAGATTAGAGGAGGGAAAGGGGTGTTACAGGGAGAGCTGGGAAGTGAATCAGGGGTACAGGCTGATACATTAGATAGGTACAAGGAAGGGTCGGATGCTTTATTCACCATTAGCTCCTCCCAGCAGACAGGAGGGAGCCAATGAGATTAGAGGAGGGAAAGGGGTGTTACAGGGAGAGCTGGGAAGTGAATCAGGGGTACAGGCTGATACATTAGATAGGTATAAGGAAGGGTCGGATGCTTTATTCACCAGTAGCTCCTCCCAGCAGACAGGAGGGAGCCAATGAGATTAGAGGAGGGAAAGGGGTGTTACAGGGAGAGCTGGGAAGTGAATCAGTGGTACAGGCTGATACATTAGATAGGTATAAGAAGGGGTTGGATGGTGTTTAGCAAGTGAGGGAATACAGGGATATGGGAGATAGCTCATAGTACAAGTTGATCCAGGGACTGGTCCCATTGCATTTTGGAGTCAGGAAGGAAATTTTCCCCCTCTGAGGCAAATTGGAGAGACTTCAGACGGATCAACTGGCAGTTAGGCAGGCAGGTTATATATAGACTTAAGGTTGAACTTGATGGATTTGTGTCTGGTTTTAACCTGACAGTTACTAAAGTGGCAGTTGTGGGGGGCCAGTCAGACGCTGAGCCAATGCACAAAGCTGAGAACCCTGTTGGTGGCAAAACACTTGCAAGTGTCGCTGTGTCATTCCCCTGAAGGTCAATCTTTCTCTATTTCTTCTTTATTGTAATACTAACTGCCAGTTACCTGCTGTTTCCCGCCATTCTCCCCTCAGTCAGTCAGTGAGGGACAGGCCTGTCAGACAGAGAAAGAACAGCCTCTCCCAGTGGCCCCAGACTCACAAACACGTCCCTGTTGTCTTTCACTTTCCCTTCATTGATATAAATGTCGTGTCCCCATGAAGAGACAGCAGGAAAGGGTTAAGAAAGGGTTAAGAAAGGGCGGGAGAGCAGGAATAATGTCTCGTGAGGGGAAAAGTGCTGACGGCTGAAATGTTCCAAGGGCGCCGCTCCATCCGAAGAACTCGCACGGGGCTGGGTGATTACATCTGTGGCCCCCGTATCCAGGGTGTCCGTACGAATGAGTCGCTCAACTCATCAGCCGCTGACGAGACGGGAGAGTAAGTGACAGTGAAGGGAAAGTGCCGCCTCAGCATTCGTCTCCCTCACATCAACCCTGAGACTCGGGGGCAGGGAGACAGCGGAATAAGGGGAGAAGAACTTCTTATTGGAATGAGTTATGTCTATCATTAGAGAGATTATTATATGATCCCCTTATATATTTATACATAGTTATCATATCTCCCCTTAAGTGCCTCATCATGAACATCTCAGGGGCTCCTACATACCCTCCCCCCACTTCAGTCATTGAGTCACCCACTTGCTGCTGCTCCCATACCTCCCAACTGTCCCGTTTTCAGAGGGACAGTCCCTCTTTTGACAGTTCAAGCTCTCTTTACCCAGTGACATTCACCTGGACCCTGCTCGGTCATTCATGGGTCTGGCAATTACTGCGTATAAACTAGGAGACCATTGTTAATATTGGAAAAGAAAGATAAAACTCCTTTTACTTCTGAATGTTACTCACAGGTCCTAAAGGTTGGGGATCCCCGTGCTAGAGAGGCAGGTGGGTGGGACACAGGGTCAGGATTGATCAATAAAGACCTGCTTCAAAGGAACTGATGGAATGGGATGAGCCTGCTTGTATCTCCTTCATTATAATGGGATGACCGAAAGAATCCCCCAAATCCATGTGAAACAGAAAGTGAATTGTCTGTGGAATACTCTGCTGCCTGGGGGAAATATCTCTGTACTGTCTGTGTGGCCCCAGTGGTGCCAGGGGACTTGGCTTCTGTATGTTGGAAGTAGAGATGTCGCGAACTGTTCGCCGGCGAACTTGTTCGCGCGAACATCGGGTGTTCGCGCTCGCCGGAAGTTCGCGAACGTCGCGCGACGTTCGCCATTTTGGTTTCGCCATTGTTGGCGCTTTTTTTTGCCCTCTCACCCCAGACCAGCAGGTACATGGCAGCCAATCAGGAAGCTCTCCCCTGGACCACTCCCCTTCCCTATAAAAACCGAAGCCCTGCAGCGTTTTTTCACTCTGCCTGTGTGTGCTGAAGAGATAGTGTAGGGAGAGAGCTGCTGCCTGTTAGTGATTTCAGGGACAGTTGAAAGTTTGCTGGCTAGTAATCGTTTTGATACTGCTCTGTTATTGGCAGGGCCGCCATTAGAAATCACGGGGCCCCGTACAACAAAATTTTTGGGGCCCCCTGGGCCCCGCCCACACTGACGACCAAGCTCCGCCCCATATCCCGCCCACATCGCAGTTAAAAGACCACACAGACATCAGCGCTAAAAAAGTAACCCCCCCCCCCACACAAGTTGTAAAAAGCTATTGATGGTCAGGACCCCCTTATAAAAAAAATTGGGGCCCCAAAAAAAAAAAATTAAAAATTTTTTTTTTTTAAAAACATTGGTGGCAGGGGCCCCCTGTTAAAAAAAACTTGGGGCCCCAACAAAAAAAATGTAAAAAAAACTAAAAAATAAACAAACATTGGTGGCAGGGGCCCCCTTCTAAGTTAAAAACAAATTGGGGCCCCAAAAAAAAATTTGAAAAAAAATTAATTTTTTTTTGAAAAAAAAAAAAAAAACATTGGCGGCAGGGGCCCCCTTATAAGTTAAAAACAAATTGGGGCCCCAAAAAAAAATTTGAAAAAAAATTAATTTTTTTTTGAAAAAAAAAAAAAACATTGGCGGCAGGGGCCCCCTTATAAGTTAAAAACAAATTGGGGCCCCAAAAAAAAAATTTGGAGAAAAAAAAATTTTTTTGAAAAAAAAAAATGGTGGCAGGGGCCCCCTTACAAGTTAAAAACAAATTGGGGCCCCAAAAAAAATTTAAAAAAAAAATAATTTTTTTTTGAAAAAAAAAAAAAAACTGGTGGCAGGGGCCCCCTTACAAGTTAAAAAAATTTGGGGCCACCAAAAAGAAAATTAATTTTTTTTAAAAAAAAAAAACCCAAAAAAAAACAATGGTGGCAAGGGGCCCCTTACGAGTTAAAAAAAAAATTGGGGCCCCAAAAACAAAAGTTTTAAAAAAAAGATTGGTGGCAGGGGCCTATAGAATATTAAAATAATACATTGGTGGCCAGGGGATTAAAAAAAAAAAACCACAAACTGGTGTTCAGTAGAATTGAACTCATGGCTTCAGTACTTCAACTTCGCCTCCTTTCGTGACTTCGGGTCTTTTCACCGCTTCAGGACTTCGGCTTCGGCTGTTTTCGTGACTTTGGGTCTTTTCGGCGCTTCGTGACTTCGGGACTTCGGCTTTTTCCGTGACTTCGGGTCTTTTCGTCGCATCGGCTTCGGCTTTTCGGCACTTCCGCATTCGGCACTGAAGAGGCAAGACGTATGGCTCGGGCGCTCGTAAGGGGGGCCCGGATCTTCAAAAAAATGCAGCGCTGCCGGGCCCCCCTTCATGCCCGGGCCCGGTACGCTTGTCCCCCCTGTCCCCCCCTGATGGCGGCCCTGGTTATTGGAGGGACAGAAGTCTGCAGGGGTTTGAGGGACATTTAAGCTTAGGTAGCTTTGCTGGCTAGTAATCTACCTTCTACTGCAGTGCTCTGTATGTAGCTGCAGTGGGCAGCTGTCCTGCTTCTGATCTCATCTGCTGACTGCTGCAATAACAGTAGTCCTTGTAAGGACTGCTTTTATTTATTTTTTTGTTGTTTTACTACTACTACTACTACTACTATAAGAGCCCAGTGCTATTAGTCTAGCAGTGTTGGGGAGTGGGACTGGTGTGCTAATCTGCTGCTCCTAGTAGTTCAGCAGCACCAACTTTAATTTTTTTTTTTAATATTCATTTTTTTTTTATTTTACTTTTTTTTATTTTACTACCGCTGTAGTAGTGTATAAGTTGACCTTTTAGGCATTATTTGCCCTGTAGGCATTTTTTGCCCAGTGTGTTATTCAACCAACTGCCATCTAGCTGTGTGACCTTGTTCACATTCTGTCTAAATATCCATAATATTACCGTCTCCAGAAAAAACACCGGAGTGACTTTTTTCAAGCAGCCATAATATATTTTACGTAATCCGTATCCACCGCTGTAGTAGTGTATACGTTGACCTTGTAGGCATTATTTGCACAGTGTTTTCTTCAACCCGCCATCTAGCTGTGTGAGCTTGTTCACATTTTGTCTAAATATTGATAATATTATCGTCTCTAGAAAAACCACTTGAGTTACTTTTTTTCAAGCAGCATTCATATATTTTACGTAATCCGTATCCAACGCTGTATACGTTGACCTTGTAGGCATTATTTGCACACTGTTTTCTTCAACCCGCCATCTAGCTGTGTGACCTTGTTCACATTCTGTCTAAATATCCATAATATTACCGTCTCCAGAAAAAACACCGGAGTGACTTTTTTCAAGCAGCCATAATATATTTTACGTAATCCGTATCCACCGCTGTAGTAGTGTATACGTTGACCTTGTAGGCATTGTTTGCCCAGTTTTTTTGGCTGCAGCCACTGAAGCACAGAGGCCAGAAAAAATATGCCATATAAATGCTGAAAATAGTCATTTTTTGCCATACGTTGACTCAACGTATATGGCAAAAAATGACTATTTTCAGCATTTATATGGCATGTTTTTTCTGGCAACTGTGCTTCAGTGGCTGCAACCAAAAAAACTGGGCAAACAATGTCTACAAGGTCAACGTATGGCGAAAAATTACTATTTCAGCATTTATATGGCATATTTTTTCTGGCAACTGTGCTTCAGTGGCTGCGTCCAAAAAAACTGGGCAAACAATGCCTACAAGGTCAACGTATGGCAGTTGTTTAAAGAGAACAGTAGATTACTAGCCAGCAAAGCTACCTAAGCTAAAATGTCCCTCAAATCCCTGCAGAGTTCTGTCCCTACAATACAGAGCAGTATCAAGCAGATTACTAGCCAGCAAACTTACTATCATCTGTCCCTGAAATCACTAACAGCTCTCCCCCTACACTATCTCTTCCAAGCACACACAGGCAGATTTTTCAGATACATTTTTGCCCTTGATCCCCCTCTGGCATGCCACTGTCCAGGTCGTTGCACCCTTTAAACAACTTTAAAATCATTTTTCTGGCCAGAAATTTTTTTTTTAGATGTTAAAGTTCGCCTTCCCATTGAAGTCTATGGGGTTCGCGAACCGTTCGCGAACCGCTCGCATTTTTGCGCAAGTTCGCGAATATGTTCGCGAACTTTTTTTCCGACGTTCGCTACATCCCTAGTTGGAAGCGTCTTGTATCGGAGCCAATAAGCTGACACGACCCAAGTGATGGAGACGAGCCGAGTATTCCAGTTACAATGGTGGGGCCCTTCAGTTTGTAGGAAGAAGCAATATCTGTGCTGAGCTTGTGTGGCCCCCAGTTGTACAAATCCTGGAGTCAATTCTCTTGCTTTCTTATGAGGGACCTGATATTTCCCTGCAACCCTTGGGGCCAATGTCATCATAGACAGAGTTTACTTTTACTTATTGTCATAAAAAGAAATCCCTATTTCACCCATTGCCATAGTTACACTGTTATTCACCACATCACGCAAAGCAACACGTATGTATATTGTCTGTCAGTCTGTGTCTGTCCAGCTGTTACTGACTTAAATATCTCATTATCCCTTTATGTACTTACTACTTATTACTTATGAGCAACGTTACAGTTCCCTGCTCTGTATGCGAATACAATACTCTTGCCTGCCCTTGAACCGTTACTAAATCAGGTCTACGGATTGTAGAGCTGAACAGCGCCATCTACTGGGATGTAATGCAATGTCAATTATTGTAGGTTTATTGATGATGAATTGATCTGTGGATTAGGGTCTATGGGTAGGGTCTCTGGGTTAGGGTCTCTGGATTAGGGTCTATGGGTTAGGGTCTATGGGTTAGGGTCTATGGGTTAGGGTCTATGGGTTAGGGTGTATGGGTTAGGGTGTATGGGTTAGGGTGTATGGGTTAGGGTGTATGGGTTAGGATCTATGGGTTAGGGTCTATGGGTTAGGGTCTATGGGTTAGGGTCTATGGGTTAGGGTCTATGGGTTAGGGTCTATGGGTTAGGGTCTATGGGTTAGCGTGTATGGGTTAGGGTGTATGGGTTAGGGTCTATGGGTTAGGGTCTATGGGTTAGGGTCTATGGGTTAGGGTCTATGGGTTAGGGTCTATGGGTTAGGGTGTATGGGTTAGGGTGTATGGGTTAGGGTGTATGGGTTAGGGTGTATGGGTTAGGGTCTATGGGTTAAGGTCTATGGGTTAGGGTCTATGGGTTAGGGTCTATGGGTTAGGGTGTATGGGTTAGGGTCTATGGGTTAGGGTCTATGGGTTAGGGTCTATGGGTTAGGGTCTATGGGTTAGGGTCTATGGGTTAGGGTCTATTGGTTAGGGTCTATGGGTTAGGGTCTATGGGTTAGGGTCTATGGGTTAGGGTCTATGGGTTAGGGTCTATGGGTTAGGGTGTATGGGTTAGGGTCTATGGGTTAGGGTCTATGGGTTAGGGTCTATGGGTTAGGGTCTATGGGTTAGGGTCTATGGATTAAGGCTTCCAACAGTCGGTCCAGTTACTTATGCTACTGAATCTAAACCTGTCAAGTGGGACATAAGGAGTTTGGATTGAGAAATTATCGGTCATTCCCAAATCCAATTAGGCCACGCCTCCAACCCATCTGCTTATTCATAAGCCCTGCCCCCTTTGTGTGTCCCCAGGACTTGTACAGAGACATGTGGGAGATTTGCTCCTAATGTAACAGGTTTCCAATCCAAGGGAAAAGGGGCAAATAACGGACAGACATTTTGTTACCTGTGTGGCCTTTCACACATCCATAAAGTGTT
The DNA here is from genome assembly GCF_017654675.1 of Xenopus laevis. Lineage (NCBI taxonomy): Eukaryota > Metazoa > Chordata > Amphibia > Anura > Pipidae > Xenopus > Xenopus laevis. Next base: position 134,767,926 of record NC_054382.1, on the reverse strand, counting down.
TTTTATATTGCTACTTAGTTAGACACTGAATATTCAGGCCCACAGGACTGACAGAGACAGAGCAGTTACACTGAGGATCCATATAAATGACACAGGAATGAACCCCAGGATTTAGTACAAATGCAAGATTCAGTTCTGTAAGGGAACAACTGATCAGTGACAATACAGTTTAGATAAGATCTGTGCAGCCACTGGGACAGAATGCTCTGTTATACAGATAGCTAGAATCTCAGCTGCCATAAAGCAGGACAGGACTGCTGCTTACAATGGGGATCAGATAGGATCTGTGCAGCCACTGGGACAGAATGTTCTGTTATACAGATAGCTAGAATCTCAGCTGCCATAAAGCAGGACAGGACTGCTGCTTACAATGGGGATCAGATAGGGATTTTTATTAAAAAATATGAACAATAACAATAAACAAAATCAAAATGTCATAACAAACAAATCAAAACATACAACAGATACATATTCAAAAATCCATAGTTTTTTCCCATGAAAAATCTATCCCCCTCCACAATTTATTGTTTTCTTTATTGATATTTATTTCTTTCAATTTTATCAGGTATAATTCTTTCAAAATCTTTTTGGTTGTCAAATCTATAGATCCTTCTTCTCGCCCAAAAGTTTTACCACATCTCCTCATCCATAAGAAATATCGAACAACTGATAAAATAACAAAGAGGGTCTCTTTATCCAGAGGATGGTCATTAGTTACAATTCCATAGGCTCTTTCCCCGTAAGTGTTTCTACAGAAATTATTGATTCCCAAAGTTGTTAAAACTTGATCATAAAGGGCTTTTGAGACTGAACATTCTAATAAAAAATGATCTACTGTTTCTTCTTTTCCACAGTCCCAGGGGCATAAACTATTTACTGCACTTAGATAACTTAAATTTCCCCTTACAAATAACTTCCCCTGTAGGGCCAACCATGCGTTATAAAACATTTTTTCTGGGAGTCTTTTTCCATTCAAAAACTTAATGCATTCCCCCATGACTTTTACAGGGCAATCTTTTGGACTCAAAGAGACAACAAAAAAGGAGCTTAGCACTTGTTCATACAACTGTTTTCTTGATAAGGTTTCAATATCATTGAAACCTAAACCCCACTTTTTCAACAATTTTAAACCTAACGCAATATGTTGCGGAAAACCACCCCCCCTGATCCGGACCCCCTTCACTCTACCGCCCTCCACCCAGTCTCTGATAAAAGGCGAAACCCAGGATCTGACACAGTTTTCCCACAGAGAACACGTCCTTTGACCCAGATTCCCAAAATTGAATTTAAGAAAAATGGTGCCAAAGAAGGCAATTGGACAAACCATCCCTAGACCTCCCTCTTTCTTCTGTAGGAATGTTACCCCTCTTTTTACCGGGTTTAGCCTACTCCCCCAGAGCATCTGGAAAAACAAACTGTAAACCCGAGCATAGAGAGATTCTGGCAAGGGAAACACATAAGCAACAAAAAGAAACAATGGGATCAAAAAGGTCTTGATCAGATTAACCCTTTCTCTATAGGTCAGCTTCCAAGATCTCCAACGCTGAACTTTTGCCAAACCAGCATCCACTTTCTCTTCCCAATTTAATCTGCTATTATCATCCCTTCCAAATTTTACTCCCAAGATTTTAACCTGCTCTGGGGCCACTGGGAAATTTCCGGCCTGAAAATCCGGTTCCCCTCCTAGAGTCCAAAAAGCTTCTGACTTTTCATGATTAACTGAGGATCCAGAGGCCCTTGAGTAGCTTCTGATGCAATCAGTGATCACCTCAACCTCCGCCTGCTTAGAAATGACCACTGACACATCATCCGCGTAGGCTACAAACCTGAGTGGCTGCCCGCCGGGCACACAGACCCCCTCCATGCCCTTCTCCTCCAGCATCCTCAGGAAGGGATCCAGAGCAAATACATAGAGAAGAGGACTCAGAGGGCAGCCCTGCCGCACCCCGGCCCCAACATCAAAGGTTTCACCTTGCCAGCCATTAGGGATGGGCGAATTTTTTCGCCTTGTTTCGCCGAAAAAATGACGCCCATAGACTCGTATGGCAGCGTGCGTCAAAAAAAAAGACGCGCGTCAAAACAGTTTCGCCGCGCGACAAAATGTTTTTGACGCAATTAGACTTTAATGGGCGTCTGCGACATTTCGCCGGCGGCGAATTTTTGGCGAAGCGAAACGGGTCAAATTCGCCCATCCCTGCCAGCCATTAATCAGTGGGAAGCTTTTTGCCCCTTCATACAAAATCCTTAACCAACTAATGAATTTGCCTGGGATGCCGTATTTAGACAAAACAGCCCATAGATAGTCATGGTTAACCTTATCAAAAGCTTTCGTTTGATCCAAAGACAACAGGTATTTGCCCCAACCATGAGCTTTGCATGACTCCAAGGCTTCCCTTAAAGTAAGGAGGGCCCCAAAGATGCTCCGCCCCTTCACCGTGCAGAACTGACAGGACGATAATAAAGTGCCAGAAAACAAAATCAAACGTGAAAAAAGAATCCTCGCCAGAATCTTTCTGTCAGAATTGAGAAGGGCAATTGGCCTCCAGTTCTCAACCTTCTCATCATCCTTCCTCTTTGACAGCAAAATTAAAGAAGAACACCTCATTGACTCAGGCATACCCCTCTCCAAACATTCATTAAAGATCTTAACTAACACCGGGACTAACAGCGATTTAAAGGTCTTATAAAACTCTGCTGTTAGCCCATCAGGCCCTGGAGCTTTTTTGTTGTGCATTTTATCAATCGCACCCGCCACCTCTTCCTCCTCAATATTTGCTGTCAATGGGGAAAAGTCCAAATTTACTGTATCAGGTCCTGGGGTCGCCTTTAAAAAGTTTTCAGTCCTTTCCCTCTCCAAAGTTTTACTTCTGAACAGATCAGCATAGTACGACCTCACAACCCCGAGGATACCCTCCCTGGATTTCTGTATAACTCCCTCGGAGTCAATAAGGACAGTCACCTGCTTTTTCTTAAAGGTCTCTCTACAATTCTGAAAAGGATCAGGGGAGTTTTTTGCCCCAAAATCTCTCTCCAGAATCATAGAGTCCTTGCGACTGTACTGATGCTGCCTAATCAGATATTTCAACCGGGCAATTTTTTCCCCCACCACCCCAGCCGAAATTAAGGTTTCCAACTTCTTCCTCAGAGACTGGTATGTTTTGATCTTAAACCCTCCCGTTTAACAGATAGTTTTGTGAAGAAAGTTCGGATTTCTTTTTTTGCTTCCTCCCACCAGTGTACCACAGAATCAAAGAAAAAGAATTTTGACCACAAGGCTTCAAAAAACACCTTAAAAGAGCCATCCTCTGCTGCTTCTTTAAGAGACCCAATTCCCAGCCTCCACAGTCCTTTGCCTCTCTTGGGAAGATCTGATGTTCCCACTGTAAAGGATAACATTAAATGATCTGAGAAATCTACTGATGATTCCTTCACATCAGAGAAGACCTCCCCTTCCTTTACAAATATCATATCAATACGACTACTTCTATTGGAGCAAAAGTATGTATGTACTGCTTTCCTCCCTCCCCAAGTAGCCACATCAATATAACCCGCCTGCTTAATTATACCTAACAAGAAAGCACCTTCATATTTGTTATATCTCCCAGTTCTATCTCCTGGATTTAAGGTCTGGTTAAAATCACCAGCCCAAATGACTTGGCTAGAAACACACAAGTATTGTTTTATTTCTTCTAACAGATCTTTTCTTTCTATCACTGCATGAGGGGCATAAATATTTATAAGTCTGTAACTTTCTCCTTTTATATTTACATCTAGTAAAATACATCTACCCACTTTAAGCTCTAAAAATCTCTTAACCTTAATGTCTGAGAATCCCTTAAAAAGAATTCCCACCCCCCCTGCTGTTTCCTCTGCTATGGACCAAAATGATGGACCCAACTGCCAGTCCCTTTTTGCATTAAAAATCTCTATCTTATTTGTTAGTCTTGTTTCTTGCAAAAAATAAATGTCATTTTCTTCTTTCTCCAAGTTACTAAACACTTCCCGTCTTTTTTTAACATTTTTAATACTACACACATTTATAGTACTAAATTTAATTATTTGTTCAGGCATCTTGGAGAGTTAGTTGTTCTCACAGGATTGTGTTCCGCATGTCTTTTATACTGGGGTTTCCCCATGCCACCCAACGACTCCCCCTCCACCAGGAGATCCTCCTCATCAATGGACTCCCACTCTTCCTCACTATCTATCCTTCCTTTCCTTTTCTTCCCTTGCTCCTCCACAATTCCTATTTCCACATTTGATGGACCCTCAGATTCTAATACAGAATCTTTCTTTCTTTTGCCCAAACCACTGCTGGGGGTACCACATTCTTTTTAATTGACCTTTCCTTGACTCTCTTTTTACCTCCTTTTTGTTCCCTTCATCCCTTTTTTTCTCTTCACCAATCCTTCTCAATTCCTCTTCCTCCTCTGCCAAATCCCCCCATGACTTTCCTGAGGGCAATTCAAATCTGTTTGAAGTTTTGATTTCACTTTCAAAGATCATTTTACCTGCTTTTTTTCCTGCCTTTTTTCCTGCCACCTTCCAGTCATCCCCCCTTCCCTGCACTGATGTAACAGTACTTTCTGCCTTTTGGTTTTCTTTACTTTGACAGGGGGCAACCTCATTGTTCCCTTCCTCCTCCCGCCTTTCTTCTGTTATATCTTCCTGAAATATTTCCTCCTCTATTCTTGGGCAGAGTTTAACAATATTGTGCCAGGCATTAGGACAATCACGGTGTGTATGACCCAGTTCCGCACACAGGTTACACCTCACATTCTCGCAGTCTTTGTTGACATGTCCCTGGGCCCCACACAATGTGCACATCTTTATTGTACAGTCTCCCGCCAAATGTCTCCTTGATCCACACTTATAACATTGACGGGGCTGCCCTGGATAAAAGCAAACACCCCTTTCTCTGCCTATAAAAAATGAATTTGGGAGATGCTGTGTCATGTTGTTTTGCACATTCAGCCTCACTTGAGCCTTCCAACCCACCACCCAAAATCCTTCCTCATTATATACAGGTTTTAAAGGCATCAAAACATTGCATTGTCTCTTTAACCAGACTAACACATCAGCAGGAGGGACAGACTCATTCTTAAAAAAGATTGTTACTGTTTTTACTTCTGGTTTTGAGACTGGACTCGCCCTGAAGCCTTCCCATGCTGAGGATGTCTTTTTATCTTGATATAAATTCCAAAATCTGTCTAAACCTTGGGACAACTTAAAACTTATTTCAAAATCAATATCTGACACATTTACAAAAGCAAAAACATCTGCAGGAGTAAATCCCATTGATTGTTTGATTAAGTTTTTACACACATAGCGGCTACCTGGTGATTTCTCCTTTTCTCCCTCCCATTTGATTTTAACCACATTTCTCCTTTTGAAAGTGAGCCCATCATGAAATGATTCCTCCTGCCTTGCAAAAAATTTCCTTTTCTCCCAGAAAGACCTACTATCCTGTTTACCTTGTTCAGGATCAACTCCATTTTGAGCAAATTGTTGTGTTGTTTCCTCAGGTAAAGCACTAGTTGCTTCATTCTCAGCAGCTTGTGTCTCCCCCTCCCCCTCCACCTCATTTACATTCCCTTCAGAGACTGCACATTCCTTGTTGTTAAACAAAACATTTTCATTCCTTTCCTTTTCGTTTGTTTCAGACAAATTATTTGCACCATTATCATCTGATTCCCCCCCACCTTCATTCAGCACAAAATCCAAATAAGAGGATTCAAAGGTCTTTTTTCCTCCACTGGACATTTGTTTAAACCGTTCCTTGTTTTTATACACCTCCTCCCATGGTTTAATCACTAATAACAAAGCCTCCATATTTTCCACCACCTCCTCCAGTTCTTTATTCATTTCTGCCAGTTTCCTGATGCCTTGAGCTCTGAAATGTCCCTTAGCAGATTTAACATTTGAAAGTTCCCTCTCAATGTTTTTTTCCAAAGTATTTCTCCTGTTACTTAACAGTTCCATAGCTCTGAGTGATTCAATGATGTGTGAGGTATTAACAGTGTGTCCACTACTAGTCCCATTAGAAGAGTCATTAGCCAGTGCTCCACTCACCCGTGCCCCAGTCCTGGTCTCCTCTGTGCCATCCAGCGCCCCCTCTGCCACTGCCACAGCAAGCTGGCCACACAGAGCCTCAAGCCCTGCCATGTGTTTAGCAAGACTATCCTTCACGCTTGCCTCCCTGCTAGTCACTTCCTCCACAGTGTTTGTCTCAGTGTTGTTGGTGTAACAATGTGCTGGAGCTGCAGTTCTCAGAGTCTCACCTGAAGCCTCACTGCTGCTGCTTGCGGACGCCATCTTGTCCTTTTCCTCAGCACTAGCACCGGAGCTCCCTCCTTCTGTCTGGGCCTCAGATACTTCACTGTCGCCCACCTCTGCGTTACTGAGGGAACACTCCAAAAGGGTACTTGCACCACATCTGCGCACTTCTGACACACTTTGGGGGCTGCTGGAATCCACTGCTTTCTCCATGGGCATTTCACATGGGGAGCTTGCACCAGGCAAATCCTCCATATTGGCTTTTTGATCAGACACTTCTGCTGACTGTGTTACTTCCATCATTTCTTCACTGTTTGCTTCATTACACACCACATCACATGAAGTTTTCTTGCTTTTGCAAAAGACTTTCTTTATGGTTTCTTTTGGGACTTTTTTCCCAACACCTAAAGTCTTTGTTCCACTTTTAACACGAGATGACGTCCTTCTCTCCATTTCCAAGTTGTAGGCAAATAAGAAAGTCCAAAAGAAAGTGTAAACTGCACCCCCAGACCCTTGCTGGGCCTGGGGAAAGCTCTGTAACTCAGGAGCTCCTCACACGCACGTCCTTCCTGAATGGGTATCAGATAGGATCTGTGCAGCCACTGGGACAGAATGTTCTGTTATACAGATAGCTAGAATCTCAGCTGCCATAAAGCAGGACAGGACTGCTGCTTACAATGGGGATCAGATAGGATCTGTGCAGCCACTGGGACAGAATGTTCTGTTATACAGATAGAATCTCAGCTGCCATAAAGCAGGATAGGACTGCTGCTTACAATGCATAAAAGGAAGAAAACTCAAAAATTTGCTTATATGCAGGAAACAGAGCAACAATTTTTTCAGAATTATTGTAAAATATTTTTTCCTCTACTTTTCTAATTATTTCAGTCAAAAACACACCCTTGTTTGAGCCTGGTGTTCATTTAAGAAGAAATAATGTATCAAAAAAAAAGATCCAAAAGCAAACATCCCATGGACAAGGTATGAGCCATAACCCCATTTTTTTTATAATGTTTTGCCTTAAAAGTAAGTCATTCTGGCAGAGGCGGAGAGCTGGGGTTGGGTATTTGATCCCACCAGGAGACGTGATATTATCTCTGCGTGAGTGCTCTGTGCTCTCAGATCTTGCTGCTGTATTTAACTGAGCCCAGCAGGGTCGGCTATTGATTCCCCGGCAGATCTCTACTTATGGGAAGATGTTTTCATAATCGTCTCTTGATGTATTTATTGAGAAAGCGGAACAGCGTTTGTTGGGTATTTATCTGACTGAGAGTTCAGCGCGATGACTTAAGGGACAGTCCCCATAAAGTCTCTTTATTTCTCCAGACATAAGGGAATATTTTTCATTTTACTTTGTTCTAAATATTGTCTATAAACCAAGCAATGACCCGGCGGGTATGAAACGAAGTCCTGGTTTTATTACATCTTATAATAAGAATGCAGATTTCTATCACTCAAGTGTTTGATAAAGTATTATCAGGCTGTGGAATGTGATAGAACCCAGATACCATGTACATACACAGACCACTGACTCATTCAAGCAGTGCCGGGCCAAGGCGACCAGGCGCCCTAGGCAACCTGACCATGCGCAGAAGAGGACGAGTGACTGCGCATGCGCGAAAGTGCCGGTGCCACACAAAGAGCGCACAATGGTCATTCAGCAGGAACTGCAGCCACAGATGGGTCCGAACTTAGGGAAAGCGTCAAAAGAGGTAAGTGCCTGGCGCCCATCTGCCTTTGCGCCCTAGGCACGTCCCTCTTCTGCCAACCCCTAGTTCCGGCCCTGCTTTCAAGACAGTCAGTTGATAAAGTAGAGGCCCGTACTCCATGTGTGCCATAGACATGCAGCTTTTAGCCTTGTATCCGATGAGAGATCAATTTTCCAACCTGCCACTAACCATTCCGATGAAATAAAGAAGTAAAAGAACAAATCTGATGAAGTTCTAGCCAGGACAGCAATCGTACGACAGTTAGACACAAATAGAAGTGACAGTCACTCATTGATATGGTCAGACAGGCAATATATGCAGAGATATTATCATTATCCGACAGAAATCTTCCAACCTGTCCCATCAACGAAACAACCGATCACCATGGTACGAAAAACGGTACGAAAAAAACGGAAAGATCCACAGACATTCCGGAAATCACAACATATCTTTGCGACATTGTCGAGCGTTAGAAAGGGAGGGCAATTTCCTTTCAATAGAGGTGGCAGTTGGAAAGGGGTGATTTGGCCACTGTTGTCTTCTACAAGATAACTGTGTTGGGTCAAAAAGTTATAAAATGCGCCCTTGTGTCCATCTTGGTAAATCACATGCAAGTTCCAGCGAATGCTATTTCATGGCATCAATAACAGCATTAGAGTCTGAACTCAGTTGAAGCTACTGATGTAATCCTCAAAGGGAACCATGGCTTTACTCCTACTGATTGTGCTCCAAGCATGAAACGCATAAGGCTTTTTTTATTTACATGTTTAGTACAGACAAAATTATTATCTTAATTAGAATCATTGGCTGCCTGCTCATATTCATGTACATGTGTAACCGTGATGTTATTGGCAGGTCCAGCATTCCTTGGAGTGGCAGAATTTTCTTACAACCCACGTTCAAATAGTCCAGCAGCCATTTTATCCCCCTCATTAATAAGCTGTTGATTGAAATCTTCTGTCATACCCTTTGTAGCTGACAGGAGGATGAGAGCTACCAAAATCAATCGGTTGTGTCTTTATGTTACTTTATAAAATATAAAAAATATGTATGCTTACATAGACGTCACATTAACTCACAAAGATTCTCATATATGTTGTCTGTCTTACTCACTTTCTTCTATAGTAAAATATATGAACCAGTCATAAGAAATTGAAGATATAGGTATATATAGGTTGGACTACTGACATGTGGAGCCACCAGGAGTTTTTCCTAGCAACAAGTTGTACCTATAGTAGCAGTGAGACTGTGGGATAATACTCTGTGGGAAGGGAGAGTGACTGTGGGATAGCAGGTATAGTAGGGAGAGATGGTGCCTATAGTAACAGTGGATAATAGTCTCTGGGAAGGGAGTGTGACTGTGGGATAGCAGGTATAGTAGGGAGAGATGTGTCTATAGTAACAGTGGATAATAGTCTCTGGGAAGGGAGTGTGACTGTGGGATAGCAGGTATAGTAGGGAGAGATGGTGCCTATAGTAACAGTGGATAATAGTCTCTGGGAAGGGAGTGTGACTGTGGGATAGCAGGTATAGTAGGGAGAGATGGTGTCTATAGTACAGTGGATAATAGTCTCTGGGAAGGGAGTGTGACTGTGGGATAGCAGGTATAGTAGGGAGAGATGGTGCCTATAGTAACAGTGGGATAATAGTCTCTGGAGGGAGTGTGACTGTGGGATAGCAGGTATAGTAGGGAGAGATGGTGCCTATAGTAACAGTGGATAATAGTCTCTGGGAAGGGAGTGTGACTGTGGGATAGCAGGTATAGTAGGGAGAGATGGTGCCTATAGTAACAGTGGATAATAGTCTCTGGGAAGGGATTGTGACTGTGGGATAGCAGGTATAGTAGGGAGAGATGGTGTCTATAGTAACAGTGGATAATAGTCTCTGGGAAGGGAGTGTGACTGTGGGATAGCAGGTATAGTAGGGAGAGATGTGTCTATAGTAACAGTGGATAATAGTCTCTGGGAAGGGAGTGTGACTGTGGGATAGCAGGTATAGTAGGGAGAGATGGTGCCTATAGTAACAGTGGATAATAGTCTCTGGGAAGGGAGTGTGACTGTGGGATAGCAGGTATAGTAGGGAGAGATGGTGTCTATAGTAACAGTGGGATAATAGTCTCTGGAAGGGAGTGTGACTGTGGGATAGCAGGTATAGTAGGGAGAGATGGTGTCTATAGTAACAGTGGGATAATAATCTCTGGGAAGGGAGTGTGACTGTGGGATAGCAGGTATAGTAGGGAGAGATGGTGCCTATAGTAACAGTGGATAATAGTCTCTGGGAAGGGAGTGTGACTGTGGGATAGCAGGTATAGTAGGGAGAGATGGTGCCTATAGTAACAGTGGATAATAGTCTCTGGGAAGGGAGTGTGACTGTGGGATAGCAGGTATAGTAGGGAGAGATGGTGCCTATAGTAACAGTGGATAATAGTCTCTGGGAAGGGATTGTGACTGTGGGATAGCAGGTATAGTAGGGAGAGATGGTGTCTATAGTAACAGTGGATAATAGTCTCTGGGAAGGGAGTGTGACTGTGGGATAGCAGGTATAGTAGGGAGAGATGTGTCTATAGTAACAGTGGATAATAGTCTCTGGGAAGGGAGTGTGACTGTGGGATAGCAGGTATAGTAGGGAGAGATGGTGCCTATAGTAACAGTGGATAATAGTCTCTGGGAAGGGAGTGTGACTGTGGGATAGCAGGTATAGTAGGGAGAGATGGTGTCTATAGTAACAGTGGGATAATAGTCTCTGGGAAGGGAGTGTGACTGTGGGATAGCAGGTATAGTAGGGAGAGATGGTGTCTATAGTAACAGTGGGATAATAATCTCTGGGAAGGGAGTGTGACTGTGGGATAGCAGGTATAGTAGGGAGAGATGGTGCCTATAGTAACAGTGGATAATAGTCTCTGGGAAGGGAGTGTGACTGTGGGATAGCAGGTATAGTAGGGAGAGATGGTGTCTATAGTAACAGTGGATAATAGTCTCTGGGAAGGGAGTGTGACTGTGGGTAGCAGGTATAGTAGGGAGAGATGGTGCCTATAGTAACAGTGGATAATAGTCTCTGGGAAGGGAGTGTGACTGTGGGATAGCAGGTATAGTAGGGAGAGATGGTGTCTATAGTAACAGTGGGATAATAGTCTCTGGGAAGGGAGTGTGACTGTGGGATAGCAGGTATAGTAGGGAGAGATGGTGCCTATAGTAACAGTGGGATAATAGTCTCTGGGAAGGGAGTGTGACTGTGGGATAGCAGGTATAGTAGGGAGAGATGGTGCCTATAGTAACAGTGGATAATAGTCTCTGGGAAGGGAGTGTGACTGTGGGATAGCAGGTATAGTAGGGAGAGATGGTGCCTATAGTAACAGTGGATAATAGTCTCTGGGAAGGGATTGTGACTGTGGGATAGCAGGTATAGTAGGGAGAGATGGTGTCTATAGTAACAGTGGATAATAGTCTCTGGGAAGGGAGTGTGACTGTGGGATAGCAGGTATAGTAGGGAGAGATGTGTCTATAGTAACAGTGGATAATAGTCTCTGGGAAGGGAGTGTGACTGTGGGATAGCAGGTATAGTAGGGAGAGATGGTGCCTATAGTAACAGTGGATAATAGTCTCTGGGAAGGGAGTGTGACTGTGGGATAGCAGGTATAGTAGGGAGAGATGGTGTCTATAGTAACAGTGGGATAATAGTCTCTGGGAAGGGAGTGTGACTGTGGGATAGCAGGTATAGTAGGGAGAGATGGTGTCTATAGTAACAGTGGGATAATAATCTCTGGGAAGGGAGTGTGACTGTGGGATAGCAGGTATAGTAGGGAGAGATGGTGCCTATAGTAACAGTGGATAATAGTCTCTGGGAAGGGAGTGTGACTGTGGGTAGCAGGTATAGTAGGGAGAGATGGTGCCTATAGTAACAGTGGATAATAGTCTGTGGGAAGGGAGTGTGACTGTGGGATAGCAGGTATAGTAGGGAGAGATGGTGCCTATAGTAACAGTGGATAATAGTCTCTGGGAAGGGAGTGTGACTGTGGGATATAAGTACAATAGGAGTAACAGGGTAGTATGAGTGTTACTTTATATTAATATGACAGATTGCTTATCAGAATTCTGAGAGATGTAGTAGAACAGCTAAAGTGCTATAAGTTGGACAGGCTTATTCCTATAAAGTGGCCCCGGGCCCTACTAACAGTCTTTGTATTGTGGCAGTTTTATCAAGGATCCAAATCCCTGTATTTAATATAATCGTGTGCCGTAAGTTCCACCAGGGGAGTGGGATTCGCAGCAATACTCGGAGCCATTAATCAGTTGGATTAATCTTTGTTCGGCTGTATGAGGAGGAATCCCAGAAGATCAGAGATAAAATAGAGGAATTTTCTTTAACAAGTGAATGTAAAGGGTTCTCTGTAAGTAACAATTAGGAGGGTTGGGGTAGAGCCGGGAGAGAAATGCTCTGATTGGTAATTAATGCGCCGCAGAGAGGGGGAAGGGAAGAGACGCCTCCTTCGAGGGACAAATCCTGACAACCTTGTCATTGCCAATTACTTGCTAATTAACTCCATGACGTGTATTTTTATTAATCAAATTAATAAAACCCAGTGGCTCGGCCCAACCAATCTGCTGACACTGCAGGAATCTCAATTGTTAGAATTTATTTTTTGTGGGGGGCGTAAGGAAAATGGGGGGAGATTACAAACCGGTTTGTTCCCTCTGCTTTTCTACTAATTAAAGTTCTTGTTGTTTATTGAAGTCGGGCCCTCGGGAGACACAGGGTTATTGTCTCCACATAATGCAGGAACTTTGTCTGTGTCGGGGCCATACGATTAACCCTTCTAACTCTGCAGCAAAGAGGCTGAAGCTTTTCTTGGGGGACAGGGGATTTTGCTGAGCACCCCTTTGTCCTATATTTTGTGCCCACAACATTCCTTCTCTGTATATTTGTATTTAAACATATGGGAGGAGGAGGTGCCATATTGATTCCCTTAGACAGTACAGTATGAGGGTATAGCTTATTGTGTGCCCAGAACATTCCTTCTCTGTATATTTGTATTTATACATATGGGAGGAGGAGGTGCCATATTGATTCCCTTAGACAGTTCAGTATGAGGGTATAGCTTATTGTGTGCCCAGAACATTCCTTCTCTGTATATTTGTATTTATACATATGGGAGGAGGTGCCATATTGATTCCCTTAGACAGTACAGTATGAGGGTATAGCTTATTGTGTGCCCAGAACATTCCTTCTCTGTATATTTGTATTTATACATATGGGAGGAGGAGGTGCCATATCGATTTCCTTAGACAGTACAGTATGAGGGTATAGTTTATTGTGTGCCCAGAACATTCCTTCTCTGTATATTTGTATTTATACATATGGGAGGAGGAGGTGCCATATTGATTCCCTTAGACAGTACAGTATGAGGGTATAGCTTATTGTGTGCCCAGAACATTCCTTCTCTGTATATTTGTATTTATACATATGGGAGGAGGGAGGTGCCATATTGATTCCCTTAGACAGTACAGTATGAGGGTATAGTTTATTGTGTGCCCAGAACATTCCTTCTCTGTATATTTGTATTTATACATATGGGAGGAGGTGCCATATTGATTCCCTTAGACAGTACAGTATGAGGGTATAGCGTATTGTGTGCCCAGAACATTCCTTCTCTGTATATTTGTATTTATACATATGGGAGGAGGAGGTGCCATATTGTGTCCCTTAGACAGTACAGTATGAGGGTATAGCTTATTGTGTGCCCAGAACATTCCTTCTCTGTATATTTGTATTTATACATATGGGAGGAGGTGCCATATTGATTCCCTTAGACAGTACAGTATGAGGGTATAGCTTATTCTGTGCCCAGAACATTCCTTCTCTGTATATTTGTATACTGTATATATATATATATATAGTCATTCTATTTCCATTGACCTAAATTGCTCATTGACTGGCGTTGGTTAAAGAAGATTATCAGTCGAGTTCCAAGTAACAAATATGATCGTTAGTGCCAATAATAAGACGGTAACGATCCAGTTCTCAATAGCAGCATTTGTATCCCACTAATCAGGGGGGTTTATGGCAGGAAGGATTCTGGTCGGCCCATAAAACTAATTCCTTCTGTACATGAATAATATAAAAACATGAAATGCAGGAACGTCCGAGGACACAACATAAATATATATAAATATTAATATTGTCAGGCAATAAGAAGGGAACAGATACAAAGTGAATGGAAACAAAAAAATCCAAAGTCGAGGCATTTATACTGGATTGGCCCTGGATTTGCCAAGGAATTCACAGCAATGGTGTCACCTCAGCCATAGCCAATCAGCAATTGATCTAGTTGCATGTCTGCACAGAAACTAATTAACCACATGTGCACTCAGTACCCTCCACTTCTCTGTTTAACAGGACACGTCAGGCATGCCAGTAATATAAGCCATACATGTACTGTTAATATGAATGAATTGTGTTCCAACAGCGCCACCTGCTGGTCAGTTTCCCACCAGTCTGACCAGCAAGTAGTCAAGGAAGTTGTCAGGAGAAAGAAAGAGGCTGATGTTCTTCTGCTTAGGAAACATGTGAGAAAGGTTTCTAATTTTATTCCTAAGCAGAAGAACATCAGCCTCTTTCTTTCTCCTGACAACTTCCTTGACTACTTGCTGGTCAGACTGGTGGGAAACTGACCAGCAGGTGGCGCTGTTGGAACACAATTCATTCATATTAACACTACATGTATCCCCTAGAGCAGTGATCCCCAACCAGTAGCTCGTGAGTAACATGTTGCTCTTCAACCCCTTGGATGTTGCTCCCAGTGGCCTCAAAGCAGGAGCTTATTTTTGAATTCCAGACTTGGAGGCAAGTTTTAGTTGTATAAAAACCAGGTGTACTGACAAACAGAGTCTCAATGTAGGTTGATAATCCACATAGGGGCTAATAAATGGTCAATGACAGCACTTATTTGGCACCCCAAGAACATGACTGTGTTGCTCCCCCAACTCCTTTTACTTCTGAATGTTGCTCACGGGTTCAAAAGGTTGGGGATCCCTGTCTTAAAGGATAAGTAAACCTTTAAAATAAGTGAATGTAAAACGGATGAGGGGGCTATTCTAAGCACTTTTGTCATTTACATTCATTATTTATTTTGATATTATTTTTGATGCAGGCCATGCCGCAGGCGATTTTTCATTGTAGCAGGTGGAAGACACAGGGAAGCGGTTTCGGGGAGATGAGTCATCCCAAAGAAGAGGCAATTAGTGGTCCGGGCGACAAAATCTCCAAGAATCTCCCGGTGTGACTTTACCCGAAAACCAATTTTGAACACTTTGTGGAAAGACGAGCCTCCCGTCTGGGGAAGTTGATGAGTTTAGGGCCAGTTTTCACATGTGTAATTAACCCCCCAGGCTGGTTTCCAGGCACAATAGGGACGGCGATGGGCTCCACTCCCCCATAAACGACAGTTTGTTCTCATTCCTTCCCCGAGACGCGGCCGCAGGAGAGAAAAGCTTTCACGAGTCTCTAGTGGGGTGACCTTATTGTCTCCCGCGTCTCTCCCCGTAGACGCAACTTCAATTACATTCGGAAATACATTTTTTAATAGGACTTTCACCTCAGTTCCCTCTCGGGCTATTAAGGCCGTTATTGTAGAGTTAAGTAAAGAAGAGCCGGGGGTAATAAGCTTAAGAGGCTGCTGTTGTCATCATATGTTTATGCTGGAGACGATGTTTTGTCTATTAAACATTCAGAACCATTTCCTTCTGGCCTGTCCATTAAAGACTAGACGGAGCGCGAGGCAACAGTAATGACTGTGGGAATCTCGTTTGCTTTCCTATTGGGAATTAGACTGTTCCTTTACTGTAAAACCGTCACAGATTTGTGCCACCCTTTCACTGCCGGAGGGATACCCAGCTCGTTGCCTCCTCGGTTAGTGTAGAGCCGCACATGCGACAGGGGGTTCTGGGAATTGTAGTTTAACAGCAGTGCTTAAGGGTGGTTCAACTTTAAATTAACTGTTAGTATGATGTAAAAAGTGATATTCTTAGACAGTTTGCAATTGGTTTTCATTTTTTATTTGTTTGCTTTTTATTCAGCAGCTCTCCAATTTCAGCCATCTGGTTGCTAGGGTCCAAATCACCCTAGCGACTAGCGATGGGCGAATTTGGACCTTTTCGCTTCGCCGGGAAATTTGCGAATTTCCAGTGAAATTCACGAAACTGTGAAAAATTTGTGAAACAGTGTCGATGTCTTGTTTTTGACACCGGCGTCCGTTTTTTAATGCCAGCGTCCCTTTTTTTGGATGCCGGCGCACATTCACTTTAGAAAATGCGCTGGCGTCAAAAAAACAGAAGCCGGCGTACAATTTTTTTTGACGCCTGTGAATTTTTGCTCTGGTTTCACGAATTGCAGGAATTCACCGCAAATTCGTGCCTGGCGAATAAATTCGCCCATCGCTACTACCGACCATGCACTGATTTAAATAACAGACACGAATATAAATAGGAGAGGGTTGAATAGAAAGATGAGTAATAAAAAAGTAGCAATAACAATAAATCTGGGCATTTGTTGTTCAGATGGGGTCAGTGACCCCCATTTGAAAACTGGAAGGAGTCGAAAAAGGCAAAAAAAAAACTATAACAAAAAAAAATAATGAAGACCAATTAAAGTGGACCTGTCACCCAGACATAAAAAACTGTATAATAAAAGTCCTTTACAAATTAAACATGAAATACAAATTATTTTTTTAAATAAAGCATTCATAGCTGTTGTAAACTCATTTAAAATCTCAGCTGTCAATCAAATATAGTCTGCCCATCCTCTATGCCTTAGGCAATTACTTTCACTTTCCATTCAGCACTTCCTAGTAGTAGTAATGTGCGGGTCGGGCTTTTCCCAATCCACACCCGCCCACATACTCGCGCTCCCAACACCCGCGCCCTCTCTTTTCTCTTTTATAGACCCGCGCCAATGATGTCACAAAAGGGGCGGGGCGAGAGGTGCAAATCTAGAAAAACTCAACCTGGAAGTTGGCAGCTGGCATTTGGAAAGTTGTGGGCGGGGAGTAAGGTTGCCAATCGGCCAATCGCTGATCACCACGCCAAAGCCCGCCCACTGATGTCACAGACACACCCACTGACATCACAGACCCGCCCCCGCCCGGTCGCAGCCAGGCCATTTTTTTTGGGTGACGGGTCCCCTTTAAAAAGTTGATTAGAATTGGTCATTTTATAACATACTAAAAGTTACTAAAAGTGAACCACCCCTTTAAGTTACATCTCTTTAAACAGCCCCCCAATAGGCTGGGTTCATGTTCTTGGGGGAGGAGCAAAGACCTGATAGGTTGAATATAATTAGTGTCTCTGGCCAATCAGGTATTTTTTGGCATTATTTTATTAAGATTGCTTAACTGTACCAGTGAAGTTACCCGTAGCAACCAATCAGATCTTTGGCTTCATTTCTAAATCCTATCAGGTTTAATGAAACGAAACTGCTGATTGGCTGCAACTGAACTCCGCGCTTTAGACAGGCGGTGTATTTCTGACTATACGATAGCGTTAGTAAAAGAGCTACTTTGCATCACATGATCTACCGGTTTGGCTAATTATTCACTGATTGGGTCATTACGTTTGCAACAAGGGCAACGTTTTCGTAAAACAAAACTCAGGGGTCAGTAATGAATCTCCAGGTATTTATTTGTTCTCTTGGACATGTGGGTGAATGTAGCTTTCCCTCTGTACTACTCGCTGCACCTCTCCTAGTCATATTCCAGTCTCTTATTCAAATCAGTGCATGGTTGCTAGGTGAATTTGGACCATAGCAACCAGATGGCTGAAATTGCAAAGTGGAGAGCTGCTGAATAAAAAGCTAAATAACCCCAAAACCTCAAATAATAAAAAATGAAAACCAATTGTAACTTGTCTCAGAATATCCCTCTCTGTATTATACGAACAGTTAATTTAAAGGTCAACAACCACTTTAAAATACTTTTTCCTTCCTGTACTTTCCCTTTAACCTTCACATACACTGACAAACAGCCTGTGTGTATTTAGGGGCAGATAAGGTGGAACCTTTGAGTTAACTGTTAGTATGATGTAGAGAGGGACATTCTGAGACAATTCACTATCGGCTTTTATTTTTTATTATTCGTGGTTTATTTAGCTTTTTATTCAGCAGCTCTCCAGTTTGCAAATTCAGCAGTCTGGTTGCTAGGATCCAAATGAACCTAGCAACCATGCACTGATTTGAATAAGAGACTGGTACAGGTATGGGACCTGGGGTTTTCTGGATCTTTCTCATAATTTGGATCTTCATACATGAAGGGGCAGATTTATCAAGGGTCAAATTGAAAATTCAAATTCAAATGTTAGAGCTTTTTTAAACTGTCAAATTCGACTAGGGAATTGTTCAAATTCGATTCAAGTTTTTTTAAAAATTTGAATTCGATTTTCGAGATGTTTCATACTCTTTCCCTTTAAGAACTCGAATTCGACCATTCGTTACCTTAAACCTGCCGAATTTCTGTTTTAGTTAATGGGGGACGTCCTAGGATCAATATAGAGTTGTTTGCAGCCTTCCTGAAATTCGAGACATTTCAATTCGAGTTTAGCAAATTTTATTTATTTTTTTAACAAATTTCGATTCGAGTTCATGTAAGTTTAAGGGAGTTTTTAAAAACTCACATGAATTCGAAATTCGACCTTTGATAAATGTGCCTCTAAGGGGCAGATTGAGGTGAATTTTCGAATTGAAAAAATTCAAATTTCTAGCTATTTTTGTGTACTTCAACTAGGGAATAGTCCAAATTCGCAAAAAATTCGAAAATTCAAATATCGAAATTTATCATGTACTGTCTCTATAAAAATTAGACTTTGCCCATTCGCCATCTAAAACCTGCCGAATTGCTGTTTCAGCCTATGGGAGACCTCCTAGAAACTATTTGGAGTCAATTAATGGACTTCGGTCTAATGCGCTATTCCTTCTATCCGAATGATTCAAATTCGGCCGGATACAGACCTATTCGACCAAAAACTGACTTATCCGACCCAAAAAAACTTTGAATTTATTTTGGTTGGTCTTTTTGAATTTCGAAGTTTTTTCAATTCAAAAGTTGACCCTTGATAAATCTGTCCCTAATTCTACTAGAAAATCATATAAACATTAAATAAACCCAATAGGCTGGTTTTTGGTTCTAATAAGGATTAATTATATCTTAGTTGGGATCAATTACAAGCGACTGTTTTATTATTACACAGAAAAAGGAAATCAGTTTAAAAATTTTGGATTATTTGTATAAAATGGAGTCTATGGGAGACGGCCTTTCTGTAATTCTGAGCTTTCTGGATAAATGGTTTCTGGATAACGGATCCCATACCTGTATATGAATAGGAGAGGCCTGAATAAAGGACGACTAATAAAAAGTAACAATAACATGTGTAGCCTTACAGAGCATTTGTTTTTAGATGGGGTCAGTGACCCCCATTTGAAAGCTGGAAAGAATCAGAAGGCAAAGGTAAATAATTCAAAAACTATAGAAAATAAATATTGAAAACCAGTTGAAAAGTTGCTTAGAATTGGCCATTCCACAACGTACTAAGGTTGAAAAAGTGTCAATCATGTTCAACCTCCTGAACTCAATTGTACCATTAAAGGATAAGTAAAAAGAAAGAATTAGGCTGATGTTCTTCTGCTTAGGAATAAAATTAGAAACCTTTCTCACATCTTTCCTAAGCAGAAGAACATCAGCCTCTTTCTTTCTCCTGACAACTTCCTTGACTACTTGCTGGTCAGACTGGTGGGAAACTGACCAGCAGGTGGAGCTGTTGGAACACAATTCATTCATATTAACAGTACGTATATCCCTTAATATCTTGGAATCAAAACAAAATAAATAAGGAATGTAAATGACAAAAGTGCTTAGAATAGCCCCTCATTCATTTTACATTCACTTATTTTAAAGGTTTACTTTAGGGATGCACAGAATCCAGAATTCGGCCAGGATTTGGCTTTTTTCAGCAGGATTCTGATTCGGCCAAATCCTCCTGCCCGGCCGAACTGAATCCGAATCCTAAATTGCAGATGCAAATTAGGGGTGGGAGGGAAATCACGTGACTTTTTGCCACAAAACAAGGAAGTAAAAAATGTTTTCCCCTTCCCACCCCTAATTTGCAGCACCATATGCAAATAAGGGTTCGGATTCAGTTCGATATTCGGCCGAATCTTTCCTGAAGGATTTGGCCTAATCCATAATAGTGGATTCGGTGCATCCCTAGTTTACTTATCCTTTAAGTTGTGATGGGCGTAAAAAAAAAGATATTGAGGCCGGCGTCTGTTTTTTGGACGCCGGCGCATTTTCGCCAGCGTCAAAAACGGAGGACGTCGTCAAAAACGAGATGCAGGCCCAGTTTCGCAAATTTTGCGTCGTTTTGCGAATTTTGTGAGAAATTCAAGCTTTTTTCGCCAAAGCGAAATGGCGCAAATTCGCCCATCACTACCTTTAAGTAGAAACATCGGTATCCTGGTATTTCTCAGTGTTTCCTGGTCATTCCTGGCAGCACGGCAATAACATTCCAATGGAAAATGATAATTTATAAAGTATTAATCAATTCTCCAGCAACAGCCACAAGAGATCAGTATAATTCATTGTGTCCATCACAAAAGAAATTCCAATGTTTGTCGGTTTCCCGAATTCTGTGTAAATGTCACCGATACCAAAAGTGAATCTGTCCCTTTCTGTTCTCTGGTTCTGACTGGTGAAACAATATAGGAGAAGTTCTGCTGCAGATCTGTCACGGCACTGGCTTCAGTCATATTGTTTCAGCAGTCAGAACCAGCAGTGCTGTGAATAGGAACAGCCAGACAGACACTGCTGTCAGTAGCAATGACATATGTACAGAACTATAAAGCCGGTGAATGAGGAACAATGGATATTGGAAAGTCGCTTAGAATGACATTTTCTTTCTTTTCTACAGTTTTGGGGTGGAGTTGCCCTTTAAAATGAGTATATCCCACTCCAGCCTTACAGACAATATATCACAATCTGTGCCCCCGGCTGGTGCCACCTTGTAGAAACTCCCCGCACCCTGCGCAGCAAAAACCAAACATATTCCCTTCCTGAGGCTCCTGCAAAACTGCTGAGCCAACAGATACTGTCTCTACTACTCCCACTGCTCAACCACCTCCCTCACATGTGCTGCAACACTGCCACCTACTGTGTATTAGTGGAACTGCACAGAAGCACTTTAACCCTTTCTGGACTCAAATAATTATAACAGTGATAGTAGTACTGCCAGGTCCAGAGAGGGAATAATATCTGCACAGACATTCCTGGGAACCAGACACCTTATAAAGGGGGTCACTGATTGGCTGTTAGTTTATAAAAACAACCAGTGCAGTCTGCGGCATGCATCTTCATTATAAGTGGCCAGAATTAAAGGGGAACTATCGCAAAAAATGAAAATGTAATATAAGGTTCCTCATACTGAAATAAGAAGTTTTCTAAATACAGTCAATTAAATATTCTGCATTGTTTCTAAAATAATCAAGTTTATGTTCACTATTCCTCTCTCTCAGCATCTGTTTCTCTTCATTCTCTCTTCATGCAGCAGTTGGGTGTCAGATATTCACTGACAGTTAGATCCAATATATCTTATAGGGGGGCTCCTTTTGCCTAGAAGATGTATTAGAGGTCACTCTATTAAACTCACCAGACATCATGTCTCTCTACATGCAGGATTTGTGCAGAAGGCAGTTATTTTGTTAGATTTTATTTCGATTTTATTTCGATTTTATTTCGATTTTATTTCGATTTTATTTCGATTTTATTTCGATTTTATTTCGATTTTATTTCGATCTTATTTCGATTTTTATTAGATTTAGAATTTATTCCGCGAAAATTCACCGGCGGCAAAAAAAAATGGACACCGTGGCCATTTCACAATTTTTTTGGCGTTTCACGAATCTCACGGGAAATTCGTGAATTTTTCGGTGAAGCGAAACGCGCCAAATTCGCCCATCACTATACCTGACACCCAACCGCTGCATGAAGACAGAATGAGGAAAGACAGAGAGAGGGATAGTGAAGATAAACTTGATTATTTCAGAAACAATGGAGAATATTTAATTGATTGTATTTAGAAAGTTCCTTATTTCAGGATGAGGAAGCTGATAATACATTTTTCATTTTCACGATAGTTCCCCTTTAAAGAAAAGCCTTGTATGGAGGCAGGTAGATGCACAGACAGCAGGGGGGATCCCATGTCTGACCCCAATAGTGACCCCAACTGATGATTGGTCTCCCAGAATCCCCTGGAGGCGACACATTCACAATAAGGAGGTTTAGGTTCTCAGATGCGGGAGCTGCCACGTTGCACCCCAGGACAGGGAGGCTGCAGAGAGTCGACAGTTCCTATGGGGTCTCTCCTGTGATTGGGGGGCTGCCATACATATTATACTAAATAAAGGGTTAGGGTGCAGCTATAGGGGACTCCTCTGCGTCCGTCTCTATGAAGTGGGTACAGACTTGTAGCAAGGGGATCCCAGCTGGGCACAGACACCCCTGTATTAGTCACAATGTGTCCTGCACAACTCAGCACCTCTGAATTGTTTTGAGGGGGGATCAGATGATATAGAATTTAAGGTACCAAACCAGACGGGTCAGTTCTTATTTACAGCTGCCGACCCCCCACATATAAACCTACATGTGTCCCAGCAATGCGGTTACCTATTAGAATGTAAGCTCTTTTGGGCAGGGATCCTTTCACCTCTTGTATCAGTTATTGGTCGCCTTGTATGTAATTGTAGGGATGCACCAAATCCAGGATTCGGTTTCGGGATTCGGCCTTTTTCAGCAGGATTCGGATTCGGATGAAACCTTGTGCCTGGCCGAACTGAATTCAAATCCTAATTTGCATATGCAAATTAGGATTTGGTTCGGTATTTGCCCGAATCTTTCACAAAGGATTCGGGGATTCAGCAAAATCCCAAATAGTGGATTTGGTGCATCCCTAGTTTAATGCATAAAGTGGTTTATTGTACAGCGATACAGAATATGTGGCGCTTCAATAATACATGTAGTCCGGGCCGCCATCAGAAATCATGGGGCCCCATAAAGAAACAATTTCTGGTCCCCCTGGTCACCGCCCCCAACCCCAACACAGATCCCAACGCACAGTAAAAAGTCCACATAGAGACCCCCTCACTCACACATTATAAAAAGCAATTGGTGTTCTGGGCCCCCTTATAATTAATAAAAAAAATGGCGGCCAGGGTCCAACATAATTTTTTTTAAAAAAAAAATATTGCTGGTCTGGGCACCCGTAGAAAATTTTTTAAAAACATGATGGCGAGAGGTTCAATAGAATAAAAAAACATTTGTGGCCAGTAGAACTTTCTTTCAGCTTTTTGGTTTCCTTTGGCTCCTTTCGTATTTTCGGGTCTTTTCGCGGCCAATAGGTTTAATCGGAGCTTCAGAAGAAGGCGAGTGAATGTGAGTGAGAGCTTTGGACGTATTTAGGCGCCTTTAGACACCCCAGAAAAAATTTAATTGGAGGCCCCATATGCACTAAACATTAAACATTAAACGCACACGGAGGCTGAACTGAGAACGAATCAGTAAAATACATGTAAAAAGGGTAGAAATATTAATGCAATAGAAATATGAAATCGGCAGGACAGTTCCCCTTTAAAAGAAAAAAGAAACTATTAATACTGGGAGGAATGTGCAGTTTGGATGAAGCAATGGTGCCCCCTAGTGTTGCACTGAGAGTAATGTCTATAATGGCAAATTATTTCTAAAACACAGAGTAGAAACTGCTCCAAGGAAGTAAATCTATTTGCCCAGTCTTGTAGGAACGGTCGGTGGGATCAACGATCATTTTTACTGGCCAGGCCAGTAAAATAGTGGCCAGATGGCAACCCTACTGATACCCCAAACTCTATTGAACTATTTGCTTCCTCCTTGGTCCGCACTTCCAACTGAGCCTTCGGGCCCTTATAATTACACAGCAACGCCCTAAATAAATTCTGTCGCCTCTCATTAGCCAAAATGTACTCATGTCCAACTGAACCAGAGCTGGTCAAGCTGACTGGGCACCCTGGGCCACCCCCGCTGGCATGAGATGTAACAGAGGGAAAGTTAAAAAGTGTCCCCCCTATCATTGCCCCCTATGCAGGTGTCTCCTCTGCAGACCCCTAATTCCAGCCCTGGCAGTTACTGAGATGTCAGGAGGAAAGTGATGTACTAATGTTATAGAAGAACAATCCTACAGAAGTGACTGATATATGTATATACGGTATTATATATGATCTTTCTAATTCTGCCCTTTCCCAAGTCACAGACTGTCTCTCTGCTGTCTCCTCCTGGATGTCACACCTGAAACTGAATCTAAACCGAACTCATTATATTTCCTCCAAGATCTTCCCCTGTCCCTCAGATATCACTCACAGTAAACAACACCACCTTTCATTCCACCACACAGGCTGCCTAGGAGTTATCTTAGACTCACATCTGTCTTTTTCACCTCACATTCAAACACTTGCGCAACATTGCGCAACATTGCTCGAATACGACCCTATCTCAGTTCAGAATCAACTAAAACACTGATTCAGTCTCTCATCATCTCCCGCCTTGATTACTGCAACTTACTCCTCACAGGTATTCCAACAAGTCACCTTTCACAACTCCAATCTGATCTAAACGCGGCCGCTAGACTCATTCATCTATCTCACCGCTCAACATCAGCTGCTCCCATATGTATGTCCCTTCACTGGCTCCCAATCTCTTCTAGAATCAAATTCAAATTACTTACACTCACATTCAAGGCCCTTAATAATGAAACCCCTCCCTATATTTCATCTCTAATCTCCAAATACTCTCCTTCACGAAACCTACGCTCTGCTTCTGATCTTCGCCTCTCTTCTTCTCTGATCACTTCTGCCCATTCTCACCTACAAGACTCTCTCAGGCTTCTGCTTTTCTCTGGAACTCTCTGCCTCCAGCCGTCAGACTTTCTCCTTCTTTCCAAACTTTCAAGCTCCTTAAATAAAGGTTTACTTTTTATTGCTCTTTGCAGGGGGTGTTCTGCATTCATCTACATGTTTTTATGGGCACTGAGG
Source organism: Xenopus laevis (assembly GCF_017654675.1). Classification (NCBI taxonomy): domain Eukaryota; kingdom Metazoa; phylum Chordata; class Amphibia; order Anura; family Pipidae; genus Xenopus; species Xenopus laevis. The sequence continues at coordinate 134,742,850 of NC_054382.1, read as the reverse complement.
GGGGTCCAAAGAAATTAGACTCGGGGGCACATTTTTGCTTGTCAGAAAGTACCATGTCCTTCTCTAGGGGTAATAAAGATGTCTGGGGGCAGTAATTCCGCTGATATCGCGAACACCGGCAAAAAATGCGAACAGTTCGTGAACTGTTCGCGAACTTCGAACATCCGAAAATCGTTCGATTCAAACGATCGAAGGATTTTAATCGTTCGATCGAACGATTTTCGTTCGAATCGAACAAAAATCATTCGATTTTAGCGGCCGAATGGTCGAATGGTCGAACGATTTTGACGCGAACGCCTATTGGCGAACGTCGCGCGACGTTCGCGAACTTGCGGCGGACGCGAACAGTCGAAGTTCGCGCGAACTAGTTCGCCGGCGAACAGTTCGCTACATCCCTACCTATAGAGAGTAAATTAAATAGTAAGAGCAACACAAAAGAGATCCTATAGTTCCTCATGTTACACATTTGTAGCTTTATATATTTTTACCCCAAATACCTGGACTGTCAGTTTATCTGACCCACCAATCTTCACCCAATCACCACCCCTGGTGCGTCAAAATCTCCGCCCCTACACCCCCACCTGCCCCTTGTTACATCCTGCCTGGTAGAAATTCAGAGTAAAGGTTCAAACCCTGACGGAGACAGAATTTCAAATGATCATGATTAGTGATGGGCGAATTTGCACCGTTTCGCTTCGCCAAAAAATGTGTGAATTTCGCGAAATGGCGCCGGTGTCTCGTTTTTGATGCCGCGCCCGTTTTTTGATGCCGGCTCCCGTTTTTGATGCCGGCAGCCGTTTTTTGACACCGGCGAATTTTTTTTTTTTATGCCGGTGAATTTTTGCCGGCGAATTTTAGCGGGCGTTTTGCGAATTTATTCGCTGGCGGCGAATCGTGCAATTTCACTGCAAATTCGCGCCTGGCGAATAAATTCGCCCATCACTAATCATGATAAATTGAACCCAAAAGTACATCAAATGGATGAAATTGGGGTTTGGAATATGTCCCACCATAACAACATATAGGGATGCACTGAATCCACTATTTTAGATTCGGCTGAACCCCCGAATCCTTCACAAAAGATTTGGCTGAATACCAAACCAAATTCTTATTTGCATATGCAAATTAGGGATGGGAAGGGTTTGGCTGAACCCGAATCCTGCTTAAAAAGGCAGAATCCTGGCCAAATACTGAACCAAATCCTGTATTCGTTACATCCCTAATAACATATTCCAAAATCTATGATCCAATTTTATCCATCAGGGGCCATTGTCCCAATGATAAATGAAACATCATCCCCATTCTCCTATGTTCTCCTCTATTTCTTTTGAATTCTCTCTGTCTCTATTTGTTTCCTCACCTCTTTCCTCCCCCCTAGGACCTTAGGTAAAAGAAAAACCTATTGATATATTGTGATGTTTTGGGTAGCCGAGGATGAGTAGAGTCTAAGAGTGCTTTATTAGCAGACTCATGCAGCCATTACACAACAGTAAGCAACTCTAACACCACAAGCTGTATAGAAAGAATGCACAGTATAAGTCTTGAGCACAGTGACATCTACAGGTCATTTGTATAAACACCACATATATCTGTGTAATAATTGAATGTTTAACAAGGAATGTCCAGTAGCTAAAAGGAAATTGTACAAGTATATTGGCAGTAAGGAATCCATTCAGCAAATAAACCATAAAGTAAGAGGCTCATAGTTTGCCCATTATATGACAATAACCACTCAGCAAACATGTCTCCCAGAACAGATAAACAAAGAATGAATCCAGCAAGTCTCTGTCAGGAACTGCTCAGTATCAAACTCTGGACTTGCCTTTCATGCCACTGGAGGTCCTTTGTCTTGTTTTGTTCATTTGAGTTCCTGATATACCTCAGTCTTCTGCTTTACCTCTCCAAACATCTCATTATCCTCATCTGTTTCTCACAGTCCAATCCTGACCCTTTATAAGCCTGACCTTGACCTCTGCCCGGTGCTTGTTCATTAAGCTCTTCCCGTTACCTTGTTGTCTCTGTATTCTCTGATCCTGTGACCCACCTTGTTCCTTCCTGCCTTGTTCCTGTTCCCTAGTGCCCCTCCTTGCTCTGCTTGTGGACTCCCTGGTTCTGTCTCCTGGTCTGTCCCTCGACTTTGTTTGTCTGGCACCTTTACTGTTTTGCCTGTTTATGGACTGTTTACCTGCCTGCCGCTTTCTACTACAACTTTGTAAATACTTTGTGAACTCCATGAGTTGCAATCACTTCTAAGTTCATTAAATATTATTTCATCTTTATCATGGATTTGGATCTCAGTAAAGCTGTGTACAGGGTCGGACTGGGGGGCCCAGGGCCCACCAGGACTAAAGTCCAGGGCCCCTCGCTCCCTTACTATGACGCGCCAATCGTGCTTGGCGCTCCTGCGTGAAGGCGTAGCGGCGCTCCCCACTCCTAAATCAATAGGTGCCACGCGCATGTGCAGATGGCGCTGCACGGCGCCTGAAAAAAACTGTTTTTTCCCCCCAAATCTGATCAGGAGAGGGGACTGGCCAGGCTTTTCTCCCAGTGTCCGACACTGTCTGGCTGTGTATGGTTACACCCCAGTTACCTAGTCTTCAGGCTCTCAACTTCCCGGTACTCCACGATGTCTCCCCAGGGAAGACGTAACACTCTCTAATCTAACCACTTGTCCCAAACCTCTTATGAAAGATAATTCATTTGGTTTAGGGATTTATTTTTCAACTGTAACTGTCAGGAATCAGCAAATCCAGTAATGAGTGAAACATGGGGATCCTCACTACTAGGGAGATGCCTGGGAAATTATTCTGTGCCCCTAGGCAACCATTTGTCAGGAGAAAGAAAGAGGCTGATGTTCTTCTGCTTAGGAAAGATGTGAGAAAGGTTTCTAATTTTATTCCTAAGCAGAAGAACATCAGCCTCTTTCTTTCTCCTGACAACTTCCTTGACTACTTGCTGGTCAGACTGGTGGGAAACTGACCAGCAGGTGGCGCTGTTGAAACACAATTCATTCCTATTAACAGCACATGTATCCCTTAATATCTTGGAATAAAAACAAAATAAATAATGAATGTACATTGCAACATTTCCTAGACTAACCCCCTCATCCATTTTACATATACTAATTTTAAATGTTTACGTATCCTTTAAGGGATTATTTTATAGGTCAGCTGCAATGCACTACAGATACACACATGGACCCATGCAGTTGCTTTTCTGCCAAAGACTCTGCATATAAAACATCAATCACACACAATACAAAGTACATGTTTTTTTTATTATGTCTTTATAGCAACACAGTATTTTGTATATATCTGAGCACATGATTATGAAGAGTCTGACCTTGATTACAATTATGTTTGAAAAGAAAGAGAAAGGCTTAGAATGCACTTTCTGTTAAAGCTCCAGAAGATTCCCCCGAACTCTCCAGAAGAACTGCAGGATGAGAAAGAAGAATCAAGCTCAAAACAGACAATATTTAAAGCCCTGCTTCAGCGAATAAACTATTTTCATAGTACATAGTTTTTTGTAGTACAGGTATGGGATCTGTTATCTGGAAGACCAGTAACATAAAGAAAAATTTAAAAAAAAATTGTCTCAAGGCACCAAGGCAGTTTTAACTTTCGATTCGTTAAGTCTTTATGAAGAACTTACTTACCAATTCTTTTCTTGTGCTCCTCTTCAGAAATGGCAACAGTGGCTCTTGATTTCTCCTCACTGGATATCTCCTATAGAAGGCAGGGAGGAGAAATCGAGAGCCGCACGATGGATTGTCGCCCTGTCGCCATTTCTGAAGAGGAGAGAATCGCTAAGTAATTTCTTAATAAAGACTTAATGAATCAAAAGTAAAAACTGCTTGGTGGTTTTTTTTCCGTTAAGTACAAACAATTTTTTTTTAATGTTACTGGTCCTTTAACCTAAAATATAATTAATCCTTATTGGAAGCAAAACCAGCCTATTGGGTTTATTTAATCTTTACACGATTTTCTAGCAGACTTAAGGTATGAATATTCAAATTACAGAAATATCCATTATCCAGAAAACCCCCAGGTCCCGAGCATTCTGGATAATAGGTTCCATATGTGTAGTATGTGCTACTAAATAATACTAAATAGAAAATTGCCATTTTTTTAGTACTAAGATATATGACAATGTGGTTGGATTCTTTAATAAGGGAACTCATTATTATATAAATGATATGTTGGTTCTGATGATTCCACTAAGAACTAAGACACACTCTTATTTAGTCTCACTATTAATTTACTAGTGAAAGGGACGTTAAACCCACATTTTTGCCTTATGAATAGTGATGGGCAAAACTGCCACCTTTTGCTTCCCTTTTATAACTTTATCAATATAACTGCAGAAATATTAGCAAAACTTATTTTGCAACAATGCATTAGCGTTTATAGGAAGGCGAAATTACATATGGCTGGCGTTGACCTTGATGCAACGGTGTCAGGCACTTTGAGGTTGCGCGATGATGGAGAGCTCAACCCAATCCAATGAAAAAAAACTTATTATTACCCAGAAGACTCTTCCCTTGCATTAGGGTCAGTAGAGCAATTGCAAAATAAAAATCCAGATGATCAAAAGTGGTTTATTAAGCCCATATACATCAAAAAAGGGCAACGTTTATCAAGTCTTGACCGAAACTTTGCCCTTTTTTGATGTATATGGGCTTAATAAACCACTTTTGATACAACTTTAACAATAAGGTGTGCATCAAGGCACGTTGAGGTTCATGAGTCAGTTCTATAAACAAAAAAGTTGTTCCCTGAAATGTATAAGGTGTGGACTGAGTTGGGAGACCAATACATTCCTGTTCCTGAGGGTTGTTGGAAGAACTATGGCGAATGTAGACCTGCAGGGACTTTGTTGGTGGAAGTTGACATTGTTGGGGGTAGAAATGTTTAGGGCAATTAGATAGCTTGGCTGAGTGGTGGACACACTGGCGAGAAGTTGTGTAAGGGGTCATACAAAATAAGCTGTGACTGATGTTTGTGGGGAAAATTCTTGGACTAGGTTGCTGGAGATAAATACATGGAATATGTTGGGTGTATCGAGTAGAATTAAGGCAAAGGCAACGGGACATTTACAGTTTTTCTTGAAAACGTTTCACCACTCATCCGAGTGGTTTCTTCAGTTCAACTGTTGAAGCCATTTGGATAAGTGGTGAAATGTTTTCCAGAAGAAAAGAACTCTAAATGTCCAGTTGCCTTTGACTTAATTCTACTAGATACAGTACAGTATATCATGACCTGGATAAATGAGAATCTTCATAGACAATATAGACTCAACTATACCTCACTACATTTTCTGCTCACTCTACCACCTACTGTCCATGAAAAAAACAGAAAACAAGGCACCCATCCTTAGCAAGGGTTGTATTATGATTAGCTGTCAATCAGTAAGAAAGGAGGGTGAGGGACTTGGGGCAGATGCCTGAGGTCTTTTATCCTCATGAATATCATCACTGTCATTATTTACATCATTTTCTTTACTGCTTCTGAACATAATATACCCAAATATTGCTCAGCTTAATGAAAAGATACTGAGCATCTCTTCCGCCTCATTCACAATGGCAAATGATCTACATTTATTGAAATAAAATGAAGAGATTCTGTCTGAGGCTTGTAGCAATCCTTACCCTCCTGATGAATAGATTCCTCCCCATAAACCTCCACTTCACAGAGCTGGAGAAACTCTGATCTCCCGGGAATAACCACACTCACATACCGGCCATCCATCCCATTACAGAACTGAGTGATGGTGGCTTGGGAGACATCAGTAATAGTGCCGCATCTGGGGAATAAGACATTCAATGGATAAGGAAGAAGGCAGCAGATATCTAACACTGGAGGAGGACATGACCTCAGTTGAGGTTCTTCTGCTAAATGTATCTACTCTCTGTCTCCAAGGGTATACTGTATATTTATTAGTTCAATAGATACTGCACAATAATCAAAATTTGGCCTTTTGGAAACAAAATTCGGACTTACCTGCCTAGACATTGGTTTCATTATTTTTTTTTAAGAAGCAACAATCTGTTATGCCCCAAGTGGAAGCAATAAAGCCTATATCTAGGCAACTTCAAAGATCAACTGCTATACTACTGATCTTTCTGTAATTTGGTTCATCATTCCTTAGGGCCACTAAATAACATTTAAACACCCAGAACATTTTAGAAATGAATAATTATTTAATAAGAGATTTTAAACCAATAGCAACATTTCTAAAAAAATAGGGTAGGATTAAGATAAAGGATAAGTAAAACTTTAAAGTAAGTGAATGCAAAATGGGTGAGGGGCTTATTCTAAGAAATTTTGAAATGTACATTCATTATTTATTAATAATAATTAATATTAAAGATATTAAGGGATACATGAGCTGTTAATATGAATGAATTTTGTTACAACAGCGCCACCTGCTGGTCAGTTTCCCACAGTCTGACCAGCAAGTATTCAAGGAAGTTGTCATATTAAAAGTACATGTATCCCTTAATATCTTGGAACAAAAACAAAATAAATAATGAATATATATTGCAACATTTCTTAGAATAGCCCCCTCATACATTTTACATTCACTTATTTTAAAGGTTTAATTATCCTTTAAATATCTTGTTATGAAATATCCACAGATTGAAATAAATCTAATCATTGTTACACGGTGTAATATGGTCTCTGTATCAATGTTTCCCCTTCCAAGTGTCTCCAAATACACCTTCTACCCTACCCTAAAAGCAATCTGGCATTGGGTAGGAAGTGCAACTAATAACTCATGAGAGGACATCATGGCCAAAGAGAGACAAGGATTGTGGAGTCCAGGTAAGAGGGAGGAAGCAGTGGAAACTTCCAGAGGACAATGATATTTGCTAGAACTTCTAAACGTAATAATATTCAAAGGTGACAATTCCCCTCCCCAACATAAAGAGAGCGGCCATTGACTCTACCGTGGAATCTAGTAAGATGAGTAATTACTTACTGGGTTCCACTATCCATTTGTATTACACTTTTCTGCTCAGATAGGAGAGGAGGAGGAGAGGAAAGTTAATGGAGATTCTTGAGACTTACACTGGGTTGTTGTTATGTGCTGAATCTCCAACACGGATCTCAGCTCCCAACAATCGTTTATGGCAACAGTCCATCCTGTTCACTATGACCACTGTCTCAATCTTGTGTCTCTTCTTCAGGTCCAACTGCCACCATGGAGCAAAGTCTTCTTTGGTGTGGGCACACGGATGTCTAGCATAATTTGTCTCTTTATTCCCATCAACGGCTGTTTGAGCATTGGGTGGAGGAACAAGCGGATAAACTGAGCTTTGGTTGACGCTGACACCTTCTGATCTTGCCAAATTATTTGCTAAAATAAACCAACAGAGAACGACAGTTTTTCATATACTGTAGTGAAAGTGAAACCTGCACCATTGTCAGCTGATCAGGAACAAAAACCCCCAACTAAAGCCTCGACAGTTGCTGTTGATGGTGATAGGACCAGCTCCTGGATCAGCTTTGTAATGAAAGATAATTTGAGTAATACTTTGCCTATTTCTCTCTTTCTAAAAAAGGAACCTAATCTTTTCTTGAAGCTATCTAATGTATCTGCCAGTAAAGCAGCCATGGAGAAGGAGTTCCCCAACGTCACACCTCTCACTGTATAAATCAATTCCTGTAATCTGAATGTAACCTTTGTGTCTGCTGGAAGGACCTGCTGGTGAGCAAAGTACAGTATCAGAGAGTTTATTGTGTGGTTCCTTGTAAACAAACAAAATAACTTTCATTTGTCCAAGACAAATGATCCACATGGTTATACTCACAAATCCAGAAATGGCAGTTAAGATTTTAAAGTGCCACTACATTCAGGCGGAGACAGCAAAATGTGACACCATGTGGAAGCAATTTGGATAGTTGAAGATACACTTGTAGGATGAACTGTCCCAACGTGGTCTGGATCCCATACAGTGGAATGATTAGGGAGAATGATCCAAACCTGATTCCCTATCCAGTCCCTTCACTCAAGAGGCTAGGGGAGAGCTACTCCCTACTACAATTCTAGTTGGAGCACAGGCTGCTTGTTCTATTTAACCTCTCTATCTTACTCTTCTAAAGAGAGCTATGAAATGATCTAATCTGTCACTGACTAAAGGTGGCCATAGATGTTAAGATTTTTAAAAGATATCCTTTTTATCGTAAGACTAAGATTATCTTGAAACGATCTTTAAATATACGATTTGCCATCACCTAAAAAGACCATTTCAAGCGATATTGTCTCGTTGAAGCCAGGGAAACTGGTTAGCTGCCTGCTTGGCCCTGCAAACAGTTGGACAATTTTCACTGTGGACACATTTCACTGTGAACGATGAACATTTTCTAACTTGGCCGACCGATTTTCTGACCGATGTTGGACGAAAAATCATTTGGTGCATAATTGTTCAGTGAACACTAAACTCAAGATAATTTGATTGATTCATTGGATTGCACCAAAATTGTTTGTAAGGGAGAGAAAAATGTTATAGTCTATGGCCTCCTTAAGCCTCATTCATGGGGTTCCTGTTGGGGAATTATCACTGGGGTACTGGTCCTTCTAGGGCAACTTGGCTTTACTGGGCCTTGTTGTAATATTGTTGTAATATTGTAATGTTGTAATTTACTGGGCCTTGAAATATGTAAAGAAGTAGATTAGATGTAAAGAAGTAGATTAGATGCCCATTAGATACATGGGCATCTGTCCAGCAACTAGGGAGATAAGGAAGGGTAGGGATTAAACATCCATATTAAACCATATTAAGCCATATTAAACCTATGGGTTCCTACATACAGTGGATTGATATGCCCCATTTCCAGTGTAAGCAGTCCCAACTTTTCCATCCTTTCCTCCCATTCACTTTATCAGCTTAGTTGCTCTTTGTACTTTCCCTATTAATATCCCTTTTAGGCACTGGAAGTCAAAACTGCAGAGCATATTCTAGAGGGGACTGTATCCGCACTGTGTAAAATAGAAGAATGACCCTCTCTGCCTGTGAGTCTGTATCTGTTTTAATACAGGACAATAACTTGCTGTTCCTTGCAGCTGCAGGCATTGCTTGCTAAAACCAAATTTATTATTCACAAAGACCCCAGGTCGTTCTTCATCAAGTAAGTACATTAGCTGGAACGTGGGGATGCAACAGTTCTAAACTGAGGGCTGTTGGGATTGGTAATATTACATGGAAAGGAAACTGGCTACAGCTACAGCAGGGGTGCCCAAAAGTTAGATTAGGATCTACCAGTAGACTTTTAACTGGTGATCAGTAGATCTCAAGATCTTGTCACCGATCAGCTTGTCTAAATCACCCTCCTGTTTCATTCTTTTCATTCAGATATTTACTGGGTTAAGGTAACATTAGAAATAGTTGTTAAATTATATAACAATATACATTTTCTAATAAATCAGTATTTAAGTATTATTTTCCATGGAACAGAATGCTAACAATGCTTTTATAGATGTAGATCATAATGGGACAACATCACTAAAAGTAGACCCCGCATTAGTAAAGTATGGCCACTCCTGGGCTACAGGATCATGTAGGTGGTTTTCAATGGAAGATTCTCTACTTGGACCAGGATTCTTAGTGTGGTGTAGCAGGGTCAAGTATTGGGGCCACTTTTATTTAATGACTTGGGGCACTGCTTGCATATAGATCTGGGCCATGTGACAGCCTGGGCAACTAACTGACAGCTGAAGGTGTTGAAAACTATAAGGTAATGCATTTGATATAAAGCAACTTATAACTTGCCAACAGACTCTGTCAAGAGCTCTCACCATCTTCTGTAGTAGATTCCTCCCCATAAACCTCCACTTCACAGAGTGTGAGATATTCTGCCCTTCCAGGAATCACCACACTCACATAGCGACCCTCCATCCCATTGCAGGGCAGAGTGATGGTGGCTTCTGAGACATCATGGATGGTGCCACATCTGGGTGGAAAAAGAAATTACATTAATTCCAATGATGTTTATTGGCCCTGTTATTAGCCTGTGGTAGGACCCAAACAAGATATCTCTGGAATAAAAAATTCAAAATACTCCAGTGTTGGACATATACTCATTAAATAGTGATGCACAATGTTTTAATAAAAGTTGTTTTATAAAACAATTTCATTTTACATTTGTTTTTTTGGGACCTCAGAGTAAGAAATCAATGAGTTGACTCACACTGGGTTATCATCAACTGCAAAATTTCCAACACGGATTGTGGCTCCTCTCAGACGATCACTGTGTCCATCCATCCTGTTCACTATGACCACAGACTGGACATTGTACCTCTTCTTCAGGTCCAGCCGCCACCAAGCTGGATTGTCCTTATTGGTATGGCTACAGGGGCTTTTATGGAGATCTGTCACTTTGATGCCATCAACAGCTCTGTCTGCAATAAACTGGGGTCCATTCATGAAGTTGGAGCTTTGCTGGACTTCTCCTGATCTCGCCCAATTCATTTCTACAACTTTAATTGTAATTTTGCATTAAAACCAGGTAAAAGGAGGTGACGTTCACTAGCTTTTCAGATGGCAATTAAAAAAAATATATATACTGTTACCCCCAACTGGAGTGAGGGCTCTATTAGCCCACACCTTTGGTTGGGGATAATATTTTTGCAAAAAACCCCAATACTGCACTGCAATATACTGAAGCTTCTTCTGCTATATTCACAATGATCCTTGTCTTTCATGACTAATTATCTTCATTTATTGAAATAAAATGAAGAATTCAGTACCTAACAATCCTTACCTTCCTGATTCTGAGATTCCTCCCCATAAACTTCCACTTCACAGAGTGTGAGATATTCCTTTCTCCCGGGAATCACCACACTCAAATAGCGACCCTCCATCCTCTTACAGAACAAAGTGATGGTGGCTTGGGAGACATCAGTAATGGTGCTGCACCTGGGGTATGAGATAATTCATAAATTAAAAAAATCGTAACATAGTTACTAAGGCTGAAAAAAGAATAAATAAGCTAATAAGCTATTTATAACCTCCCTAACTGCTAGGTGATCCAGAAGAAAACTCAGTTTCAAGACTCTCCAATTTGCCTCAGAGGGGGAAAATTTCCTTTCTGACTCCAAGATGCAATCCAGTCCCTGGATCAACTTGTACTATGAGCTATCTCCCATAACCCTGTATTCCCTCACTTGCTAAACACCATCCAACCCCTTCTTATACCTATCTAATGTATCAGCCCCTGATTCACTTCCCAGCTCTTCCTGTAACACCCCTTTCCCTCCTCTAATCTCATTGGCTCCCTCCTGTCTGCTGGGAGGAGCTACTGGTGAATAAAGCATCCGACCCTTCCTTATACCTATCTAATGTATCAGCCTGTACCACTGATTCAGGGAGACAATTCCACATCTTCACAGCTCTCACTGTAACAAACCCCTTCCCAATATTTAGCTGGAACCTCTTTTCTTCTAATCGGAATGGGTGACCTTGTGTCAGCTGGAAAGACCTACTGGTAAATAAATCATTAGAGCTTTTATTATACGATCTCCTTATATATTTATACAAAGTTTTCATATCACCCCTTAAGCGACTCTTCTCTAGCGTGAACAAACCCAACTTGACCAGTCTTTCTTCATATCTGAAATTTTCCATTCACTCTGACAGCTTATTTTCCCTTCTTTGGACCCCCAGGTCCTTTTCCATTATGGATTTGCCTAGTGCAGTCCCATTAAGGGTATAAGTGGATATTGTTACATCCCAGGTGCAGGACTTTACATTTATCAACATTGAATCTCATTTGCCACTTAGCTGCCCAGATTGCCACTGTTCCAAGCATCCCATGGGGCCAACTTACAGTTTGGAAACCATTGTGATTGGTTGAGTGCAGATGTAAGCAGCGCCATGGCCTATTGGAACTTAGCTCTGAGACTGCAGTCAGCTTCTGATACAATGGGGACAAGAGCTAAGGTGGTGAGTGGGTACCTTCAATAATTGAGGTTGAAGCAGGGGGAGGTGGGGCAGAACAGAACTATCAGAATAGCCAGGGGCAGTTTATTAAGGGAATAGCAGAAGCAGCACTTCTCCTTACAAAAACAGAGAACTTGGCACTCACACAGGATTGTTGTTTTCTGATGAATCTCCGACCCGAATCTCTGCTCCTTTCAGTCGCTCACTGCAACAATCTCCCCTGTTCACTATAATCACAGACTTGACCTTGTAACGTTTTTTCAGGTCCAGCTGCCACCAAGGTTGATAATCTTGATTGGTGTGGGTACATGGACCCTGATGGAGATCTGTCAGTTTAATTCCATCGATAGCTCTTCCAGCCGTTAACGCAAAAGCATGGTTATAGTCTGAGCTTTGTTTGGCTTCCCCAGATCTTGCCAGGTTCACTTCTAAAACTATAATTAGAAATGAATATTAAAAAATATTCCCTTCTATGTTTTTCATCTCTTGTTCTACTGCATCACCAGGGTTGGCAAGAAGCTGGCCCTCGCCAACCCAGGACCTCCTCTTCCTTTGGGAACTGTGGCTGCTCCCCCAGCAATCACATTTGCAAGAAGTTAAGTAAGCAGTACATATAAGGTATGTGGTGTACAGCAGGGACCCCCCGATGGCAGCCCCAGTGGGTCCCGGAAACCCCACTCCAACACTGCGCATCACCTTTAAGCAAGCTACTCTGAGTTCTCCATCTTGCCCTGCTGTTTTCATCTTTCTTACTATCGTCATCAAGATTCACCCAAGGATGTCAGTGGTTGCCCCTATATATCTCTTATAGTTACTTGCTCAATTGTACCGTAATTAAATTTGACCATAATATGAAAGAACAATATCTTAGACTATTCCAGAAATAAAATACACTCTGGCTACTGAGTGTAGGTGCCGTTTCTCACTTTAGCTCATCAATGCTTATATTCTTTATACTAGTATCTATGTATTATGTACTTTTAAGAGACATATAAGGGTGCAAAACTGCTCTTTCCAAGCTTGTGCCTTACCTTCTTGAGCAGTCGATTCCTCCCCATAGACTTCAAGTTCACAGAGTGTGAGATATTCCTTGCGCCCTGGAATAACCACACTCACATACCGACCTTCCATCCCATTGCAGAACAAGATGTTTGTTGTTTGAGAGACGTCTTTGATGGTGCCACATCTGGCATAAAGGAAAGGCAATTCATTAATATGCCAACATGGTTTAGTTCTGATAGGCCAGTGGTTGTTGATTTTTTTCAATTCAAACCCCCTTAAAGGTCCATTCTTTTAATTCATGAAATAGGTACAGATGTAGAATCTGTTTCTATATGTATCATGGTAGGATAGCAAAAACATATTTAACCCAAATCACCCAACTGACCCAAGCTGAACTTTTTAGGTATATATAGTACAAAAAGTGGTCACACCCCCCAGTTCTCACCTTAAAGGGCATGCAACGGCAAAAAAAATAAAATCCCATTTTTAATTTCTTTAATGAAAAAGAAACCTATCTCCAATATACTTTAATTCAAAAATGTGTACCGTTTTTATAAGAAACCTGACTGTATGCAGTGACATTCTCCCTTCATTTACTGCTGTGGATAGGAATTGTCAGACGGTCCCTAACTGCTCTGCAGGGAAACAATCATACTTATGTACAGCAGGGGGAGCCCCCACCTTACTTCCCAGCCATGCAGAACTCAAGCAGCTTTGTTTATGATGATCCCTAAGCAGCCCAGACCACACTGAGCATGTGCACAGTCTTGGTCTTGCAAAGATGTATAACAAAGTTACAAGATGGTGACCCCCTGTAGCCAAGTTTGAATTCATAAATCATTTGTTTGATTAGGCTTGTGGTGCAGTAAATTCATGTTTATATTTAGTATACAAAATACAGCATTTCTAGCCTTATTCTATTTTACACTTTACATGCCCTTTAACTGACCTTCATGCAGAGGGTCCCCTGCCACTGTTCCAAGCATCCCATGGGGCCAACTTACAGTTTGGAAACCATTGTTATTGGTTGAGTGCAGATGTAAGCAGCGCCATGGCCTATTGGAACTTAGCTCTGAGACTGCAGTCAGCTTCTGATCCAATGGGGACAAGAGCTAAGGTGGTGAGTGGGTACCTTCAATAAATGAGGTTGAAGCAGGGGGAGGTGGGGCAGAACAGAACTATCAGATTAGCCAGGGGCAGTTTATTAAGGGAATAGCAGAAGCAGCACTTCTCCTTACAAAAACAGAGAACTTGGCACTCACACAGGATTGTTGTTTTCTGATGAATCTCCGACCCGAATCTCTGCTCCTTTCAGTCGCTCACTGCAACAATCTCCCCTGTTCACTATAATCACAGACTTGACCTTGTAACGTTTTTTCAGGTCCAGCTGCCACCAAGGTTGATAATCTTGATTGGTGTGGGTACATGGACCCTGATGGAGATCTGTCAGTTTAATTCCATCAATAGCTCTTCCAGCCGTTAACACGAAAGCATGGTTATAGTCTGAGCTTTGTTTGGCTTCCCCAGATCTTGCCAGGTTCACTTCTAAAACTATAATTAGAAATGAATATTAAAAAATATTCCCTTCTATGTTTTTCATCTCTTGTTCTACTGCATCACCAGGGTTGGCAAGAACCTGGCCCTCGCCAAACCAGGACCTCCTCTTCCTTTGGGAACTGTGGCTGCTCCCCCAGCAATCACATTTGCAAGAAGTTAAGTAAGCAGTACATATAAGGTATGTGGTGTACAGCAGGGACCCCCCGATGGCAGCCCCAGAGGGTCCCGGAAACCCCACTCCAACACTGCGCATCACCTTTAAGCAAGCTACTCTGAGTTCTCCATCTTGCCCTGCTGTTTTCATCTTTCTTACTATCGTCATCAAGATTCACCCAAGGATGTCAGTGGTTGCCCCTATATATCTCTTATAGTTACTTGCTCAATTGTACCGTAATTAAATTTGACCATAATATGAAAGAACAATATCTTAGACTATTCCAGAAATAAAATACACTCTGGCTACTGAGTGTAGGTGCCGTTTCTCACTTTAGCTCATCAATGTTTATATTCTTTATACTAGTATCTATGTATTATGTACTTTTAAGAGACATATAAGGGTGCAGAACTGCTCTTTCCAAGCTTGTGCCTTACCTTCTTGAGCAGTCGATTCCTCCCCATAGACTTCAAGTTCACAGAGTGTGAGATATTCCTTGCGCCCTGGAATAACCACACTCACATACCGACCTTCCATCCCATTGCAGAACAAGATGTTTGTTGTTTGAGAGACGTCTTTGATGGTGCCACATCTGGCATAAAGGAAAGGAAATTCATTAATATGCCAACATGGTTTAGTTCTGATAGGCCAGTGGTTGTTGATTTTTTTCAATTCAAACCCCCTTAAAGGTCCATTCTTTTAATTCATGAAATAGGTACAAATATAGAATCTGATTCTATATGTATCATGGTAGGATAGCAAAAACATATTTAACCCAAATCACCCAACTGACCCAAGCTGAACTTTTTAGGTATATATAGTACAAAAAGTGGTCACACTCCCCAGTTCTCACCTTAAAGGGCATGCAAAGGCAAAAAAATAAAATCCCATTTTTTACTTTCTTTAATGAAAAAGAAACCTATCTCCAATATACTTTAATTCAAAAATGTGTACCGTTTTTATAAGAAACCTGACTGTATGCAGTGAAATTCTCCCTTCATTTACTGCTGTGGATAGGAATTGTCAGACGGTCCCTAACTGCTCTGCAGGGAAACAATCATACTTATGAACAGCAGGGGGAGCCCCCGCCTTACTTCCCAGCCATGCAGAACTCAAGCAGCTTTGTTTATGATGATCCCTAAGCAGCCCAGACCACACTGAGCATGTGCACAGTCTTGGTCTTGCAAAGATGTATAACAAAGTTACAAGATGGTGACCCCCTGTAGCCAAGTTTGAATTCATAAATCATTTGTTTGATTAGGCTTGTGGTGCAGTAAGTTCATGTTTATATTTAGTATACAAAATACAGCATTTCTAGTCTTATTCTATTTTACACTTTACATGCCCTTTAACTGACCTTCAGGCAGAGGGTCCCCTGCCACTGTTCCAAGCATCCCATGGAGCCACTTTACAGTTTGGAAACCATTGTGATTGGTTGAGTGCAGATGTAAGCAGCGCCATGGCCTATTGGAACTTAGCTCTGAGACTGCAGTCAGCTTCTGATCCAATGGGGACAAGAGCTAAGGTGGTGAGTGGGTACCTTCAATAAATGAGGTTGAAGCAGGGGGAGGTGGGGCAGAACAGAACTATCAGATTAGCCAGGGGCAGTTTATTAAGGGAATAGCAGAAGCAGCACTTCTCCTTACAAAAACAGAGAACTTGGCACTCACACATGATTGTTGTTTTCTGATGAATCTCCGACCCGAATCTCTGCTCCTTTCAGTCGCTCACTGCAACAATCCCCCCTGTTCACTATAATCACAGACTTGACCTTGTAACGTTTTTTCAGGTCCAGCTGCCACCAAGGTTGATAATCTTGATTGGTGTGGGTACATGGACCCTCATGGAGATCTGTCAGTTTAATTCCATCGATAGCTCTTCCAGCCGTTAACACGAAAGCATGGTTATAGTCTGAGCTTTGTTTGGCTTCCCCAGATCTTGCCAGGTTCACTTCTAAAACTATAATTAGAAATTAAAATTAAAAAATATTCCCTTCTAGGTTTTTCATCTCCTGTTCTGCGGCATCACCAGGGTTGGCAAGAACCTGGTCCTCGCCAACCCAGTTACATAAGCAGTACATATAAGGTATGTGGTGTACAGCAGGGGGCCCCCAGATGGCAGCCCCAGTGGGTCCCGGAAACCCCACTCCAACACTCTTCTTCAAGTCCAGCTGCCACCAAGGTCTAGTGTCATTATTGGTGTGTGCACATGGATATGTAGAGATATCTGTCTCGTTGCTGCCATCAGTAGCTCTTTCAGGGGCGAATTGTGGTCCATTGAGGTAGAGGGAGCTTTGCCTGGCCTCTCCATTTATTGCCAGGTTCATCTCTGAAACTTATATTATATTATAACATTACAAACTGTCCTACCTGGAAACCATGCATTTGTTTACTGGTCAAATTGGCTGGATTGAAAACCAAACAGCAGCACCACCATCATCATCATCTCAATAGCAACAAGAGAAATAGCTGAGTGCAGGAGAATAGAGGGTCAATTAGGTGCTTGGACTGACACCCAATTTCAATATATTTGTGATTGCTCACTGGGTAGCAAAACTACATGTAGTAGATTTTGTTGTTAATCACAAACATGTCTTGATCAATATACTGTATGCTACACCTTTTACATTTAAAACAAATTATATATTTATTTTTATTCTATTTTTGCCAGAAATCAAATTTTTGGATTTTTTGGATTTTCTTTTCCTCAAAAGTTCTGTTAAAAAGTACTGCATCTCAGGATTCTTAAAAGGTATGAAGGTATTAATCTGAAACATGCCAAAAATAGTTTTTTCTATTAGATTTTCTATTTTGGTTATCATAATTAGGTCCCTATATGTGCTATGTAATATTAAGTCCCTCTGTCAGCCCACTGAAAATTAGGCATTCATATTTCGGATTCACGATATCATGGATTTGAATGAATCTGAGCTTTTTTTTTGGCAGGATTCAGATCCTGTGACTAGATTCAGACCATTGATCGACTGAGGATGCCTATTTTTTTTAAACTTTTTAAAAATGTTTCCCCTGTAATTTAGCTAATTTGAATATGAATATAAATTAGGGGTTGTATTTGGTTTGTGATTTGGTTTAACACTTTGTGGAGGATTTGGCCAAATTACAGAAACAAAACATAAAAGGTGTTTGGTGCATCCCTAATTCTTATTTCAGATTTGTAGGTTCAGGTTCATTTTTGGGATTATGGAGTCTTTGGTTAGATAGATTCCCATCCTAGCATCTGTAGGAACATCTGTAAATGCATTTCATGTCAACTAAATTGAGGGCCAGGGTGGCATCTACTCAACAAATTCAACCAAAGTGACTTCCAGTAGACCTTACCTTCCTGCCTTGGAGATTCCTCTCCATAAACCTCCACTTCACAGAGTGTGAGATATTCTGCCCTCCCAGGAATCACCACACTCACATAACGACCCTCCATCCCCCCGCAGAACAGATTGATGGTGGCTTGGGAGATATCAGTGATGGTGCCACACCTGAAGATTAGAAAGAGTAAAAAACAGAATCTAAACAACAGAACACAAAATTATATTAATTTGTTTGAAGTCTATTACCAAGTGCAAATTTGCGTTTTCCAAAATCCAGTGTTGTTGCACTCCCTACAAAATGTTCTGGCTGCCACTCAGTTCAAAGAATGTAGCACTATAAAAATGTTGTGCCTCTTTTTAAAATGTAAATCTTTAGGACCAGGATCAAAACGTCCATAGTAATCCTATCCTTACTTAGAGGGGTTGTTCACTTTTGAACTATTTTTTAGAATGTTGTAGAGAGTGATGTTTTTTTTATTATTAGTGGTTTTTAAAATTATCTTTTTGTTCAGCAGTTTACAGTTTCAGCAATGTGGTTTTAGGGTCAACATTACTCCAGCTTCCAGTCTGTGATTTGAATGAGAAATTGAACTATGAATAGGGGAGGGTCTTAATAGAAAGATAAATAATAAAAAGTAACAATAATTGTATCCTCAAAAAGTAATAGTTTTTTGGCTGCCTATTAAAAACTGGAATGAGTCAGAAGAGGAAAGCAAATATTTCAAAAACTGTGAAAGAATTGAAACGTTGCTAAAAATTGGTTATTCTATAACTAAAAGTTAATTCAAAGGTGAACCATCCGTTTAAGGCCTTGTCCAATGAATTCCAATGCCCCAGCTTTATAGCCTTATTCCATAGACAGTGCACCGGCATTGGGAGACACGCCTAAACTAAGGTTCTCATCTCTAACAGGGGACAGTAATTTAAGCTGAAATTCAGAGAGGATTTGAAACCTCAAACAAAGAGAGTAGAGTAGATTCTGCCTATGACTAAGTGCTGGGTAAGCATGAAACGCGTTAGGCGTTAGAGGGATTACTATACATGTTTTTTAACTACTGATGTGAATAAAATATATTTTTTTATTGAATAGCATGTTTTGGAGAAATTATTGAGATTAGAGTTAGAAGATATACAGGCTGATATGCAGAGAAAGTAACTTGTGGGACCTTTTCTGTAGGGCTCTCCTTATGGCAAAGAAAGTTAAGAGAAAGATCATGTAGAAGGTATCTGGGACTCACACTGGGTTGTTGTTTTGTGGGTATTTTCCAATGCGAATCTCAGCTCCTCTCAGGCGTTCACTGCAACAGTCCATTCTGTTCACTATGACCACCTTCTCAATCTTGTACCCCTTCTTCAGGTCCAGCTGCCACCATGCTGGATTGTCCTGCTTGGTGTGAGTACACAGCCTTTCATGGTAATTTGTCTCTTTAATGCCATCAACAGCTTTATTAGCAATAGTCTTTGGGAGGAAGTTTGAGCTCTGTTTGACTTCTCCTCTTCTTGCCAGATTTATTTCTGTGATTGTTCAAATAACATGACATTAATAAACTGCTCCTTCTGAACCAGGAACAAAACAGACAGACTGAGACCAGGACAATGGATCTGCTGTGACCTCATTGCTTTAAAAATATGAAAATCTGCCCAATATTGGGTTTCTGGCACCTACCATTTTGATTCTTAACTTCTTCTCCAGATACATCTATTTCGCAGAGTTGAGTATATTCAAGCTGCTCAGGAATACTCACACTCACATACCGACCCACCATCCCCTTACAGGGTAGAGTGACTGTGGTTTGTGAGACGTCAGTGATGTTGCCGCATCTAAAAAAAGAACATCTGGCCTGGTAAATGGCAGTAGAATAAAGGGAAACCTTTAATCTGAATTTACAACAAACTCAGCAATGGATGCCTAGACTAGGGCCAATAATGACTTAACACAAGGCTTTTGGAGAAGTGGAAAAGCGGTGGCCATGTATTGTAAGATGATAGATATGTGGGTACCAGAAGTTCTTTATAATGAAAGATTAGACAGATTAAGTTTCAGTCGTTCTTTAAACTGAAACAGACATAGTTTTTATAACCTACACCTATGGAATACAAGCAAAAAGATTATAGATAGTGACATACATAGGAGAGATGAATATTGGAAGCAGATCAGCCATGTTTGTCCAAGTAAGACAGGGTAATGGATTTCCTTTCTATCTCTTGTCACTTGCATCTAACTGTGTAGGCTGGACAGATATCTGTTGGCCATAACCAGTATCCTAACAAACATTTGGAAGATTTAGTCTTGTCTTACCTCACACTAGACTTAAAGGGCCCTAAAAACAACTATAAACATGTACTTAAGCCTTTTCTTCACCACAATTCACTGCATGCTGGAAGCGTCTTTCCTGGAATTGAGTTTTACCTGAAGGACCAATAATGTACAAATTCTAGGCCACCTTACAAAGGCCTAGATTCCCACTGAATAAATTAATAAATGAAGACAACATAGAACACTAATGATACCCAAAAAGAGTATTTTAGCTGGTGTTTTAAAACTGGACTATCAAAATTAAATTGATGAAAAAAACATATCTTCAGCGCAAGTCTATTGGAAAATATGGAATTGAATAGATGTCTATCCCATGAAATTGGGTCTGACCCAATAATATATGCTTTTGGAAGGTTATGTCCTACTCACAGACAATACAGAGACAAAGGTAAAAGAAGACGAGGAAAACTCACACTGGGTTGCTACTGTCTGCTGAATCTCCAACATGAATCTTGGTTCCAATCAGACACTCCAAGCAACAGTCCCCTCTGTTCAGTATGGTCAACGACTCAACCTTGAACCTCTTATTCAGGTCGAGGTGACACCAACTAGAATTGCCATTACTCCTGTTGGTGCATGGGTGTGCAAAAATGTTTATCTCCTTATTGTCATCCATGGAAATTCCAGTACCGTGTCGAGATCTAAATTTGGATCTTTGCTCATTTCCTATTGAGTATGTCTGCTTCCAATCTAAAGGAACTGAAAAGCAATTTTAGACTGACAGCTGTCTCTGCTGAAAGTTATACAGTAAGATAGTGGCTGCACTTTAAATAATAATAATGCTGCTCATTGGAATGTCATATCCAACCCTTTCACAGCAGGTAGTGGAATGCATTGTACTTGGCATCTCTTAATGCAGAATATCACAGAATTTCATAGGATCAGACTAACCCCAAAAGTGGTATAAAAACAGTTCTGTCTTCATTAGATCAAGAAAAGTGAGAGGGTTGTGAGTTTTGCAATGGCTCTTTGGGAGCAGAACAGTACACTAAGTACCATGTAAGTGAAGGTTTGGGACTCCTGACATTCAGTGGTTTGCATCTTTAGTTTTTGGACCTGGGCTGAACAAGGTCAAAAGGAATTAAACCAAAATAACCTTTCAAAACACCATAATCCTGATGTTTTTTCATTGAGGGATTGGCACCCTTCTAACGCCACCAACCAAAAAGATACCACCCAGAACTACAAAGCAGAACATATGGGTGAAAGCCTGCAAAGTTTAGTGATTAAACTGTAACATTGTGGGTGTTATAGCAGTTGGAATTTTCTTAGTCAAGTCGTCAACTTCCAACCAAATGAATCCAACCAATTGGACTACATTGCAAAACAAATCTCTGTAGGGAAGTGCAAAAACGGATACTATTGTGCAGTACCCTTAAATTTGTATATTAAAGTGCCAAGTGCAACACACTGTGCTGTGTTAATTACATGAAACTTGGTTAAAAAGTGTCATGTGCTGCAGACCCTTCAGGTAAGTTAGACCAAGGATGGTAAATTGCCTACTCACCAGATTTTCAAAGTTTGTACACATCATGCAAACTGGTGCTGACTCAAAGGTGTCCTCCAGTATTCACACAATGTTCATGAAAAGAAGAAACATATGATAGTGCAGACATATTTATTAAAAATTAATGTGCTCCAGTAACTGGGTATACTCACAAGATCCGTAAATACAATGTATATGTATGAGTACAAATTAGCACAAAAAAAAGAGCGGTGACGCTCGAAACATGTCATGTTTGTGAATAGAGACACTTTTTGCAGCAGTACTTCTGGCCTTATTTGTACCCATATCTATACATTAGATTTACGGATTGATTGCTGTGGATGGAATCAGGGTATTGAGCTACTTGAAGTGGAGTCTCAAGGGTAAAGATATCACAGTGTGCTAACTGACAAAATAACATGAAATTGAGAACGTTGTACAATTAAAATTGTTAAAGGTGTTTCACATGGAGAGCCACGCTTCTTCAGAAGGAAAATTACTAACCCCACCCTCACTCCAACCAAAGAAAAATTCAGGTTTCATTTACTTATGGTGAACAATTTGTGGCAGAATTTGCATATTCAATTATATGGCCAATCATAAGCTCTCCCTAATGTTACCTTAAACTATGGACCTACCTATTTTGAAACCATTTTACAATAAGGCAAGGGTCCCCCATGCACACGCCCCAAACGAGGGGCACACCCAAGTCCCAAAAACACAAAAGTTGAAGAAAGTTAAAAAGCTGTCAAGTCTATGTTTAAACTATGAGGTTGTAAACTATTCAGTTCAAAAATCCAAACAGTCTCTCTTTGCCTAATTAATCTGTCTCCTCCTTTAAAACTGGCAGGTATTTATTCAAGAACTAAAAACATTGTACCCTTAGGATCACTATTGTGGCTCTCTTTATATTGTCTGGAAACACTTTGTTTCGTTTTAGTTATATTGCGGATGTTCTCACCGATTCTCCTTCCTACAGTTATTTTGGTTCTACCCATGTACATATTTTTGCAAGGATATAAAATCAAATATACAACATAAATAGAGGAACAATTAGTAAAAATGTCTATTCTAGGAAGCTCATTGCTTATATATATTTTTGGGCATAACATATGACTAAGCACCACATCTATTCTTTTGACATTTGAAGGTGCCTTTTAAACCAAAGTGGTGTCCTCATGTCTCCTATATCTCCAAATCCTAGATGGGGCTAACATGTTTTTGATGGTCCGTGCCCTCCTAAAAGACTTCATTACCTTGTAGACAACTGATGGTCTGAACCCATCCCATGAGCGCAAAGGTCAACAAAAGCCTGATACACGTCATCCTAATGAAATAGAAACAGCGCAGTCATGAATGGATATCAAGAGTTCTGTTCCCTGATATGCAAAAAAAAAACATTATAGAAGTACAAAAATATAGACAACAGAAATATGTCAATTGAGAAAAAAAAAAAGACTGGCCAGGTTTGGTTGTTTTTATTGGAGAAGAGGTGCTTAAAGGAGTTGTTCACCTTTAAATTAACTTTTAGTATGATGCAGAGAATGATATTCTGATAAAATTTGCAATTGATTTTCATTTTTTATTATTTGTGGTTTTTGAGTTATTTAGCTTTTTATTCAGCAGCTCTCCAGCTTGTAATTTCTGCAATCTGGTTGCTAAAGTCCAAATTCCCCTAGCAACCATGCATTGATTTGAAAAGATACTGGAACATGAATAGGAGAGGCCTGAATAGAAAGATGAGCAATAAAAAGTAGCAATAACAATACATTTGTAGCTTTACAGAGCATTTGTTTTGTTTTTTTAGATGATGGTTAGTGATGGGCGAATTTATTCGCCAGGCGCGAATTCGCGGCGAATTTGCGCGATTCGCGGCAGGCGAATAAATTCGTGAAACGCCCGCGAAAATTTGCCGAAAAAATTTGCCGGCGCCAAAAAATTTTTTTTTTCAAAAAAACGGACGTCAAAAACGAGACGCCGGCGCCGTTTCGCGAATTTTTCACCGTTTCGCGAATTTCGCACGAAATTCGCGAATTTTTCGGCGAAGCGAAACGGCGCAAATTCGCCCATCACTAATGATGGTCATTAACCAGTGACCCCCATTTGAAAGCTGGAAAGAAGAAGAAAAATCCAAATAATTCAAAAACTATAAAAAAGGCCGTTGTAAAAGTTGCTTCGAATTGACCATTCTATAACATATTAAAAATTAACGTAAAGGTGAACCACTCATTAATAAATTAAATGATAAGTAAACCTTTAAATTAAGTGAATGTATAATGGATGAGGGGGCTATTCCAAGCACTTTTGTATTGTTCTTTCATTATTTATTTTGTTTTTATTCCAAGATATTAAGGGATACATGTGCTGTTAATATGAATGAATTTTGTTACAACAGCGCCACCTGCTGGTCAGTTTCCCACCAGTCTGACCAGCAAGTAGTCAAGGAAGTTGTCAGGAGAAAGAAAGAGGCTGATGTTCTTCTGCTTAGGAAAGATGTGAGAAAGGTTTCTAATTTTATTCCTAAGCAGAAGAACATCAGCCTCTTTCTTTCTCCTGACAACTTCCTTGACTACTTGCTGGTCAGACTGGTGGGAAACTGACCAGCAGGTGGCGCTGTTGTAACAAAATTCATTCATATTAACAGTACATGTATCCCTTAATATCTTGGAATAAAAACAAAATATATACTAAATATAAATTACATTTAAGTGCTTAGAATAGAACCCTCATTCATTTTACATTTACTTATTTTTAAAGTTTACTTATCCTTTACCGATACCATAAACCCTGTGTTGGCTTATTCAAGGTACATTTCAGTATGAATTAGACTTCAAATTCATCAGATGGACAGTTGGATTAATGTTTTTAGGTATTTATTTTAATAATGGTCCTCTATGGGCCCTACAGAATCTGAGAGTCCCGGTCAGTTCTCCTAATGTTGATCTGAATTAGCCCTAAAATGCACTTAATGAAAAGACAAGTAATCCTTTAAAATATGTTAATATAAGATGGATAAGGGGGCTATTCTAAGCAATTTACATTCATTATTATTTTTTTTAATTTCTTTTATTTCTTCTAGTACACAAATGACACCAATAAGTAACAATTAAAGATGATGACAAGACTAAACACCATTTATAGGAATATGTTCCAGTCAATTCAAAGGTTTTCTACTAATAAATAACAATAATAATAGACATTAGGATTAATAATAAATTATTTCAATTAGAAATAAAGAGTGCAGAGATCTCACCTTGCGGGTCCAGTATGTATCTGCCTCTCAGATAGGACCCAGTGCTGGGTATAAATACTTGTTATGATGTGCTGGTATAACCCCCCTAATAAATTTATGATTCACCCTTGGCGTATCTATCTTTTTTTAAAGGCAATGTTCCTCTTTTGTGGTTTTCACATTTTGTAACTGTCAGCAAACACAACATCAAAACATCAAGTTGCTCATAATAGTGATGTGCAGCTTCAATTATAATCACTTCATTAAACAGCCATGATTTATAGTATAAGACTAAAATTTGAACTGGAAGCAATCATTAACTTTAAAATGTCAACCCTGTTGGAGCTCCCCGTATGGCTCAATTTCAAACCCAACTGCAAGAGCGCCTGGGAGTGTGTTGGGGACCTCCTTAATTGAGAAAGGTTTTGAGTAATTTGTGGATAACAGACTGTGCAACTCTAGGCAGGGTCAGTCACAAGCAAAGCAAATAAAGTTCTGTCTTGCATAAACAATTACAAAGAAACATAGTTTTCCATCTTTATAGATCCCTGGTAAGGCCTCAGCTTGAGTTTGGGGGGCAGTTATGGGCCCCAGCCCTTAAGAAGGATATAGTAAACTGGAGAGAGTGCAGAGACATGTAAATAGGGATGGAAGATTTAAATTATGAGGATAGGCTGTCAAGTTTGGGGTTGCTGTCTTTGCAAGATTTAAACTATTAAGAAAGACTAAAACAGAGGACAGATAATAGGGGATTTGTTCAAATTGAAAAGAAGAAAGGAGAGAGAGAGAAGAGGTTGAACATGATGGAATTTTCAGAAACCAAATTAACTAGGAAACTCATTATATCCTTCTGTTATTCAGCTGCTGGTTTTGTTTTGGAATCTCTGGCAAATCAAAATTATTGCAAAAATTACATTAATAAAACACATCAACCTATACGTGGGAATTGACCACATAGAGAAGCATTTAGAGAATAAATAGAGAATCATCTACATAATCAGTATTGCAAGGATGGGAAATATTATACAATGAAATTTAATTCTGTTTTAATAGCCTTTAATCATCTGGAGGGGACTGGAGTGAATAAGTCTCTGTGGATACGTGTACCCCATGAATTAGACAAATGATATCCCTTCACCTGTAAGGCCAATCCTGAGTTTCACCTCAGACCTTGACAAATGGGCACCAGATTTTTTTTTCACTCTGTGATGCATATCATGACTGCTTTACTCACAAGGAAAAAAGACAATGGGTAATTCTGGCAATGCCTATCTCTTGTCTACTGGATTTTGGTTGGAACCAAGACAAAGACTCTCAAAGATCTTTAATCCTATATTGCAGGTGAAACCAATGGAACCTTGTAAACATGGTAACATATCTCCACAAAGCCAGGACCAGTGACTTCCATGAATAATCATGACCACTCCTCAGGTAAGTATGAGTGGATTCTTGGTGAGAGACATATCCCAGGGACTTTGTCTCTATTGCATCCTGGACAGATGTTCAATTAGTTGTGAGTGACAATTTTGCCTGGCAGTGCTGACATCTTGAGTTCAATTCAGGGTTGGGCACTATTTGTATTAGAGGTATTTTCTTCTCCATTAATACTACTACTACTACTACTACTACTACTACTACTACTACTACTACTACTACTACTACTACTACTACTACTACTACTACTACTTAAGATAATAATACTGAGCATCTATAGTAAGAGCTAAACCATCCACCAGATATACCCAGGGCAACAAGGAGAAGTGCTTCACCCCACCTGCCCCTAATAAGTACAGACATGTGCACAAAAACTTGGCTGTACACTGCTGTTTCCTATTTCAAACTCTCACAAAAGAGTGGGCACTTGAGGGCTAAAAGACAATTGTCTGGGTACCATGGAAAATGCTTTTCTATTCCATGACCAGACATCAACTGAGGTCAGGAACAAAGCTTCCAGAGCACCTGTTGTGCAAGTGGAGTACAAGGTTCTACCACAAATGGTGACAGTGCTATTTATCATGCCTGTTGGTTCCCTTTCTGATGCCCAGTCCATAGTCCCCAATGCACAGAGAGCAAATGGTGCTTCATCACAATCACTGTGGAAATGTTTATGGTGCTCCTTAATGGGTGTCTCCAGGGACTCCACCTGATACCTAAGCTTGAGGTCAATTGTGAGGTCTTTGGATGAACACAGGAAGTATTGCATTGAAACCATCATATCCTTGGAACATTCTTGTGTTGAGCGATTATTAAGGTTGTAGCTTTTCCTGCACAAATAAGGAAAACTACAGTTAGTGTCTTGGTAACCTGCTGCTGGGAAATAATGTCTGTGGGCGTCAGATGTAGCTCAGGGACCCTGTGAGGGTGGAGATTACGGACAGAGGAACCTGTTGGGAATATGAACATGTTTGTTCAGCTTTTAATTTAGGTAAATCCCTCTCCTTCTCTGCACTGAATATTTCAGGTTGTTGATGTTTCGTTCCCAGTGTTCAGATGCATTCTCCATATTTGTATTGCATTGCTAAAAACTGCTGAGCCTGACAAAAATATTTGTCATTATATTTTCTTAGGAAACCTGTTGCAATCTCTATGTTTTGTGGTTTCATTAAGTTTCATTTCTCTCCCAGTCCTTGTGGTTTCAGTTCTCTCCATTATGTGGAATAATATGGAAGTTGTTTTCACTTTTGCTGATGAGAATTATTATTGTGTTGCGAACCACCAAAATGCACTTAAACTCAAACTCTCCTTAAAGGGGACCTGTCACCCTAAAAAATAATTCCAAATTATTTTCATCATGTTAGTTGAGTAAACTTTACTTACACTATATTTATTTTTTTAAATTTTGTTTCCTTCAGTCTTGGAGTTACACAATCACAATCACTTGGGGAGGAGCCCTCCGCTAATCGGATGCCGCCTGGTCTTAATCAGAGAGGAGCCTAGCAAGAGTTGTGGATGAGCAAAGGTGCACAATTGTTTCCTAAGGATTTTGGATGGATGGTCACAACTCAGGAAGAACCAAACGGAAGAGCGTGGTCAGACAGGCCTGGTCAGTACAGGCAGAGTTCAAGCAAGGCCAGACAGGCAAGGATCAGGATTGGAGAGTACAGAATAATCAAGCAGGCAGGAAAGGGTCAGGATTGGAGAGTTTGGAATAGTCAGGCAGGCAAGGGTCAAAACCAGTATAAACAAGCAGGATTCACAATTATCACCCAGGAACTAAACAAGGTAGACCTAACAACGGCCATGAGTTTCATTCAAAAGCCGATTTCAAAACATTTGAATTTTGCGGCAATGCACAACAACGTCATCACGCTGGCGCGTAAAACCTGGAAGTGCACATCACTCGCGCCATAGGAGAACCAGCACCGGAGGAGACAAGAATCACATGGTGGGCATCCTCGCCGGCCACTAGACCACCAGGGTGAGTCCTTACATTAGCTAAATAGTTATGGGCTGATTTCATTTTAAGCCTTGAGTCAATACAAGAGGCTTAATGAAACCAAGGGGAGCTTGTAATGAACTTTGTTTTTTTTTCTATTTTGAACAAGGTACAAGAAGAGAAAAGTCCACCTGTCTGGATTCCTCAAATAGGAGATTCATATGGCCCTGCACTGGTCACCAACATATGCACCATTAAATATTACATTTTCAGCAGTTACAATGGACTGGGCAATGATAATGGAACCTTCCAGAAATTCTAAGAAATAGAGAGTGCACTCAGGAATCAGGCACTGAAGTGAACTCAGGGTTGACATAGTGATGTTGTGGCACCAGCTTGATGCAGCCATTGCTATAGCGCCCACCTGTGATATTGTCACGTCTTTACAGTGAGAGAGAAAATTGGAAGAATGAATGGGCAATGTGAAGGCTACATGTTCATCTTCAAGGAGCTTAATGCTGATATATATTATACAAATTATACAATTCACAATGGCTTCAGGAAGATTGAAGCCCACAGCATTGTATCTCCCTGGATGGGGTCATAAAAACTGACCAAAGATGGTTTGGGGGGTTGGGTGCTTGTTTGAGCTCAATCGAGTTTATTATGGTACTTTTTGGGGGAGCATTAAAAATAAGCTGGGGCTCACATCAAATATTCAATTCAGCATGAAGAAGCAGAAAAAGCCATATAATGGAGTAGACAGATTTTTTTGAAAAGGTTGACAAACACACTTACACACTAAGTATAGAGCACACGAGTATAAATACTTTTAAAACCACTAAACTATGAAAGGAAGTGAATATAAGATATGAATGATAATATATGAATTAATACTTGGTTTAAACTAAAGAAGTAACCACTGCTTTATTTTGTCCTGTACAGTTAAATGTAGCCCTACTCCTGGATATTGCACCCGATCCAAATCTTCTGTCTAGCCCAATCAAGGAACTGACCGATATCCAAGTCTTCTGCCAATATGGGTAGGCTCGTTTCCCACCATACATGCACCGAATATAATACAAAAATGTGTTTCTGATGTTCTTCTGCTTAGGAAAGATGTGAGATATTTTCAGCCTATTTCTTTCTCCTGACAACTTCCTTGACTACTTGCTGGTCAGACTGGTGGGAAACTGACCAGCAGGTGGCGCTGTTGTAACAAAATTCATTCATGTTAACAGTACATGTATCTTTTAAAAAGATTCTGTCATGGGAAAACATTTTGAAATCTGGGGCTAGACATATTGTCAGTTTTCCAGGTGCCCCCAGTCATGTGACTTGTGCTTATCCTTGAAGAGCCAAATTCTGATTTTATTTTTTAAATGTGCTCCTAGAGCAGAAAAACTAGACTGAGATACTGGGGCCCAACGGTACCCATATCAAGGACCCATCACACAGCTGCCTCCACCCCAGTGTTTAGGCTTCTCTCCCCCCATCGACCTGTTACAGCTCCAGACAAAAAATGAAATATGTTCCACTGTGAAATTCACAGAAATCTTTGATTTTATACAAATATTTCCAAATTTGATGCTGGTGACTGACTTACAGGGCCCAATTCCATCTGGACCCATTAGGATTTTCCCTGGTATCCTGGTGGGCCTGTCTGACCCTGAAATCAGCTGGCAGTTACAGTAGGTTTTGTTAGGACAGAAGGTTGAGCCTGATGGATGTGATTATTCTAACCACAGTTACTATGGTACAAACCCACAAATGATTTAAATGAAAAGCAGTGAGGTAAGGGGGCAGTCAGTTTTTAATCCATTGGGGGTCAGTTTAGTTTACCCTAAATCTAAACCCTACATACCTGCCCCCATCATTGCCTGATACAAACATTTCAATAAACGTTATATTTTCATAGGTTTGCAGAGGATTTTCCATATAAACTGTTTTCTGCAATATATTTTTAGACCGACATTGTTCAGGGTACAGTTTCCCTTTAAACCCTTTAAATGTGCTGTTTGTTACAGAGTGAGACTTAAAATCTAATGTTTATGGCCTGTAACATGTACACAGAGTGTTGTGAGGTTTGGCCACTAGAGGGAGAATGGAACACACATAGGAAGTTATTATATGAGGGAAGATATAAGGGTGATGAGAAACAGCCGAAATACCTGATCCAGCTGCAGGGGGGAGGGAGATTAATATCTCCCATAGACTCAATTTTATCCAAACAGTCCAATGTTTTAAACAGACTTAAGGTATGAAGATCCCAATTACAGAAAGATCCGTTATCTAGAAAGCTTCAGGTCCTGAGCATTCTGGATACCAGTGGGCACCAAAACACTGCATGAAACTAAAATTAATTATGGTTAACCTCTAGGTGGCAGTATAATTATAAGATAAACACAGAGTGTTGTTATGTTTGAGTGCTAGAGGGAGAATACTATAGTTCCAGGGGAACCCACAAATAAGAACTCACCCCAAATCACCCCCTAACTGTCCTTCAGACTGGGCCCCTTAGCTCATAACAAGGTTACAGATATATAGAAACATTGGGGTGTCACCCTGCTATAGTTCCAGGGGTACCCAGGGTACAAATAAACACTCACCCCAAATCTTCCCCTAACTGACCTTCAGACTGGGCCCCCTTAGCTCATAACAAGGTTACAGATATATAGAAACATTGGGGTAACAGTCACCCTGCTATAGTTCCAGGGGAACCCAGGGTACAAATAAACACTCACCCCAAATCTCCCCCTAACTGACCTTCAGACTGGCCCTCCTTAGCTCATAACAAGGTTACATATATATAGAAACATTGGGGTAACAGTCACCCTGCTATAGTTCCAGGGGTACCCAGGGTACAAATAAACACTCACCCCAAATCTCCCCCTAACTGACCTTCAGACTGGGCCCCCTTAGCTCATAACAAGGTTACAGATATATAGAAACATTGGGGTGTCACCCTGCTATAGTTCCAGGGGTACCCAGGGTACAAATAAACACTCACCCCAAATCTCCCCCTAACTGACCTTCAGACTGGGCCCCCTTAGCTCATAACAAGGTTTCAGATATATAGAAACATTGGGGTGTCACCCTGCTATAGTTCCAGGGGTACCCAGTGTACAAATAAGCACTCACCCCAAATCTCCCCCTAACTGACCTTCAGACTGGGACCCCTTAGCTCATAACAAGGTTTCAGATATATAGAAACATTGGGGTGTCACCCTGCTATAGTTCCAGGGGTACCCAGTGTACAAATAAGCACTCACCCCAAATCTCCCCCTAACTGACCTTCAGACTGGGACCCCTTAGCTCATAACAAGGTTTCAGATATATAGAAACATTGGGGTGTCACCCTGCTATAGTTCCAGGGGTACCCAGGGTACAAATAAACACTCACCCCAAATCTCCCCCTAACTGACCTTCAGACTGGGCCCCCTTAGCTCATAACAAGGTTACAGATATATAGAAACATTGGGGTAACAGTCACCCTGCTATAGTTCCAGGGGTACCCAGGGTACAAATAAGCACTCACCCCAAATCTCCCCCTAACTGACCTTCAGACTGGGCCCCCTTAGCTCATAACAAGGTTACAGATATATAGAAACATTGGGGTGTCACCCTGCTATAGTTCCAGGGGTACCCAGGGTACAAATAAACACTCACCCCAAATCTCCCCCTAACTGACCTTCAGACTGGGCCCCCTTAGCTCATAACAAGGTTACAGATATATAGAAACATTGGGGTGTCACCCTGCTATAGTTCCAGGGGTACCCAGGACACATATGAACAGTCTCTGGGTGGAAACACTGCACTAGAATTACACAGTTCCTATTACTTTTGTATTGTGAAGATGAGTCCAAACGAAGAGAAGGATTTAGCACAAATCTCTTATTTCCCTGAGAATGTGGAATGACAGGGCTAAGACTGGACAATGAAGCAGATTTAGCTCCGGGCTCACATCACTGTATCTGTATAACTTTACTCAGTGCAGCTTTTGTAGTAACAACTGAAATGATACTCAGCGTTAAGTCCCGCCCACTCATTCTGCAGCGAGACACAATTATTACAAGTCAAACTCTCGTGTTGTTGGTCTGTTGCTTGTCTGGTGTGTGTGACCCAGGGAAAGTCATGGGAATTTTGGGATAAAGTTTCTACGAGTGACAAGCCATGGCTCACAAGACTGGTACTATTTACTATCGACTCTTATTCATCTTTTTGTGGCTCTACGGTAAGTGACTGGGATCATTTAGAGACAACACTTTCAAGACATTTTTATTCTGACTCAAAGGGGCGATTTACCTTTGAGTAAACGTACGTTAAAGAATGGCTCATTCTCAGCAACTTTTCGATTGGCCTTCATTTTTTCTTTTCACATTTTTTAATACCTTCTTCTTCTTCTGACTCTTTCCAGCTTTCAAATGGGGATTGCTGACCCCATCTAAAAACAAATGACCTATAAGACTACACATTTATTGTTACTGCCTGTTCATATTCCAGTCTCTCATTTGAATCAATGCATGGTTGCTAGGGGAATTTTGAACCTAGCAACAGATTACTAAAACTGATAAAAAACGAAAACCGATTGTAAATTGTCTCAGAATGTCCCTCTACATCATACTGATACGGGACCTGTTATCCAGAATGCTCAGGACCTGGGGATTTCTGGATAATGGATCTCTCCATAATTTAGATCTTCATACCTTAAGTCTACTAGGAAATCATATAAACATTAAATAAAGCCAATAGGCTGGTTTTGCCTCCAATAAGGATTAATTATATCTTAGTTGGGATCAAGTACAAGCGACTGTTTTATTATTACACAGAAAAAGGAAATTGTTTTAAAAAATTTAGATTATTTCGTTAAAATGGAGTCTATGTGAGATGGGCTTTCTGTAATTGTGAGCTTTGTGGATAATGGGTTTCTGGATAATGGATCCCATACCTGTACTAAAAGTTCATTTAAAGGTGAACGACCCCTTTAAGAAAGTTTCGTCTTAAAAAGGTTTAAAGTTTATTTTAGTGAATTAGAATATATAAAATATAATGATGTAGAGTTTTCACATTTTTATTACATTTTCTGTTTGCTTTCTGTTCTTTTTGGAAAGTGTTGTATTTCTTGTTTTGTTCTTAACTTTATATTTTCAGGATTAGCCGGTGATGTTATTTGGATATAAGAAAACATAAATGATATCGCCGGATTCTAAAATCTCTTTATCTAATATTACAGAATACCGTGTGTGGCACCTTATTACCTTATAAAGTCTGTAATTCAACTACATTAATGTATTTTTCATTCATTTGAACTGATATATTTTTAAGCTAGAAGCATAAAAAGAAGTAAATAGATTACTAGGAGAGTTACTTACAATATATGGTTATCAGGGGGGGAAATCAAAATCCACCGTTGGAGGGGAAGCAAGAAGAAAGTAATACAGGTATGGGATTTATCATATGGAAACCCGTTATCCAGAAAGCTACGAATTACAGAAATAGCTAGTCCTATTTTGCAATTGAGAGGGGAAGTTTTCTTGTCAAGGTCAAAGTATTTCTCTGGCATTTCTCTAGTTGGTCAGGGGTGTCAGTGGTTAGCCTCAGGGGTGTTTCAAGGCTCCTTACCTCCCTGAGGTGGCCTTTCTAATGCTGTTTCTCAACTTGCCTCATGGCAGCAGCACCCCATGTTGGCCTCTTATGTGGAACTCCACTTGCTGGATTGAATGGTTGTGCCAAAAAGCCTGGAGTAGAGGTAGATCTGATTATTAGATGAAGACAGTGTGAGGTTGCTCTAGGTGTAAGGACCAGGCTAGTTAGCAGAGCAGCCAGAGGCTCCAATGAGAAGACAATGATATTATCTGAAGTATCTGTAAAGCAATTGGGGCTTGTAAAATCTGAGCAGAGAGAGATTGTGTGAAATCCAACAAACAATGAGCTATTTTTTTTTTCCACAAGAACCACTGGCTACCAAGTTATTGTCAAATGATGGATATGGGGAGCAATACATACACTCTTCAGGTGTTGTTGGATACTGTGGTGCTATTCTTTAGACCAGTGATCCCCAACCAGTAGCTCATGAGTAACATGTTGCTCTCCAACCCCTTGGATGTTGCTCCCAGTGGTCTCAAAGCAGGTGATTATTTTTGAATTCCAGGCTTGGAGGCAAGTTTTAGTTGTATACAAACCAGATGTACTGCCAAACAGAGTCTCAATGTAGGCTGACAATCCACATAAGGGCTACCAAATGGCCAATCACAGCACTTATTTGCCACCCCAATAACATTTTTCATGCTTGTGTTGCTCACCAACTCCTTTTTCTTTTGAATGTTGCTCACGGGTTCAAAAGGTTGGGGAACCCTGCTTTAGACGTATGGCCACATCAACACTTAGCAAAATATTCGCAGAAAAGGCAAGCACTTCACCACTTCTTGCTGTGTAAGAAATCCTTTATTTTAAGACAGTTTTGTCACTTCAAGTGCAGAACAACGTTTGGGGGGAGTTTGGGTTTACACCTCCCTTTGTCAGGTTACACAAGTGTGGACTTTAAATGGACAACAATGGGACACACCTACATGAATGATGGCATAGGGGTGGGGTGCCAAGGTGAATTTAAGGACTAATTTGACTCACTTGTGTAACCTGACAAAGGGAGGTGCAAACCACCCGAAACGTTGTTCTGCACTAGAAGTGGCAAAACTGGCTTCAAATAAGGGATTTATTGCACAGCAAGAAGTGGTGAAGTGCTTGCCTTTTCTGTAAATATTATTATTATATTATTAAAGTTATTGTGACAGGCAATGTGTGTGTGTGGTTAACCCTTCTGCCACCAGTACAGTGAGGGCAAACCTGAGAGAAGGAGTCCAATGTAACACGTCTATTGCATCTGCCAAAGTCCAAGTTGGACAAGAACGAGAAAAGGACTCAGTACCAGAGAGAAGACCATTTGCAAATTCGTTTTACACACTTCACCGTTACTTATGTCACTGTAGAATTCATTGATACAGTATTAGAGCAGTACTCACACAGCATCATGTATGTCTTACTTGTCCTCCCTGGAGGGACAGACGGATCTCTCTCGCTGAGAGACAGACACCTGACACAATCTTCATATCCTCACTTAAATATTATACTTACACAATGCATTTGCTTTACTTATTTGCTGTAGGCTTACAAGAGTATGTTTGACTGTCTCTTTGTATTATGCATATCATTTGTAACACAATAAATATGTCATTTTGTAATAAATTGTAAATAAATTGTAATAAATATACCTTGTTATCACCTCGGTGAGTGGTACCTACACAAAGTGCATTGTGGGATACGAGGCCTGGCTGCTGAGGAGAATCTCTCTGTCATTAGTCACATGGTTGGAGAAGTGCATTGTGGGATATGAGGCCTGGCTGCTGAGGAGAATCTCTCTGCCATTAGTCACATGGTTGGAGAAGTGCATTGTGGGATATGAGGCCTGGCTACTGAGGAGAATCTCTCTGCCATTAGTCACATGGTTGGAGAAGTGCATTGTGGGATATGAGGTCTGGCTACTGAGGAGAATCTCTCTGTCATTAGTCACATGGTTGGAGAAGTGCATTGTGGGATATGAGGCCTGGCTACTGAGGAGAATCTCTCTGCCATTAGTCACATGGTTGGAGAAGTGCATTGTGGGATATGAGGCCTGGCTGCTGTTACAAGTTGCAGTTAGGCTCCTTAGAGGACAGGGAAATTGGAATCTTTTCTCAGTAGCTATTTTGCTATTTAAAGGAAAACTATACCCCCAAAATGAATACTTAAGCAACAGATAGTTTATATCAAATTGAATGACATATTAAAGAATCTTACCAAACTGGAATATATATTTACATAAATATTGCCCTTTTACATCTCTTGCCTTGAACCACAATTTCGTGACTCTATCTGTGCTGCCTCAGAGATCACCTGACCAGAAATACTACAACACTAACTGTAACAGGAAGAAGTGAGGAAGCAAAAGGCAGAACTCTGTCTGTTAATTGGCTCATGTGACCTTACATGTGGTTTGTATGTGTGCACAGTGAATCCTACGATCTCAGGGGGCGGCCCTTATTTTTTAAAATGGTAATTTTCTATTTATGATTACCCAATTGCACATACTACTAAAAAAGAATATTATTATGATAATGGTTCATTTATATGAAGCAGGGTTTTACACATGAGCTGTTGTACTCAGTATCTTTTAATAGAGACCTACATTGTTTGGGGGGTATAGTTTTCCTTTAACATTGTGTGAGAAAATGAAGATGGGGCCTCACAGTAAATTCCTCAGGCAGAGTTAGAGGTGACTGGTGCAGGGGACATGTAGTTGGGTGAGGGGCAGTGAGTAAAGACACTGATCATTGAGTGACACAGTAGTTCGGTGCTTCAAATATCTCCCAAATGTCAATGGAGGAAAGTGACATCAAAAGTGATCCAATTCAATAATCAATTTCTATAAAAAACACCCCAGATGCATTATCCTAAACACATCCTCAGTGTATATGTCATATCTATAAAAGCTTAACTAAATCATGTATCACTATTACAAATAAGAACGTTTCTAGAGTTAAATGGAGCAGCATGTGGGGCAGGTAGGAGATATTGGCCATATTTATATGCTTTAGGCCCCCAATGAATACACTGAGCAAAATACATACAAATCAGTGATGCAGGCTTTGTCTAATAAATAAGTCTTTTGTTAGAAATATTAATATCAACACAACTAGTTCTGGAGCTGGAGTTACTAGTAGGAGACAGTAGGCTAGGCCTCGTGTACCGCTCCGGTACCCCAAAAATATGATCAGATCAAATAGAATCCAGGAGTCACAAAATATTAATAAAGTAGTTCAAAAAGTTTTATTGCATCTTGTATAAAAAATAAAAGCCTGACGCGTTTCGTGTCCACACAGGACACTTAATAATCTTATGATTAAGTGTCCTGTGTGGACACGAAACGCGTCAGGCTTTTATTTTTTATACAAGATGCAATAAAACTTTTTGTACTTCTTTATTAATATTTCGTGACTCCTGGATTCTATTTGATCTGATCATATTTTTGGGGTACCGGAGCAGTGCCAGCTCTATTTTTCGTGTTTTGTATGTATTTTCCCCCCTTGCTGAGGGTTTGGAGCATGAGCACCCGGACCCCATATGGAAAGCGGTAAGCTTCCTTATATATTTTTTTCAATGTCTTTTTGCTTTTTATTTAGTTCGTTTTAGGCCTCGTGTACCAGAAAAGGATAGAATTGCTGACTGATTAACCTCACTGTGTAATGTTACTATTGGATCTCTTACTCTGTCTTTCAGCTTCTGTGTCCAGTTATACAGAACCTACAACCCCAGAGAGCTACACATCCAACCAAAGCGTCAACACAATTGTCTCTCTGTTCGGTAAAACAGCTGCACCTCTTGACACTCATGCAAATGTGCATTCCAATGCGACTGATATCATGCGGAAACCTCCTGCAGAATCGACCACTGTGGCAAGACTGGCAGCTGAGACTAAGACTGGCATTTCCATGGCACCATCTCGGTCTGTGTCTGGCGTTCTTGGAGTAACAACTGCAGGAGCTCAGATTGAAACTGATATTCTTGTGGCAAATAAGACTGGAATCCGTGTGATATCTACCGCCAACCCCAAGGCTGGTACCAATGTGGCAGCTGCTACAGCAACTAGGCTTGCTAACGACAGCAAACAAAGAGTGATAACTGGACGTGGCTTTACTGGAGTCACTACAACAGCTACTAAGCCTGTAATTACGGCACCACCTAAGATCGAAGATCAAAATGATAAAGTATCAAATGTAATAACTCCTCCTGGTCTCAACAAAGAAACTAGTACAAAAAAGCATTCAGGGGGATCGGAAAACCAAGCATTTACTACTATGGCAACTACTACTGCCATTAATATTACTACTGCTACTACTCCTACTACTACCATCACTACTACTAAAGCCTCTGATGCTACTTCTTCTACTGTTGGTACCAGCACCACCACAGCTGTTACATTACAAACCCATATAAATTCTGAGCCTATTACTAACAGTTCTGCAACGCAGTATTCAACCAGTAACAAAGTGGAAACCACCCCCAACCAAACTTCCATTCAGATAATGGGTACTACAATGGGCACAGCAAATATGTCCATTACCAACACTACCAACACTAAAACCAATTCCACTACTTCAGCAAGCGGCCTGGTGCCCAGTCTGATTACTAATACTACTACAAACAATTATACTAGCCTGGCAACTGTTAGTGCAAACGAGTCAACCAGTACCTTTATTACCAGTCCTTTAGGTAATGCTACTAGCAACTTTTTGACCAAAACCAAAGCAAAGCCAACTAGCACCATCAGTCGTATAACCTACACCACATCTTCCCATACTAGTAGTCTACAAAGCAGTACGGAAACTAGTAGTCACATAACCACTACTACCAGAGTAACAGGTGATACTACAAGAGTGTCACAGATGAACCATGTAACCAATACTACCAGTAATGTTACCAACAGCCTTTTCACCTATACCACTAGAAGCCCAACTAGCAGTATGATAAACAATACCACACCTAAAAGCACCATTAGTCTTGTAGCTTATACAACATCTTTGCCAACGAGCAGTCTGGTAACCAATGCAACAAATCAATTTATCAGCTCCAATAACTCTAATGCCACTTCAGCAACAAGTCTCATAACCAATACAACATCTAATGGTACCAGCAGTGTTTCAACGTTTACTACCACTTTGCCAGCCAACAGCACAATAACCACTGCAGCAACTAAACCAACTTTTATCAACTTCAATGTAACTTCACCAAATAATAGTTCTCAAAACAACACAACAGCTACAGGCATCAGCAGTCTTACAACCTATCCTTCAACTTCTCCCACTACCAGTCCCATAACCAGTTCCTATGCTGCTCATCGGACAAATAACTTTACATTAGCCACAGACCTTCCACCTGATAATATGCAAAATCCTGTTACAATTCTGACGATGAACACAACAGCCAAAGAAGCTACCAGGTTCCCAATTAATACAACTAACCCAACAAGCTTGGATGTGAAAGTAACCTCTCCCGGTGAAAATTACAGAACAGTCGGTGAGTACCCAACTCTGTCTTTGTATTGATTTTGACCAAATATTACTTTAGGTCCATTAAAACAACTGTGTGTCTACATAATGGGCTTGGACTTAATGAGCCCTGAGACGTCTCAAGACTTCACTAACAAGTGTAATTTTAGTATTATTATTAATTTTCCCAGTGCCCCCTTAGCTAATGGGAATAAGCCTTATGGTATAATTTGGTGAAGGAATCACTTAGCTATCTTGAAGCGTACGAGATGTAGCTGCACCAATTCCAGGGATTTTAGTCCCGCCACTAGTGCATTGCAAACTTCAGTTGAAGAATGAAATCCCATGGCTCCTTATATTAACATAATAACATGTTTTTGGGAAGTAGATCCAGAACATATTTTGATCAGAGTTTCCTTCTCCTCCCAGATTCAGCTGTGCTAATGCTAAGGATGAACAGCTGCACTCCAGTTGATAACAACACTGTAAAGACCATTGATGCCATTATTGAAAAGGTACATTTCTGAAGTAGATTTACAATGGAATACAGTCAGTGTGTGTGGAGCTGAATGGGAAACTGTGGCTCTTTTTGAGGGAAAAACTCCAGGGGGGAGGCAAATGAGCAACTTTGTCTCCCCTTTGCAGAGATGGCACTCAATCTCAGGTCATAACGGAGATAGTCATACACTATGGGTCTTTTTGAGACTTTATTTTTTGGTACCATTTAGTGTAAAGAAAACTTTAGACTCAACAAAACCAAGGACTGGATCATTACATTGCTTTTTGTATTAGGGCCCACCATTGTAGTCCCAACGGGGTTGCAGATCTGTTTTTTTATTGACATCCTTTTGTAGATGCAGTAATATTCAAGACAGTATGAGAATAATGCAGTGGCCCAACCAAGACATGGCAGTCTCAGAGTTCAGAAATCACTGAACTAGACTGATGCCCCCCCCCCCCCCAGCACAGGTTTATGAGGTTGGAGCAAGATCTTCTCCTCAAACAGATGCTCTTCTTCTTCTTCACCAGCTTTTTCTCTTCCTCCTCTTTGCCAGCCCCACCACTGTCCCCCCATACCCCAAATATCTTCGCATATCCCCAATACCTCTACATACCCCCCAGAATCACATGTAATCCTCACTTGTCTGTTCATGCTTCTGTATATCTCCAACTTTCCCCTTAATTCCAACCTTCACGCAGTCTGTCAGTTTCACTCTGCCCTCATTCTCTGCTGTCATACAAGGACAGTGATCCCCAACTAGTGGCTCATGAACAACATGTTGCTCACCAACCCATTGAATGTTGCTCCCTCACAGCAGGTGCTTATTTTTGAATAAAAGTGGTGAACACCATTACAGAGGGGAAGATGAAGCTTCCTGACGCCAAAGCAATGTGCCGGTCTGGTGCGGCATTAGACAAACATCTCATAAAGCTCAAGCAGAAGGGTGGCAACCGGGTAAAAGTCATCCAAGGATGGTGGAACCAGATATACAATAAAAGTTCAACTTTATTAGTCCATGTTAAAACGATGTGTACAAGCGGGCAGGGAGAGTAGCTTGACGCGTTTCGTGACCAATACGTCACTTCATCAGAAGCTTAAGCACCTCCCTTCAAAGAGCACATTTATAACCACCACCGGTAAAAGAATAGACGCACCAATTAAAACATTACGGTAAATAGGTGTAAGCTAAATCTTACCATAAATAAGTTTTAATTGGTGCGTCTATTCTTTTACCGGTGGTGGTACCTTGGCTGTCCCACAAGTACCTAAGCCCACCAGGAGACCTTCAGGAATTTGTGTATGCCAGCCTTACAATGGAAGGGGACCCAGACCAGGTACTTCTACACTGTACCTGGCACTCCTTCTTACCCCTCTTATTCACATATTGATATTAATTTGTTCCCAGTAACTACCCAGCTGCCCTGCTTCACAATTGCCAGTTTCTGACCAGTGATAAGGCAACTTGGTGGTACAATGATAGACATTTCTGCCTGGATTGCTGGAGTTGTAGGATTAATACCAGCCAGAGCACTACCTGAAACATAGGATTGATTGCGTGGGTGTTCTCCGTCTGCTCTTGTTTCCTCCCACGTTCTAAAAATATCCAGCAAGATAAATTGTCTCCTCATTTATGTCATCTTAGACCAGTAATCCCCAACCCGCGGCTCGTGAGCAACATGTTGCTCGCCAAGCCATTGGCTGGTTCTCTCATTGGCTTCAAAGCAGGTGCTTATTTTCGAATTCCTGGGTTGAAGGCAAGTTTTTGCTGCATAAAAACAAAGTTTAATGCCAAAAAGAGCCTCCTGTAGGCTGCCAGTCCTCATAGGGTCTACTGAATGGCTAATCACAGCCCTTATTTGACAACCCCAAGGACTATTTTCATGCTTGTGTTTCTCCCCAACATTTGAATGTGGCTCCCGGTACAAAAATGTTGGGGAACCCATCTCTAGGACTTCCACCTCCCTTCTGCAGTGCTCTTTATCATTGCTCTATTGGCTGTCTCCACCATGTGTATCACTTGTGACGTCAACCCACTGGTTCCTTTATGGGCAGCCTCATATTTTGTTTTTATTTGTTTTTGTTCATTACCTGATTTGTTCCCTCGCCAAAGAGATTCAGAATATTTAGTCTAATTGTTGAGAAAACAAGTCACAAGGACTCATTTACTAAAGCCCCTAGATTCTCCTACTGAGTCAAAAAAAACAAGAAACCAACAAGTATAAGATAATGGGCAGTGTGAGTGCTCTCGTCTATCAGCTGAACAGGAATTGCCAGTGCTTTCGATACGCACATAGTTTAAGCCTCCTCATTGTAAACCAATCAAGTGTGACCTTGTTTGCAGAATGGAACTGTAACCGCTCACCTACCCTAAAGCTCAGACGCCTCCGTTACAAGACATTTTCCCACGGAGACATCTGAACAAACAAGTCATATATGTAGTAGGTCTGAGCTAAAGTTTCTGTGCTACGGTAACCAGACCCTTCCTTTTATGCACAAAAACATGAAACTTCCTCCCATTCTTTCTTCTGCTTTTTAAATAAAATTAGTATTAGTTCTGTGCTGATGTACATAAAATGATACAATTATTAAATGACCATTGTTTGGTTTTCTCTTGAGTTGCTTAGGATTCTTATCATCACACCATTTCTGGTCTGCCAGGGGTCACTTAGATTTTCTCTGCTGCTACAATACAGACACTCAGTGTTCACAATACATATTGCAAGGCCCATGGTACTTTACTTTTTTACAGGAAAAACTTTTGGAAGGAACAGATAGATCTAAATTGGGGGGGTTGCTAGGGTTGCCACCTTTTCTCGAAAAACCTCCATTTCTATAATTGTTCCATCTTAATAACATTGTAATTACGCATAATTTTTAATGGCTACCCCTTTTATCTCACAGACATCTGCCCTACTATTTGCCCTTTCTTATAATGACTCCTCCCCCTCACAACACATCCTTTCCCTTTAAGCCATGGCCCCGCCCCTAACAAGCCTGCCCCTATACCAGCATTATCTCTACTAAAAGTTGATAGCCCTATACACTAGGTACCTTTCCTCTGTATATGGTGCATATGGTGTAAGTCTACCCAACTGTGTATAATGATACCTATAGCTGTGCATCAATTTCATTTTATCAACTACTACATTGTACACAACTGACCACTGAACACTGAACTCTGTGTTATCTGTTAGTATGATGTAGAGAGGGATATTCTGACACAATTTGCAATTGGTTTTCATTTTTTATTATTTGAGGTTTTTTAGTCATTTAGCTTTTTATTCAGCAGCTCTCCAGTTTGCAGTTTCAGCCGTCTGGTTGCTAGGGTTCAAATTCCCCTAGCAACCATGCACTGATTTGCATAAGAGACTGGAATATGAATAGGAGAGGCCTAAAAAGAAAGAGGAGTAATAAAAAATAGCAATAACAATACATTTGTAGCCTTACAGAGCATGTGCTTAAATAATTAAAAAGCTATAAAAAATATAAAGACCAACTGAAATGTTGCTTAGAATTGCACTTAAAGGTGAACCACCCTTTTAAGAAGTTGCAAAAAAGGATGACCCTCCCACTGGGCCCCTATAGCTAGAGCTGTATTTAAAGGAAAACTATGTCCCCTGGATTGATTCTGGGCATATAGTTTTCCTTTGAAGAGACTCAATAGATGTAACCACTGAGGACCCACTCTATGGTGGCATCTCTGCAGAGTATCTGTATGTAGGGGAAGTGGTGGGATAGCAGATATATTATGGCAAGATGGAGAAAGTACAGCAAGGTGATGGAAGGAGAACAAATTAGAGGTAGTGAGGAAAGATGCTGATTGTAGGGTAAGATGGAGGCAGTAGGGCAAGATAGAGAGAGTAGGACAATATTGTGACAGTAGGGCAAGATTGTGACAGCATATCAAAATGGTGGTTGTAGGGCAAGATGGAGACAAAATGAAAGATGGTGACAGAAGGGTAAGATGGAGACAGAAGGAAAGATGTTGACTGTAGGGCAAGATGGAGACAGTAGGACAAGGTGGAGAGAGTAGGACAAGATGGAGACAGTAGGCCAAGATGGAGACAGTAGGACAAGGTGGAGAGAGTAGGACACGATGGAGACAGTAGGGCAAGATGGAGAAAGTAGGGTAAAATGGAGACAGGAACCAAGATGGAGACAGTAGGACAAGATGGAGACAGTAGGACAAGATGGAGGCAGTAAAACAAAATGGAGATAATAGGGCAGGATGGAGACAGTAGGACAAGATGAACACAGTAGGACAAAATAGAGACAGTAGGACAAGATGGAGACAGTAGGGTAAGATGGAGACAGAAGGCAAGATGGAGACAGTAGGACAAAATGGAGACAGTAGGACAAGATGGAGACAGTAGGGTAAGGTGGAGACAGTAGGGTAAGGTGGACACAGTAGGGCAAGATGTAGAGAGTAGGGCAAGATGGAGACAGTAGAACAAGATGGAGACAGTAAGACAAAATGGAGATGACCCATCAACATGAGAAAAAACTTACAAAGAGAACAAAGAAGGTGACAGAATGGCAACAGTCACTAATACATTCCTAATACAAAATAGTAACAAAAATCTTATTTCACCATAAATCCCTTACATGTGTGAGTAACAAATGCTCTAATTTTTTGCTGATTCTTTCCTTCTTTTGTTCCCTAGACTTGTTCCATATTCAGTCACAGATTTGGCATCAAAGCCGTCACACTGACGTTTCGTGGCAACACAAAATCTGTTTCCTGCTCGTCTGTTTTATTCAGCCAACAGTAAGGGGACAGAATACGGGAAATTGTGCA
The DNA here is from genome assembly GCF_017654675.1 of Xenopus laevis. Taxonomy (NCBI): domain Eukaryota; kingdom Metazoa; phylum Chordata; class Amphibia; order Anura; family Pipidae; genus Xenopus; species Xenopus laevis. Next base: position 134,698,076 of record NC_054382.1, on the reverse strand, counting down.
ATTGTCATGATGTGACGCCTAAAGAGACTTATTTCAAGATCACCGTGCATGTCAATGCTTCTTGCAAACTAGAGTACCACCCTGGTGCAGGAGAAGTCAACTGCCATTATTAACTGCCCATAAGGCACAAAACGCATAAGGTTATTAAATTTTTTCTTTAAATGAATCTACTTTTTTTTAACTGTTTATAAAGAACTTCAACATCTTCTTCATCCAGAAGATCTTTATTTTCTAGATCAGGCGTGAGGAGATCAAGAGTGGCTTGTACATGATAGTCTTTGTCTCCTCCGTTTAAAGGCAACATTTATTTTAAAGGTTGGGTATAGCTAATACTATTGTAACTACTTGTTTATTTTTCTAATTATTTAGAATTTTGAGTTATTTAATGCTTTGTCCTGTGTCACTCCAGCTTGGAAGTGTAAAATATACTTACCCTAGCAACCCCCTAGCAACTAGGTGGTGGGATGAATGACAGAACGGAAGGTGAAGTGAGGAGCTGGGAAATGTAATCAAAATGAACAATGAAGAAGCCTCTTGTTGAATCTGCTTTCTGGTTGTTGAGAGTAGATGCCACTAGCAACCAGCATTTAATAATTTTTGGTTATGAAAAAGAAATGCAAATTATTCCAAAATGCAAATAGAAATAAAGTCATATGTAGGGACCCATATGTTTACTAATCTCCCTATGGCTTTATATCCCTACACTTCCTGATCTCTCTAGTTGCTGGGCAGATGCCCATGTATCTAGTTGTAGTTATTGGCTAAGAGGCTTTATGACCACTTCCTGCAGCACTGTAACATAGTGCTCAGTTATGGGTGGAGCTTCCTCTTTGGCTCCACAAGTGGCCCTAAAGCCAATTTGCCCTACAGGGACCTGAACCTCTAGTGTTAAGTCAGGGATCAGGGTCCCATGACTGAGGCTAGTGAGTGGCAGGAATATAATTGTTATAAACTCTGTAGGAGAATAAGACAGTAAGGGAAGAGAGAAAGAGCAGCTTTGTGCTCCATCAAGGAGGTGTAACAGGGAGGAGCTTCCCAGGCTGTAAGATTTGCCTACAGTGAAGGGACACAGTGGACAGGGTGTCAGGCTTTAGCTTCTCCTCCCTGACCCCTTTACTGGGTGAGAATCAGACCACGTGTGAGGTATTTCTGCCTGGAGGTGCTGCACTGTTTTGACTACATCCTCAGGGGAGTCTCATCCAACTGTCATAGCCACTGATTTTTACTCTGCAAATAAACTATTCCTGTTTTGTTTGATCACAATAACCTCATGCGCCCTCTTATTTTATCATTTTATTTCACAGTAGCCTGTGGGAGTTGTAGTTGCACTACACCACACCTTCATTTCTTCCATTTAGCAAAGGCCCTGCCTTGATTGTTGTAGTCAAATGTAACCCATGCTCTAATACACTAGCTGGACATTAATCCTGTTGGTCTAAATAGCCCAAAATATTTCCAGCATGTACATCATACTTTCCCTTTAACTGGGGAGTTATCCCTAATGTGCAGCATTGATGCTGGAATATCTTCATTTCCCTGCACTTTCTTATAGGAAGGAATCTGCCGTATCTCTGTCCCTATCTCTCTCCCTCACAATTACTTTCTGCGTAAAAACAGAACAAACTAAGGGCTTGATACGGAGCCGAATGCCAAGGGGCAGGTGAAGGGTAGGGGGGAAGATACAGTAGCCACATTCAGGGGTCATTTCATTCACTTCTCTTTCCTGATTGGCTATATTTCTGGATAATTGTGTGCCACCAATATCACTAAGGCTTTAAAATGGCAGAGGATGTGTCCTTCTCCTCCTGCCGTATCTATGGTGAAACATCAACAAGCCAAATGCAAGACTAATACTGACAGAAAATGTGGTGCAAGAGAAGTGCACTTTCAGCCTGGATCTTTAGTCAGAATTAAGAAACCAGGAATACTGAAACAAGGACAATCTAAATTTACTACACCACTTGAAGTGAGACCATACACATATGAACTGTCTGATGGACGCATATGGAATGCAAGTCGTCTTGCTCCTGTTAGATATGACTTTGGAGAAGCTCCAATTGATGAAGGACATTTTCCTACTCCTGATGTCAACTGCAATAGACCTATACTAGTCAAATACAAGAGATGCCTTAAAGGGTAAGGCATTTTTCAGTAGCAGTATGCACAAAATGTCTCTGTCTTAAATATATTGATAATGGGTTGAGTGCAGAGGTTCTCATGTATATATATATATATATATATATATATATATATATATATATATATATATATATATATATATATATATATATATATATATATATATATATATATATACTAACCAACCTATACAGAAGTACTAATCTAGAACTTTATGCAATTCTTGTTCTGTTCCTAATCTACAATTCTTGTCTTAAAGTAAGTATAGTGATCATATCCCCCCTTATATATTTATATATAGTGATCATATCCCCTTATATATTTATATATAGTGATCATATCCCCCTTATATATTTATATATAGTGATCATATCCCCTTATATACTTATATATAGTGATCATATCCCCCTTATATATTTATATATAGTGATCATATCTCCTTATATATTTATATATAGTGATCATATCCCCTTATATATTTATATATAGTGATCATATCCCCTTATATATTTATATATAGTGATCATATTCCCTTATATATTTATATATAGTGATCATATCCCCTTATATATTTATATATAGTGATCATATCCCCTTATATATTTATATATAGTGATCATATCCCCTTATATATTTATATATAGTGATCATATCCCCTTATATATTTATATATAGTGATCATATCCCCTTATATATTTATATATAGTGATCATATCCCCTTATATATTTATATATAGTGATCATATCCCCCTTATATATTTATATATAGTGATCATATCTCCTTATATATTTATATATAGTGATCATATCCCCTTATATATTTATATATAGTGATCATATTATCCCTTATATATTTATATATAGTGATCATATCCCCTTATTTATTTATATATAGTGATCATATCCCACTTATATATTTATATATAGTGATCATATCCCCCTTATATATTTATATATAGTGATCATATCCCCTTATATATTTATATATAGTGATCATATCCCCTTATATATTTATATATAGTGATCATATCCCACTTATATATTTATATATAGTGATCATACCCCTTATATATTTATATATAGTGATCATACCCCCTTATATATTTATATATAGTGATCATATCCCCTTATATATTTATATATAGTGATCATATCCCCTTATATATTTATATATAGTGATCATATTCCCTTATATATTTATATATAGTGATCATATCCCCTTATATATTTATATATAGTGATCATATCCCCCTTATATATTTATATATAGTGATCATATCCCCTTATATATTTATATATAGTGATCATATCCCCTTATATATTTATATATAGTGATCATATCCCCCTTATATATAGTGATCATATCCCCTTAACTGTCTCTTCTCCAATGTAACCAATCCCAACTTGTTTTTCCCCATAACTGATCCCTTCCATTCCCTTTATGAGCTTAGTCGCTCCTCTCTGTACTTTCTCAGTCCCCAGCAAAGATTCTCCTTTTTTACAGATATAAAGCAAAATAACAAGATCCTGGCATTTTCTTGGTCATGATATTTTAGCCCTTTATCAGTAAATAGTTAATTTGAGTCTTTACCCAGATAAGTCTGTATAGAGAATTCCGGGTGAGACAGAGAGTTGGGCCAATCTGAGTGAAATATTTTCCACTATAACAACAGAAGTCTGTTTATTTCAACCTTTCCAGCAATTCCCAGGTGTTTCTGTGCATGAGCTGTAGGTGGCGCTGTTGCACTGTAGATTGCAAGCTCATCAGTCCCTGTGCTTTCAGCCTCCCCATTAAACTGTTTATCTAAACTCCGCACACCTCCGAAGGCTCAGAAATGTATTTGCCATTCTTTTTGTCACTCTGCTAATTGCAGAACATTCTCCCTTGTGTTACATGGTGTGTGGGCTGCGGCTGCCGAAGTGCGAGTGTCCCGAATTCACTCGTTTCTTTTTAATCAGCCCCCCCCCACAGAGGTTAAAATGGCGAGACCACAACAAGTCTGTTCCCTGGCCACTGGCTTTTATTTGGGGGTTTTTAGGCTGCAGAATCCCTCAGTGCTGGCTGCGAAAATTCAAACTGAGATTTCATTTTACACTGGAGATATTTATATTTAATTTTAATTAAAGCAAAAATGTCATTGTCTGATAATCAGCAGCTGGCGGTTTGGGTCTGATTTTTCCCCGGCTGCAGCCAGGCGATGCTCATAGCTATCAGGGAAGTGAGAAATGATTATAGGATCTCTCTATACAGACTATGAGCAAACTTAGGGACTGTTCCTGCTGAATTGTGCTTAGTACAGAGCTGCCATAGTTTTATGGGATCTCTCTGTACAGACTATGAGCAAAGTTAGGGGACTGTTCCTGCTGAATTGTGCTTAGTACAGGGAATACCTATGTACCATAGTTTTATGGGATCTCTCTGTACAGACTTTGAGCAAACTTAGGGACTGTTCCTGCTGAATTGTGCTTAGTACAGGGGATACCTATGCTGCCATAGTTTTATGAGATCTCTCTGTACAGACTTTGAGCAAACTTAGGGGACTGTTCCTGCTGAATTGTGCTTAGTACAGGGGATACCTATGCTGCCATAGTTTTATGGGATCTCTCTGTACAGACTATGAGCAAATTTAGGGGACTGTTCCTGCTGAATTGTGCTTAGTACAGGGGAATACCTATGCTGCCATAGTTTTATGGGATCTCTCTGTACAGACTATGAGCAAATTTAGGGGACTGTTCCTGCTGAATTGTGCTTAGTACAGGGGAATACCTATGCTGCCATAGTTTTATGGGATCTCTCTGTACAGACTATGAGCAAACTTAGGGACTGTTCCTGCTGAATTGTGCTTAGTACAGGGAATACCTATGCTGCCATAGTTTTATGGGATCTCTCTGTACAGACTATGAGCAAACTTAGGGACTGTTCCTGCTGAATTGTGCTTAGTACAGGGAATACCTATGCTGCCATAGTTTTATGGGATCTCTCTGTACAGACTATGAGCAAACTTAGGGACTGTTCCTGCTGAATTGTGCTTAGTACAGGGAATACCTATGTACCATAGTTTTATGGGATCTCTCTGTACAGACTTTGAGCAAACTTAGGGACTGTTCCTGCTGAATTGTGCTTAGTACAGGGGATACCTATGCTGCCATAGTTTTATGAGATCTCTCTGTACAGACTTTGAGCAAACTTAGGGGACTGTTCCTGCTGAATTGTGCTTAGTACAGGGGATACCTATGCTGCCATAGTTTTATGGGATCTCTCTGTACAGACTATGAGCAAATTTAGGGGACTGTTCCTGCTGAATTGTGCTTAGTACAGGGGAATACCTATGCTGCCATAGTTTTATGGGATCTCTCTGTACAGACTATGAGCAAATTTAGGGGACTGTTCCTGCTGAATTGTGCTTAGTACAGGGAATACCTATGCTGCCATAGTTTTATGGGATCTCTCTGTACAGACTATGAGCAAACTTAGGGACTGTTCCTGCTGAATTGTGCTTAGTACAGGGAATACCTATGCTGCCATAGTTTTATGGGATCTCTCTGTACAGAACATTCCATCCTGTGGGGTATTTCAGTCACTGCCATCTAGTGTCTAAACACAGTAATTGCAATGAAGCTCTTTTAGCCATTAATCATTCTGTGCTGTTAAGACAGGGGCTCGTTTAGCAAATTATCATCCGCAAGTAGCCATGTTTTCTGAAGTTCATGTATTTAATTTGCCAGTTTGATGTCAGTGTCCCTTTAAAATGCTGCTGCAGTTGGAGTGCAGTACAACAGCCGTGTGTATTAGTACAATCAGTGAGCGACTGTGTTTGGCCGTGCGCTCAGATACACTCAGATACAGTTGTACCTTTTAGTGTGGGGGGAGGGACAACAGTCCATTTACTGTCCCTTCAGCTGTAGCACCAGGGCAAAACCAATCAAAATCAATGGCAAAATCTATGGTATACAAGTTAGAGTGCGAAGATAATATTTCCATTATCCCTGACAGACTTATTAATATTGTGCTCGGAGAGGTTTCGGGTTCAGCTCTTATTCTTAATGCTGTTGGTGCAAATGTTTTCTCTTTATTTTTTTGGTAAATATTTAGGGTTAGAGATCAGATTAGTCTCTGGGGTATATACAATGTATAAATGTGCATGTCATGCGATGGCACTTTATGTTTAAAAGTCAGACCGTGGGAGAGAGTTCCAGAGGAGGGGTGCAGCCCTTGCAAAGTCTTGAATGTGAGCATGTGAGGAGGTAATGAGAGAAGAGTTGAGTAGCAGGTCAGTAGAGGAGCGTAGTAAGCAGTTGAGTGAGTATATAGAGATGAGTTCAGAGATGTAGGGTGGGGCAGAGTTATGAAGTGCTTTGAATGTCAGTATCATTAATTTGAATTTGATTCTGAAAGGTAACGGAAGCCTGTGCAGGGATTGACAGAATGGCGAGGCAGAGGAGGAGCGGTTGCTGAGGTGTATGAGCCTCGCAGCAGTGTTCATTATGGACTGGAGAGCTGACAGTCTCTGGAGGGGGAGGCCAATTAAAAGAGTTACAGTAGTCTAGACATGATATGATGAGAGAGTGAATAAGAATTTTGGCACCATCTTGGGTGATAAATAATCATATTTTGGATATGTTCCTTAGGTAGAAGTGACATGATTTAATAAGTGACTGGATATGAGGAGTGAATGACAGGGCAGAATCTAGGATAACCCCAAGGCACCGGGCCTGGGGAGAGAGGATGATAGTGGAATTGTTAACTATGATGGATACTTCCGGGATGTTACTGGTGTTAGTTGGAGGAAAGAGAACCATTTCAGTTTTAGAGAGGTTTAATTTAAGGTAGCGTTGCGACATCCAGGTAGAGATAGCGGACAGGCAGGAGGAGACGCAAGTTAGGAGTTCTGGTTTGAGATCAGGAGATGAGAGATAGATCTGAGTATCGTCAGCATAGAGGTGATAGTGGAAACCATACGAGTTGATTAATTTGCTAAGGGAGGAAGTATAGAGGGAGAATAGTAATGGTCCCAGGACAGAGCCTTGAGGAACCCAAACAGAAAGAGGTAGGAGAGAAGATGCTACTCCATTGTAGGAGACACTGAAGGAATGATTGGTGATGTAAGAAGAGAACCAGGACAGGGCTGTGTCACGAAGGCCAAGCGAATGGAGGGACTGGAGGAGGAGAGGGTGATCTACAATGTCAAATGCAGCTGAGAGATCAAGCAGTATTAGTAGTGAGAAATGATTGTTGGCTTTAGCGGTTAAAAGGTCATTAGTTAGTCGAGTCAGGGCAGTTTCCGTGGAGTGTTGTGGCTTAAAACCAGGTTGTAGGGGGTCCAGCAGGTTATTGTCAGAGAGGAATGAGGTTAGTCAGTTGTAGACTGGGCACTCAAGTAGTTTAGAGATGAAAGGTAGCAGAGAGATAGTTCGGAGGTTATCAAGATTGGAGGGATCAAGAGAGGGTGTGACAAGAGCATGTTTTAGTTGAGAAGGAACAGTCCAGTAGAGACGAAATATTAAATAGGTGAGTTAAGGCTTTGATTAGACAAGGATTGGTATTGCGGAGAAGTTTTGAGGGAATTGGATCAAGCGGGCAGGTCATTAAATTGTTATATCTTTTATCAATGGACTGTTGAGCCTACCATCAATGATCTGTTATATCTATCATCAATGAACTGTGATGTGTGTCATCAGTGATCTATCATCAATGAATTGTTGTTCTTATCTTGAACTGTTGTGTCTAACATCAATGAAATGTTGTACCTACTATCATTGAACTGCGGAGCATATCATCAGTCAACTGTTGTATCTGTAATCAATGGACTATTGTATCTACCATCAATGAACTGTTGTACATATTATCAATGAATTGTGGTGCATATCATCAGTGAACTCTGGTGTCCACCATTAATAAACTGCTGTGCCTACCATCAATGAACTGTGGTGCATATAATCAGTGAACTGTTGTACCTATCATCAATGAACTGTGTTTCGTATCATAAGTGAACTATTGTACCTACCATTAATGCACTGTTGTACCTATCATCAATGAACTAGGGTGCATATAATCAATGAACTCTCGTGTCTACCATAAATAAACTGATGTGCCCACCATCAATGAACTGTGCTGCATATCATCAGTGAACTGTTGTACCTATCATCAATCAACTGTTTCAGGGGAATATAATAAGCAGTGCAGGTTATGGTGACATGGACTTTTTATGCATTACTGAATTGTAATGGTTTGTTTCTGTTAATTCAGGCATTTCAGTGAGAACAACATTTCAGCTTCAATGGATGACTGAATTGCATGTCTGCATTTTTTTTAACCATATCTCATGTCCCCTCATGGGCCTCTTTGACCCAAGCCAAATCCCCCTGGACTCTGGAAACTGGGGGACCTGTTGCCCTGGGGTGTGTGTCTGCGTGGAGATTCTGAGGGGGGCCCATAAGGTTGCAGCCCTGCAGACCCTCGCCACCCCACTCTGACGCTGTGTTTAAACAGAGATTATATATCAGGCACATCACTCCTTGCCCCACTGAAGTTCATAGACATTTTGGTGGCACATTTTGCTTGACATTTTTGCCCAAACTTACTAAAAAGCAGCAACTCAACTAGCAGTGCCCATTACAGACCTGGGACATATGACTGTCCCACTGACAATATGGCAGATTAAAAATAAAAATTGCCATCTCCAGGTATTCGACTCTTGAAGATGATATACTGTACAGATAACTGTCATCCTTTATTGGCACAGGACAGGGTCACAACCCATTAAAGGGCACCTACCTGCAAATCTGGAAACCCAAATACAAATCTGGAATTGGTGGTGGACCTTGAAACCTTGAGCGTTAAAAACATGGTGCCTCCTTCGAGTGGCGCTAAGAGATACAGTACACCTGTAGGAAATAAAATATTACAACATACAGCAACAATGATAAACTTTGTATAGAAAAGAGACAAATGTATCGCCCATCTAATAAAATGGAAGAAATACAATGGGGACACATGAGGGTAGGTCTGACCATGTTGTACAGTTAAAGTTCTTCCTCCCCAGATTATATATTTCAAGCAAATGTCTACATACAAATGTGCCTGTCCTTTATTTTCCTTTACATATCTGCATACACGTGAAATTTAATGATGACTGCTTGAGTCTTATCCCTCCTTGTGCTAAACAGAGTGTCAGATATACCGGCCATTGTTTTACAGGTAAGATCATTCTCAGACAAGGACATAGTTATACAGTTTTACACCAATTTCCATTCTGCTATGAGTATTTCCTTGCCAAGGCAATTCTCTGTCGGGACATCAAATTCAACCTCTTTCCAATTCCAAAACTAGACTGAGCTGAGCCAAAAGGGCTTATTTGATATTGGGAGCAAGGTGCACAATACAAACCCCCCCCCATACACCATGATTCCATGCCATGATGTATCCCTAAAACACATGTACCTCCTTGGGAGTTGCTCCTGCCTCTAAAAAGTGCAACTCTTTGTGCAAAAAGTCTCTTTATGCCAACTCAGCATATAAAAAGGGCACCATGTAGGTGTATGAGTCCTCCATGTACACCCCTTACTTGTAGATCATCCATGGAGCACTAAGGGAGGCAAGGGTCTTTGGAACCTTGTAGTTAGCACCTGCTTAGGGCAGACATTAATTACCTGGACCTGCAAAGGCTAATCCCAACGGCCCAAAGGACCAATCCCTCACACGAGTGCTATACAGTCATTTTTGTAGTTTTGCCCCCCGTTGTTGGCATATGAGACCTAGCATGGGATTGATTAACAAACTCCATAACTTGAGGGTAGTTACCACATTTGCGTGGTGTCAATTCCCCATGGGGCTATTATGTAGGATAGTTTAAGATGTTTAACCAGATCACTAGTAAAATACATTCCATGTTATGACTGTATCGGCACAGCTCGGCCAGCATTGAGCCTTCCATCTGGTTAAGCAGTGGGATTTCTTCCTTATTCTCCTTTCCACAAACCATTAGGCACACTTGATAAATGTTCCACTCGTCCTGAATCTGAGTTCTATTTCTCCTGTGTCTCAGATGCACAAGACGTCTTTGGAAGCTGACGTGGAAATTTTTCATATTTCGCCATATGGCTGCCACCGATGCGGGAAAAGTGTCTTAACGACCGACATTTGCACAGTCGCCCGATCATTCCGATTCCCATCCGATTTGTGTTCATCAGGCATGACTGCAGCATGCCGGGTGTGGCACCGGTTGGGATTGAGGAATACGGACCACTGAACAAAGGTGTACTTTTACAAGATCAGTACAAGCCATGCTAAGATCACTGTGTCTGTGTATATGTATATTACCGGGGGAAGTGCCTTTTGTCCTGGTGTCTTGCCTAGGGCAGTCTACCTTTCCCCCCCCTCTTCTATGGACATGTGTCTGTGTGCTGGTTCCACCAATTGATTCATAGCATAACATGCTCATTGATTGGATATATTGTAAGACCACCTTTTGTCTTGGTGTATAATAAACCACTGGCCATTGTAGAGGGAGGCAGAATACTGGACCCCAGCTAAGAACGACTGCTGTGACGTTATTTCCGGGGGATTGCGCAACATCACCACACGATACATCAAGGTTTCCGGATCGATTGTCCATTAAGGCAAAAGATCATTTAATTCTACTACAGCAGTAGTCTACCACAACAGATGGCGAGTCAATGGCAGGAGGTTCAATTTTTCCCTTCATTTCAGCAGAATTAAAAGGAGCCATATTTTATTTCGGGCAGCAAAAAGGCCGGCATTGAGGTAAGACCTTTTTGTTTTGATACTCTCATATTTGAGAAAGTTTTTGCTGTCTGCAAATTGATTTGTGGTCTCTAGGCTGCTGGAATCAGGTAAAAATCTACCAAAAGAACCTTTTGGGTGTATGTGTGGTGTTTTTCAGTATTAACTGCCCAGGTACTGGTTGGGGCATATCTGCATAACTGCTGTGGGGTTTATTCGTTTATTTTTTAACCATAAGGGACTGTTATTGCCGCTGCTGGAGGATCTGTGAGTGATTCAGACCAGTGGAGGGAGTTTCTGTGTATGTCGGGTGGTTGTAGGATAATCTTGTAGCAGGCAGATATGGCCAACAGTATCTAGAGGGGATTTAGAATCATTGTTTTTTTTCATTTGTGTTTGTTTTCTGTCTGTCTACTAAGTGGTGTTTGTTTTAAAATTGCGACTCTATAGGTTTCATCCTTGAGAAAATCTTTTGTTTGGGAGGATTGTATTGCTTTTATTATTATAAGTTTCAATATTGGAGGTTGGGTAACAATCCGACCAATCTGAATTACAAACCAAGTTTCTAGCCCTTGCTGAGCGCTGAACAGGGGGAGCCTACGCCATTTTGTCTTTAAGCACATGTGCCAGTGGCCATTTTGTCTTTGTCTTTAAGCACATGTGCCAGCGGCCATGTTGTCTTAGTTTTTGAAAAGGTATATTGGGCTATTGGTGGGAGGCACATCCCCTGCATATAACCCTAACAGTTGTTCTATTGTATATAATAGATTTTCATCTTTACATTTCATAACAGCAAAGTTTTCTTTTTCTTCTCTCTCTCTCATTTTTTACATTTTTGTTATACCTCTCTGCTGTTCCCTGCAGTCTATTGACTCCTACTTCCTCCAGGATAGGGGGTTTTCCTAAGGAAGAGACCATCACCATGGTGTTGTAATTGTAATTGTCCTTTTGTGTGAGTGAAGGTAGAGTGTTGCATGGTTTACAACATAAGGCTATATGTTAACTAGCTGTTTCTCTTTTTATACTCCTTGTTTTCCTGCTCTTTCTCTCTTTATTTTCCACTCTTTATCCTTCCTCCCGTCCTTTATTATCCCCATCTCTCTCACTTTTCTCCATTTCTCTCTTTTAAAACACTTTTGCTTACCCTCTCTCTCTCTCTGTCTATAACTACCACACTAACTCTTTACCTTGCTTTTGGCTAGCCCTCTTTTCTGTTTTAATCTATTCTCAAACCAACACATTCTCTGTAGGTTTGGTTGGAAGACATCTTTTCTGTCATTGGAAGTCTGCTAGTGTAGGATAGCTGCTGTCTGCTTATGAAAGTTGCTGTTAGGAAGGAAATTCCTGTTAGTTACGACCATGCGAAGTCGGACTGTATAGGGCGAAAAAACAGTGAACTGGTTAGCTTTTTGTGAGGAGAAAAAGAGGGCCAAGCCTACTCGGGTTCATCAATTGTCGCGTGAGCTTTGTTCTCTTTTCTCTTCCCCTCGAGGTCCATCCTAAGGGTGGAAGGTGTCCGTGGTTCATACCAAAGCCCGGGGGTGGAGTTTGTGGGGAAATTATTGAGGACTGTTCCCTTTCTTGTTCGCTTTCTTGACTTTCCGTCACTGAGTGACCAGGTGTCCGCGGTTCGTACCGGAAGCTTGGGGGACGGAACTTGGGGAGGTGAACTGGGGAGGGGTTTCTCTGTTTCTATCTGTTTTTCTAGACACTTTCTCTCAAAACCTATTGGCCTGACTGGGGTGACCAGGTGTCCGTGGTTCGTACCGGAATCCCTAGGAAGGTTCAACTATATCTCCCTTGTTCTCACTTCCTGTAGCTCCCTCTCACTTGCTGTCAACACTCCAGGCATTGGGGACTCTTATCCTGCAGTCAGGGCACTATTTTGAGCCAATTTAGCACGAGGGATAAGGAAGGTGTCCGTGGTTCGTACCTGTCCGGATCCCTCGGCCGCTGATCCTTCTCTCTGAGTGGGCTACGGTGGATAATGTCCGTGGTTCGTATTTGAAGCCCTAGAGCTACTCAGAGGACGAACAGGTAAGGATCGACGGCGGTCTGCGCGGTGGACGTAGACACTGTAGGTGGACGCATCTACTTGGAAAAAGCTCGAGACTCGAGTATTGGTGTAGGGAAATCTAGGGAAATCTAGAGTTCAGGACGGCTCAGCAGCACATGAAATCCACATATGGAGGAGGGACTGTTAAGCCCCTCAAAGATTGGCACAAATGGTCTTCAGGTTTAGAATGGTCCATCCCTAAGGAGGGGACGTTTGAGGTCTGGATCTGGGAAAAGTTCGTCCGTGAGTTCCACTCCAGACTCCAAACACATGGGTCTTTAGAGAAGGCCAATTTGTGGTTACAGGAATCCACCAAGCCTTAGCAGCAGGGCATTCAAAAGTCAGACAGTAAGGTCAAACATAATCATGTACTTCCTTCCAGCCAGAACTGCAGAAAGCAATAATGATAAGGACAAGACAGAGCTGCAAACAGGTTTAAATTTGCTAGCAACACAGGTCATCTCAACAGCCTCAGCTCATCTGTCTCCATCACCATCCCCACATCCAGAATCCGCAAAAGATGCCTCTGACAAAACGGATTACTGCCGCCTTGGAAAATCCGATTTGGTCACCTTATGTGAAGCCAGAGGTATCTCTATAATAGACAAATCCAAATTAGAATGCATAGAGGCCTTGGAAAGGGATGACTTCCAACAGGGCCCTGAGGGGGATTACAGGCGCTACGGGGGGCAAGGAATTCTGTAAGCAACTGACAGACAAAATGCCCACTATGTATAGTGTTGTGTCCCCATTCCAGTTTATGACAGCGATCCAGGGCCCAGATGAGGACGCCTCTGTCTATTGGCAGAGGTTAAAACAAGGGGTAACAGATACAGGGTTTGAGCCAGGTCCAGATGCCCCAGAGAACACCCAGTCAGTATCGCCCATCCATCTAATGTTAAAGGCTACATTTCTGGCTGGATTGGTGCCTAAGCTAAGAGATAGGCTAATGGTTGCACGACCAGAGGCCCATTCTATGAGTTTCCACTCCCTTATGGCAACAATCCAGGCCATAGAACTGGACCTGCATGCCAGAAAAGAGGCCAAGTCGGCCAAAATCATGGCAGCTCTTGAGCTAATAGCCCAGGACCACCTTCCCTATACTAGGAAAAAGAAACTCACCAAACGTACTAATATAACTTGTTTTAATTGCTATCAAAAAGGACATTTAGCGCGCCACTGTCCAGAAAATGAGGACAAGAAAGAACAAAATTCTCCTAGTCCTTATAAAGTTGTTCCTGACCGGCCTCATGCACATAACCCAAACCCGGGGAAATCTTACTGTAGTACGGAGGGCCCCCCGGGAACCTACCATTTCATACCAGACCCTGAAACAGTTAAAACCTTCGGAACTGCTACACAGTCCCATAGCTTCGCCCACTAGGGGAAAGGCAAACCGGTGTCGGCCCATTTCAATCTATTTCTTGAGGAATTGCCATATCCTCTGTCCTGCCTCATCGACACCGGCACAGCCAGGATTGTTCTAAAAACACAAGATCCAAAAGGCAGGAGTCCACTCTCTGGCAACACAACCCCCACCATTGGGCTTACAGGTCATCCAGTGACTCTTAGGGAGACGAAACCATTGTACTGCAGGTTAGGTCAACACACCGAAGCAGTCAGATCTCTATTAGTTTCAGATGATGTCCCTATCAACCTATTGGGAGCAGACATTCTGTCGGAGATTCAGGCCAACATCACTTATACCCCAGAGGGTGTTGTGGTAACTAGTGCACTCACAGACGAGTTGCTGTGTGCAGTGGTGGCAGTCCCGTATACTGGAGAACCTGGTACACATTTGTCCCTGGATGTACTAGCTGAGATAGACCCTAAGGTTTGGGCGGTTGACAAATATGATGTCGGCTTGCTGCCAGTACCTCCAGCCACTATACGGATTGCCCCCGGTTGCGTGCTACCAAAATTGCCACAGTATCCTCTGAGTATAGCGCAGATGGACAGTCTCAAGATCCAGATTGATAGATATCTCCAAATCGAGGTCTTCACCCCAACACAATCACCCTGTAATACACCTTTATTTCCAGTGGCAAAAAAATCAGCCAAGGGTCAGGAAGTCACTTACCGACTGGTCCATGATAACAAAATCATAGTCAGTGATGCCTCGTTAGTGCCTAATCCTTACACATTACTTGCGTCCATTCCTCCTAAAGCTTCGTACTTTAGTGTTATCAACTTGTCTAATGCCTTCTTTTCTGTTCCACTAGATCCACAGTGTCAATACATCTTTGCTTTTTCGTTCCAGGGTAGACAGCTGACATGGACCCGTTTCCATGACTAACCCATCGGAATATAGTTGCAAGCTAAAGGTGGTATTAGACCAGTGGGTGCCAGAGGATCCGGAGGTCGCACTGTTACAATATGTGGGCGATCTATTAGTTTGTTGCCGGACAAGGATTCATGCTATAGACACACTATCTTGCTACTGAACCATCTGGCATCCACTGGGAATAAGGCTAGCAAGGAAAAATTGCAGTTTTGTAAGGAGAAGGTTATTTTTCTAGGCCTCTGTATCTCAAAAGGGACCCAACACCTGACAACACAACAGATACAGACTCTCAAAGACTTCACCCGACCTCGTAATGCCCGACAGTTGAGAGCCCTTCTAGGTCTGATCAATTACAGCAGAGATTGGATCCCTAATATTTCATTCAGAATGGGTCCTCTCTATACTTTCTGTGTTATTACAGAAAGTTGGTGACATAGTTTTAGATTCCCCTCTAACCTTTCTCATCCCACACTCTGCCCAAGAGATTCTCAACCAAGTCCAAACCAAACATCTTTCAGCAGCACGTCTGACCAAATCTGAAGTGACTCTCCTTACCCCTACTAACCTCACACTGAGACGATGTACAATCCTCAATCCCGCATCTCTTCTCCCGACCCATTCTGACTCGGAAGAAGAGGGGGGGACGAAGGGATTGTGACTGACTCTAACCCAACCATGACAGAACCAACAGACAATCACAACTGTCTTGAACTCATGGAACCCGAGACAGAAGCAGTACAACATCCACCTCCGTGACGGGCGGATCCACGCCAGCCACTGCAAGAAGCTGCTGGACTATCAAGTGCAATGATCAGGTGCATTGTTTCTATATACACTTGTTGTTTAATGTATTTTGGATACTGTTATGAGGAGTCACATCCGAATTTACTGTTCAAGATGCATTTACAATTAGCAAAGACAGCAAATAGGTCCAACTGCTGGGTGTGCTCCAAACCCCCTCCGAGCCAGAGCATCCCGGCGATGGCGGCAGTACATGCCCTTTATGACATCAGGGTGGGCATGAGAAAGTTTAGTCCTTCAGGTAGTTCAGCGGAACGCCATCTGTCCATAGAATTTAATCAGACATTCTTAGATGGTAATGTCACCTATGGTCTTGATGTCAGCCCCGAGGCTTGTACTAGACTTAGCAGACCCGTGTGGGTATCCGGTCAATTAGGCCAGCCCGGGATTTGTTTTAATATCAGCTCTGGTTTTGGAGCCAAGTCCCTGGGGAGGACCGAATGCCCATCTGGGATAACCATCCAGATCGACCATAGAATCCCTGACGGTAACAACCTAACCACCAGACATGATTATGTCTGCTGGGGGGGAGGGTGTGACATTCAGGAGGGTGCAGCAATCCCATTATCCATCCAGTTGTTGCGCAATGCCCGTAACCGTAACCCCAATGACATTTGTGTCTCATTAACTGGGCCCTATTACTTTTTGTGCGGCCAGGCTGCCTATAGAGTCGTTCCCCCTAATACTAGAGGGTCATGCTCCTTAGTCAGGTTAGTCCCTGCCTCCTACATTGCCGACGTTCACAAGGACCTAATGGTGCAGAGGAGGGTGAGTGTGGGAAGAAGGACCAGGAGAGAGCTATTCTCCGCAGGGGACCGTGCATGGGCATGGTTTCCGGCATGGACCGGATGGGGTATAGAACTTATGAAGCGGCTAAATAATTTTTCCATCATAATGGACGAGATGTTTAATGAGACAGTCGAAGCCATGAGAGAAATTTCTTCTGAACAACGACAGCTGAAGACCATTATGCTTCAGGAGAAAATGGCTCTCGACTATCTTTTAGCATCAAAGGGGGGTTTCTGTGAGTTCATCGGGGAGGATTGCTGTACCTGGGTGGAAGATACTGGGGACAAGGTTCAGGCCCATCTTGACAAGGTGAAAGCATTACAGGGACAAGCACGCGCTATTGCAGAGGAGAGTTGGAACCCCTTTAAAGGTTTAGGGGGCTTCGTGATATGTTGTTTTCTATTGGATCATGGCTTAAAGAAGTTGGAGTGTATGTCCTGATGCTGCTCTTTCTTTTCCTCCTCTATGTGACGGCGAGAATGACCTGTTGTTTGGTGAACCAAGTTGCAAAGAGCCGTGCAGAGGACCATGTGATGATTCCATAAAGAGCCATCGCCTGAAGCATCCGGAACCCTTTACCTCAGGAAGATCAGCACAGGAAGAACCACCACCTTTTTTTTAACAAACTATGGACTGTCCCTAAAAGAACCGACTTCTTCCCTTCTTGGAGACTTTTTTTGGGCTGTTCTTCTCAAAGAAGACATAACCAGAAACCTTGTTTGATGACATCACCTCCTTGAAGGCCAGTCTGGACCTCATGATCAAGATATAAAGAAGATCAAGAATATTAGGCCGGTTCTTCTTGTTAGTGCATTTGTAGTGTAGCATGTTCCCTTTTCTTTCTGTACCCTTTAGAAGCTTTGGTTGGAGTGATTGTAGCGTTAGGAAGCCGTTGCTGTGACGACATATGGTGAAAAAGGAGGGACTGACGTGGAAATTTTTCATATTTCGCCATATGGCCGCCACCGATGCGGGATAAGTGTCTTAACGACCGACATTTGCACAGTCGCCCGATCATTCCGATTCCCATCCGATTTGTGTTCATCAGGCATGATTGCAGCATGCCGGGTGTGGCACCGGTTGGGATTGAGGAATACGGACCACTGAACAAAGGTGTACTTTTACAAGATCAGTACAAGCCATGCTAAGATCACTGTGTCTGTGTATATGTATATTACCGGGGGAAGTGCCTTTTGTCCTGGTGTCTTGCCTAGGGCAGTCTACCTTTCCCCCCCCCCTCTTCTATGGACATGTGTCTGTGTGCTGGTTCCACCAATTGATTCATAGCATAACATGCTCATTGATTGGATATATTGTAAGACCACCTTTTGTCTTGGTGTATAATAAACCACTGGCCATTGTAGAAGGAGGCAGAATACTGGACCCCAGCTAAGAACGACTGCTGTGACGTTATTTCCGGGGGATTGCGCAACATCACCACACGATACATCAAGGTTTCCGGATCGATTGTCCATTAAGGCAAAAGATCATTTAATTCTACTACAGCAGTAGTCTACCACAACAAAGCAAACAAGGATCTTGCATTGGGTCTAATCAAATCATCCCATCCGTAATCTTCTAATCATGTTAGCAAATGAGATGAGGAAGAGTGTGGGGGGGGGGGGGGCTGCTGTGCCATTAACGAAGAGACAGCAGGAGAAATACAGCAGAATAAGAAGATATTTTATTTGTCGCGCTTGCCATTCCATTATTCCAGCCTGTTCTGCACACAGCGAGTATCCCACCTTTGGGAGGCAACTCAGTAGAGAAGATATTTTAATGTCACTGGTTTCATCCAGTAGCCAACACAAGTGTTGACAGTGGTGAGATGAGGCCTCAATAGAGATGAAAGTGTTATTAAGAGTGGCAGCTGGATGAAAAGAAACAATGAAAACCAGGAAAATGTGGTTACATACTGGATCTCCTACTGTCCCAGGTCAGTGGGCAAACTTTGATTATTAATCCCCTTTATTTATATATCATCATTCAGTTCTTGCCCCAGAGGAATTTACAATCTGGTGGGTGCAAGCGGCCTAGGGGTACTTTCAATTGCTGGCCCTGGTCTTGTTAGACTTTTTCAGTTCCATTCTCCTTGGAGGTCCAACCTTTAGTCAAGGCCTTGCTTAGGTAATAGCAGGGGGTACAAACAGTGGTGTAACTAGATATTATGGGCCCCACAGCAAATTATTTTCCAGGCCCCCAAAATGTCTAGAGGTTGACCTATTCTACCAATATATATTGAAATTGTATATGAATTAGGGTCTCATGGGGCCTCCTGGACCTGCTTCCTCTGTAGTTAGTGTGTCCTGGGTACAGGAATCGGAAAACATTGGCACATCAGCTTTCAGCCACATTTTCCAGAATATTTAGGGTAGAAAATACATGTTTTATTCCAAACCTCACCCTAAATGACCTTCAAGTTGTATATCTTGAATAACAGTCAATGTCCTCAAATCTTACCCTAACTGATGTTTAGACTGAACCCACCTCTCCAAGCTCCCCTGCAAGGGGCCACAAATTAGGAGCCACGTCTCTAATCTGAACTGTATTACATATTCCCACAGACATGGGTTTATGTGCAATTCCCCCCACAATAAAAGCAGGAGAACTGAGTAAAGGTTCATCATAAACAGACAACAGGCAGTGCAAAAAAGAAACACATTTCTCTTGCAAATACACAATTTCAGAGATGTCTAAATTCTATGAATAACAGAACAATTGCATCAGATATTATTGCCGGCTACACAATAGAATTTGTGTTCTCATCTCCCTTTTCTGTATCAGACCTTCTGGTGACTATGGGAATTGATTTCCCAAGGCCAAGAGCTCCATTAGGGCATTGATCCCTGGTGTTATTGAAGCTCCTCTCGGGCGTCATATTTGTGCATCATCCTTTTCGGATAAAATATAAAGCTGGATAAGAAATTTCTGGATGTCTGTTTTTATTTCTTCCTCAAACTTTCTCAAAACAGAAAAACAATATAAAAGTCTCGGAACTAAATTACCAGCCGTTTCCGTTGCTTTTGTTCCACCACATGAGTCACAAGCAATTTCCTATTTAAAAACTTGCAGCGCGGACCAAATGTCTTTTTGGCAACAAGAACAGAACAGAAAACATAAAAGATTTTGCTAATCGATCTTCCCCACACTCCAAATTGTTACCCGTGTGCCGCGCTGTGCTGCTGGTTTGGAAAACATCAGAATAGATGGATCTTCAGCTCCTCTTCATACAGAAGGGAAAGAACATTGCGGTTACTTATTACTCAAGTGACACCAAACAAACATTGACAATGATTTATCCTGAGCACTCGTCTGGATTTTC